>NC_065451.1:133469551-134114984 GCF_917563875.1 Diabrotica virgifera virgifera
AAATTTTTATGGGGTGGACAAATCTCACTATAATTTTGTTTTAAGATCATCCTGCCATAAGAATGATACATGTCCATTTTCAATAAAATATCTTTAATAGTTTTCGATATATTGAAAAAAATCGATTTTCATTTTGTAAATTCAAAGGGCTGTAACTTTTTTTGTGTGCACTATTGTATATAGGTAAGTGAGGTTCAATCGAACTATTTTTGACCCTAGAATGTGTGGTATAATTTATGACCAATCTTTTCGGGACACCCTGTATAACCATGTATGGAATTAATAAATTTAGTTACTCTTGGAACGTTCCTCAAGCTTTCCAGCCACACGAAAGCTGAATCGTTTCGGAGTAATGATATAACCCATACTATATCTTTATCCATTGCTATCATTCTTGCGCCTTTGCATTCATCAATCGTATTAACAAATTAATCTGTGGTTAGCAATTTTATAGTTGTTGTCAGTTTCGAAAAATAAAGACGTATTTCGCGTGAAATTTCTCGTCTCCTTTTACGATGAGGTCAATAAAAATCTTGATTGTCATCAAGTAAAGGAGTTGGAGAAGTCGCAGCTTCGACGTTATCGGACTTTAGTTAGTTCAATAGGGAACTGATAGATAATACCAACAGTATCATGCATTGTATCTTTTCCAGTTGTAGTCTCAACAAATCGGTCAAAGTTTTCAAATGCAACATGAGTACTGGATCTACTTGATGCAGTCATACCACTTGGTATTACTATATTATTTTGAACAAACGTATATGTCATCTCTGTTTGAAGCCCTTCAGCAAAATTGTAACCTATCGTATTGCCATATTTATTTAGAATGGCGAGAGTTAGTCAAGGATTTTTCAGCTAAACCAAATGTTAAATTTTTTTCAGGCTTACATCTACCCGTTGATATCACTGCATATCGATGTTATCTTTACCATAGTATCGTTTGAATCTGTGTTGGCAATATCAGGTCCTGTAATGAGATTCTGTATAAAATCGAACAATACTGAAGGAATTTCACATTTCCCGCGAATCACGTCCTCAGCTGTTAGATTGTTTGGTAGCCGTTTTTGATATTTTTTTAATACTTTTCCTCAAGTGAAACGCTACATCTTCGAATTTGTTTTCAATTTCATTTTCTAAAAATTTAGTGTTATTAGCAATTATTGAAATGTCGATGCCTGTCTTGTATACACTTTTTTGATAACGTGGACTGGTAGATGTTTTAATAATTGTTATACAAAATTTTTTCAACAGTTTTTTCCAACCTCTCGGCCCTTAATCCTTCAATATCAGCATAGTCAATTTCATTTTGTTCAAATTCAAATAATAAAGCCTTGTATTTTAAAAATAATTGAAATAAGTACAATACTCCATTGTTTTCTATTATTTGATCCGCAATAAAATCAGAGTGACGCAAAAGCTTGTCTATGAATATGTCTGTGATTTTGCCAGCTACATTCCTCATGTTCTTTAAGATTTCGCTTCTCTTTTCTTTGATATGCTGAATAACAGGGTTTGTGGTAAACGATAGTTTGATTTTCGATTTTCGAAAGAATCTCGGAATCCTGTAAACTTGTTGCCATTTTATTAATTTGTTAAATATATCGCCTGTCGTAAATCTAAGGTTACGTACTAGCTTTCCAGATCTTTTTTTGCTTAAGATTACAAAACAAACAAGTAACTTGGTTGGTTATCAAATCTTGACGCCGATGAAGAAGAAGGTATCAGAAACAAATTATGACTTTTTTTATTAAGAAAACTCAATTACTGAAAAGCACAGTTTTATCAAGGACATATTCATATTAAATGCAAAAGCCATTATCATCATCATCAATGGTGCTACAGCCCTATGAAAGAGCCCCGACCTTCTTAAGTCTATTACGCCAGTCAGTCCTATCCATTGCTAACCGTTGCCAGTTTGCTGCGCCTATTTTTCTACAATCCTCATCTACACCATCCTTCCATCTGACTTTTGGCCTACCCCTATTTCTACTTCTCACAGGTTGTGACATAAGGGTTCTTCTAGGAAGGCTGTTCTACTGCTCATAAGCATATATCTGGCTGATATCATTTTTGCTTGCTGTATTATGCATTATGATGGACAGTTTGACACGTCTAACGTCATTTGTAAACAAATGTGGGTTAGACGGTTGTCGCAAAACACCCTGCAGTTATAGGCCGTTTTTTTTGGTTTTTTGTTTAACAAATTTCTCGTGTTTAAAATATCGAAGCAGTTATCAATAATTAAACAAAATCGAGCTGTTGCACTAGCACCTTCAAGCTCCAAGTTGCATTTGCAACACTTCTACTCAATACCTACGCCGCCAAAAAGACCTTCAGTTTTTAATTTTTAAAAAATATATGTCTTATTAATTTTTGTAGCAGAGTGTATTTTGTCCGATTCTTGTAAAAGATGCACAGCTTTAATATAGCGCTAAAATATAACTTTACCGTTCTGGTCATTTATGTCGCATGCAGCAAATTAATTACTGATTAACTTCAACATGTGACAAGCATCTAAAGTTATAATAATCTCATCTTTATTGATGTACTTGAATAAAGCATGTGCGTCAAAATTAAAACAAATATTAGCTCCAAGTTCTTCTCCCATAGTAATATTTGACGCAAGTCCACCGAAAGTTATATTGCAAATGTTGATGTCTTTGAGGAAGTATTCATCTATAATTGATTTAAAGTTGCTAATTGCCCAGTTTTTAGAGAATTTGTAAAGTAACCGGCAATGGAAATTTAAAAAATCTATTGATGCACACAATCATAAAAATCAAGGTATACGATGCTAAAAGTGCATTATCTTCTGAGCGAGCTCTCGTTATTATCTCTGGACATTCCTAAATCAACAAACCCTTTATAATTAACTTCACTTCATATAATCTGACTTCTTAGAGACATTTCGTCCAGAGTTAAACTGAAGATAACTTTTGTATCTCCCTCTTTTTCAATGAGTCTCTTTACAGTTTCAATGGCTTCAGATGATATGCCTGGTTTATAGTCAAATATTTTGAGCCAATATCTCATAATTGCAAGATGTGGTAACACTTTTATTGACGTTATTCTTAAATAATCATGCTGTTGGCGAGTAGAAGTGTAAGGTGAGAACAAAACATCTTAACTATTAATGATTCAATTTATATTAAAAATTAAACAAACTTTTATAAATACTGTTTTTTACATATTTTTCAAGAATATCAATTGTTTACTTGTGGAATGATCTATTTTTATATACGCTTGCATGTATTCTACAAACGCAGTACTAGATTGCCATTTTCAAATTTAATTAGGTACAAAATCAATTAAATTTTGAAACTCAAAATCAAGTGAATTTTCAAATTGAATTATAAAATACTCAAAAAAGGGTTATTTAAAAATATTCATATATATTGTTATAATTTTTCCTCAGATTTTGAATATTTTGACAGATGAATTGCCGGAAATATACAAGCACAAAAATTCCTACAACTCACTATTAATACCTAAAATAAACTAACTGTTGCAGACTTCTTTCATTAAAAAAAGAGAATAATCGTAAATAATGGGAGTGTATTTCGATAATAGTATTGTATACTAATTATGTAAATTGTTATTTTTACTTTAATTCTTACAAGGACATACGAAATAGTATAATAATATAAATAATAAATAACTTCTAGCCCCGCCTAGGAGGAAAATCTGAAGTGTCTGAACTACCAACTGAAACTTTCATGGATTCGACCACTTTGTAATAATTGCAGCTACATTGTAAGATGTTTGATAGATAACTAGTTTGATAGATAATTAATATTATAATACATATAATAATAAAAAATTTATTTTAACGTACATAAAAATGCCAGCATTGAAATATTCAACAATTTTGGTTTTAAATAACGTTTTTATTTATGAACATATTGTTACAATTGTTTAAAAAGGCAGAAGCACAATTTTCCAATATTAATTCATATCATTACGAATAAGGCCCAATTTATATTGAGTGCGAATGACTTTTATTCTACTAAGCAGTTCATAAGTTATTATTCTAACGAGAAGGGAACTTTATATATATGTGAATTTTTTTTTTTTTGGTGAGAAATATCTGAATGTTATAATATTTCGTCACTGTCAGAGCAACATGCCTTAACGTCATTTTCTAAGTTTTTCAGGAGAGCGAAATAACTCATTATCCCTTAATAATTCCATTAAAACCTTACTTACCAGATAAAATCTTGTTTACTTTGTTTCTAAAATTTCATTTTTGGGGGGAAAATTGTTAAAAACTTATGATATTAGAAAACCTGGACAATAAGGTTTGTTGTCTGCCAAGAGTATTGACAATACGAGCTGTTGTTCGTTCTATTAACTCAACTTAACGTAATTTTTTACCTGTCTAGTTTAATAAACAGTTAAATCCCAAAGTAATTTTATATTATACTTAACTATCCCTAAAGTACACCATGGACCCCATTTAAAACATTTAACACTTAAGTTTGATAATTTATTTTAAAAAAATTGGTAAGAAAAGAAAACAAGGAAAATACAGTCATGAGAAGCTTAAATTTAATGCTTCTAATTACACCTAATGCTTCTCAGATTTTTTTTTGTTTTTATTTTCTTCTGCTTCTTTTTTTCTTTTTGTATTCCTTTGACTGATATTATCGTGTGGGAGTGAATCGCAGAAGCTATGAACATCTTTACTCATCATGGGCTTTAGTGATTGAAGATCTCTCCATTTGTCCAAAGTTATATTCAGAGGCTTTTTGAAGAGCTTGGGGAAAAATAGACAGGATCTTGCTTTTGGGGTCATACGAGCAATGAAGCAAATTCGTCCGAGTATTTTAGTTTGTAATAAATTTTTCCTTCAGGCTAGTATTGGAAAATTCTTAAATCCGTAACAGTAGGATCTCCAGGTTTCTTTCCCGGTCGGATGGAAGGATATATTATTGATGTATTGAAATCCATGAAGAATTCGAAATCCACCTGTTGAGCTCTGTAAGGATCAACTTGCTGAGTTTTCTTTCGAGCTACTTTTGATAATGCCACAAATTGACTAGGTAGAAGAACATCTAAGTCTTCAAAAGTAGCCTCGATATGGCTATGTACCGAGTCGCCTTCTGTGTATGTGTGGCCAACTTCTAAATATTTATGAGTGATGGTCACTCCTGAAGTCATGCTCAAATGCAAGAGCGCATTTGAAAGAACTGAGTTTCTATTTTGATAGTTACACCCGTCCGAGTATATCACCACTGGTTTAAGAGAGATTTTTAAAAGTTGTGACGTATAATCCACTAAAAAAGAAGCAAAGGTTGAAGCACTAAGGTTACTGTATACGCCATAACATCGTGGGTTGCCAAGTTATACACTGTATAATTGTGGACAGTTAATTTTAACTTGTAATATTCTGCGCTGGCCCTAATAAATGGTATGGTTTGGACTTTCATAAATTGTATGACATTCTCCATTCATGGCCTTCTTTTTGTCTTCAGTTTTCTCATTTTGAGCTTCTTCTTTTCGAGCTCTGTGCTTCAAATACTCTTCTTCTGTGATATTCTTACAATTATAAGCATAGCACTTGTCACACATGTCTTTTCGTGGAATATAAATGGCAATTATTATCCAGATTTAGCCATACGGCTCACACTCCCTCTAAGGGGAAAATTGACTCATCCCAGATACCTTACGGTATCAAAAGGATTGAGCTCTGGTGGGACTCTTTCCGTGTTATCGAGCCCTAGGTGACTTGGTATGCAGGTGTATCTCCCAAAAATTTTCGTACACATCTGGCCGTTGCGAGTAGTACAGCTTTCTGCATGGTCTTGTAAAGATGTTCATTTAGACCCAGCCTTTTTATGCTTTCGAGGAGGTTCTTCGGAATGACTCCAGTAGTAGACATAACAATAGGTATCGTCTGGGTACTTTGCATTCTCCATTGCCTTCGTATTTGAATTTCTAGATCTCTGTACTTGGCAATCTTTTCAGTGAATTTACTACGTAGATTATTGTTGTTAGGTATCGCCACATCAATTAGTGTTGTTTGTCTTGTTAATTTATTAACTAGTACGAGATCTGGTCTATTATGTGCCACTGTTTGGTTTGTGAGCACAGTCCGGTCCCAGTATAGCTTGTAGTTGCCATCATCAAGCATACTCTCAGGGACGTATTGATAATACGGGAGATGGTCCGTTTGGAGAAGTCCCAGCTTGATAGCTATCTCTTGATGAAGGATTTTTCCCACTGCGTCATGCCGTTCCTTGTATTCAGTTGCAGCAAATGCCTGGCAGCCCCCTTTAAGATGTTGGATGGTTTCTTGGGCTTGACATCCATATCGGCATCTGTCGTTTTGAACCTGAGGGTCTTTGATGATATATTTCAGGTAGTTTCTGGTTGGTATAACCAATTATTATTATCCAGATTTAGCCATACGGCTCACACTCCCTCTAAGGGGAAAATTTACTCATCCCAGATACCTACGGTGTCAAAAGGATTGAGCTCTGGTGGGACTCTTTCCGTGTTATCGAGCCCTAGGTGACTTGGTATGCAGGTGTATCTCCCAAAAATTTTCGTACACATCTGGCCGTTGCGAGTAGTACAGCTTTCTGCATGGTCTTGTAAAGATGTTCATTTAGACCCAGCCTTTTTATGCTTTCGAGGAGGTTCTTCGGAATGACTCCAGTAGTAGATATAACAATAGGTATCGTCTGGGTACTTTGCATTCTCCATTGCCTTCGTATTTGAATTTCTAGATCTCTGTACTTGGCGATCTTTTCAGTGAATTTACTACGTATTGTTGTTAGGTATCGCCACATCAATTAGTGTTGTTTGTCTTGTTAATTTATTAACTAGTACGAGATCTGGTCTATTATGTGCCACTGTTTGGTCTGTGCGCACAGTGCGGTCCCAGTATAGCTTGTAGTTGCCATCCTCAAGCATACTCTCAGGGACGTATTGATAATACGGGAGATGGTCCGTTTGGAGAAGTCCCAGCTTGATAGCTATCTCTTGATGAAGGATTTTTCCCACTGCGTCATGCCGTTCCTTGTATTCAGTTGCAGCAAATGCCGGGCAGCCCCCTGTAAGATGTTGGATGGTTTCTTGTGCTTGACATCCATATCGGCATCTGTCGTTTTGAACCTGAGGGTCTTTGATGATATATTTCAGGTAGTTTCTGGTTGGTATGACCTGATCCTGAATGGCCAGTAATGAACCCTCCGTTTCAGGGAACATCTTTCCTGATGTCAACCAGTAGTTCGACGCTATATTGTCGACATAATCTTGGCTGACCTCATTGGGATGTCGCCCGTGCAAAGGTTTACCCATCCAGGCGCGCACTTTTTCGTCCTTAGTAAGGTGGTTTAAGCGCAGTTCTGCTTCCCTCAGTTTGATCGGTGTTGTGTCATCTACTGCGCAGATAGCGCGATGTAGAGTAGATGTCTCAGCCTGCATCTGAAAATAAGTTCTTAAATTAGCAATTTGTTTATCTAATTGCTCACCTATATCCATAAGTCCTCTTCCTCCTAAATACCGGGGTAATGTCGTTCGTTCTACTGCACTTTTAGGGTGGTGTTTTTGTGCTTTTGTGAGGTGTGTTCGTACTTTTCGCTGAAGATTTTCTATATCCGTTTTTGTCCACTTAACAATACCAAATGAATAGCTAAGCGCGGAACAAGCGTAGGTGTTTAGTGCCTTAAACAAATTGTTACTGTTAAGCTGTGAACGAAGCAGCTGTTTTACCCTTCTTATAAACTCAGTAGTTATCTCAGTTTTCATTTGCTTATGGTCAATTTTCCGCGCCTGCTTTACTCCAAGATATTTGTACATATCGTTGTCGCCCATGGCCTCGATGTTCTGGCCATTTTGCATATCGAATCCACCGGGCTGTACCTTTCCTCTGACTATATTCAAAACACGGCACTTGTCTAGACCGAACTGCATACTAATATCATTAGAAAATGTTTCTACAGTTTTTAGCATCTCTTCTAGGTGTTCTCGAGTGGAAGCCATTAATTTCAAATCATCCATATACAACAGATGATTGAGCTTCGCTACCACAGTATTATTGCTTTTAATGCTAAAACCTGAGTCAGTGGAGTTTAATAGTTGGGAAAGGGGGTTCAAAGCTAAACAGAACCACAATGGACTCAACGAGTCTCCTTGAAATAGGCCCCGGTTGATTGCGATATTTTCGGTTTCGATATTGTTTTCACCAGGTATTTGGAGGTGAATTTTAGTCTTCCAATCTCTCATTATATGCCTTAAAAAGGTCACTATGTTATCATCTACTTTGTATATTTTCAATATATCTATTAGCCATTCATGCGGTACTGAATCAAAGGCCTTTTTATAGTCAATGAAAGCAGTAAAAAGGTTCCTTTTTTTAGTGAATGCCTGGTTAGAAATGACTGAGTCGATGATAAGCTGTTCTTTGCAACCCATGGAACCCTTAGCGCATCCTTTCTGTTGAGGCTCTATGATATTGTTTAGAGCACAGTGTTGGTAGATACGCCGGGTTACACAGGATGTGACCAATTTATATAAAGTTGGAAGACAAGTAATTGGGCGGTACTTGGATGGATCTTGGGTGTTATTTTGATCCTTGGGTATTAAATAAGTAGTTCCCTGAGTTAGAAATGATGGTAATTCCTGCGGATTAGAAATAACATGATTAATTAATGTTGATAAGCACTCATGAATACTCCAAAACTTTTTAAGCCAGAAGTTCTGAACTCCGTCTGGTCCAGGAGATTTCCAGTTATGAAGCTCTTTGATGACATTTGAGACTTCTTCAGTCGTGAATGGTTACATTACATTGGCAATTGCTGTAGCTGCACAGTAGATTAGCATATGCAGATATTCCAATGTGTGGGCTTCTACGACATAATTGGGTAGGACTTCAGTATTCACAATTTGTAACAGGGCACCTAGTTTCTTACAAGAGTTTATTCGTGGTAGCGGTGGTCTGCTAAGTGGATTTGTTCCATTAAACTCTTGTACGGCACGAGCCATTTCGTTCTCTAGACTATCGCGCATTTCGTTGTTTTCCTGCTGTGTATTGTCAGGTTGAGTTTCTGGTATGGGAATCTCAGGAATCTGCTCATCAATGATTTCATTAGGGACTTGATCTAAAACTAGCTCTTGGTTATTAATCTCCCGTTCGACTTCGCTTTTGATCGTATTGCGTCTAGTCTCTGGGATAAGGTTGTTTCTTACGATTACCCGGTATTGATCTGATACTCTTTGCTCCGATACTTGAATATCTGGGTACTCCCTGCAAAATTCGGCATACAGCTGTTGTCTGTAGCCGATCGTTTCTTGACCGAGGTTTGTCACCTTATAATAGAAGCGCAAAATGCTTTCGTTAATGGACACAGTCCATTTCATGCGCTGTCTCGGTCGTCCCGCTTGAGTGAGCGCCGGCTGATGTTCCAGCGCAGCACCTTCAGCGAGTGGAGCTCTTGCTGTTGTTTGGCTCGCTTGTGGTTGTTGTTCTTGTTGGGCTGTAGCTGTTTGTGTGACAGGGGCCCGCCTCCTCAACACCCTGCCACCGACGTCCCGCATGCTGTCACGTCCAGCGTCGGCTCCAGACGTGCCCTGGCGATCCCCAGGTAGCGGCCCTAAACATAAACTATTAGTCTCCATTCTCATGAGTGTGCATTTTATACCTACTGCCAGGTGTCAGTTTTTGTTCCACGGCAAGTATTCCTGCTACTCTCTGGGTATTGGCGCTACGAATACCCAGAAAGCATCCCCCATTCGCAGGGGGCCGCGCCTGATAGAAGAACTGACATAAAACTACCACAGGATTATTATTATTATTATTATTATACATAAACAAGGGCAGAGGGACAAGTCCCTATTATGCCCAAAAACAAAGAAATTACATAAGTAACCTACTAGTAAATACAATATAAAAAAAAACAACAACAACAAAAAAAAGATACAATTTGGGTTTACATAAAAAAATATTTCAACTATAATAGAAAAATGTCAAGTCTGTTTTTAAATGTGTTGGTAGAGGGGGCTGAGACAATGTTATCATCCAGGTTATTCCAAACATCGAAAACTCTATTTGGTAAAAAATTCTGTCTTGGTCTCGTACAAAAGTTCTCTTTTTTCAGTTTAAATTGGTGACCTCTAAGGCGTTCATCTTGATTGATTGTAAAAATTTCGTCGAGATTTCCGAAATTAAATTTTAATATTTTAAATGTGGTTATTAAGTCAATATTCATGTTTTTTAGAGTATTACTAAACTGAGCTCTGCTTACATGTGCAACATTGTCCTCTGTACATTGTTTAACATACATCTCGTGAAAATGAGTTTTAGACCTAATATCTGTCTGTAAATATTGCTTTTTAGAATTTTTGCGGCAATAATGTGAAGAGAGTTTTGGTAGTTTGGATAAAAAGTTTTCCAAATATAACTGCCTATTACGCCTAGCGCGCCTTGATTGACCAGAATCGGCCCCACTTACTTGCGAATTACTTACGTCATTTATTTGTAAGTTATTTTCAACGTCATTAGAGATGTCTTCAAATGGCTCTGGCTCATCCCTGTCACTATTTCTACTCTCATGCTCTTTACTGAGCCAGTGACGCACTTCATCTTCAGTTAATCCTAATGTAGACAGAAACATATTCTTGCAAACGGGAATTTTTTCGTTGTCAGTTTTAAGAAAATAAAAAAAGGATACCTTTCTTCTAGAGTTTGGTCCTCCCCTGATACGTTTCGGGTTTTTCTTTTCAACTAAAGTACGAAGGTACATTTTTTTACTGTCCCAAGACCAAGACCAAAAAAATTCGAAAAGTTCTTTTCTCTTCTCATCAGATATAGAGTAACACTTCCTGGTTGATTTATATCTTCCACAACCCTGAACAACGAACTCCCATTTGCCTTGCTCCACGCTTGACATCTTGGACAATTTTGTTTGTAGACTTTTTGTCTAACCTACGGAATCCAATATATTCTTTTCCCTTTTCTCGGTTATTCCGAGCTGTTAAACGTTTTTTGGTTGAAGAGACATATTCAGACTTCTTTTGTTCAGTATTGTTCTCTGCATTATCTATATTATTAGTATTAGGTGATGTTTGTATAATATTTGAGTAAACGTCTGAGGTTCAGCGAAGAGAGAATTTACATTCATTATCTCAGAATCAGCTGACGAATTGTCTTCTTTTTCTAAGCTAGTATTTCTGTCCATGTAAACAAATTCAGCATTCATTATATCTTCAACGTGTTAATTTAAGTTAGTACTATCATTGCAAAGCACTGGTACAATTCCTAAGCAGTCTGACGTCTGTTGAGAAATATTATCCTTGCTGACTTCTAATAAATCAACATCATTTGTAGTGAGATGGAGATTCTTATTACCGTGTGATGGGGATTGATATTCGTCTGTCTTTAGGCTGCTATTACTTTTGCGTCTGGGAGTAGCTGAGGGTTTAAGCTGATTAAGCTGATTATACGTCTGCAAACATTCCAGTAGTTCATCGGAATCATACAAATTGTCTTCATCCGAAATTGCGAAACTGGATTGTAATCACTTCCACTAGACATCTTTTACCACAAGATATTTCAATGTTCTGTAAATACAAAAAAGACTAATTGGATTATTAAAAATATAGGTAGAGATTTAATATGAATAATACACAATAATTAATTTAAAAACCAATCAATCAAACTTACTATAATATTTCTTTATCTATAATTTACCATACAACACACTGTATAATTTAGATTTTGTTTAACTGCCAATAACGTCGTACTATGGTAAACAAACAGCATACCTTATTGTCAATTTGAGTTGTATGTAACTTCCCGTAATGTCAAATTACGAACTAACGTTTTAAAATAAATGAAATTACGACCGTCACAAACAGAAAATATTTCAAAATTAATTGATTTTTTATGGAAATGTAAGAAATTTAATAAATTAATCTTAAAATAAACTTTGTACTTACCAAAATTCTAAAATCTCGATGCAAAATTCAGATCACAGCAAATAATGAACAGAAGCATGGAAATAACTGACGATATGGTGTGTTACTGACCAAATGACAATGTGGGCTGTTACATTTGTTAAGGTAGAGCGCACTCTAGTGGTTATTTTTTAAAACTTGTAGCACTGGTAGATGCGCCTTCTCAATACGAATCCAATAATAGGCATAACTCATATCGCACCTTGAAAACCATAGGGCAGTAACTGCAAAAATCATAATATTGAGTTATGAGCATTTTAAGTTTTTGTAAAGTTAATTTTATTTACTGTAATTCCAAAAATTAAGCTGCAAACCTGGTATTTGGCACAATTGTCTTTAATTTTACATATTTTTATATGAATTAAAAAGTACGTAAAATTTCCCCCAGGAAATAGGTATTTTAGCACATACGGCCATATGGTTTTAAAAAATATATCAATTTTCGCACATGATACAGTAAAAATTCATATAAAATAATAGTTTTTTTATTGATTGTACTTATTTATTACAAATTTTTAGTGTTAACACTTAATCAAAGTCTTGCATATTATAATCTGTCGCTTATATATTGTCTGTCGGTTATAATTCGCTTTTATTTTGGGATAAACCCATCTGCAGTACGACGTTGTATATCAATTTTTTATAGTCTTGTCGCTTATTTCCAGTGTTGCAATCAAATCTCTATGCAGCACTCTATGTTTTGTTGCATTCAGAGGATGTTTCCTTAGTAGATCTTGCTTTCATTTTACGAGCGTGAGTCACATTTTGCACATATTGCCATATAGATCTGGGGTTTTGTTCCAATTTTAGGACCGTAGAGCATCAACTACTGCAGATAATGCCTGATGGTATAAAAAGAAGAATCGATTTTTGACAAAAGCCATAGAGATGTATCTTTCTGGTGCCGAACTTAAAATTTTTTGCAAACGCTGCTATATAGCATTAAAAAATAGATTTTTTTTCCTATTAGACTGCATTCAAAGGTCATTTCATGAAAAAATTGCAGATATTGCCATATGGTTTTCAAGGTGCGATATTCGTTAAAAATGACGTTAGGGTATGTTTCTCTGACGATGACGATTTACATAATTTATGTGTTTAAACTTTATTTGTCCGTAGAAAGAATGACGTGTCCTATAAATTGTATACTATTTCTGAATGGGTGTCAGAAGAGGATGAATATATCTTATTATTATTTTTATCGTAAAATTCTAGGTTCGTTTTTTCTGTATGTCCTATGAAGTTATAAAATTGTTATAAAAGTTATAAAAATATGTATTTGCATCACTCTGAATATATGTTTTCTTAATCTATCGCTGGATACAGCATCTGGGTATTCTAGCTTAATCACTAGCACCTGTGTAAGTCTTCTAAATGCAATGTCACCTTTTTCACATTTTATGGAACTTCCTAGTAAGCCAAAAACATATTCATTATCAGTCACAAGATATTTCTCCCGGTGTTTCAGCAATATTCCAACTAATTTTTGTAATTCCTCTGATACTAGAATGACTACCGCTCTTGAACCTTCTCCACTATTTACACGTTTATGTTTGTTAATAGCTTTTCAACTTCTGTTAGTGCATTTTCGAAGTCCGTCATCATTATAATCTTAGACTTTGAAAAACTACACATTGCCTATTCTTCGGCGGTTAAAAAGAATTAATAGTGCTAGTGAGCACTGTGCCAATAATTTTTATTATGTATTTTGATCGTCTTCATTATTAATAAGCTGCTGTTAAATCAGTATTAATAAACATTCATAAGGAATTTTGAAAGCTTCATCTTTAAATTTTTTTGTCGCTCACCAACGGTAATAAAAGAGGTTTATTCCATTATCTTTTCATGCAAATCTTTATTTGCTAAATATGACAGCTCAATATTCTATCGACTTTGAAAAAGTTCTTTAAGGTTTTTTATATTATTTAACCAAATCATAGAATCATTTGGTTACTCATATTTAAAACCATTACACTCTTAAAATCTTGTTTGAGTGATGTGCCTAAATGCACTGGTAAACTCGGTGATGTAAAAGATTTTTTAATCGGATCATTATCTGATATATCTCTTACTGCAGATATGATCATATCGAAATTTTTTGAAAATTGTAAATCTTTAAGAGATAGCTGGAAGTTATTGGATAATTTCCGGTAAGAAATTAGTAGCCGTGACAATTCTCTCATCCTATTATTACAAGAAATAGGCAATGTTTTCCTTTTTATGCTTTTTTAAATAAGATTCTCGAAAATAGATTATAAGAATATCTTTTTCTTTTTTCAAATATCATCTGATCACCTTTCATTATATTAAAATATGTAATATCTATGCATTTATTACTTTTTGTTCGGTTTTACTTTATAATGCAAACGTTTGAATGAAGATTTAGGTGTTTTTAACAAAACATGCAAGAAAACATTCGGTTCAGTGTCATATCAGTGAGTAATTCCAAGTGTACAGTTTTTGTTACAGAACAAACATATACACATATATAACACTTTAAAATTTTGCTTCCACGTCCCTTTTTTCTTTCAGTGGAAATGAACCTGCATAATCAAGTCCTACATTTTCAAAAGGATAGGCAGGAGTAATGCGTTCATTGGGTAAAGATCCCATTTTTACACAATTATTAGGAGGTTTCACGCGAAAACATTGAATACATTGTCTTACAATTTGTTTTATTAACACCTTGCAAGAAATAGGACAATATTGTTATCAGTAGTAATTGCACAAGAGCTCTAAAATTCTATATTAATTTTAGAGATCGAGTGAAATTTGTTGCGATTATTTCATGAATAAAACTGTTCAAAACCAAAATTTTATTGTAATTTATTTATGTAAGTACAAATTAGTACAATTAAACACACAGTTGTTATAAATATTTTATGGTTAAAAGTCATCACTTTTATAATTTTTAAAACATTAATTGTCATTAATGTCACTGGATGTATTTTTTCATAGCAACGAAGGGCATCTGACGTAATATACTTGACGACGGGAAATTATCAAAAATTATCAGTCTAATTTAGATTTCTGTAGCTTTCTATTGGTCAGAATCTCCTATGAATGAAATAATCTGATAAATTACTACTGATCTTGAACCTTTTTCACTATTTACACGTTTATTTTTGTTAATAACTTTTCAACTTCTGTTAGTGCATTTTCGAAGTCGGCAAAACTTGTTTTACGGTCATCATTATAATCTTTGACATTGAGAAACTGTACATTGCCTATTCTTCGGCGGTTAAAAAGAATTAATAATGCTAGTGAGCACTGTGCCAATAATTTATATGTTTTTTGATCCTCTTCGTTATTAATAAACTGCTGTAGCCGGCCACAGGCGCTCGTCTGGGGTGTAACGTCCACTCTACATAAGAACCCACGGTAAATAATCGGAAACTACTTTTGTGGATCCACAGCGTAGAGCTGCAGCGTGGTCCGTTTGGTTTTGCCCTTAGGTTTGTGGTAATACTGGTTTCTTTTAAGGCTCCATGGTGAGGTAAAAAATAAAATTTTTCAGAAGGATGTGGCTAACCGAGGAGTTAGCTAACCATATTTCCTAGTTCTTGATATTCCTTAATAGATTGTTTGTACGAATCATTCAGTTCTTTATTTTTCGAAAATCTTTTTTCTAACAAGAAAAATCTGCTAATTGCTGTATTTAAAAATCTCCCAATAAATCAGGTGAAAATTTAAATGGAAGCTGAACAATAAATTGTCCATTCTCTGATCTGGTGGTAGTGGTTTCAAATATTTGCTCACAATGAACATCATCTTTTGATGGTGGTATGGGATCTTATATTAAATCAATATCCCAAAAGCGGTTTAACTGTTCATATTCGGCGATGGTTCTAGTGAAATGACACACTGCACGACTTGTCTCATAGGGGATAGCTCCGTTTTCTATACAACCCAATTTAGTGTTTTGTAAACTTGGCAAACATTTTCCTAGGTTTATTTTTCCACCACAAAGGAGGTCCCAAAATAGTTCGGCACCAATAATAGCATCAATGCTACCAGATTCATTAAACAATGGATCAGATAATATTGATATTGTTTGAATTATACCACTAATGGCTAGGTTAGTAGAAATCATAGATATATTAAATTTTTTACAAAATTTTTCTTTTATTAAGTTTGTTTAAGCACCACTGTCCAAAATTGCTCTACATGGAATTAATTCATTATTATTGGGTTTAACATTAAAAATCACTGTTGACAAAAGAACTTCAGTATGTTTAAAATTCATTGCTTGTGCAGAAAGCTGATGTGTTACCGTTGGTGGCAACTCAACACTTTGTACACAATTACTTGATCATGGCTCTACTGATGGCGAATTAACAGTGTTATTAGAGTGTTGTTGATTATTTTCAAAATGGATTAATGAATTATGTTTTGATTTACATTTTGTACATGGTCTCAAAGTACATTCTGATGCTTTATGTACATGTATGAAACAATTATAACACAACTTTAAATTATTGACTTTAGACAATCCACTTTTTGTATCTAATTTAAGGAATTCGATGCATGAATATATTAAATGGTTATCTTTACACACAACGTAAGACCTATATGCTGCATTAACTTGGAATAATCTTTTTTGATACTCACCTAGACTATCATGGTTTGCATGCTTACAATTATTAAAACTAGAATCCAGATTTAGCCATACGGCTCACACTCCCTCTAAGGGGAAAATTGACTCATCCCAGATACCTACGGTATCAAAAGGATTGAGCTCTGGTGGGACTCTTTCCATGTTATCAAGCCCTAGGTGACTTGGTATGCAGGTGTATCTCCCAAAAATTTTCGTACACTTCTGGCGGTCGCGAGTAGTACAGATCTCTGTATGCATAAATCTTATAAAGATTTTCATTGAGACCCAGCTTTTTATGCTTTCGAGGAGGGTCCTTGTAACAAAATTGGGTTTTGTTGTGGCAGAATAGATATAGCTTCAAAGGGGTAATTACTTAGTTATTTAAGTTTCCTGAAACTAGGCTAGCTGGATATTTAAGAGACTGTATCAAGTGGACTCAGGAGAGGATCAGGCCGTATTTGCACGCCCGAAATAAGACGGTACCTAATGAAGTACTAGAGTATTAAGAAACTAAAGTAAAATAAGGAAAGAAATGTAAAAAGAAAGGGAACTACTGACCAGGAAGATATTCAGAAGTAGTGTTGAGCGCCAGGGAAGGATTTTATAAATTCTTCTCCACGTGACCTATATTGCTGTACCTAACTAATACTATTAAAATGGTACTATTAAAATGGTAGGATAATAAAACATATAAGTATGTACAACCACATTTAATAAAAAAAACCTATATACCCTATATACAATTTTTACACTAGCTAATTATCCGATGTACTAGGCTAGTACACTGCTGTCGATAATGCAGGTTTTACAGTAGAAAAAAATATGTAATGAATTTAGTATGAATAGGTATTTACCTTAACAACTTATTATTAATGAGGGTTACAATATTGGTTGACAATACCGTATCTAATCGGAGGTGACAACATCCGACAACTGGAATAACTATTATTAAATAGGATATGACCTAGATACTGTGCACATTATCTTACATATGGTTTATAAATCCCAGGCTATTTTAAATAAATTAAATAAGGGTGAAATATAATAAAAATTGTTGAAAAATATTGAATATTATGTTAATTATGGTTAAGAAAAAAAACAATGAGGGTATATTATTATTAGAGTGATTTGAAAGTTATTGATACGAAGAGAAAAAAAATAGTAAAATTGGAAATTATTAAAACAAATTGACATGCAAATTTAGTTATATAAAAACCTGTCCCTACAAAAAGTAGGCGGATTGCTTCTTCCAACCTTCGGTGAAGATGATGAGGGGAGAGCCAAATAAGGTATCCTCTGGTTCCCAACCCTAGGGAGGTACTCCACACCAACAGGAAGGTACGGCAAGCAGGTAGCTGCCCAGTATCGGAAAACTCAACTTTTATTCCACAAAAACCAAACAAAACATCCACATTCCATCCAAAATATCCCCAAAATGATTATTTATTCCAAAAAAACAAATTAAAGTATGATTGACTTAATTTTCCATCTTCTTATTTTCTTCCGTGGCTAAAAGCATAAGAATCTCCTATTAGCTGGTGTTCCTTAAGTACACAAAAAACAGGGCATATAAGAAAGGTATAAAAACCTTATAAAAATTTCTAGAAAAAATTACCGAAAAAAGAGGAGCTATTGACGTTTATAAGTAAGTGTCATTAACCTTGAACAAAAATGGAAATGTAAAGAAATGGAAGGACATATGAACCAAGAAGATATGTATATATTGCAATAAGGGATTACTTTATAGACGTAAATACTAAAAGGAAATGAAAAGTCTCATTACTTCAGAAACTATTTTGAACTGGAAATTTAATTTTAAAGAATTTTTCTTGTAGAAACATAAATTTGATAGTGAGATTGACTCGTTAAGACCTGATGTTTTATATTTATAGAATAACAATTATAATATTACTATAAGTATTGTATTGAGAATGAGAACCATGTTTTTTTTTACAAGAATACTTAATAGCCGACTTACCCACTGTTTTCCAAAAGGAAACTTGGAAATAAAACTCTTCCTCTCACCGCACAAATCCAAAACAAAAAATAGCTCCTTCCAAAATAAACCAATCTTATAATAAATGAATATTTTAACTAAATATTGTATTCTTTAAACAGTGACCACGGAAAAATTTACTTGTTCATCCAACCAGATTGAAAATTGAAGTGACAATCCTCTCCAATGGGCGATATGACATGCCCCTCCGTCGGAAGCCGTACAGCCACAAGCTAAGACCAGAATTCCCCAAGCGTAGTACCAACCTTCTATTATATTTGGTCACAAATCTAGGTAACCCGTTCTAAGCACGAACGCATAACTGGTTGCATACTTATTAGGTGGCTTATAGGAATAAATATAATAATATCGTAACGATGGCACTCATCGTTACATTCCCCCATTACTCGGAAAAAAAATTTGATCTTAGGAACAATTTTTTTCCATATATACTTATAAATACTCAATACAAGTATTCATAGAGAAAAATCACACGCTGTGGGATCCAACACAGGCGTGAACAAACCAAATAGCAAAAATATAGTGCGAACCTATGATTACTTCACTACTCTAAACTAACCTATCGTAGGACATCGTCCAAACTCGTAGGACCAGTCCTCTGATATATATCCTAAAGACCAAATTGTGTTCCAGTTGATTTAGTAGATTTATATAAAACCCCAAATTATAGTCAACAAGAACACCATAACCACAATATTCGAATACAAAACTTAATATAACCTATACGACGACTAACTTACTCACACTTACAGCTGACTCGATCGATTATACCTAACCGCAAATTATGAGTCATGTAAATGGGGTTGTCTTAATGACCAATATATCACAAATGGTACCAACATACATAGTTAAGGTTTATTATAACCCTTTGCTAAATTTCATAATTCAGATAAATTCTAATCAAAAAAATGTCGAATGGGACGAGTAGTACAAACTGTTCTATCGATGGACAACAGATTTAAATAGAGCATATCCAAAGTGAACAGTCCGTAGAAATCTCGTAGCCAATTCTCAACATGCCAAAAAAAATAGACCACAGTATACCCTAACGTAAATATAAGAGTCATTAACAAGAAAGGGGAAAATTTATTGTAGCAAGACTTTTATCCTAAATTGATCCGACAGTGGACAACAGATTTATAGAGAAGCATATCCAAGGTGGAACAATCAGGCAGATTTAATTGAGCAATGCTACACTTAGCGCTAAATGTGCTAATAATGATTACATATTGGGTACCATGAACCTAATTCAACTGATCATCAGATTTGTATCAGATTCAATGGGAGATCTATCTAAGGGTAACTAATCGAATAGTTGACCTAACAGAAATTAGCTTACTCTGGGACTCTTTAACTATAGCTATAGCTACAACAGATTGATAAGAATGGCCAGAAGAAGCTAACCAATATTTCTAAGTCATCTCTCATGAAAGAATTCAAGAAGTCACATATTAATAACTCTTATAAATAAATCCAATTATGGAAATACTAGAGAACAGGTAAATCAATTTCTAAAGAAACTGCAGATCAAGAAAATGTTCCCTAGTTACTCACAGAGAACAGGATATTGATCCTGACCCTAAGGTACATATGAACAAAAAAATTTAGTTCGGAAAGATGATGCTTGAACAAAATAATCCCTCGGTGAATACAAACGCTACAATATTTCAATATAGTAAAGAAGTTACCATCATTATCAGAATAATAAAATAGTAAAACTTAAGAAGGATAGATAAACATACAAGTTAAGACTAAGTTTCTTCAGAATGAATGTAAACTGAAAATCGAATAAGAATGCCTAGTGCATGATTAAAATGATGATTAAACATTCTATCATAAAGATTCAGCATCTGAACTAATTGAGGTATGGCTTGGAACTAGACAACTGTGAGCAATGAAATCTGCTTCCTATCAGGTGCACAGTCGATAAGCAACAAGTCTCGAACCCACGTATTTGCATAGCCAAGCTAGGCAAACCACTTTCCTAAGAAATGTTCACTACAATAAATAATGAAATGGTTTCATAGTCTTTGTCATAAATTTAATCTCAATTAACTTTATCAAAATTTGGACACATGAAGTATGACTTTGGAATCACACTGTATACTAAAATTGCATTTACCCAAACAAATATCACAATGACTTCTTTAGACAAAAATAAGCTAATGTACCAAGGAATCATGCTAAGCACTGAAATAACTTTCCAGTAGAAACTACAAAATTAAACACAAAACTAAACCTATTTGGTAGATACACTAATCTACAAGTGACGACATATATAAGCATAATCACATACAAGGTGTTAACAGTTCCATACAGTTCAATATTAAACCAAACTAAGCTAAATCTCAATAATAATCTAATGACATCTCAGATACATAGAATATGGAAAGCTAGAAAGATTACTATAATAGATAAAACATAGAGTCCCTATCTGGTGACTAAAATCAAAATCCAATCGTTAACCTATTCATTGGACAATCGAGTATTTCTAAAGTTTAGAAAGAGGAATTAACTTGATCAATATTGTTAAGTTAATCTTCTTCTTCTGATGACGAAGTTTCTAAGTCGTTGACAGTATTATCTGGTAATAAGTCCTTTATATGAAATCGACCAAGCTTTCGGTTGGACGAAGTATCTTTTAATTCATATATTAAAGGAGAGATTACTTTACTGACAACACATGGGACATATTTCTGACAAAATTTGGCAGAAATAGCATCACCTTTACTTGACTTAACAAAATTACGTTTTAATACCCGATCACCAACAAAGAATCGCAAATCTCTTTTCCTCAAATTGTATTGACTCTGTGACTTAAGGTAAGAAGATTTTAACTTCTTTCTGATGTCTGCAAATATTGGAGGCAAAGTCTGAATATCCTCTAAACGATGAAGCTTCTCAGAGATCTGAGGGAGATTTGTGGAATTGTCCGAAATTAAACCAAAATAATCACCAGACAAAGCAATATTCCTACCAAAATTTAAATAAGCTGGAGAACATTGAGTAACTTCATGGACCGAAGTTCTTATGGCTTGAGCTATTGAGTGAATATACTGGTCCCAAGCTCTGTGATCTGGATATGTGTATGATCTAAGGGCTGTTACAATACTGCGGTTCACTCGCTCACTATGATTAGCTTGCGTATGGTATGCAGCATTATAAAAGATCTTCTGAACTTTGTATTTAGTTAGAAGGTCTTTAAAAGCCTTAGACACAAATTGAGGACCATTGTCACAAGACACAATTTGGGGAACACCAAACAACAAAAAGACTTGTTCCTCCAAATATTTCACAATGGCAGGGACAGTGGCATTCCGAAGAGGAAAAACTAGTGGAAATTTTGTAAAGTAGTCCACAACCACCAAACAATAGGTATAGCCATTGTAGCTACGAGGATATGGTCCAATCAGATCCATGGATATCATCTGCCATGGGAAGTCAATGTTCCTAAAAGTACCCATTAATCCAGCTTGTGGCATAGTACTTGGCTTGCAAGTAGCACAAACTTTGCATCTAGATATATATTTCTTAATATAGTTGCGCATGCCAGGCCAATAATATAATTCTGCTATCCTACTAAATGTTTTATAGGAACCGAAATGACCAGATGTCACATTATCATGAAAAGTACGAAGAATTTCATCCCTGTTTGCTGTTGGGACGACAATTTTCCAATCAGACATATTAGACAAAGCTTCCACTGAACTAACAACATGCTTATAAAGGATATTATTTTCTACTTTAAAGTCAGGATACTGATCAGGTTCTTGGGTAACCTTTTCCAACATTTTCTGATACCATGCATCCGGAACTAAAGTGGATAAGTCAAGAAGATTGACATCAAATGTTCGAGACAAAGCATCAGCTACTACAACACCATTTGCTTTACGATGGACGATATTATAATCAAAGGCTGACAACTTACAAATCCATCGAGACAAACGTTGGGAGGGGTTACGCATAGAATGCATCCAGAGTAAAGAACTATGATCAGTAATAAGGGTACACTTACGACCTTCTAAATAGTAGCGGAAAGCCTCCAAGCCATGAATAATAGCAAGGAGTTCACGCTCGGTAGTGGAATAATTTTTCTGGGCCTTATTGAGCTTCTTACTAGTATATGCTATGGGGTGTTCAGAACCATCTTTCATCTGAAAGAGTACACCACCTGAGGCGGTATTTGAACAATCTGTCATGAGATAGAAGTGTTCACTGAAATCAGGTGAAGTCATGACAGGAGCACTGGTAAGAGCTTCTTTAATGCGATGAAAAGCATCATCAGCTTCAGGAGTCCAGGTGATAGTCTGGCCCTTTTTCCTATTCTTAAGGAGGTCAGTAAGGGGTGATAATAAAGTAGAATAAGAAGGCACACATCGACGATAGTAACCACACATGCCCAAGATCCTACGTAATTGTGTAGTAGTTTTAGGAATGGGGAAGTCCTTAATAGCGGTTACTTTATCAGGGTCTGTTCTCAATCCTTGATGATCAACAACATATCCTAGAAATTTCAAATTAGGACGACAAAAATTACATTTCTCTAAATTAACAGTGAGATTAGCCTCTTTAAGGCGTGAAAATAACTTCTCTAATATCTCAATATGTGAGGAAAAATCAGGAGTAACAACTATAATGTCATCTAAGTAATAAAATACAAATGGTTCAAGTTGTGGACCAATAACCAAGTCCATTAGACGACACATTGTTTGTGGAGCTGAAACTAGACCGAAAGGCATTGTGACAAATTGAAATAACCCTTTACCACTGACAGCGAAAGCAGTATACTTCTTACTCTCTTCGCTTAACGGAATTTGTAAGAAGGCTTTGGATAAATCGATCGAAGATATATATTTGGCATTCTGAAGTTTGCTAAGAATTATATCTATCCGAGGGATGGGATAAGCATCTCGATTAGTAGTGATACTATTGAGTTTGCGACCATCGAAGCATACTCGGAATGATCCATCCTTCTTCTTCGTCATCCATAACGGCGAACAATACGAAGAATTTGACTGTTCGATAATGTTTAGAGAGAGCATCGAATCAATTTCTTTACCTAAATCTGCTTGCCATGCCTGAGGTATGGGATATTGATATTGTCTAAACGGAGTTGTAGTGTTCACTTCGATAGTATGAGATATTAAATGTGTACGGCCTAATTGGTCTTTGGAAGAGATAGAAGAAAATTTAGAGATAATATTCTCTAACTGGGTTTGTTCTAAGCTAGACAAACTTGAGAACTCACGAATGGCACTTACAGTTGCGACATTAAAGGAAGATATAAACAACGAAAAATCTGAACAGTTTAATGTACTATTGAATGCATTTAAGAAATCCATGCCAAGAATTATAGAATTTTTAACTGAAGGGATAACATAAAATGTAATCATTTTCCGAATATTGGCAACTACGATTTCTGTGTCAAATTTACCTGTAATTGACTGGATTGCACCATCTGCAGTAGAGACTTGTAAAGAAGAAATAGGCATAACATTAATATCAGTATTTTCTAGTAATTTCAGCGAATACGAACCTATTAAAGAAATGTTCGAGCCACTATCTAATAGAGCTAAACAAGATTGTCTTAAAATTTCAATTTCAAGATAAGGTCGGTTATCATTATGTTTCCTAACTAATAACGAATTTATATCAAAATCCAAAATATCTGATTTATTTTCAAAATTATCTGGTATTAACATAGACATATTATTATTATTTATAAACGTACAACCTGGTATAGAATTTGGAACTGTTTCCTCGTCTTGATTATGCTTATTACTAAAATTCCAGCTTAAGACTGGAGGGGATAATCTACGATCAAGCGAACCGTACGAGTCAACTGAAGTGTTACTAACAATTACTTTTTCCCTGATTTCGGTTGGCGTGCTGGTCTCCGGTTGGAAGTGTTTCTTCCTTCCTGAGAGGGTGTGTTTGAGCTGCTGCCGGGTATTGGACCTGAAGCTTCGTCTACAGCTGCGGTCATATTCCCTGATGGGGTTGCTGTTTGAGGAACGCTCAGGGTACGAGCCTCTGCATGCTCGTTTCCCGAACACTTAAAACAGTTACGTTTAAGCGTATTTTCTCTACCACAACCCTGACAGAAAATCCGTGCTTTAGCCCAGGATTATTAGATTTAATTTAGCCAAAGATACAAAATGCGTTATAACCAGCTGAATTTTTGCACATTTATTCTGTATAAGGTACTGAATCATTATTTAAAATTCCCCATCCCTCCCCGGCTTGCCTCTTAAGATATACAGGGTGTCTGGGTGAATTTCGATTTTAGGTGGGATTCGGATCAAAATTCAAATTCAAACTTTTTTATGACTCGGTCAGCTTGTAAACCAGTAACTAAACTGTATATGCATGGTCGATCAGTAAAAGAGCGTAAAATATAAAGTAAATGAATATTTATTACTTATTATAAAAAGATTATTAGTTCAATCGTCATGTATAACATCAGGAGAATTTTCACATAATTGACCAAGGCAATGACGGCACATCGCCGAGCACATCAAGCCTGCTTTCTGACACTCACACCAGCGTCCGCATCCCTTCTTACAACCGCAGCTGATAAGATGTAACAACTGTTCAGGCGCAGGGGGCTGCTCTGTTGTTAGTGGAACTAAAGTTTGGCCAAGCTTTTTCCAACCCCATTCACAAGGCGGAAGATCGTTTCCCATCCAGCGTTGCACTTGTAAATAGACTCGGTATGAATGCTGCCGAGTTGCAGCTTTAGTAGGTGGCAGAGATGAGAGCTGAAAATTATCCTTTAAAGTTTGCTTGGCAACTGTCTGTTTGTACAAATAGTACCTCAGCTCATCCAAATCAAGTTTCAGATTAGATTTATTGTAGAGATGCAAAACAAATGCTTCCCCAGCTTGTGCGATGTCATCGTGCTTAGATCGAGGATCATTGAATACGGACACCGTCTTTTGTAACTCTGTGCTGCTTAGACATTGGAAAGTTTTTACTTTTCCCTTTCTGAAAAATGCTGAGGTTGTGTTACAACCAGACATTGCATGTGCAAAAAGTAATACATCTTTTAGGACTCCCATGTTTCGTTGAATTTCCGCAATATTGTAACATTTACTTGCAGTCTTTCCGCTTCCAGGTTTTAACATATAAAGTTTTGAATCATTGTCATTAGATCTTGCTATCAATAACGTTAAAATATCAGTATCTGTATGCGACAACCGTAACAGACGCATTACTTGAAGATAAATCAATTGCAGTTTCAACAATTAGGGTGTCTGCATCAGCTTCAGCTTGGTGCACGATCATTTTGTTGGCCCGTAGCTTCTGTGTCAACATGTCTATCAGCTGTGCTTTGTTTTCTGAGTTACAAAGAAATTCATCCTTTCCAGTCAAAGTTGGTAAATGTTTTTCTACTTTTAAGTCTGCACATGATTTACCTGCAGAGCGGCGCTTTTGTTCTTCTATTTTTGTACTTATGTCTTCCTCTATAACCATCAAATACTGTTACGCAAGATATTCCATAATTTCTTTCTACATATGAAGCATACGAATTGCACACTTCTTCATAAGTTGCAGGACGTGGTGGCCAATTCACTGCATGTATGAGATATCCACCGTCAAGAACATAAGATGTATCTGAGGGAGAGGTTGAAGAACATGGGAAGTAAGATTCAAGTCTTTTTGCAAGCTCAGACTTGTTTGTTTTCCGTAACGAAACATCGTCAAATAAACAGGGAGGTTTTGGTGCCAGTTCATACGTAAAAGCTTCCTTGAGGCAATCTTCGCTCTTCATGACACACACTATCCTATTGAATAGTTGTTGTGGACTCACTTCTACGCGAACATCGCGTACAACTATGCTGCGACTCAAAGTAGATAAAGGCGTGACTTTGTCTTTTCTCTTTAATTTCAAGTATCCGAAACTGCCATTAACTTTTTCCATTGACTCTCTGCCAATCTCTAGAGCCTTATCGCAGTTTATAGAATCATCACCAAGTAATCCAGTGGCCAAAGCTACCAGTTCATTTTTTCGCCTAGATGCAAATGGATTATGATTTGACAACCAGTCACGGAAAGTGTGGAGATCTTGATGATCTCTAGTTATCCTTGAGTCTCGCAGGTCCACATGTTGTTCTGAAGTTTCCGACTTTACACCTGTGAATTCTTCGATAGCTTCACACATTTTTATACAGCGTGGCAAAGCAGCTATCCATGTGCTGAGTGTGCTGTCAGTTATTCCTCTACCTGTATAAAAATAAAATTTGATTTAAAATAGCAAGAAACAACGTTTAAGGACTTACAAAACTATTGTTTTTTTTTTTTTTGAAGGAAGGTAAGTACCTGTAGTAAGTCCTCCTTTAGTTTTCATAGAGCGCATTAAACCTTGCTCAATGGCAAGATCAGCTGATACTCCAGACCAAAAACGATCACTTCTTCGGATTGTAAAATAGCCTTTTGATGCAAATTTTTCATACTCGTCAGATGGAATAGTTTCTTTGAGATCTTCCATCTGTTGCAAATGAAATCTTGCACATTTTGCGTAAGCCAGGTGTCCTGGAAAACAAAAGGCAATATTGTAATATAAACAAAGATATTGTAATAAAGAATTGATTTGGAAGCCATAGTTACTTACCAGATGCGTGAAAGAATGGAATCATCTCTCGTATACTTTGCAGATGAAGTTCAAAGTTTCCTGTTCTCTCGGCTCTTAGATAGCAATGAATTATATTAACCAGTTTGAAATATTGGACCCACAGTCTGGCAGTGCGTGAGGTCTCTTCTTTAATTTGTAAAGTTTCCGATAATGTTTTCACTAGTTTATCAATCAGTGACGATTGATTTATTTCAACCTCAGAAATCTACCCCTTTTTAAACTGGTTATAGATTTCTAATATCTTTTGTTTCTCGTCGTCGTTGAACGCATTGTCATTCTCTAGAATTAGTAAGGACAGTGCCACTTGGGTCAAATTATGAGCTCGAAGTGCTCGAGAATATGCATGACCAGTTATCATGTGAGCAACAGCATTTTTTGCATAAGTCGTAGCCCAAAGTTCTTCTATTCCACTACCCGACATAATATAGCCGACTGCGCCCAAGAATGGCATTATCGTATGGAATCCACCTAGCAAAACAACTGTATCCTTTAAATCATCGTTGGATGAGCTTGCAACTATATCAGTGGCTTTGGCATATAATGGCTGATCGAAAGTAATGAAACAAGTATGTTGTTTAATTTTGTCACACTCCGATCGAGCATATTTCAATGCTGAATATATGCATGACATATTGCTGGGATCCAAGTTGATAAACGGAAGAAATGTTACATCACTGATCTCATATTTACTCTCAGACTGCAGACCCACCTGCATGTAACCGTTCCAACTAGGTACTGGAGATGGATGAAGCCAATATCCGGAAATCCACAGGTAGTCCAAAAATAAAGCTTGCATGGAAATCTCTTCATTTTTTAGTAAATCTATGTCTCGTACATTTATTTGTGTCAATCCTTTTTTTTTGGGGTTTTGTGTAAGTTAAGATTTGCATGCGTCCACACATTTCTGATGGCTTCTTATCATTATGTGCTCTCTTCACTCTTACTTGCTCAATCTCCTCTACTTTAGGGGTGTCTATTTTTATGCCGCCCATGTTGTGAAATGTGTTATTGCCATCTATGGTACGTATGTTAAATTCAGCATTATCAAAGGCAAACTGAATAAATGCTTCCGAATACTCTTTCGTAGGGGCTGCCTTTAAGGAGTTTTCAAGCTTCTGAACTTCATTATATGGCATAGAAAAACCCAAACTACTCAAGATATCAATGGCCATTCGAGAGGCAAAATGGCGATGTATATACATACCAATGCCTAAAAGAATCGAAGATAAAAATGACCTAGGCCGACAGGCTGAAATAATAGCTTCACTTACACTTTGGCGTTTTCTTTGGGCACTTTGAGAATCGCTTTTCGATTGTATGACTATATTGGCAAAACATTGCAAAGTTTGTGGGATAACATCTTTTTTCCCAATATCACTGCCGTCAGCAGAATAGGACGTCAAGTCGTATGCTTGAGAACGTATATCTTCCCGTATTATAGCTGCTGCTGCCGATACTATCCTGAGGCGCTCTTCAGATTTATCAGAGCATATCTCTTGATACCAATTTTGGTGGATTAAATCGTCCAAAGTTTCACGAAAACAGACGACTGCAGTGCGCCCAGGTCGGCTAGTCATTATTATATTATTGCCAAAATGTTGCATAAGTTTTTGTTTTAAATATTGAGCTGTATATCCATCATCTCCGTCAAGAATTTGTGACATACGATCTCCAAGATCTAAAAGGGTGTATTGACATGCCTCGCTACTTTTGATCTCATTACAAAGTTTCTGAAACGCTATTTCTTTTTTATTTAATGGAGGAGTGCTTGACTCACTACATCCACTAGTAATTTGTAAAAATTTGCATAGCAGTCTTTGTGGTAACGGCCCTCTGCTGCCACTAAGTCAATAATACCTGACATTCTTTTTTGGACTTCTCTAGCCCAATCATCTTGACGTTTCTCAATAACAGATTTTAATTTATCCATTATGTCTAATGTGGTAATCTCACATATTGTACGTCTGTATTTCTGAGGAAGTTTTTTTTCTTTTTGGCCATCAGCTTCATTTCCACAAATAATGCACGATTTTTTAAAGTCAAAAGTAGGTAGACTCGATCGCGTTGATACAGTATTCAACTCAAAATTACCCGTACTGCATTTTGTGCTTGATTTTATAGTCGAAGGCCGAGTATAGTTTTTTCTGCATTGCTCGTGTACACGAAGTGGACGGGTTTGTTTCAACGCCTCTTCTAAGTGGTCTCCACGGGCTATACTAGCCTTTATTAGTGTATCAATGCCCCGATTCACTGTTACTACCTTGCCACTATCAAGAGAAAGATTACACAACAAACATTCATTCATTGTTGCTTAGGATATCGGAACACAAGCGAGCAAACGAAAGATCCAGTTCACAAGGTATCACGCTGTCGGTATATGCACGTAACGGTCGCGGGGAGGGGTAGGGCCGTGGTATACAGTCACGCGTCATATACTAACTATATATAATAACTAAAACAATGCCATCGGCCGACTGAATGCATTCGCTCGCAAACGAGCACAGCGCGCGGAGGTTCCGGGGTGAAGAGGGGGTGGAGGGCTGTATGTCGAGACGCAAGCGGCGGAGGCGCGGGGAGTTTAGGCATATTATTCGAGACGTTATTCTAAATACGTATGCAAGTTTTTAGCTGGTTATGAAGGATTTTGTTTCTAAAATCTAAAAATCCTGAGCTATTTGGGGTCTGGTACAATCCCGAAATGTGTGACCAACAACCTGACAATTCCAGCAAGACAAAGAATAAGTAGTCACAGACACATTCGGTGTATGGGGTCTAGATTGCCAAGAACGATTTCTCGAGGAGTGAGAGTTAAATCCAGCACCAGAATTAGATGTTGTAGGAGGATGAAAAGACCAGGATAGAGTTTCCTCTAACCGTTTACACTTATCTGTCAGGTCTTCGATAGTGGCTATATCAACCAGTGCCAATTGGGCATGGTAAAAGGGTAACAAACATTTTAAAATTATCTTTATTTTTGCATGATCTGTTAAAGGGGTATCTAAACGACTACACATACCCAACATAGTGTTGATAAACATGGTCACTGATTCTCCAGGTTTCTGCTTGCGGTTCTTGATCTCGTCTAAGAGATCAGTTTGGAAAGAATAAGGCAGAAAATCGGATTTTAGTTTCTGAGCCAAACCAGTCCAAGTGGTAAAGCTACCACGGTTGTTCATAAACCACGTAAAAGCATGGCCTGTAAATAATTCGGCAGAAGCCGAAAAAAGATCTTCCTCACTCACACCTCTCGAAACACGAAGACTATCTACCCTATCTAAAAATGAAATAACTTGGTCATAATGACCCTCACCAGAAAACGAAACTCCCCACTTATGTACCTGCACAGGCTTGGGATGTAACAAGGAATTAGAGGCTTGAACTGAAGAAACAGGAGTGGACGTGGCTAGAGGATTTACTCGAGAATCGAGTTCACCTTCTAGACTGAGAATCCTAATGGACATAGAGCGTTTGTAAAGTTGTTGCTCCTCATCTGAGCCACATAATAAGTGGACACGACCAGAGATATGAGCAAGACGTGAAATGTATCTGGAATACATGCTATCATGGACAGTCCCTCTAAAATTATTTATCTTTTGCGTAAGATCCTCTAGTGTCTCATTTATTCCCTGTTGTTGTTCCAGGAAAGGAATAGCTGCAGCTGAAATCTGACGGAAACTCCTATTTCCTTGCTCCTGTTTAAGAGCACCACGCAATAGACTGCGTTTTCTATCACATTTAGCGGCTTCTTCAACCTCTATTTCCCTTATCCTCAGCTCATAATCTAACTCCTTAACTAACAAATGTTCTGGCTGAAAGGTACACATGGTGATAGGGAAAGAATTAGTAACAATAAACCCAACCCAACAACGACAAACCGAACCCACCCCAACAAACTAACGACCCAATTAACCGACAATCTACTAAACAAGCTGCTCAACCGACGAGCTGCTAAACTAACGACCTAACAAACCGACAAACCAAATATAACCGAGATATATATTTGGGGTAGATATTTAAAATATTTTAAGTAAATGTTTAAACGAAAATGTATATAAAAAAATGAAAACTTTATAAATTATATATAGGTATGGTAAGCAAAAATTTAGCTAACTGTAGTATATTGTGGCTGCACCTAAATCAAAAGTAGTAATGTACCTAGATATCAAAAAAAATAAATCATTCAAAATTTTTCAAAATAAATATCCAGGTATCACCAAACCGACCAGACCGAAATGTCAACCAATATACCTGTTCAAATATTATCCTACTCACGATTTACAATTATTATTTTAAATAAATTAAAATAGTACCAATACAGCAATACAAGTGCACTAGTGTATTTTCCAAATAACGTACAAAAGGAATCAAAAAAATATCTCTATATAATTACAAAATATACAACAATGAACCAGAAAGATACTTACTAGAAAAATTTACAATAAGCAACAAAATAAAGAAAGGTACTGTCTTACTGAAAATCGGGCTCCACGTTGGCGAGCGTCAATTGTAACAAAATTGGGTTTTGTTGTGGCAGAATAGATATAGCTTCAAAGGGGTAATTACTTAGTTATTTAAGTTTCCTGAAACTAGGCTAGCTGGATATTTAAGAGACTGTATCAAGTGGACTCAGGAGAGGATCAGGCCGTATTTGCACGCCCGAAATAAGACGGTACCTAATGAAGTACTAGAGTGTTAAGAAACTAAAGTAAAATAAGGAAAGAAATGTAAAAAGAAAGGGAACTACTGACCAGGAAGATATTCAGAAGTAGTGTTGAGCGCCAGGGAAGGATTTTATAAATTCTTCTCCACGTGACCTATATTGCTGTACCTAACTAATACTATTAAAATGGTACTATTAAAATGGTAGGATAATAAAACATATAAGTATGTACAACCACATTTAATAAAAAAAACCTATATACCCTATATACAATTTTTACACTAGCTAATTATCCGATGTACTAGGCTAGTACACTGCTGTCGATAATGCAGGTTTTACAGTAGAAAAAAAATATGTAATGAATTTAGTATGAATAGGTATTTACCTTAACAACTTATTATTAATGAGGGTTACAATATTGGTTGACAATACCGTATCTAATCGGAGGTGACAACATCCGACAACTGGAATAACTATTATTAAATAGGATATGACCTAGATACTGTGCACATTATCTTACATATGGTTTATAAATCCCAGGCTATTTTAAATAAATTAAATAAGGGTGAAATATAATAAAAATTGTTGAAAAATATTGAATATTATGTTAATTATGGTTAAGAAAAAAAACAATGAGGGTATATTATTATTAGAGTGATTTGAAAGTTATTGATACGAAGAGAAAAAAAATAGTAAAATTGGAAATTATTAAAACAAATTGACATGCAAATTTAGTTATATAAAAACCTGTCCCTACAAAAAGTAGGCGGATTGCTTCTTCCAACCTTCGGTGAAGATGATGAGGGGAGAGCCAAATAAGGTATCCTCTGGTTCCCAACCCTAGGGAGGTACTCCACACCAACAGGAAGGTACGGCAAGCAGGTAGCTGCCCAGTATCGGAAAACTCAACTTTTATTCCACAAAAACCAAACAAAACATCCACATTCCATCCAAAATATCCCCAAAATGATTATTTATTCCAAAAAAACAAATAAAAGTATGATTGACTTAATTTTCCATCTTCTTATTTTCTTCCGTGGCTAAAAGCATAAGAATCTCCTATTAGCTGGTGTTCCTTAAGTACACAAAAAACAGGGCATATAAGAAAGGTATAAAAACCTTATAAAAATTTCTAGAAAAAATTACCGAAAAAAGAGGAGCTATTGACGTTTATAAGTAAGTGTCATTAACCTTGAACAAAAATGGAAATGTAAAGAAATGGAAGGACATATGAACCAAGAAGATATGTATATATTGCAATAAGGGATTACTTTATAGACGTAAATACTAAAAGGAAATGAAAAGTCTCATTACTTCAGAAACTATTTTGAACTGGAAATTTAATTTTAAAGAATTTTTCTTGTAGAAATATGAATTTGATAGTGAGATTGACTCGTTAAGACCTGATGTTTTATATTTATAGAATAACAATTATAATATTACTATAAGTATTGTATTGAGAATGAGAACCATGTTTTTTTTTACAAGAATACTTAATAGCCGACTAACCCACTGTTTTCCAAAAGGAAACTTGGAAATAAAACTCTTCCTCTCACCGCACAAATCCAAAACAAAAAATAGCTCCTTCCAAAATAAACCAATCTTATAATAAATGAATATTTTAACTAAATATTGTATTCTTTAAACAGTGACCACGGAAAAATTTACTTGTTCATCCAACCAGATTGAAAATTGAAGTGACAATCCTCTCCGATGGGCGATATGACATGCCCCTCCGTCGGAAGCCGTACAGCCACAAGCTAAGACCAGAATTCCCCAAGCGTAGTACCAACCTTCTATTATATTTGGTCACAAATCTAGGTAACCCGTTCTAAGCACGAACGCATAACTGGTTGCATACTTATTAGGTGGCTTATAGGAATAAATATAATAATATCGTAACGATGGCACTCATCGTTACATCCTCGGAATGACTCCAGTAGTAGACATAATAATCGGTATTGTCTGGGTACTTTGAATTCTCCATTGTCTCCGTATTTGAATTTCCAGATCTCTGTACTTGCCGATCTTTTCAGTAAATTTACTACGTAGATTATTGTTGTTAGGTATCGCCACATCAATTAGTATTGTTTGTTTTGTTAATTTATTAAATAGTACGAGGTCTGGTATATTATGTGCCACTGTTTGGTCTGTGAGCACAGTGCGGTCCCAGTATAGCTTGTAGTTGCCATCCTCAAGCATACTCTGAGGGACGTATTGATAATATGGGAGATGGTCCGTTTGGAGAAGTCCCAGTTTGATAGCTACCTCTTGATGAGAGATCTTTCCAACTGAGTCATGCCGTTCCTTGTATTCAGTTGCAGCAAATGCCTGGCAGCCCCCGGTAATATGTTGGATGGTTTCTTGGGCTTGACATCCATATCGGCATCTGTCGTTTTGAACCTGAGGGTCTTTGGCGATATATTTCAGGTAATTTCTGGTTGGTATAACCTGATCCTGAATGGTCAGTAATGAACTCTCCGTTTCAGGGAACAGGTTTCCTGATGTCAACCAATAGTTCGACGCTGTGTTGTCGACATAGTCTTGGCTGATCTCATTGGGATGTCGCCCGTGCAGAGGTTTACCCATCCAGGTGCGCAGTTTTTCGTCTTTTGTGAGGTGGTTTATGCGCATTTCTGGTTCCCTCAGTTTGATCGGTGTTGTGTCATCTACTACGCAGATAGCGCGATGTAGAGTAGATGATAAACTAGAATTATTACTATAATTATTATTAGGTTTTTGGCTACATTCGTCTTGAAACTCTTCCAAAGTGACCACTTTTACTTTTAGAAAATTAAAAAACTCTGCCACAGTAGGAAGCTGTTCTTTAATATGGCATTCCTTCCATTCTCTATAAGCTTGTCTATCTAGTTTATTGGAAATAATATAAATCAACAAAAGGTCAGATAAACTACTTTTTGTAATTTTTAAATGTCAATGGATGACATGCTATCTGAGACACTGTCTAATAAATGTCTTAAATCGTTCGGTGATTTTGGACCATTTGGATTTTCTTTTAAAGTTCTAGCTTTTGTGCCCACTTTACCAGTATAATCATCTCCTGTGAGATGATGCAGGGTAGGCAAAATACTGCAAACTTGGTTTCCATTAAGGCGTGCTGAATAATGTATGGCTATATTTCTTGTGCACTTACCAGACCCACCTTGAATCCAAAGAGCCTGCAACAAAATTTTAGTAAATGTACCCATGTACTAAATTAATATTTACATTTAAACCTAGATTTTTGAATGATTAAAAAAAGTATAAAGCTAATACGATAACATCTGTATCTGACCGAATTAAATATATTATGTTTTCAAAGCCATTTAAAACACTATGATTTACATGAATTAGAATTTTCAACTTCTTGGACGTCGCTGCGCTGGAACTGAGAATCAATTAAATTAATGCGATTGGAAATTCTTGGGTTTTCATTAATAGTACTAAATACAATATCATAGTTATTTAATACTGTCTATTTTTCGAGATGTTTTTGCAAAAATTTTTGCACTAAAATTTTATTTCTAGACGCACCCCAAAATTAGTTCTCTTCAACATAATTTGTAATTTCGTATGATCATCATTAGAGTGAAGAACAATGCATTCTGTTTTAGATATTAACTTTTTCTGAATTTGGAATGGATTTAAAGTCAGGTAAATTATTTTTTTTACTGTTTCTGTTTCGTGTTTAACAATAAAAAATAGTATATTTTATATATGACCATTTAACGATGGTCATTATGAAGAGAGTATGACGGTTACGAAACGGGCCCGTTTAGAATACGAGCTTTATAATGATAATTAAATTGTATACACGATTTTTTCTATGATCATTCACAACAAAAAACGTATTCAACTTTATTAATTTTGTAACGCAAAAACTTAAGTAGTTCTATAGTTAAATTAATTATTGTGTTGATACATTTATATTTTCAATATTCCAATTATTAAAATTAATTTGAACATAAATTTTTAGGGCAGGGGAGAAATGCGCAGATTTTACCTGAGCTACGTTCTTCTTTGTACCTATAATAATAAACAGACTTCCTTCTTTACGCAATTTACATATTTTCCTAGATGAGGAGAAATTCTAACCTAGATTGATGTCCCTCCTCGTGGAACCGTGTTGTGAGCTCGGTCACTCAGCTGCCGAATTGGCAAAATAAATTTTGTTCTCCTCAGCAGCTGGGCACCCGATGTGTCTGGCCATCGAGCCCATGGTTATCGCACATGGCCTCGATGGTCATAGTTACGCGTCTAGGTCTCTCATTCGACCTGCCTTAAGGGCCTATGGCCTTAGTGGCTGTACAAAGTGACCTGAGGGGCCCTTTGTACTTTATTTTAAAGTATGCCGAGTAGGTACGGTCAGTATTCACTTTTTCCTCTGCAGCATTGTGACGTCCTAAAGGGTGTTTTGCTAGTTTTTGTTAAAGATTTTTTTTGTGAGCACGATCTGGGGTCCTCTAACATCGATTGGGCCCCAGAGCATGTTCGGGTTTTTTCTGTTTTTTTTTTTGTTTTGTAATTATTTTTTGTTTTTTGTTTTTTCTACCTGTATGACGCGGTAGGCTTGACTCTCTGTAACTATCTCAGTCATCATTTGGTTCTGCTGGGTCTTGCCTGAATGCTGATATTTGTTGTTTTGGCCGTCTATGTACCATTCTAATGTTTTCCTCATAATCCGTTAACTCTCTTAACCATCTATTGGGGTAATTTCTTATGCTGTTGAAGATCTGTCATATGATTTCTTATGCTGTCATACGCTTTTTCGTCCATGGTCCTTAGGATTTTCTTCTGATTTGTGTCCCGGTATATGTACCGCAGTGGTACATATTTGGGTACGTTTAGGGCTTCTCTGATTATATAATTTTGGTTTATTTGTATTTTCTTCCTGTTCGTTTTGCACGTATGTCCCCAGGCTGCTGATGCGTATGTGAGGGTAATCAAGATTATGCTATTGGCTGCTCTGAGTTTTTTTTTTATATATTGGCTTTGGCATGAACCAATTAGCCAGACTTATTTTTTATTTATGAAATATAAAGGGAGCATTTTTTTTTGATCCAATATAAATAAATTGATTTTTCAAATTCTCACACCCTAGGATAAATGTTATTGTGTTAGTAAAATGTGTGTGTTTCTGTTTAGTGCATTTTTTTATATGTATATTTTTTTTTATTTTTTTTTAATTATATTTTTGTTTTTTTTTAATGCTTTATTTATGTAGTCTTTTGTTTAGTTTTATTTCCTTTTTTTTTTCATTGTTTTTTTTTATTTGTTTATCATTATTTTACTTTTTTTTAATTATTTTTTTTTGTTAATTTTTTCGTGAACACACTTACAATAATATTTTGTATCGCAGAAATGCTTACAATGGTGTTAGTTTTTTACAATTTCATTTTGCAACGAATTAAATGATTATACAAACATTGATATAAGTTAATATTATTACTAAAAATTATACAATTTAGACTGGTTGGCAAACAGAATTTGAGATTTACCATTTCTTCGAAAAATGATTCAATGCTCTTCTTATTTCTTGAACATTCTAGTATTACATGGTTCATATCACCAACTTCTCCGCATGGACAATATGGGTTTTCATCCAGTCCTATTTTATATTTGTACAAAGGAGTCATACCATGATTAGATCTTATTCTGTTTATTGTAACAATGAAGTTTCGTTTGGTTAATTCATGAAACCAGCTTTTCAATGGTATGTTATTTTGGTGGCCGACATAGTTAAGCCCTGTGACTGATGAATTATATTCTTGCTGCCACAATTGTTTTAAATGTGAAGTAAACTTGGAGGTAAGATCTGTATATGGAACAATATTGGTGGTTAGATGGTAGCCTGTGTCAGTGGCTGATTTGGCTAGTGTATCCACTGCATCATTACCTTTTATTCCTGAGTGCCCTTTAATCCACACTACAGTTATTGTTTTCCTTTGTTTTGTTGCTTCAAAGTTCAGTTTTAACATTTCTGCCTCTATGTTAGTAAGGTTTTTCGATGATTTCAAGTTTGTTATTCGGTCAACTGCACTTTTACTGTCAGTGAATATAACATGATTCTGTGTGTTTCTCGACTGGACGTATCTAAATGCATTTGCTATGGCAATTGTTTCGGCGGTATATATGGAACACTCATCTGGTAGCTTGAACTTGTAATATTGGGAAGAGTTTGCGTCATAAAAGGCACAGCCTACTTTTCCATTCAACTTGGATCCGTCAGTATATATGTATTGGTGTTCAGGCCATCTTCCATTAATGGTTTCTAGAAAGTTTTCTTTTGGGTCCAGGTAGTATGTTTTTATATGTTTTGAAAAGAAAACATGGGGAGGTTCGGTGTAGATAGGTATAGTTTTGTTGATAGACAGGGAGTTAGAGATTTGTGCCAGTGTGGTATAGCTGTTTACTAGGAGTGGAGTAGCTTTTGAGTGCCAATATGGATGGGTGAGTACTAGGACAGTGAGGTCGTGAATGTTACGAAGATAGCTGGCTTCTTTGGATATGGCTTTAGCCATAAATTTATGACTAATTAGCTGCCTTCTGAAAGATAGTGGAGGTTCTACAGATTCGACTTCTATAATATTTATTGGGGTAGATTTAAGATAACCAAGACATATTCTCAAACTTGTGTTTTTCTGGGTCTCTATTTTGTTTCGGTGAGTATGTGCTGCTGTTCCATATAGGTGACTGCCATAGTCTAATATACTTCTAACCATTGTTTTATAGAACAGTAAAGCGGTATTTGGATCTGCTCCCCATTTGGTATGGCAGAATGCTCTCAAAATATTCATAGCGTTCTCGGTTTTTTTTACTGCATGGTGGATGGTATCTTTCCACAGTAATTTTCTGTCTAAATAGAGTCCAAGGTATTTAACACAATTTTTGATTGGAAGAAGATATGGTCCCAGTTGTAACTGTACTTGAGTTATGTCCCTTTTTTTAGTAAAAATACACACTTCAGATTTTTTTTTCAGAAAGAATTAAGTTGTTTGAATCTAACCAGTGCTTAACTGACCATAGGTTTGTGTTTAAAATGTTCTGACAATTTGAAATAGTAGTACCGTTGGTGTAGATAACTATATCATCAGCAAACTGTATCATATTCACGTTATTCAAATTTACTTCGAAGTCCATTGTATATAGTATAAAAAGTAGCGGGCTGAGTATGCTGCCTTGAGGGAGTCCTAAATTCGACGTTCGGGATCCTTGAAGATTTTGGTTTAATTTTAGTGAAAGTCGTCTATCGGAGTATAGTGAAATTAAAAATGAACATATTTCATGAGGTATTCCTATTGATGTCAGCTTATGGTACAAAATGTTTAAATTTACGTTATCAAAAGCCGAGGAAAGGTCAATAAAAACTGCAGCTGTATGTTTCTTTATTGTATATCCTGTCAGTATATCTGTAACGAGAACAGTAATAGCTTCGAGAGTGGACCTACATTTCCGGAAACCATATTGTGAGTTTGGTAGGATGTGTTCAAATTCTAGCCATTGTTCTAATCGATTCTTTATTATTCTTTCCAGAGTTTTAAGAATACAAGATGCCAGGGATATAGGTCTGTACGAACTTGAGAGGTCTAGCGGTTTGTCTTTCTTTTTAATAGGTAATATTATATAGTTCTTCCAGCTATCCGGAATAGGACTTGCACCAGTCCAGATACTATTATAGATTTCTAACAGCGACTTTTTATGTTTAAATGGGAGGTGAAACAACATGGAGTAAGTTATATTGTCCTCGCCTGGTGAAGTATTATTAGATAGTTTCAACGATCTTTCTAATTCCCACATCTCAAAACGTTCAAGTAAGTATAAGTTGTTTCTGGGAACAGTTTTTAAAGATAACTGATTGTATTCTATGCATTCTTTTGCCCAGTCTGGTGAGATTGTGGCATGGAATTCTTCTATCCAATTCGCTTCCAGATCAATAGGTAACTTATTCTGCTGCTTACGATTCTTAAAACTATTTACCTTTTTCCATACTTCAGTGATGGGAGTTGTCTGATTTAGGCTCTCAACATATTTCCTCCACTGAATTCTTTTTGTTTCTTTGAATGTTTTTTTTGCGATGGCATCAACTCGTTTGAATTCAAGTAAATTTTGTATGTTTGGGTTTTCTTTCCATAATCTGAAAGCTTCTTTTCTCCTATGAGCAATGTTGTTGCAGGTCTCATTCCACCATTGTTTTGGTTTGTGCTTCCAGTACTTATTTCTTATTATTGTTCTTTTCGGGATACAAATGTTTGCAGCTGAGTTTATCGTGTCTATGAAATTGTTGTAGTTACATGCGGTGCTCATTTCCTCTAGTGTTGTCGTGTACAGATTCCAGTTGGCTCTTTTAAGAACCCATATGTTGTGAACTGGACCATAGGTTTGTAAGCCTGAATCAGAGTTATTAAACTTCATATATATAGGAAGGTGATTGGATCCATGAGGATCCTGTATGACTGACCAAGATATTAAATGTACTATGTCTTGCGTACAAATAGACAGATCAATGGCACTTTTTCTACCTGACGTAACAAGTGTGGGTGCACCATCATTGAGATACACAAGATTGCAGTGATTAATAGCATTGAGCAAAGAAACACCATAGACATCATTAAACTCACAACCCCAAGAAAGATGATGAGCGTTGAAATCTCCAGCAATTATAAAAGGTCGTGGTAAGTTTTCGAAAAATTGTATCCATTCTCTTACTTCTATTCGAGTCTTTGGTTTAATGTATATTGACAATATGTACACTGCTTTGTTATTAGGTAGAAGTTTCACTTCGATGCATGTACACATCATTCTTGCTGGTTTCTGTACTACAACTTCTGAAAATAATCTATTGGATTTTACTAGTATGGCTACCCCACCGTAACCATCCATACGATCTGACCGAACAATATTATAACCTTGGAAGTTATAAAACCTTTCCTGTTTGAACCAGGTCTCTGACAAAGCTGCTATGGTAGTTTCTGTTGTATTTAAGAGATATTCTAAGTTTTCTTTATTGCCAACTGCAGATCTGCAGTTCCACTGTAAAATGTTGAGTTTGTTTATAGCTGAGAAGACGACGAAGTAGTTGGTATATTGTGCACGTTTAATAATTGTTTACTAATTAATATTTGCTGTAAGTCTTGTTTAGTAACATTGGGATTATTAGTTTCCCTAAAATTTTTAAAAAGTTCGGTAACAATAGTAAAAATTATATCTAAAATATCAGAGTTTGACTCTGTTTGTAGCGTGTGAGAATTTGAATTTAAATTATTTTTATATGAAGGACTATTTATAATTGGAATATTAGTTCCTGATTGTCTAAAGTTAAATGTGTATTCTGGATCTGACTGTGTCAAGACAGGACTATTTGGTCTCTGCCTTTTGCTACCTTTAGAAGATTTGACGACTGTATATTTATTATGATTACTATTGGCCGAAAATGTGAATGGACGAGTAACAGAAGAGCTATTTAAACTTTGGTTAACAAGAGGGTAATTAGAAGAAGGCAAATTTTGTTGATGAGAATCTTTAATAATGTTATTTGATGTTACGTCTGCATAAGATTTGCGGGGAATTTGTTTGTTGGCATCATGGTAATTAATATTACTATTAGTCATGCATTCTTTAATTAATTTTTGTCTTTTGAATTCTGGACATGACTTAAGATTTGTTGTGAAGTGGTCTCCCATACAACTAAAACATTTTGGGGTTAATGTTGTTTCCTGACACTCTTTTGTATCATGGTCTTTCTGGCAATTGTTACAACGGGGGTTACTCCTACAATGCTTCCCCTGGTGGCCAAATCGCAAACAGTTGAAACAAAGCAGGACTTTTTTTTGATATGGTTCAATTTCTTTCAACACCTTATTTATAGTAACGTATTTTGGAAGTACTTGTGTTTTAAAGCTTACTACACACGATTTAGTAGGAACATAATTTATTTTATCATCGGTAACCGTTTTTCTATTTATTCTAGAAACGTTTACTACCTCAAAATTAGAATTTATTTCGAATTTTTTAATTTTATTTTTAAGATATTCATCGGAGAATTCTGTTGAGACATCCCGTATAACACCTTGTCTAATAATAATAAATTTAGGTATATAAACATCCAAATTGTTTTTAACAAAAACCGGATCGTCTTTCTTGTCGATAAGGTAATTAGCGTTTTTAGAATCCGTAAATTTAATTCTTAATTTATTTCTGCCAATTGTATCGATACTAATTATTTTATTATCTAATTCTGGGAATTGTGTAAGAATAATGTTACCAATTGGCGCTTGTTCTAGCATTCATACGAGTAAGACCTGTGCCAAGTATAATTAAAATCTAGTTTACCTTATCAGTAGTAATTAGTGTATTTGATTTCGATTTAATAGTGTATTTTAAAAAGTGATTTCTGGACAAAATTTGTACGTATTGCTTTCTTTATATTATTAAACCATTATAAATTGTATTTAATTTATAAAAAGTGCATACCAGCGGCTGGTTTCATCAGTTTGCTGGTTCTTGCTGACCATCCAGCATAATGGCTTTGAATGCAATTCTGATACCAGAACCATTTAAAGAAAAAATATAACACGAAGCTATTGTCTGTATCTGCATGACAAGTACAAACATACACAGTAATCCTACAGTTTCTACCTCAACCATGGCCCTTCAAAGTGCTACAAATACTCAAGCTACTACATCAATTTCGTACGTAAACGCTGCAAAATCTTCGCCGAAACCACCATCCCTACCCAAAAAAGAGCAAGCCATAGTCCTTCACGCAGAAGAAAACCTTAAACTTCTAGATTACGTTAAAGCTATTGGTGATGTCATCGGACCAAAAAATATTTCCTTTGCTTCCAGAATCTCCAACAATAGAATCTGCATATATCTAGCCAACCCAAATCTCGTTGATCAACTTCTGAAGTCCCACCCAACTATCCAAATCGGACCCCTAATTTTAAGTATTAGGAAACTTGTCTCCCCGACAAAAAGAATATTAATCTCGAATATCTCTCCTTATATTCCCCACCAACTTGCAGAAAATGCAATCAAGAGTCTTGGTCTTCAAATAGCCTCCCCAGTGTCTTTCCTTAGAGCAGGAATTCCAGGTGATGAATATTCCCACATCCTCAGTTTCCGCCGCCAAGTGTATGTCTTTTCACCCTCTGATAATTTCGAGCTTCACACCTCCTTATTAATTTCATTTGAAGGCAATGATAATAGAATTTTTCTTTCAACGGACAATGGAATGTTTCGTATGCAAACAGGCTGGACACGTTGCGTCAAATTGCCCCAATACTTCATCTGACAATGTGTTATCACAAAATTCTACTCTTTCTCATGACCCAACTCCCACTACCGAATCAACGCCACAGCAACAGCATACACAACTTGTGACAGACAATGTGTTATCTCAAAACTCTACTATCTCTTATGACCTAACCACCACCACCGAATCTACGCCACAGCAACAGAACACACAACTTTTCTCCCATACTGAATCACATCAAGCTGAAGACGGTGATCCAAACAACATAAATATTCAAAAACCTTCTTCAATTTCTTCTACTCCTCAAACCCTACTGCCAACTTCTGAAGCGAGCAAAATAATTCCCACCGAAGAGAACATTCCCACTAAAAATCCATGTGAAAAAACCTCTGAAGTAATGGATCAACAAGCTTCACTCGGAATCATAGGAGAATCATCCAGTACATCTGTGAAAAGAAGTATTGACGAAACGTTATCCCCTCCCATCGAAAATCTGAATACTAATAATCCAACGTTTGCTCTCCCTCAAACACCACGTCAAACCAACATCCAAAAGCCCAAAAAACCTAAACGCACAGCACCTACTCCTGACGCACTTAAATTTTTCATGAATAAAAATTCCACAACACTCCCATTAAACTATGATCAGCTAATAATGCTAATTGAAAATACCCAAGGTAACAATTCACCTATAGAAATTATCCAGGAATACACAACCGATCTCCCCGGTTTAATAAACCTATTAACCATATCTTACCCATACCTATCAGACAAAACTACGAAACATCGCTTCACCCGACTTAAAAATAAATTGAATCACTATCTAGGTAAAGATATCACTGACAGTGAATTATCTTCCTCCGATGCCTAATTTTCAACTCTATATTACAGTGGAATATTGATGGACTGTTCCATCGTTTACCCATGCTTCAAATCATCCAATCAGAATACTGTCCAGAAATAATTTGCCTACAAGAAACTAACCTTAGTCCAAACACAAGTTACAATTCTAAGCAGTTCAATTATTTTAGAAATGACAGAAAATCATTTTAGACTTCCCAAATATTTCAGTATTTTTTCTGCTGAACTTTATGCAATACTCAAAGCCCTTGAACATGTCAACAAAAACAAAATATCAAAATGCTTGATCCTAAGTGATTCACTCGGTGCTTTACAAACTTTAAATAATGTGTATCCTAAAAACCCCCTAGAGAAAATGGTAAAATCTGAACTAGAAGAGGCTCAAGAAAATTCCAGACGCATTACCTTCATATGGATCCCATCTCATATTGGTATCGATGGAAACGAAGCAGCAGATCAGTGCGCCCGTAAAGTGTCGGAAAGTGTCGAAACAGAGGTAACGGAGTGTCGAAATCTCGCGAGTGACATAAAATCGTACTTTAGAAATCTAATCACGTGTAAATGGAACCAAGAATGGAAATATTCACAGACATCTTTAAGAACAATCAAGGATAATGTTTACCCGCGGCTATCGAGAATACGAGCCCGAAAACTTCAAACTGTTATCACACGTCTGCGTATAGGTCACACAAGATACACGCACTCTCACCTGTTTACAAGAGACGATCCCCCTAAATGTGAAATTTGTGACGAAATAAATAATGTAAAACATTTTTTAATTGACTGTCCACTTTTTGCAAATGAACGAATTATATTCAATATTCCTAACAACATCAACAAACTTTTAGGCACAGATGGTTACTATGACAATATCGCAAACTATTTAAAATGTATAGGGCTATATTATAGAATCTAAATTACTGGAAGTTATACCTACACTGTATTCTTAATTTAAGATACATACTGTAATTATAGATAATAATATCGATAATTATTTAAAACTCATAGAATTATATTATAGATTGTAAGTTATTGGAACTGTACTCCTACACTGTATTCCCGCTAATCACCTCTTGGTGGATGCGGTAAATTTCCAATAAAAAAAAAAAAAAAAAAAAATGTTACCAATTTTTAATGCATTAAGTTTACCTTTAAGATCGCTATCTTTATTTTCAACATATATATGGAACGGTCCACGGTCATTTATGGTATACTTAAAAATTTCTTTTTGTTTGTCATCGTTAGATTTAATAGGATCGGAAGTACTTACAGTTTGGTTGAGTTCAGCCTTACTAAAACCTTTAAAATTGCCAGGGGATTCCATTTCAACATCTGGACTACTAAGGGTGGTATTGGGAGGTCCATCAGGTTCAGGGGGCGGTTTACCGCCCGTGTCCGCACTCATTTAATTAAAAAATAGAAACAAAAACGCTAGTTATTAGTCTATATATTATTTTAATAATTATCGATACTTATTATTCGTATTAGTAAAGCGTTTAGATTACTCGTCAGCACCGGCTATTGACACGTCCGACTCACACGAGAACTAAAACTAGAATGGCTCTGAGTTTTGTTTTGAGATTTAATTTATTTTTCCTTCCGATTAATGTAGATAATTGTTTCCTTAACATTTTTGCTTTATTTACCGTTTGTGCTACGTGATCTGTAAATGTTAGTTTCCTGTCTAGCGTTACGCCTAGATATTTGGCTTGGTTTTCTCATTTTATTTGGTTATTTTCCATGCTTAGTTCTGTATTCGGTGTTCCCCATCTTTTTCGGAACAAGTGTTTTCTCCGGGTTTAGTGCGATCTTCCATTTTATGTACCATCGTAGTAGTCGGTTAAGTTTAAGTGGCCAGGTCTCGGTTTCTGCTGCATGCTGCTATTGCAGTGTCGTCTGCATATAAACTTAGGATGGTTCTATTGCTTTTAGGGGTGTCTGTAGTATATATGGTGTATAGATACGGCGACAGCACAGCTCCCTGCGGCACACCCGCCTCCAGGATTCCGACCTCGGACAGGGTTTCCCCTATCCGAACTCTGAACCTCCTGTTGGCCAGGTATGAGGCCAGAAGACATGTGATTCACCATACCCATAATCATTCATTTTATGAATTAGTCCCTCGTGCCAGACTCTGTCGAATGCCTTACTGACGTCGAGAAATGCAGCTGCTGTGTACATTTTCTCGTTGAAGCCTCTTGTAATGTATTCAGTAAGTCTTAGTACTTGGAGTTCGCAAGAGTGTCTTGATCTAAAACCAAACTGCGCTTCGGGAAGTACACCCGACTTGGGCGTCGAAACGTTAATAAAATCATTTTTAGGTAAAATTGTGGCTTATTTCCCATTTGAATATACTTGATTACAGATTTATTTGGATTTAACTCTTGGATATACTGGTCCCAGCATTCGCTTCGATGTTCTTGTAACTGTTTTTTGACCTCTCTGTCTAGCTCATTTGCAATTCTTTTATCTTCTCTATTTCGAGTTTCAGAAGACAAATTTAATGGCTGAAGAACCTCAGAGAATGGTTTGGATGCAGCTCAAAACAACTATCTAGAGCTACTGCCTCAAAAATTAAAATAGCTATGATAATTGCCAACCTCGGTAGCGGAGATGGCACCTGAAGAAGATTTCGAGTTCGTTGGGCTCTTCTTCTTCTTCTGTTCTTCTCTCTAGTCAGTTCTTTTAGTTCGTTAGATATTTCTTTGAATCTTCCTCGTTGTGTGGCTATGTTTTCTGTTCTAGTGCTGACTTCCATAACGTTCTGTATTGTTTGTTCTATTTTTATTATGTTTTCTTACAGTTCGTTTATATTATTTATTGTGAGTATATACAACAGCGCTAACAGGACTTATAGGCCTACGGCTATTTATTGTGGGTATTGCTCCGATATTCTCGCTCACCACTCTTCTGAAGTTTGGCCAGTTTATTTTCTTCTTTTTCCGTGGTTCTACTTGGTTCAATTCTCTTGCACCAAGTGCCATAACTATTACGTTATGTGTGGAATCCCCTTCGTTTGCCGATATTATTTCGTGTTGTATTCCCACATGGTGAAGAATTGCAATGTCTATACAGGGTGAGGCAAACAAAGGGCCTATTAGAAATATCTCGAGAACTAAAGGCAACAGAATCATGAAAATTGGAATAAAGGGGTTTTGAAGGATGATCTATTAAATGAAAATATTTCCATCTCTTTGCAACTTCCGGTTATACCGGAAGTTGCTTATAACTTCGTTTTTTTAAATGGGAAACCCTGTATATTTTTACATTTTTGGATTCTCTTCGATGTCTTCTTTCTTAAAATATGAGGTTTTGTAATATTATACAGGGCATTTTAAAAGATAATTACGTTTTTTTATTAATTTTGTAGCAACATTCACACCCTGTAGAATTGTAGTTTGACATCTAAAACTCTACTTACGTTCAAATGATTTTTAATGTACTCTACTATTGTTAAGAATCGTTAGTATAGCTAAATTTTTAATTTTAGTATACAGGGTTGGTCGAAACTCGGAATGAGTATTTTCTGAGTTTTCTTAAATGGAACACCCTGTATTTTAGTATTGTAATGAAATGATATTTTATGGTACTTTTTTATTTCTTAAGCATTCCCTATACCTAACTGCTTTAATTTGTGCTTAATTGTTAATCGCACCAACAATCTTAACTACGTAGGTATTTTGATAGCTAAACCATTATTGGTAATTTTAAGGATCAGTCTGGATTAATATGTATTTATTTCTGAAACATTATTTGGGATTGAGTATTTTCACGGCCAATCTAATAAAATTTTACGTATTTTTTGGTGCAATTAATGTTTAGCTTGAATCACCAATAACTCACAAATTAACGCAGTTAGGTATAGGGAATGCTTAAGAAATAAAAAAGTACTATAAAATATCATTTCATTACAATACGAATATACAGGGTGTTCCATTTAAGAAACCTCAGAAAATACTCATTCCGACTTTCGACCAACCCTGTATACTAAAATTTAAAATTTAGCTATACTAATGATTCTTAACAATAGTAGACTATATTAAAAATCATTTGAACGTAAGTAGAGTTTTAGATATCAAACTACTACAATTCTACAGGGTGTGAATGTTGCTACGAAATTAATAAAAAAACGTAATTATCTTTTAAAATACCCTGTATAATATTACAAAACCTCATATTTTAAGAAAGAAGACATCGAAGAGAATCCAAAAATGTAAAAATATACAGGGTATCCCATTTAAAACAACGAAGTTATATGCAACTTCCGGTATAACCGGTATAACCGAAAGTTGCAAAGAGATGAAAATATTTTCATTTAATAGATCATCCGTCAAAACCCCTTTATTCCAATTTTCATGATTCTGTTGCCTTTAGTTCTCGAGACATTTCTAATAGGCCAGTTATCTGCCTCACCCAATATATGTTGGAGTTTCCCCGTGAAAGCTTGTTGGGTCTGTAGGTCCAGTTCCTCTTCTTCTTTAAGTGCCGTGCCCAAATTTTTAGGCGTGGGTAGCTTCCATAACAATTTGCCGATATCGTTCTCGATCTTGTGCGGCATGTAACAATTGATCTGCTGATAAGCCAGTCCATTGACGAAGGTTTCGGAGCCATGAATATTTCTTTCGACCAATTCCTCTTTTTCCGTCGATCTTTCCATTGAGTATTAACTGCAGCATCCTGTATCTGCTACCTCTCATTATATGCCCCAGATATTCAAGTTTTCTCTTTTTTATCATCTTCATTAAGTCACCTTCGCCTTGACCTACTCTGTTTAAGACTTCTCTGTTTGAAATGCGTTGAACCCAAGATATTCTGAGCATTCTACGATACGACCACATCTCAAAGGCTTCTAATTTGTTCATCATGTTAACCATCATGATCCAGGTTTCACATCCATATAGTAATACAGGATACACGTAACATTTTAGGAACTTGATTCTTAGTTGTAAGTTCAGCTGAGAGTTGCTCAGAATAGATCTAAGTTTCATAAATGCTCCTCTTGCAATGTATATACGAGTTTTAATTTCTTCATCCGGATTTAGTGTCTCGTTTATCGAACATCCTAGGTATTTAAAATGGTTAACATTTGTTATTGATTCATCATTGACAATTAGTTGCATAGGGCCGACGTCTTGTTTACTAACCACAAGTAACTTTGTCTTTGTTGCATTTATGTTAAGTCCGTTATTGGAGCATTCTCTAGTGACTCGATCTATAAGGAATTGAAGATCTTCGATATTTTCAGCCATGATCGCGGTGTCGTCTGCATATCTGATGTTGTTAATAGTTTCTCCCCCGATTCGAACTCCACATTGTCCTTCCAAGGCTTCATTAAAAATTATTTCTGAGTATACGTTAAACAAAGTTGGGGATAACACACAACCCTGTCTGACACCTCTTTTAATGCAAATTTTGTCTGTTTCTTTGCCGTCTACCAGAATAGAAGCTTCTTGATTCCAATATAGATGTTGTAAAAGTCTCAGATCTTTATCATCTATTCCAATCATTTCTAGATATTCAAACAACCTATCATGTTGAACTCTATCAAACGCCTTCTCAGAATCTATAAAGCAGACGTAAATTGGTTTCTGTACTTTCCATGATCGTTGAAGTAATGTTAACATTGAGAACAAAGCTTCCCTTGTTCCCAATCCTTCTCTGAAACCGAATTGTTTGTTTCCCATTGTCTCTTCACATTTCTGCTTGATTCTATTAAGAATTGTCTTAAGAAGTAGCTTGAGAGAGTGGGTCATCAGACTAATTAGTCTAAAGTCTTTACATGATGATGTATTAGGCTTTTTGAGAGTGGAATAAATGTAAACTCTAACCATATCTGTGGCATCATGCTAGTCTCGTATATATGGTTATAAATGTTTGTTAGTTGTGAGACATTGTCGTCATCCAGAAGTTTGAGCCAGTCGGATGGTATTTGGTCAGGGCCTGGAGATTTCCCATTTTTGCTCTGTTTGATGGCTTTCTCTACTTCCGCTTTTAAAATACTAGGACCAGTATTCGTATACTTTGTGGTGTTACGTGGTGGCCTCGGATCCAAGAAGAGCTCTTTTATATAGTTAGTCCATTCTTCCTTTTTTTCATCCAAGTCGAGAATTATTTTACCTTTGGAGTTTCTCATAAAGTGAGGAGTTCTTTTTCTCTGAGTGTAAGTAATTTCTTTAAGCTTTTTATGTATATTAAACTCGTCATGTTTTCTTTGTAGTTCTTCCATTTCACGACATCTTTGTTCCATCCAGTCCTCTTTTGCTCGCTTAACCTCGTATCTTATTTGTCGATATATCTCTGTATACCGAATCTCGTCTTTGTTTTTCCAATTTCTTCTTTGTTGAATAAGGTCTAGTATTTTATCGGTCATCCAATCCTTTTTCTTTATTGGGTCTTTTTCTGGTTTCAAAACTTCGTTTGCTATGGTGACCATGGCGGAATTCATGATATCTAGATTTTGACCGATATTTTCTTGTTCAGATCTTTCTAACTGTTTTTTAATCTCACGATTTATCTTATTTCCGAACTCATCTGATATTACGGCATTTCTTAGGAGTCGAGTATTAGGTTTCTTCTGCGTTGTGGGGGCTTTTATTCTTTTTAGTTTTAGTTTGAATCCAGCACAGAGCAGATTATGGTTAGTTGCTGCGTCTGCACTTGGGTATGTTTTTGCAGATGTAATACTGTTTCTAAACCTTCTATTAATGATAATGTAGTCAATTTGATTTCTGACTATCTTTCCCTCTTGATCAGCTGGAGATTTCCAGGTATATAGTCGTCTTTTAGGTTGCTGAAACAAAGTATTTGCTATAATGCATTTCTCTTCTTGGCAGAACTGTATTAGTCTTTGCCCTCTTTCGTTCCTTTCTTCAAGTCCATACTTTCCGGTTATATCTTGTGTGATTTCGGCACCAACTTTTGAGTTGAAGTCTCCCATAATAATTGTAGCTTCATGTTTTTTTGTGCTCCGGAGAATTTGTTTAATTTGGCTGTAGAATTGCTCAATTTCTTCATCTGGTTTGTCAGCTGTTGGCGCATAGACTTGTATTATATTAATATTCAGTAGTTTATTTTGCAGCTAAATCATCATGATACGATCATTGAAGAGGACGAAATTTCGGATACAGTTACGAATTTCTTCTTTGACAATGATTGCGACTCCGTTACGTCTGGGTCCTTCTGCCTTTCCCGAGTGGTATACAATGTATCCATTACTCTCAAATATGTTTGACCCTAGCCATTTCGTCTCCATATACCTAGGATAGGAATGTCTAGTCTGGCCATTTCTAGCTGAATATTTTGTAATTTCGCACCTTCAAACATAGTTGTTACGTTCCACGTAGCTATCATGTGGATTTCCACGACACGGGGTTTTCGTGTGTTGACGACCTGAGAGGCCCCGTAGTCTGGTTGTGATCTTTCTCCCCTGCCGGATCTTGGATTCCGAAGTCCATGATCATTAAATGTATGTAGTTTCCTTATCTGTCATGGGAAGCTGTACTAGAGATATCCACAAGGATCTTTAATGTAGTGGTTTCTCCTGGCCTTCTATATCCTGGTAGGTCCAGTTACGATAGTGTTTTGTTTGTTTTCGAGATAGTTACAGAGTCGTCTGCCATTTCAGTTTGTTAATCTGTCGAACCAGTTGGGCGACCTCGCGTTCAAGTCACCGATAATTACAGTGGGCTCTTCTGAGTCCAGAATGAGATCAAGATCCTCGCCCAGCACTGGATCACGCGGTCTGATATATACTGATGCTATTTTCAGCATTTGGTTGGCCGCAGTGATCCGCACTAAGGTAGCCTCCATAGTGACCAGGCCATCCAGTGTTGGAACTTGGTGGTGTTCTATTCCCTTTTTCACCATAATGGCCGTGCCACCAGATCTCCCTGTCCGGTCAATTCTATAGATGTCATAGCCCGGGAACTTGGTTTTCACTCTAGCGGTGAGTTTAGTTTCCTGTAGTGCTATGACATCTATATCGAGTCTGTTGGTAAACTCGTCTAGAATGTTTATTTTCGTACGAAGCCCGCCCGAATTCCATGACCCAACTCTTAGTTCGTCAAACTGGTTCCACATTACACGGTATTATTAAATTGTCTCAATACATCGAAGGTTGCAGCCACTTTTTGCATGATGCTAGCGAAGTTCTGCATGGTAGCATTCATTTTGCGCATCATTTCATTTTGGTCTGAGGGGGCGCGCTAGTTTTGGGGTTATTAGCTTTCGTAGCCATAGCATAGCTAATGTTTTGTCTGAAAGGTGCACTAGGTACACCGCTGCTTCTTGGTGGTGTTGGGAGCATTTGACCTATTTTGGGTGCTTTTTCCCGGTCTTTCTCGAAGTCTGCGCTTTTGTGGCCTTCATTTCACGCACCGTGCTTCGCAATGACAGGCCCTAGAGCCGTGAAACAAGATCTAGCAATTAAAATATTGTGGAACGTCTCTTTTAATTCTGATCTCATTTTCGATGGTAACTTTCATGAAAGAGAGGTTACTCATTTTTGCTAGTTTCACGTCGTCGTTTTCTCCGATGGTAATGATGTAAAGGGGTAGCTCCTTTTTATCGAGTTTTCTAGAAATCATCCGTTCGATATTTCGAAGTTCGATTCCTGTCGCCTTCTGTATTTCCAGACCTAATGTTTTTAGGTTTAGTCCTGTGTTCAGGCCTCGAATGATTTTCCTTTTCGATCTGTTTGTTTCCTTGTCGATCGGGTATGCAATGTAATAAACTTTTGGTCTGTGGTCTTCAGGGACTTTGAGCATCCCGAGGTAACCTTCTCTGCCATTAATCTGTATCACTATCGACCTTCCTGACTTCGCAAATTTGTTTGCGGAGCCAATGCCTTTCTTTGCTGCCTTTCCCCAAATGTTTTGGCTTTCGCCTACGGATTTTAGGATTATCGCTGGCGGTTTTGGTTGTTTTGTGGTGGTCGTAGTTGTTACCACCGCGTTGCTGGTCCTAGCCTTACTGGCTACCTCTGCTGGTTTCTTTTTTTCTTGTCGTGATTTCAAGCGATCATTTACTACTTTTTCTTCTTCGTCGGAAACGGCGTGGATCACAACTTGAGCTACTTTAGCAGGCTTGGTTGTTCCTTTTTTATCAGTGGTAGCTTTGTTTATATTCCTCTTTTTGTTTCGGTTGCCAGAGAACACGTATTTGTTCTCCTTCCCCGACTCAGGATCCTTTTCGGCATCGCTTGCCTCAGATTGGGTTTCAGGTCTGTCATTGCTAGTACTCTGCTAGTTTACGGAATTTTGAGGGATTTGGGGGGTTGCCCTGTTGCCTTTGCTCTTCCTGTATTTGGGAAATTCGTAGGCAACTTCGTTCCCAGACTCTGCACCTTCATCAGTATCCATAGATACATCTACAGATACATGGTTTGGGGGAGTTGGGGTTTGGCTTTGCTTTTCAATTAGTCTCACTAGTCGAGCCACTAGTTCCTGATTTTTCAGATCTTTCAGATCGATAACAGCCCTCAGCTCCTTTAGCTCGGCCATAAAATCGGCTGTTTGTTTGCCATGTTTTTCCCTTTCGTTTTGTCTTATGACTTCAGCGTTGTGAAGTTGAGCAAGCAGTTTCTCGATTCTTTTATTCAAGGATACAACATCGAGGGCGGGTTCTGGGGGAGTTAAGATAGCTCTTGGGTCAGACTTATTAACCTTGAAACTAGTCCTCGGTTTTCGTCATCCTGTACTTCGATTATGAGTATTTGTAGCTCTTCCGTTAATGGATTGATTTGCTGGCCATGTGCTAGTTGGTCTTGCTGATTGACAATTTCAGCTTGTTGAAGTTGAGCGATCAATTCTTCGATTGTTCGCTGCATGGCAACGAGATCTTTGGTCTTTTTTTGGTCTAGATCTTGGGTGGGACTTGAACTTAGGGCTCGCTTAGTTGGCTGTTTATCTTCGATGCGTCGATGCGTTTCGAAGATTTCGCGGGTTTTACTGAAATCGGACGCCTGAGGGGCTTTAGTTGGTTCTGAAACCTGAAGGGTATTTTATGATGTAGATTCCTGAGGGGTTTTAGCTATTTCTGAAACCTGAGGGGTTTCGTTGTCAGAGTTTTCGTTATCGGAGAACTTAATTTCGTTTTCTACTATCATTTCGTCCTCGGTGCTGGAATATCCTTCCTCCATCTCCGATTTGGGAAAGCCCTTCCTGGTGGGATTCATTGCCTGGAGCATAGTCGCCAGACAGCTCATGCTCCGACAACGAGGGGGAATTGGGAATGAGAGGCATGTCTCGACCACGAGCTGGAGTGCTCGGTGATTGCTCTGTGCAATCTAACAACGACATAATCACATATTACTTAAACGACTCTGTTTTTGTTTTTTCAACTGGGCCGCTGTGCTGTCTAGTTGAATGTGAGTGCCGTCTCAGACCCTACGTGGCTGGTTTCATTCCCTAGATTGCAAAAGGGGGGTTCCACTTGCTAATTCTCAACTATCAGGCCCAGGTGTCCGATGTGAAATTCAAAAATTTCCACACCTTACATTGTCCTTCCTACGCAGGCACGAGGCCCGCTCGCTTCTTCACTTGCTAATCCTGGATTGTGATTTCCCAGAAAATTCAATGTAATAAAAATTCCCTAGGTTAATCACATCCAAAGATGTCGCTTTTGCTTCTCGGATTTACCTAAAAGTGTGGTTATATCGCCTCGCGTACCGTGTTCTTACTCAGGGTTACTAGATGATTTTTTTTAATTCCCTAGAATTTGCCAGAATTTCCCTAGATTTCCCTAACAACTTGACAACCATATTTTCCCTAGAATTCCCTATATATTTCCAATATTTTTGTGTATTGTGCAACGAACTGTCAACTGTCAATACTGACATTGTTGTTACTGTTGTATGGTATTTTGCCCAATGGTTTTGACACTTTTGACAGTTCATTTGTTTTGTAGTGTAGGTTAGCTTTATGTCATCGTTAATAAGAGTATAAGAGGGTTGCAGGGGGTGGTTTTGTGGTTTATAATGTTTATGTTTGTGAAGTTTGTTTTTCTTTGTGTGTGTAGGGTACAATGTATTTGTATAATTTAATAGTGTATAAACTTTTTGAAATAATTGAGTGGGAGTGTTATTTACAAAAAAAAATACGAATAAAGTTATATTAATGTAATTTATTTAATCAACACGTATAAATAAATACATAGGTACAACATTTACAACATTTTTTTAAATACCTACATTAAGGTGATGGGTACGAACTTTATGGCTTCAATGCTATTTAAATGAGATTAATTTTTTTCGAACCTGAGAAAACTAACAAGTATTTTAAAAAAATTTAAACCAAGGCAGAATGAAAGATTACGTTATTGCCGAGGGCCGAAAGTCCCTGAAAACTTCTATAATGTTTACTTTAATAAGTTACAGGGATGAAAAACTAAGAGAAAATTTAGTGTGCTTTTTAATTTCAAATATCTCATTTAAAAGAAACTTTGTATTCATTCTAAGGGACTTTCGGCCGTCGGTAATGAGGTAATCATTTTAAGGGCCCCTACTTTCTGTCCCGATTGAACCCCAGTTAGCTAACCGGGGTTTAATCGGGACAGAAATTACCGGCCCTAAAAAGGGTAGGAGTGGAGTGATATTTACAAAAACGACGAATAAAGTTATAATAATGTAATTTATTTAGTCAACATCTATAAATAAATACATAGGAACATAGGTACAACATTTACAACACTTTTTTAAATACCTATATTAAGGGCCCCTACTTTCGCTAATCGGACAGAAAGTACCGGCCCTAAGAATAACAGACTTAATAAATGAAATTATAATTATTACCTATAATTAATTATACATAATTGTATTTATTAAGTCTGTAATTCTTAGGACCCATACTTTTTGTCCCGATTATACACATTAGCTATAACCTAATTAACAATATTATTATACAGTGATGAACTGGCAAAATAACGCAGAAGGTAGAAAACATATTAAGTTATGAGATAAAAGAAAGGAAACTAGCAGAGATGGGAAGTTTAGCGATAAAAGCCTATGAATTTACATTCTATTTATTGTTTCCCACCTTTAGACGTATCAGACTGGTTTAATTTCTTTTTATCTCACAACTTAATATACGTTTTCCATCTTTTGCATTATTTTGCCGGTTATTAGTGCGCTCATCACTGTATACATTATATACATATTATATATATATATATATATATATATATATATATATATATATATATGTAAAGAGAAATCCCGACATACAATATCTGCTGTCGAGATTCTCTTTAATTTAAGTTTGAAGCAAGTAGCTGAGACACTAGCCAAGTAGCAAGATAAAGTGAAGTGACAGTGACAAAATGTCATGAATAAACTTTCTTAAAATTACTTAATGTCATAAATGATTAAGAATTTTTTAACGTAGAATAATTAGCTTAAATTGTTGTTTCTTTGTATTTTCAGGTAGTATAATTTTAAGTTTGTAAATATTGTAAAATTAATAAACTTTGTATTTTCAGAGCAACATCAATTTAGTTTAAAAAAAGTCAAAAGTCCCAAGTCCCAGTCTATAGTGGTGTAAAAAGTAACATATTACAAAACAACAATTTTGCTTAAGTACACTCAAAAATGGAAAAATTAAGGTTTGACTTTAAAATGGTAGGAGCACAAGATGGAAAAACAAATATGATGTGTATAACTTCAATTGGCACACCAGATGGAAAAACCTTTTTATTACCAGATGAGTTTCAGCCAGCGAATTTGCACAAAGAAGTGTGCAAAACACAGGTATATGCAAGAATAAAAAACTCTATAAAGAAAAGAAATAAATCTAGAAAAGTGTGGATAACCTTAACAGAAGAATTATCAAAAATCTATCTAGATGAAGATGAAAATTTATATTTTGAGAATCAATATTTAGAAGAACTGACAGAGAGTGATAGTGAACCCACATCAGATGTTCAAGTTGACACAATACAAAAACTATTGGAAAAACTGATGGAAAATAAAGAACAAACATCTGAAATTCAGAATTTAAGCAAGATAGCAAAAGATTTTATGATTGAAAAATTTGATGGAAAAAATATAAACGCAAACCAATGGCTATCTGAATTTGAAAGAGAATGCGAACGTTGTTTAATTCTAGAAGAAAAGAAAAAGATTGAAATTTTAAAATTTTTCCTTGAAAAGGCAAGTATAGACTGGTACAGCTGTATGATACTAAAATTTACAGTAGAATCAGATTGGGAAGACTGGAAAAATAATTTTTGTGAAACTTTTGGAAGTAAAGGGTGGTCTCAAATCCGATATGCTCACACATTTAAATACCAGACTGGTTCCTTATTAGAATATGCAATAAAAAAGGAAAAGCTACTACTGCAGGTGAGTAAATCCATTGACACAAGCACATTAATAGATTTAATAGCCATTGGCCTACCAAATAATGTTGCAGATAAAATTGATAGAGAAATATTACAAGGTACCCAAGATTTGTACAATGAGATAGGTAAACTTGAACACCTTGCAACTAGAAGTCTAATGAAAAAGAAAAAATATGCAGAAAATAAATTCAAACAATCAGAGGAAAAAACTCCTTGTAAAATATGTGAAAATGCAAATAGAGGAAAACGGTTCCATTCTGAGGAGAATTGCTGGTTTAAAGAAAAAAAAGATAAAGCTGGTCAAGTGAGGACAATAAATAACAATGCAATGTTAGAAGTGGAATTGAGCAACGAGAATCCAAAAAACTTACAATAATACCATTAATTGTGTTCAACGTAAAAATAAACAACATACTGAATGTGAATGCACTGTATGATCCAGGATCCAATGTGTCACTGATAAATTCAAAAATATTGAAAATAAAACAGAAGGAATGGAATAATAAACATTCAGTTAATCTAAACACAATTAATGGTAGTTCAAAAACAAAAGGTATGGTTACATTAAAATTAAAAATTTTAGACGTTGAAAATGAAATGAATGTTTTTGTTATAGAAAATGAAGAATTTAAGTATGATTTTTTAGCGGGTTTGGACTGTTGTTTAAAATTTAATATAAGTCACAATGAGAGACTAGAGATTATACATAACAATGATAGAAATATAGAATCACCAGAAAAAAATAAATATGTCAAAATTCCTGATGTACTAGGTGACATAAACAAAAAAGAATATAAAATTAATTTCAATGAAAATTTAAATATTGATCAATTTGAAATAGAAAAAAATCATCTAGATTTAGATAAACAAGTTAAAATTGAAGAAATAATTGATAAATATGCAACGGTATTTGCCAAGGATAAATATGATGTTGGTACAGTTAAAGATTATGAAGCCCACATTGATCTAATGGTAGAAAAATACTGTTACAAACGCCCCTACAGATGCACAATGGAGGACAGAAAAGAGATAGAAAATCAAGTAGCAAAATTATTGGAAAAGGGTTTAATTGAAGAATCATATAGTCCTTTTGCTGCTCCTGTTACATTGGCATATAAAAAAGAAGAGGGAAAAAAATCAAGACTGTGTATAGACTTTAGAGAACTTAACAAAATAGTCACACCTCAATCACAGCCTTTTCCATTGATAGAAGATTTAATAATAAACACAGTAAACTGTAATTACTTTACAACATTAGACATTAACTCTGCGTTCTGGTCAATTCCAATGAAAATTGAAGATAAACATAAAACAGCATTTGTAACACAAGAGGGACACTTCCAATGGACCTGTCTACCATTTGGATTAAAGACATCACCAGCCATTTTCCAAAGAATACTGAGTAACATAATAAGAAAATATAAAATGTCAGATTTTGCAATAAACTTTATTGATGATATTATAATATTCTCTAAGACATTCACAGATCATATTTCACATATATCTACATTATTGGAAACAATTATGAAAGAAGGGTTTAAACTAAAATTCTCAAAATGCTCATTTGCGAAAAATAGCGCAAAATATTTGGGTCATATAATCGAAAAGAATTCGGTGAGACCATTAAAAGATTACCTGACCGCTGTAAAAGATTTTCCAGTTCCGGAAAAGAAAAAAAATATCCGTCAATTTTTGGGAAAAATAAATTTTCATCAAAAATTTATACCACACAGAGCAGTTATACTTGAACCGCTATATAACCTATTAAGGAAAGATAAGTTAAGTTCATCTGGACAAAAGAATGTCAAGAAGCCTTCGATAAGATAAAAAAATTGGTTGTGTTCACAACCAATTCTGAAGATATTTGACCCAAACGTCCCAATTAAAATCTACACAGATGCATGCATGATTGGTGTGGGAGCTGTGCTAAAACAGGACGATGAAAATGGTAATAGTAGACCAGTGGCATATTTTTCAAAAAAATTAACAGAAGCACAAAAGAAAAAAAAAGCAATATATCTAGAATGCTTAGCCATAAAAGAAGCTGTAAAATATTGGCAACATTGGCTAATGGGCAAAGAATTTAAGGTATATTCTGACCATAAACCCTTAGAAAATATGAATTTTAAAGCTAGAACTGATGAAGAATTAGGTGATTTGGCTTACTACTTATCACAGTACAACTTTAGGGTTAAATATAATCCAGGGGCAACAAACCAAGAAGCGGACTGTCTGAGCAGAAATCCAGTATTAGAACCAGAGGAAAATTTGGACGATTTTCTTCAGTTTGTAAACCACTATTATAGTGATTTACAAATGAGTGAATCCATAAGAAAAATTAACTTAATAGATATCGCAGAGATACAACAAGATCAAAGAGATTTACACAATAGTAATTTGACATTTAAGAATGGAATCTATTATAGAAAAATAAGAAAAAGAGACAAAATTTTAATATCAGAAAATTTTAGTATAGATCTAATAAAAAGGACACATTACACCTACTGCCATTTAGGACAAACACAGATGATAAACAAGATAACTCCATTTTATACAGCAAAAAACTTATTAAAAAATATAAGAAAAATGTGCAATAACTGTGAAATTTGTTTGAAAAACAAATCAAGAAGAAAACCCAAATATGGATGGATGTCACATTTAGGTCCAGCAAAACGACCATTTGAAATAGTTTCTATAGACACTGTTGGAGGATTTGGTGGATGTCGGTCAACAAAGAAGTACCTCCATATATTAATTGACCATTTTACAAGGTACGTTTATATTTTAACATCACAGAATCAAAGTGCAACGGACTTTATAAAATTGACAAAAATGGTAACAGACAATTACCAAGTCGACATAGTGTTAGCAGATCAATACCCTGGAATAAACTCGAAAGAATACAAACAATTTCTTAAGAATAATAATACAAAACTAGTATTCACTGCTGTTGATGCACCATTTTCCAATGGGCTGAATGAAAGAGTAAACCAAACGCTCGTAAATAAAATAAGATGTAAAATAAATGAAACAAAGAACAAAATTGCATGGTCAACAGTTGCACAAAAATGTGTAGCAGCCTACAATAAAACAGAGCATACGATAACAAGGTTTACTCCAAAATATCTAGTAGAAGGTGAAAACACAAACATACTACCTGATGAAATAAGACCTATAGTCACACGAGAAGAATTAAGTAAAGATAGAAAATTAGCATTGAAATATACATTAAAATCACATGAATGCAACAAAAGAAGATTTGATGCACATCGAAAAGACCTACAACTAAATGTTGGAGACCAAGTATACGTGGAAAATGGTAATAAATTAAACAGAGCAAAGCTAAACGAATTGCGAACTGGACCGTACACAATTAAGAAGAAATGGTCGAATTCTATCTACGAATTGGACACTGGACACAGTAAAGAAGAGTCAAACCTGTTCCACATTACAAAACTAACACCGTTGTTTGAAGAATCCAAAAATGACCACACAAATACCTGTCTAGTTCTCACCTGAAGGGGGGGAGATGTAAAGAGAAATCCCGACATACAATATCTGCTGTCGAGATTCTCTTTAATTTAAGTTTGAAGCAAGTAGCTGAGACACTAGCCAAGTAGCAAGATAAAGTGAAGTGACAGTGACAAAATGTCATGAATAAACTTTCTTAAAATTACTTAATGTCATAAATGATTAAGAATTTTTTAACGTAGAATAATTAGCTTAAATTGTTGTTTCTTTGTATTTTCAGGTAGTATAATTTTAAGTTTGTAAATATTGTAAAATTAATAAACTTTGTATTTTCAGAGCAACATCAATTTAGTTTAAAAAAAGTCAAAAGTCCCAAGTCCCAGTCTATAGTGGTGTAAAAAGTAACATATTACATATATATATATATATATATATATATATATATATATATATATATATATATATATATATGTATATATATATATATATATATATATATGCTTTCTGTTGTTTTCCGGGTTTGACTCCGCGTTGAATAATTTTGGTTTTGAGAAAAACCATTATTTTGACGACGTTTCGGCAAGATCTCACTTGCAGTTTACTTCAAGCAGCAGCGAGAAGCGGAACTACCTGACTTGACAATGGCAAGTGAGATCTTGCCGAAACGTCGTCAAAATAATGGTTTTTCTCAAAACCAAAATTATTCAACGCGGAGTCAAACCCGGAAAACAACAGAAAGCACATATAGCTCCCGCGGAAACTTCAAGTGTAACATATATATATATATATATATATATATATATATATATATATATATATATATATATATATATATACCGCCCCAGCGTCAGCAACAACAGTATTGCAGTGAGTAGTGAAGTAGTGAGTAGTGAGTGTAGTGTCTGGAGCCTCAGGAGACTGAGACCCCGGAAGCCCTGAAGATGACGTCAGAGAGGACGTCGAAAGCTCGGCCTAGAAACCAACGACGCGGTTCAACCCGGAAGCCTGGTGAGTTTAATTTTAATATTAATTCTTTTGTTGATATTGATTTTAGCTTTAAGTTTCATTGTATTAACCGCGGAAACCTTTCCGAATATATATATATATATATATATATATATATATATATATATATATATATATATATATATATATATATATATATATATATATATATTTAATTTTAATATTAATTCTTTTGTTGATATTGATTTTAGCTTTAAGTTTCATTGTATTAACCGCGGAAACCTTTCCGAATATATATATATATATATATATATATATATATATATATATATATATATATATATATATATATATATATATATATATATATATATATATATATATATATATATATATATATATATATATATATATATATATATATATCAAACAGATGAAATAGAGAATGTGGAAAAATCCCCTTACGAACAATTCACACATCCACCATTTCGGGTTGGGAAAAATTTTTCGAATAGAATCAAAGATCCAAACACCAGTTCTTAGAAATGTGTTTCGCCCTCTTCAACCTCTCTGGGCTTATCAATAAAGATGAGAGGTTGAATATCTTTAGACACATTCCAATCAAAAAAACAAATTGAAGAGGGCGAAACACATTTCTAAGAACTGGTGTTTGGATCTTTGATTCTATTCGAAAAATTTTTCCCAACCCAAAATGGTGGATGTGTGAATTGTTCGTAAGGGGATTTTTCCACATTCTCTATTTCATCTGTTTGATTTCGTACGAGTGGTCGTCAAACCATTAACCTTGGATCCTTTGATCACTGAGTGTGTTTCAAGGATCTACATCTCATATATATATATATATATATATATATATATATATATATATATATATATATACAGTGTTTGTGTGCGTGAAAAAAGATGGCTTAATACATACAATAATATTTATATTATTAACAATATTAAAATATTCATAAATAGAAACTATTCAAAAAAGAACATTTCAAAAGTTTCAAAACTGTACTGCCCAAAAACATTATTAACAATTGCTGCAGCCTTTGTGAGTGAACATGTGACATTTTTAGCTATCTAATGTGTTTATTTGGCAACATACACAAAATAAGAAAATGCAACATATATGTACATATTTAAAAAAAAATGCAAAACAGAATCAAAATTTCTATTACGTTATTGCTGACTGGTATTATACATTGACGAATCCATTTTTTGATATATTCATCGGGAATGCTAAATTTGTAGCAATTGCCATGTTTAAATAATACTTGGCTATGTGAAATGCCGCTTAAACTCTCAGTTGATAATTTATTTCTTATTTTAGTTTTGTTCAGATTTATTTTGGAAAATATGTACATCATAAGGCGTTTCTTGACAGTTACTGAAAAGAATCCTCTAGGTGAAAAGCTCTGATAAAATAGTTATTCAAAAATGGCCAAAGAAAGTGCGACAGATAGCAGCATTTGTGCGTGAACATGTGAAAATTTTAGCTATTTCTGAATCGTTAAAAGATGTTCTAATAATTTCTGATAAATGGACCAAAGTACCAAAGTATTAAACTGTATGTTATTTACCAAAATCGTACCAAAACAGATTAACAAAGAAATCAAATCAAATATGTTTATTTGGCAACATACATGAAATAAGAAAATGGAACATACAGTCGGAAAAATGAAAGAATATCCATGAACGATCACATCAATCACTTGATTTGTATTTGCTATCTTTTTCTATAACAAACGTTTGTTATTTATAGAAAAAGACAGCAAATACAAAATAAGTGATTGATGTGATCATGGGTATTCTTTCATTTTTCCGACTGTATTTTGCAAAAATAAAAAAATGCAAAACAGAATCAAAATTTCTATTAGGTTATTGCTGACTTTTATTATCCATTGACGAATCCATTTTTTTAATAGTTCATCAGGAATGCTAAATTTGTAGCAACTGTCATGTGTAAATAATACTTGGCTATGTAAAATGCCGTTTAAACTCTCAGTTGATAATTTATTTCTTATTTTAGTTTTGTTATTTTGGAAACTATTCGTTCAATATTTGCACTTGAATGTGGCAGCCTAAACAGACAAAAACAAAGTTGGATAAGGTCGGAAACATAGGTGAATCGTTACCAGTTTTTAATCCCCCAGTTTTTACCCAAAAATCTTGCGCACTTAAATCTTTATATTCATTTAAATCAAGATTTCTTAAAGTATTACATTCTCCATCCATGTCATTTAATTTATCAATTGTCAAGTTGGGAAAATTTAAGACTAAAGACCCAAAGAAGCATGTTTTCTCGATATTACTTTATTTGGTGATATGAGTGATATATGTTTTAACGTAGCGACAGTTTTATTTGTATTATCGAATCTTTTATAAATCTGTGCACAACCTTCTATCAAAAAATCTAAACAACTATTTCTGAAATCAAATGCCCCATTTAATCTAGGCCCGTTATTATGTATTGCACCTGTGCCTGTGACAGACAGCTAGAAAAATATTTTCTATTTTCAAAAAATTATGAGGATTTTTATATTCTATATATTTCGATCGAAGTTTTTTCTAAATAATCCTTTTTTAAATAACAATCCAAAAGTGTTCTAACACAGTTTCAAAAAGAGTGCGGCAAAACCAATTAGATTTTGTACCGGGTGTCCCAATAAGAATGGCTCTCGGCCATATCTCAGGAACCGTTTATAGTAGAGCTTTGAAATAAAAAATTTTATAACAAAAGTTGCCTCAGGAAAAGCCTGGAAATTATTTTCATAATTGTGGGACCACCGCTAGAGGGCGTAATTGAATATCAAAAATTAAAAAATCTAAATTTAACAAAATTTTCCTAATGAAGGGGCACTGGAAATCCGATCGTCGTATTCTTCATAAAATTCTACGCATATTTGATTTTACAAGTTTAGGTCTACCTTTGGAAATAAAAGGAGGGGGTGAGTGGGAACCTTGTTATGAAAAACTGGCTGTGAGTCCGGTTCTGCTTAATCAAATTTTCCAAACTTGGTCTTGTTGAAGACAGATCTTTTTCGTCAATGTAAAAGTTATGATTTCGAACCAACTTACTGAGTAATATGCCAGCTAGAAGGCGTTATTTAATTTTTTTCAGAAATCTAGTGTTCCTTGGAAAATATTAAATACAAATATGCATTTTTAATACCATATTACAAAATTAGATAAAATTAGCAACAGAATAGCGAAAACCGCATGTTAATATCTTTTCTATCTCGAGATATCTTACAAAACGTGCAAATTTAAAAACGTAACTGTTACTGTCACCGGTAAACGAAATAATTCATTAAAAGTAGTGTGCTATGGAAACAACAAAGAAACATTTTCCAGCTGTCAACGTATATTAGGTCTTTTCAACGCTTCTCATTTGTTTCGAACCTCGTTGATATCTCGTATATTAATATTATACACGGATTATACGGCATATGACAGAGGCTCGAAACAAATGAGAAGCGTTGAAAAGCCCTATTACAAAGAAATAAAAACAACTATTTAGTGATGACATAAACGTTCAAATTTTTGCCCATCATTTTCGTTGCAAACCTTTACTCTTTCAAGAGTAGATTGAACAGCAGTCTCAATTTCTGCTCTCGATATGCTTTGAATGGCGTTTAGTATTCTCTGGATAATGTATTCTAGAGTAGTGTATGATGGGCAATAATTTGAATATTTAGGTCGTCACTAAGTAGTTCTTTTTGTTCTGTGTTATATTTAATTTTAATAGTATTGTTTCTCTTTATATTGTTGTTCTAATTAATTATATTTTTATACGTTGACATCTGGAAAATGTTATTTTGTTTTTTTTTTCACAGCACACTACTTTTCATTAACTTAGTTTAGCGGTGATAGTAACAGTTATGTATAAAATTTACACGTTTCTCGAGATATCTTGAGATAGAAAAAAGGTATCGACATGCGGTTTTCGCTATTCTATTGCTAATTTAATCTAATTTTATAAAGTATGATTAAAAATGCATACTTGTATTTAATATTTTCCAAAGAAAACTAGATTTCTGAAAATAATTAAATAACGCCTCCCAGCTGGCTTATTACTTATTAGGATGGTTCAAAATGATCACGCTTACATTGAAGAAAAAGATCTGTCTTCAACAAGACCCAGTTTTCAAAATTTGATTTAGCAGAACCGGACTAACAGCCATTTTTTCATAACAAGGTTCCCACTCACTCCCACCTCTTATTTGCAAAGGTAGAGTTAAACTTGTTAAATCAAGTATGCGCAGAATTTGATGAAGAATACAATAATCGGATTTCCAGTGCCCCTTCATTAGGAAAATTTTGTAAAATTTAGATTTTTAATTTTTGATATTCAATTACGCCCTCTAGCGGTGGACCCACAATTATGAAAATAATTTCCAGGCTTTTCCTGGGGCAACTTTTGTTATAATTTTTTTTATTTCAAAGCTCTACTATAAATGGTTCCTAAGATATGGTCGAGAGCCATTCTTATTGGGACACCCGGTACATAGTTTATATTATATTTTGAAAAATAACCTACATTAGTGTTGTAAAGTTTGTCTGTCGTTTCATTTGCTATAGTCAATAAACCAAAAAACAAATTAATAATTTTATTTGTCGTGAAAAATACGTGCGACTATATTTATTTTCCTAACTAGTGCAGAAAGTCATATTTTCCCGCACGCGATTTCAGTTTGTCGAACGACGTGAAGTGGAGTTCGGCAAGCAGTCGAGTGCAGAAAAGAGACTTTCCGCAAGAGTTAGGAACAATACTTTTTCTACGAGCGTTTAAAAAATGATCAAATATTAATCAATTAATTGAATTAAAATATAACGACTATATTGGTTTCCATGACGACGATTCAAAACCATTGTAATTGTCTACTGATTTGACTTTTAAATATGTCAAAATAATTTTTTCTACAACCGTGTTAAAAATGCAATTTTTAGAACTCCATACGAGCGTTAAAAATGCTACTTTAAGGCACTAGTGCTTTAAAATTTTTATGGCACTGCAGTTCTTATTGACCGTATAGGCAATTTTGATGTAATGTCAAAAAAATATAAAAATGGAATGTCAGTCAAGTTCAAGTAAAAATTTTTGTAGATATTGTCCTGTAATTACGTTTGTAGAAAAAATATTGTATGATATGCGTGTTAAAAAGTACATTTTTAAGGCACTCATGTGAATTGCAGAACTCGCTTCACTCATTCTGCAAACTTTCACATGTGTGCCTTAAACGTGTACTTTTAACACTTATATCATTAATAACTATTATTTCATCGAATTATTGCGTTAATTTCATTAAAACATGAAAACAATAAGATACATTTGAAATAAATTAGTAAATAATAATATCTAAATATTAGTTTATTGCATGTATTATAGTACGTTATAATGCCATATTAGAACGTATTCTACGATATGTACATATGTAAATTCAGTGCGGAAAAGTAAAACTTTTCAAACTAAAAGACTCGCGGAAAAGTAGACTTTTTTTGCACGCTCGTAGAAAAAATGTTTTATCGAACGTTTGTCCGTAGATTCGTCAAATGAAATTTTTTTTGATCGTAATAACTCAATAGAAGTTTCAAAACTGTACTGCCCTAAAACTGTCCACAATAAGAGCTAAAAGTTGGAGTCGTAAGTCCCCCTCGAAGGGCCTCCAACTTCTAGCATGCAAGGAGCTACTCAATTCACCCCCGGCCTGTTGGGTCCTCGTCCATTTACGGGTATGGACAGCTCTGCACGATCGCTGCTACGCCTCAGCCCTCGAGGGCTAAGGCAATGGGAAATGCACTATAGGCCTTAATAAAGGCCAGTGCAGGGGTTTCATACCACATATAAAACCTAAAATAGAAAACTGCTTCGCTGCTACTATCTTCTTAAGTGAGACTTTGGCTGGTTCTGAAAAGAACCAAACCAAAGCTCGTATTTCTTACGCATTCTAAAATGAACCCTAAAAAGTAAAGACACTAACTGCTAAACTAGGAAATAAAACAACTTCTTGATGTAGAAAGTGACCCCAGACCACAGAGTCAGGGAAGGTAATGGTGCAGCGCCCCAGGCTGACGGGCAAGCCCGTGCAGGCCGGAGGACAACTGCGGACTGAGATGCCGAGGATGTGTCGCTGTGGATGGTTTGATTGTTTTTCTTGTTGTATGTTATTTTTCGGTCTGGGTTTGTCCTGTTTTAAGTGATTTAACACCTCTTCAGGACGTATCTTATCTAGATGCGCAGTTGTTTACGTCCTTGGAACCACTGGTAGTAGTCTGTGCCGTTGGTGGTGCTGCACTGGAGGCTGCTGGGCTAGATTCATCAGAGGAGAAAGGTTGATGATACGGTTTTTTTCAGAATTTTTGATCTAAAACAAAGTTATTATGCATGCAAAGTATATAAGATTAAAATTTATTGATTAACTGAATTTGTTGAAAGTTTACGTATAATTTATAATAAAAAAGTTTTTTTTAATTTACGTGTCTCGACAACTATGGTCATTGACACGGAAACAAAAACAGTTACAATAATTGGTTACAATAATTGGTTTGGTTAAGCTACAAGTTTTGGTACTTTTACAAAATTTATAAATATTTTATATTAAATTATACAATTTAGAGTCTCTCAGAAAAGTAATCAGAGAGTTCATTGAAGTAGGTGAAGTAAGTATATCACTAAGGGTACCACTAATGTTATGCCGTCGTCGGATGGAGCTGAAAGTACTGCATTCAAGTAAGATATGTTGTATGGAAAGCCGCGTGTTGTTGCAACGTTCACAGACTGGTGGATTTCCAGAACTTATGAGGTAACCGTGCGTGAGACGAGTGTGACCTATTCTTATTCGTCTGATTATGGCTTTGTCTCTTCTTTTTTGTATGGAAATTTGCGATGGTCGAATTATAGGTTGTATTTGATGTAATTTTGATGTGCTTCTACTCCATTGATCTTGCCAATTTTCCAAAACTGCTTTCTTGAAGAGATATTTTAGGTCCTGATGGAGCTGTATCCTTTCGACTGGATTATTAGGGCAATTAGCTTTTTTGGCTGCTTGGTCCGCTTTCTCGTTACCAGTAACACCTACGTGCGAAGGAACCCAGATTATGGAGACTGAGGTGCCCGAAGTTAACAGCTGATGACAGTGAGTGTGTACCTTATTGACTATTGGGTGTTGTGATCTTAAGGATTTTAGTGAGTGAATCGATGACAGTGAGTCGGTGCATATGGCTATACGTTTGCTGCTTTTTGGTGTGACTTCTAGAGCTTTATTTATTCCATATAATTCCGCTGTATGTATACTGCAGATTGTAGGGAGGCGGAATGACGCTATTGTTTCATTTGTAGTAGTTACTGCACAGCTTGTACCATGTTCATCTTTACTGGCGTCTGTGTATAAGATTGTATCAAACTTTTCCTTGTCGATCATTTTATGGAACTCTTATCTAATCATAAGGCTGGGTGTTTCCTTTTTGTCGTATCTACATACACTAATGTTAAAACTAGGCTGCTTTCTGGTCCAAGGCGGGGTATGAGGGATTCAGATCGGGGTCATATTTGAAAAATCTATGTTGTTAATTAACTGGTGTAATTTGCGGTCAATTGGGTACACAGACCTAGGTTTTTCTGTTGGATCTATTACTGTATGTCTGGCAACAAGATTGGCAGCTGGATTTGAGGAGTTGGCAGAGACCTTTGCAAAATAATTCAGAATGAGTCTTTGTCTCCTATCGGTCAGTGGAGGTTCATAGGCTTCGACATGAATGCTTTCAGATGGGCTAGATCTAAAAGCACCAAGACAAATACGAAGAGATGTGTTCTGAACGACGTTAAGAGAATTTAAGAGAGACTTGCATGTAGACATATAGAGTATGCTACCGTAATCAAGTTTGGACCTAATTAGAGCTTGGTAAATTCTGAGTAATACTTCCTCTTCAGATCCCCAGTGATAGTGAGCAAGGGATTTAATTATGTTTATTCTTTTTAAACAATTACCTTTAGTGGTTTGTATATGATTTCTCCAAGACAGTCTTTTATCAAATTGCATACCCAAGATTTTATGGTTATCTACCACACGAAGCGAAGTTCCATGTAGTTGTAAATTAGGTTGGGGAGACCTGTATTTTTTACTAAATTGGATTACTACAGATTTAGGTGGTATAAATTTGAATCCTGTACTTTCTGACCAATTGGTGATAGACTCTAGGGTGTTTTGGAGTAACGCACATGTACTGGATGTGGTCCTACCTTGACAAAATAGAATGATATCATCAGCGTAAATAGCGTGTTGAACTGGTACTTTTATCATAGAGCTTATGTCATTAATACCGATTAAGAATAGTGTGGTGCTAAGTATACAACCTTGAGGTAGTCCATTCTCTACAGCTTGTGGTGCAGACATTTTACCATTTATGGACACTTGAAATGTTCTATCCGTTAAAAAGTGATTAATAAATGTTGTTATATTACCTTCTAATTTGAGGTCACTAAGTTTGGCAAGAATTAATGATTTTGAAGTGGTATCGAAAGCACTCTCTATGTCTAGAGCAACGGCAATTACCTCATTCTTGTTTTGCATCTTCTTCTTCTTTAAGTACCGTGCCCAAATTTTTAGGCGTGGGTAGCTTCCATAACAATTTGCCGATATCGTTCTCGATCTTGTGCGGCATGTAACAATTGATCTACTGATAAGCCAGTCCATTGACGAAGGTTTCGGAGCCATGAATATTTCTTTCGACCAATTCCTCTTTTTCCGTCGATCTTTCCATTGAGTATTAACTGCAGCATCCTGTATCTGCTACCTCTCATTATATGCCCCAGATATTCAAGTTTTCTCTTTTTTATCATCTTCATTAAGTCACCTTCGCCTTGACCTACTCTGTTTAAGACTTCTCTGTTTGAAATGTGTTGAACCCAAGATATTATGAGCATTCTACGATACGACCACATCTCAAAGGCTTCTAATTTGTTCATCATGTTAACCTTCATGATCCAGGTTTCACATCCATATAGTAATACAGGATACACATAACATTTTAGGAACTTGATTCTTAGTTGTAAGTTCAGCTGAGAGTTGCTCAGAATAGATCTAAGTTTCATAAATGCTCCTCTTGCAATTTCTATACGAGTTTTAATTTCTTCATCCGGATTTAGTGTCTCGTTTATCCAACATCCTAGGTATTTAAAATGGTTGTTTTGCATGGCGTACGCAATTTCAGACTGAAGTGACACCAAATTGTCCATAGTGCATCTATTTGATCTAAATCCTGACTGAAATGGATTTAGTAACTTATGTCGTTCTAAGTACCAGTTTAGACGATTATTTATCATTTTTTCTAAGACTTTACATAATGAACAAGTTAAAGAAATGGGTCGAAATGAACTGGGTAATGCTGACATGCAGTCGTTCTTTTTAATTGGAATCATAATGGATTTTCTCCATAGCCTGGGAAACAGTTGATCTGTCCATAAAATATTGTACAGATCTAATAATTTTCTTAATGTATCTGAATGTAGTTTTTTAATAAATATTGAGGGAATATCATCTGGTCCGGCAGCAGATTTTTTTAGAGAGCTAACAACATCATAGAGTTCGTCCAGGGTAAACGGTAGGTTAAGTGGACCAGAGTTAGATGGGGAGGACTGGGGAGGGTGCTGTTCGTCTCGTGTCAATAAATGGTTAATTTTGTTTTTGGATTTCTCTAAAAAATATTGTGCAAAGGTATCAGAGATTTTCTGGTCGTCTGTAATAATATTATTTTCGTGGATAAGAGCGGGTATTCTATACGTTGTGTTGCGTCCATTAATTTGTTTTATTTTGTTCCATACTTGAGTTGGAGATGTGTCAGCGGTTATAGTACTGGAGAATTTAATCCAAGATTCTCGTTTACTTTCTTTTATTACTCGTTTTGATTTGGCCTTTAGTCTCTTGAAATTAATTAAGTCCTCTTCTGATCGTGTTCTACGATATTTGTTTAAGGCCTTTTTGCTAGCTTTAACTGCTAGCTTGCAAGATAGGTTCCACCATGGTACAGATTTTTGGGATGGATTAATGGTGCACTTTCCTATGTGTTCCTCTGCTGCTTGCAGTATGTATCTATTAAATTCTTCAACATCCGTATCAGCATTGTTTTGATAAACAATTTCGTTAACTCGATCCTTAACAGATGCGCTGAAAAGCTCCCAATTAGCTTTTGAGATATTCCATTTGCTCTTAACATAAGACGGTTTAGCTTCATTATTAGTGATGAAGATAGGGAAGTGATTGCTGTCATAGAGACTGTCAAGCGTGTACCTGGTAAGAAAGGAGCTGTTTTAGGATCACTAATGCTCAGGTCAATTGAAGAGAAGGAGCCAGACTGTATATGAAAATACGTGCTACTTCCTGTGTTTAAAAGACTAACATCATGATTAATGATAATATTCTCAATAATCTTACCCCTACCAAACGTATTTTTAGATCCCCACATGATACTATGAGCGTTAAAATCTCCAACAAGGATAAATGGAGCTGGAAGTTGGTTAATGAGATTTAAAAGTTCAGCACTGGCAAGATTATAGTTAGGGGGAATGTAAACATTGCATATGACAATTTTGTTAGGGCACCATGCAGTTACTGCTACAGCTCCTAGCGTTGTGTTTAACAAAAATTCTTGGTGAAAAACATCATTTGAAATAAAAATGGAGGATCCACCGCTGGCCCTTAAATGCGTTGTCCTAATAAAATGATAGCTAGAATAGTTTTTAAGATACGGATTGTGTGTTGTGTTAAAGTTAGTCTCTTGTAAGCAGAGAAAGTCAGGAACGTGATCTGAGATTAATTGTTGTAAGCGTTCAAGACGGGGAAAAACCCGTCACAATTCCACTGAATTAATGTGAATATAATTACAGATTATTGTAAGGACTTTTGAGACTGTTGAGATAATTGAGATACGTCTGAGTTGCTGTCTTCATCGCTTACGTCATGGAATATATCAATACTAGATACACTTTCGGCATCATCAGGTTCCAGTTGGAGTTTAATTTTTTTATTTATGCGTGTTATACGATATCTAATTGCCCGTTCTTGGAGAGATGGGTACAGAAATTGTAAATTTAAGATCAAAGATTTAATATCGCTCGTGAATTTCAATGCTTCAGTGTAAGGATCGTTATTTCCAAAGGTGTTTTCCAGGAAAGCTATCAGATTATCTTGAGGAAGTATGAATGCTTCTGGTGTTTTATTGTAGGCCTCTTTTATATCCTCCTTAGTTTGTTAAGTCAGTCCGGTTTCTGTTGGTGGGTTTGTCCTTTGTTTCTTTCTTTTTTGCTTAATGGTTTTATCCTGCTGTATGTGGCAGGCAGGTGAAACGGGTGGAGTCATGCTAACAGTGTCATCTAGGGAACTGTTTTCATTCGTGGCCGTTGATACTTCTGAGCGACCTCGTTTAAGGGCTGGTTTTAGTGCGGTAGTAGCAAAAGAAATTTGTTTGGGACCAATAATGTCGCTTATAGCTCTAACATAGTCATGTAATTTAAGGTTTTGATCAGCATGTAATACTACCGCTTGGGTGTGCTTTGGAAACGAAGGTTTAACTATGGACGTAACTATGGATGCATACGAAGTTGTTTGCCTAGAAGTTGCATTATCTGTAGTTTGAGACATATTTGAAGATGAACTGTTTTGCACGTTACTGCCCATGTAGTCAGAAGCAGAAACAATATTATGAAATATAATTAATTATTTGTTTAGTTTAGAGTATTCTTGATATTTAAACATTTTGCCGACACCTCAGGTAGCCGGCTAGATCACTTTTCGATGTTTATGCTAGTCCATTAATATTATTGATGTTTCTAATTAATGTAAAAAGCAAAAAACTGGATCTTATTATAGTTCCGAATAAACTAAACAAATCTAATTTAAAATGTTCAAATACGTACGTTATAATTTTTGTTATCACTCACACTGGTAAACTCGTATTTCACCGCTATTTTTAAACACAGCAGCGATCGTCGGTGTTTACTCGTTGAGGTACTACAATAGACTCCTGATAAAATTTAAAATTTGAAATTAAACAAAAATTAAAAATTTGAGTTTAAAAATTAAAATTTGAGTTTAATGTATTTAAAAGTTATGTACATGATTGAAATTCGCGTTGAGGGCAGCTGTGGCTGTATCCTCCCTAGGGACAGGTATAATTTTCAAGTGAGAACGGGAAACCACAGAAAACCTAACTCTCCCTGTCCGAGGCAAAGCTCTAAGTGAGCTATTTAGCTAACGGTTGATTCTAAAATAAAGTGGAGTTGCCTCCAGGACATCAGTGTATTCACCAGGGATGTCGTTTGTGCTGGCAAGTGTCAGCAATTTTGTCGGTAGGTGTGGTAGTTTTCGTTTGGGTATTCTGGTGAATACATTACTGAAGGATGAGCAGGTTTAAGGACGTTTTTAGCTCTGGCGTTTTGGCCGTTGATGATTTTTGTAGTAAAACTCCTGCTCAGAGAGGAGAGTCTTTCGTTTAAGGGCTGAATTCTTGCTAGATGATGTATTAGTCGTGATGGGTAGTCTCTCCGTTTGTAGTTTGTTTTGCGGAGTATGCTGCGTTCGGTCGCCAGTAGTCTTTCTGTGTTGAGTTTGTTTAGTAGTGTGTAGATGTTTGCTTTGTATTCGATTACTGGTCGTATGAATGTTTTGTAAGTGTGTGTTAGTGTATGTTTATGCGTCCGACCGAGTCTTCCACAGAGGCTGTTGAGCAGACCAACCCTCCGTTTGACCTTATTACGGGTTTCAGTCAGATATTTGTCCCAACTTAGCGTCCTATCGAAAGTGACGCCGATGTACTCAATCTGGCCACGGAGTTGTAGTCTTTCGCCCCACAGCTCCAGAACGACTCTTTCTTCTGCGTTACGAATGGTGTATCCACTAAGGTTGGGATGTCTGAAAAGTATGGTTTGTGTTTTGTTTGGATTAAGTGTTACTCGCCATCTTCCACACCATATTTCGACGGTGTTAAGGTGATTTTGAGCACACCTATTTAAAGCGTGGATGTCTCGTGATGTAGTTATTAGTGCAGTGTCGTCAGCATAGAGTAATGTTAGTGTGTGAGTGTTTCTAGGGTTAGGGAAGTCGCTGTTGTATATCGTGTAAAGTATAGGTGCCAACACGGAACCTTGAGGTACTCCTGCTGATGGAGTAAAAGGTGTAGACAGCAGTTCTTTAACCTTAACCATAACGGTGCGATCAGAGCGCATGAGTTTGATAAAAGGAATGGGCATACCGACGTCCCAAAGTTTCTTTGTCAGGCTGGCGTGCCAGACCTGGTCAAAGGCTTTTGTACATCTAGGAAAATGCCAAGTGCTAATTTTTTGTCATTTAGGTTTTGTGTGATGTGTGTGACGATTTCTGTCAGCGCCGTGTTCGTGGAGAGACCTTCTCTAAAGCCGAATTGGTAGGAGGGAATGATATTATTTTCGGTGGTAAAGTCGACGATTCTCTCCTTGAGGATCCTTTCGAAACTTTACCAAGAACGCTTAGGAGAGAAATCGGCCTGTAAGAGTTAAACCCGTGGGTCGAGTGGGGATGCGAGCAGTCGAATCGTATCTCTCTCGATCAACTCGTAAAAGTCTTGGTCAAATCTCTGGTCGTGAGGCGTGACTAGTGTATTTTGTAGGTGTGTCTTGAAAGCTTCGGCTTTCTCTTGGTCTGAATTTATTATTTGATTGTTCACCAGTAGGTGAGATAGATTGGTTTGTGTCTGTTTGGTTAGGACTTTAAATTTGTTCCAGAATTTAGCGCCATCTCTGTAGTTCAGGCCAGAGGTGGCATCGCGCCATTGTGTGGCTTGCATGTTTTTCACCTCCATTGATTCTAGCCGAAATACGGTTACATTCTGCCTTGAGAAGGGGGTCACGTGTACGGTGGAATTGACGGAGGAGGCGTCTTTTATGTTTGATTTGATTTACTATGTGTGGCGGGAGTGGTGGTTTCCTTGGGTTGATAACCCTATTAGGGACTGATACGTCAATTGCTTGACCTATCAGTGTTTGAAGGACCGTGATATCGTTATCGATGTCAGCTTGGGTGTTTAAATTGCCTAACAGGAATATTATTATTTAGAAAATGTCTGTATAGGTCCAGTTGGCATGTTTATAGTCTCTTATTACTCGTAGTGGTGCTTGTGGGTTCGGGTTTAGTATGTGTTCTTTTATTAGTATAGGTAGATGGTCCGACGTTATAGAATCACCAGCGGTGCAAACATCATCCAATACATCTATCATATCATACGTATTGTACATATGATATGATCGACGATAGAGGTACCATTGTGATTAAATAACGTAGGATCTGTGTTTCTGATTCTGTGAATGGGCAGTTCAAGGAGACAATCAGACAGTAGGTTTCCCGCCACATTAGTGTGCGTGTCACCAAACTGTGTGTTCCTGGCATTAAAATCACCCAGGATAATCGCCTTGTCCAGCCCAGAGACATACTCCAGAAGAGTTTCTGACAGTGGTTGTGGAGAGTGTAATAAGAGACTATTGTCAGCGTCGTGTTGTTGTTTAGGTGTATATCAACTGCCAGGACATCTTCATCAGTAAGGCCTACATGAAGTGGAATAGTATGAGGAGAGAAGGGTATACCATATTTTATAAGGAGGCCGTTACCGCGAGATATTCGGCATTTAGGACGGTGAAGAGTACTGTATCCAAGGAAAGTTGGAGAGGCTTTCAGTAGGGTGTCGGTAAGGGCAAGTATTTGGATGTTGTGGGTTTTAAGTAGGTTTTTGATGAACGGTCTTTTCCTACCGGCACCCTGACAGTTAACAGCACCTATTGTAGTGTCCATTTAAATGAATTGTGGGGTAAAAGTGACGGAGGCTCTATTGTTATGGGCCACGACGGTACTCATGTGCCCAAACATAGAGATTGTGAGGTTATTGGTATTATCCAGTACCGATTGTCTGCGATCTGGGAGGATATTTACCAATAAGAGGGAAAGGAATTCAAGGGTAGTCTTCATGTCTGTGGTGAATTCGTACGGTGGGATTCGTTTTTGTGTGGTTATGAGTTGGGTTTCTTGTAAAGTGGGAGGGGCTTCTTTCCGTAACGGACATTTCAGCGAGTAGGCCGCATGAAGTCCGTCACAGTTTGGACATTTCGGTGTGGTTTATTTCGGACAAGCAGAAGAACGATGTTCTTCACCACAGGTGGGACATCGGAACTGTTTGAGCGTGCACTTCTGGATTGTGTGTCCGTTGTGTGCACATCTGTTACAGTATTTAGGTATAGGTGGGATAGGGTTTGAGTTAAGGGGGAGTTCTCCTCTGACAGAAATGCCATCAAGGTAGAAACCTCTGTTTCTATCTGTTCGCTATCGGTTATTAGCTTTATGAGTTTAGTATCTACATCCCGAGATACGATGCGCCAGAGACGGATCACTGGAACATCCATATCGGCCAGGATGGTCGTAACTTCATCGTCAGAATAATTATTTGCTATACCTTTCAAGACGATCATATAGGTAGGTTTGTGGGTTGTTTAAGGACGGTTAGGTTGTCTATGTTTGGGTGTTAGGGTGAGACGAGGGTCGCCAAGTTTGTCACGGACTTTACGTTGAATTTCGGTATGGTTGATTGGGTTTCTAGTTGTAAGGTATGCTATTTGTGTGGGTAGGATTCTGCACTGGATGATCTGATTAAGGAGGATTTCTTGAATATTGATGATTCTGTGGAAGTCACGTTGATTGCATTTTTCCACTGGGATGTTGGCGAAGATATATTCAAAGGAGGTAGGATGAGGTTGAGGGATAAAGTTGTTTTGTGTTGTGGTAGACGATGAGGCTGTGTGACGGGTAGAAGAGGTATAGGAAGGTTGGGTGGGTGGTATGTTGTTTGATTGAGTGGTTGTTGGTTGACTAGGTGATACATTTGTTGTTAGGTTGGTAGGAGGTTGATTGTTTAATGTATGTGTAGGTTGGTTGTTTGTGGTTGTTTGGTTGTTGCTAGGTATATTGATGGTTGGTTGGCTGGTTGTTGGTTGGTTTATTGGTTGGTTGTTATCGTTTGTGTGATTTGTTGGTGTAGGTGTCGAACGGTCAGAAGTACTTCGCACCCTCTGCAGTACAGATATCAAGAGGTCCAGCTGAGCGTCCGAGATTTTATCGATAGTGTTAAGAAGAGAGTCGACTATTTGTTCTGTTGAAGGTTTTGTACTGTCTTGTGTTGTTGTAGAGATTGCAGATGTATTAAGTGAGCTTGGTTGTGATCCGTCGTGTGTTGCAATGTCAGCGAAAGAATCGTTATCGTTGGTTGGTGTGTCAGTATTTTCTGTGTTTGCGTCATAGTTGGGTGGTGTGTCAGTATTTACAGTGTTTGGGGGGTCAGGTGGTTTAGGTTCGACAAGATTTTTGGAGTTACACCTTAGTGAACGGGCCCCCATGATACTATGTACGAGGGTCGGAGTTTTTTGAAAGAAAGAAAGTTTTTTTAGCTATACGCTGTGCAATGTATAGCTTGGTAGGGCCACAGGTCTATACAAACTGTTTTTATTGGCTAGCGGTCCCTCGCTGAGTAAATTTCTCGTGGTACAGTATTCAACGACGAATGGCAGTCTAGTTCCGCCCAGCTGACCGATTGCTGCGTGCAAACAGCTTGCGTGGGCGTGCCTTTCTTACGGAGCCGCCCACTAGCCTACACAAACAACAACCAGACCGCACAGGCGGGAAAAAAACCCGAAGTGGAAAAAACCCAAGGCTGGAAAATACCCAAGGTGGATTCGAAGTAAATAATATACCACTCGGTATACACCGTGATGAAAATCACAGTATATACGTCTTCGTACCCTTTGTAGCAGAATACACGCTATTTCACTTTATTCACTGTTGGTAATTCCGCGGATTGTGTACAAAATAGAACGAAACACGCTGTATGCCCAAGCACGCTGAACTTGCGATAGGCGGATAGCTAGAGCTAATCGGCAAATCGCTTCAACGTCTGTGCTATAGGACACCCACATGCTCACCGGTCGGACATTCGTACGTGCTAACTATGTAAAGTTAAAACTTGGGCATGGCATGGCATGATGCCGAGGTATAAAATAAAAATAAAAATATACATTTCATTCCTAAGATACTTTATTTTCTTCTAAATGTTCCGCGAGTGCACCACTTCCTTTGAATTCCATCCTTTCGGCGTTGATTCTCCACTTGTTGTATTCTGGACGTCTTCTTCTGTAGGTACTTTTTCTGGCTCCGTACCTACTTTCCTGACCGGTTTGCAACCACCTGGCTATTGTCTGATCATATGGTCGATCAGACGATGTTGTTCTTTGATCATCCTCTGGATCCTGTTATTCTCGAGGATGTCTCTAGTTCTAAGGAGTCTTCTTGTGGCCTGGTGGAAGAAGTAATGAGTCCTTTTCTCGGCCACCTCCCTCAGTGGTGTGTACTGGAGCCTTTCCTGGATGGTTGCGTTTGTCACCCGGTCCTGCCATGCTGCGCCGTCTATTATCCTGTAGCATGACGTCTCGGTGGTTTCTAGTCTCTTCCAGTTGAATTTGGTAGTTGAGCTCCATATTGGGACAGCGTATAACATTGTTGACCTGACGTATGCTTGGTACAGTTGAATCTTCTTCTTCTTTGACAATGGAGATGACCTGAAAATATAAGGCAGAATTAGTCTTTTAATGGCTGTGGCTTTTTTCTTAATTTGCTTTGTATGCAGATGGAAGGTCAATCTTCTAAGTGGACGCCTAGGTATTTCACTGATGGTGTAGCTTGTATGATGTTTCCTCTCATCGTTAGCTCTGCTTGAGATGGGTTGTTTTGCTGCGTAAAGATGATGAACTGTGTCTTCTCCGCGTTGATCTTGATTTTCCATTTATCCGTGAATTCTGAAATCCTCTCTAAGTCCTTCTAAAGTTTGGACTATTCTTCTGTCTTGTTTGCCTAAAGTGTAGATTGCTGTGTCATCTGCATACAAAGCTGTATTGGTTCTTGCATCTGTTGGTAAGTCTGAAACAAAAATGTTATACAAAATAGGAGATAAAATACTGCCTTGTGGCATCCCTTCCTGAATTTGTTGTATCCTGGACATCTTTTTGTCAGCTGTAACTTGAAAAGTTCTATTAGTTAAATATGTATCACAAATATTAACTATATAATGTGGTAATCTAGCCTTGTCGATTTTGAAGATGAGTGCTTTCTTCCAGACCGTGTCGTATGCTTTTTCTATGTCCAGTATTGCCATTCCTGTTTTCTGTTGAACCTGATTTTGGTGTCGCTGACAACTCTTGCAAGTTGTAGTTCGCAGTTTCTTCCTTTTCTGAATCCGAATTGGTCTTCTTGGATGATTCTTCTTTCAGCGTGTTTCATGAGCCTCTTGAATATGATTTTTTCTAGTATTTTTCCTAAGGGTTCCAGCAGTGAAATTGGCCTGTAGCTTACTGGTCTTCTTCCATCTTTTCTTGGCTTCAGGAGAGGTATCGTCTTTGCGTGTTTCCAGTTGTTTGGGAAATGAGCTTTTTCAAGGCAGTACCTGAAAATGTAGTACAGTTGTACTATCATTTTCTTCGGTAGTTCCTTGAGGACGATGTTGTGGATGTCTTCCTGTCCTGGAGCCTTTGAGTTTCTTGATGATTTTGTGGACTTCTGAAGGGTGTAGTTGGTCTTCTTCTTCTATCACGAATAGATTTCTTTCTGAAATCCTGTTGTAGGCCCGGTTTACTTCGTCTATGGTACGTTGGTCCGACATGTGTTGGTTTTGCCTGTGTGTAGCTTCTAACTTTCTTGCGATTGCATCTGCTTTTCGTTGGGCATCGTAGTGGGTTCCTTCTTCATCCGTTATTGGGGGCAGTTTCTGTTTTCCTCTTCTTCTGGCCTTCATCATTTTCCAGACGTTTCCATGATTTTCTTCGGCTTTTCTGATGTTGTTGTGCCATTTGTTTTCGTTGAGGCTAGTCAGTCTTATCCTTATTTCTGCTGGTAGTTCGTCGCTGTATTCCTTGTATTCTTCTCTTCTTGTCCTTTAATAAGCCCTTCTTGCGTTGTTTCTATCCCTGATAAGATCCTTGACTTCTTTTGGAATGGTGAGTCCTTTGTGATTTGTCATTTCTCGTGGAATGTTGTCCTTCATGGCCTGTTTTATGTTTCTGGTGATTTCTTCTACTGATTCGAATTCTCTTCTCATCTGGAATTGATTGATTTGTCTTCTGTAGTTTGGCCAGTTTGCATCTTTCCACTTCCATCGTTCTTCTGGTTCAACAGTAGGGAGATCTGTTCTTGAAGTTGTGGTGCCTGTTACGGGTTTGTGGTCAGAACTGCATTCAAAATGGGTTCTGACGTCTTCTACGATGAATAAGTCCAGTACGTTGTCCTCTTGTTGGTTCGTCAGGTGCAAACAACATTTTTTCCCTGTTTTCGCAGTATCTAAAAGTTCTTCACCTGCTCTGTCCGTATTTTCACACCCCCAGTTGATGTGGTGACAGTTGAAATCTCCGGCTAGCACTACGGTCTCTTCTGTGTTAAACATTTCTTCTATTTCTTCAAGGTCTAGATCGGCTCTGATGATCCTATAAACAGAAAAAATATTAATATTTCCAATTTTGATAACAATATTTTCGAAATTTTCGGTTTCGACATCTACATGATTCCATTCAATGCTATTTTTCAGGTAAATAGTCACGCCCCTGTGGGTGTTTCTTCTGATTCCCTCGTAGTTTGTTATCCTCGGAAGTTGTGAAGTCGTTTGAAATCTCGTTTCGGACAGGCATATGACATCAGGTTGTAGTCGGATCACCATTTCCCGTAGTTCGTTTGTTCTTATCCTTAGAGAGGATATGTTGAATTGTAGAATTTTTAACTTCTTATTTGGCATTGTAGAGAGCTTCGTATCTTGCTAAGATCTCTCCTCTTGTCCTGAGATCTGTATGTTTTCTTAATTCGTCTCGTAATTCCCTGAGAAGTTGGATTGTCTTGTAGTCACATAACTCGTTGATTTCTTGCCATAATTCTTTGATTTCCTCTTGTTTCTGTTGAATGGATGCTTGGTATGAATTTCTAGCGGTTTGTGCGTGTGACATACCACTAGAAACGTTCCTGTAGGTAGATGGATGGGCTGGTCTACTTGGAGGAGCTGCTTGATGATGATGCTGGTTTCTTGTGTTCTTCTGTGCCTGAAAATCAAGAAATTGTAGGTGTTTAGTACACATCTGGTAGTTAGATGTGTGGTTTTCACCACAGTTGCAGCACTTTACTTGATTGACTTGTCCTTTGGGTAAATGGCAGTCTCTAGTGCTGTGATTCGATGCACACTTCATGCATCTTGGCGATCTGTAGCAATTTCGGGCACTATGCCCGAAATCCTGGCAGTTATAACACTGAGTGGCTCTCTGGGGTCGGCTGTAGGCATCTCATCTTATCATGATGTTTTGGACTCCTGTTATCTTCTTGACTTTTTTCAAATCTTGTAACTTTGGTACCTGCACTAGGTAGGTACTTCCGTCGAGACCGCTTTTTGGTTTAATAACTGTGATTTTGGCTTCTATTCCTGCATCCTTCATTTCTTGGGTTACTTCGGTGATGTCCATCCTTGGTGCTCCTCTCATGATGATTTTCTTAGTTCCTCTTTTACCTTGGTTTTCTTTTACCTTGTTAAAATCTTGCATATTCGTGGTGAATACCCTCGTACCACTTTTACTTGCAGGGGCAATAGAGAAATTCTTATGCCCCAACAGTTTAGTTAAATTCTTAACTAAATTTGTATAGTGACCTATACCGTTCTGGAGTACAATTGGTGGTACTCTAATCTTCTTTTCTTGCGTGTTTGTAGGGTTTTCATTACCTGAGTTTTGGAGCTTGGTATGCCTGATGAAGTTCCAGCCCTACCGCGTGCGTCTATAATGTTTTCATTACCAGTTTTCTTTGCTACTTTGGCCATTTGAAAGCCGTCTTGATCCATAATTTCGATGGTGTTGTTTGCCATTTTGTCCTGTATGTACTTGTTTTCTTCTAAATCCTGTTTTTCGATTTTATCTTGATTTTTCGTTCTGGAGGGTCCACCTCTATTCGAGGTTGTCCTGGATTTCTTCACTAAATCCTTTCTTAGGCTTGGAAGTTTAGTTCTAACCGAGGATGATTCTGCAATATCGTTTAGATGGTGCAGAAGTTGGAATTTGTGTAGTTTTAACAAAGACTAATTCTTTAATTTGGGGCACGGATTTCTCCGATTCCTGAATTTTTTTAAGTCCGTTGTAATTTCCAAACCGCTCGGTCTACCGTCCGATCGGCCAGATATACACCAAAACTTACCTGGCCCTGTTCCTTACCCTATCTAAAGTTGCCTTTAGATCTGCGTTCCAGTTAAGAGTCCTGGTGAACAGAACTCCTAAATAGTTCGCAGTCGGACTAACAACAAGCCTTTCTCCCAACAGTCTCAGAGGATATTGGTCGTCTTCATTAATTATGATTCTATGTGACACAGAAGGGGCGCGAAACACAATTGTTGTTGTTTTGTTCGCGTTCAGCGTGACTCTCCACTTACAACACCATTCGCCGACACCGTCTAACAGAGCCTGGGCTCTTCTGAAGAGGAGTCTTGGGTTGTATCGAGAGGTTGTTGTGAGCAGAGCCGTGTCGTCTGCATAGAGAAACAGCCGAGTGCCTGGGATATTTTGGTTAGTGATATCGCTGTTGTAGATGATGTACAACAGCGGTGCTAAGACTGAACCCTGGGGAACTCCAGCTTGTGGAGTGAAGGGGGTGGACTTTTGATCACTTATTTTCACTCTGACAGTTCGGTTGTGGAGGTATGAGTGTACAATTTTGATAAATTGTAATGGTAGCCCGATGTCCAGAAGTTTCCGAACAAGTCCGTCATGCCAGACCTGATCGAAAGCCTTCTGCACATCCAGGAATGTGGCTATGGCGAATGAACCATCGTTGATGGTTTGAGTAACTTTAGTAGTGAAATCAGTTATTGCATGTTTGGTAGATTTACCTGACTGGAATCCGTATTGAAATTTTGGTATGATATTGTGGTTTTCGAGAAAGTCATTGAGCCTCTCTTTTAGGCTTAGCTCAAGAACTTTGCCCAGAGTGTTGATTAAAGAAATTGGTCTATAGGATTCCACGTTGGTTGGGGGTTTGCCTTTTTTCAAAAGCATGATGGTATTGGCCACTTCCCAAGGAGTAGGGAAGTGGCTGTTTTTGAGACATGCATTGAATATTTTAGTTAGAAGAGGGATGATACTCTCTGGAAGTTTTTTGAGGCATCTTCGGTTGATGCCATCAGGTCCGGGAGCGCTGTTTTTACCTATTTGGCAAAAGCTCTCCGTTTCCCTGTTTGTGAGGGGGTCCATGATAGGATCATAGACTGGAACGTGGTGATTGAGAGTAACATTTACTATGTATTATGTGTTGAGTTTAAATAAGTGATCAAAGTTCGGGTTGTCTGGGGTTTGAAAGTTGATTTGAAGCGAATTTTTGAATGCTTCGGCTTTCCCTTCTGGGGAATTGATTATGTGATTGTTGACCAACAGATGAGATGGTTGAGATAATTTTTGTTTTGTTAGGACTTTGAATTTGTGCCAGAATTTACTACCGTCTCTGTAGTCCAGTTTTGAGGTAGTATCTTCCCACCGGCGAGCCGTTAGGTCAGATATCTCTCTCTTTATCCTGGCGCAGATTCGGTTGTATTCTGTTTTGATTAATGGATTTCTGTTGGCCTTATATTGACGTAGAAGACGTCTTTTTTGTTGGATTTTGGCAATGATGTATTGAGGTAGTGCCGGTGATGTATAGGTTATTTGTTTGAGTGGAATTGCGTGCGTGATTGCCTCGGTGATGAGGTTCTCAATTTCGGTTGCACTAGTGTCGATACTATCATTAGTGTCGAGTTCGCCTAACATTGGAAGATTTTGAGTGATGAAATTTTTGAATTCAGTCCAGTTAGCGTGACGATAGTCTCTTATAGTTCTTGAAGGGTTGGGTTGTTTTGGAGTTAGTATGTCAGTGTTGACAAGAAGTGGTACGTGGTCTGACGTTATTGAGTCACCTATGTGGCATCTATCCCCGAACCGATCCAAAATGTTACTAGTAACTAGGATGTGGTCCACAATAGAAGCCCCAGCAGCGTTCAGAAACGTGTATTCAGTATTGGTGATTCGAGAGATTGGAAGGTCTAGTAGTAAATCCGTGAGGCGGATGCCTTCTGGGTTTGACGGTGATCACCAAACTGTGTGTGTCTACAATTCAGATCGCCCATCAACACGGCCTTGCCGAGCGTTGAAAAATACTCTAGCAAATGCCTGTTGAGTGGTTGATCCGGGTGTTTGTAGTAAGAGACTATCGTGAGGGTTTCGTTGTTGGGGATGTGCACGTCAACTGCCAGGAAGTCCACGTCTGGTGGACGAAAATTTGGTGGGAATGTATGTATGCTGTGTGGTATTCCGTGTTTCACTAGAATACCGTTCCCACGTGAAACCTGACAGCGGTTTCGATGAATGATCGAATATCCTGCGAAATGTGGGTCGCTTTTCGACAGAGTATCTGTGAGTGCAAGGATTTGAATGTTATGTTTCGACAGGATATTCTTGATGAGGGGTCTCTTTTTGGAGAGACCCTGACAGTTAACTGCACCTAGGGTGAAATCCATAAAGGGGGGGTTTAGTTGTTCGGGCTGAAGGCCAGTTTGATCTGGCTGCCATGTCCATGGATCACGGTTGAGTGATCATAGATCTGGCTGACCAGGTTAGCGGTGATTGTTGCTATTTGTTCCCTGAGTTCAGGCATCAAGTTCAACAGAAGCGTTGTTTGTATCAGTATGATATTTTGCGTCTCCAAAGGCATAGCGTGTGGCGGAAATGATCTTTCAACCGTGAGAGGTTGAATCTCTTGGGCGGAGGATGGGACTGTGTGTCTGTCGGGACACTTGTTTGAATATGCAGGGTGGTCACCGCTGCAATTCGGGCATTTGGGTTGCTCATGGGTTTGGCAGGCACTTGATTTGTGGTTGCCGCCGCAGTGAGGACAGACGAAAGCTTTTTCACGGCATTCGTCGATGTTGTGCCCGTTCATGCAGCATTTGCTGCAGTACTTCGGGGTTGGACGTACGGGATCGGAGCTGTATGGGAGTTCGACGTTGTATATTGTGCCGTCGAAAGAAATGCCCCGGCTCAGTGCTTGTGTATATTTTTCCAGGGAATTGGTCACCACTTTGACCACCAAAGAGTCTCGCCCAAGCCTGTAGAATTTTACTCGCCACAGTTTGACGATTGGGAAGTCCTGTTCGGTGAGCAAAGCGGTGATCTCATCCTCGGAGTAGTCAGTTTCGACGCCAGTAATGCAGAGGAGGTATGTCGGAGAGTTGTCGGAATTGGATGGATTCCTGGTACGGCTTGTGACCGTAATCATTGTCTGGCCTGTGGCTTTGCGGATAGTGGTTTCGATTTCCTCTGCATTTAGTGAATTGAATAATCGCATGTGAGCGATACCGTGGAAAAGGACTTTCATAGAGTGGATTTTGTTATTTAGAAGGGGAGTGGCGTTCAGTTGACGATAGAAAGTTCGTTGCACGCAAAGGTCCGTTGGTAGGTCCTTAATTAAATATTCGTAGATCTTAGGGTTGTTCATAGAGTTGACTATGTTCGGATTGCGTGGGCGAGAGCTTGCTGCGGCAGCGTTGGCGTATGATTTGCGTTGTCTTCTTTGGAAGACGAAGTCAGATGAATTGTTTTGAGCATTGTTTGGAATTTGATTTGATTGTTGGGCTTGATTCGTGACAGATTGTTGTGATGCTTGTGAAGAAGATTGAGTAGATGTTTGCGAGGTTTGTATAGAAGTTTGGTTTGATGTTTGAGAGGATTGAGTGTGAGAAGTTTTGGGCCGTGAAGAAGTGCGATGTTGTGATTTTGATCGATGAGAAGATGATGCTGATTTGGATCGTTGATTTGATGTTTCGGATTTTTGATTCGATTTTACCCTTGGAGTTGCGCCTTGCTTGATGTAATCCCTTGCTGCCTGAAGCTCACGGTACTCAGTATCGTACTTCAATAGCATGGGGTTTTCGGGGTCTTCCGCTCTCATGCGGCGATAGCTCTGTCTAAACCTCGCCTGTGCCATAGCCAGGTCTGCATTTTCTTTAGCCAGATCCATCTCCGCCTGAGAGCGATTGTATTCGTTTGGGGGAGGTTTTTTGCCTTCTTCCTTAAGGCTAGAGTATTGATTGGATGTTTCAACGTTTTCTTTGGTCGTCCGAGAACGGAGCGACCGGGTGGAATCAGATGATCTATCTCGGATAGACATGTCGTGCTTGGATTGAATGTCGGTCTAGCGAGTAGGAGGGCACCCCAGCCTCAGGGTGTTCTGAGGGGTAAACCCCAGGGATAAAGATGGCTTGTCCTATCCCTCCTAGCCTTTCCGATGTTTTGACAGTGACTATATTACCTGTGATATTGTGCAGTTTACCCTGCTGCTATTGGGTCCCTCGTTGAAAGCCTTTTTAAAAAATTAGTTTGTACCCCGTACTGGCACTTGTTCTTGCAGCCGTATGTGAACACTAGATAGAGTTCGGGGCGAGTGTATTGCGCTCGAGCCCGGGGCCAGAGTATTCCTCTGAAACCCCACTATCCGTCTACCTTTGGTTTACACGGCCAAGCGTCGTTGGTTTTTCGGTGGGTCCAAACTAATCCCTTGGGGCTAACCGTGCTCCGCTATCTTCAGCAATTGATGCTCTCAAACTTCTCGCTGTTCGTCGTTATGAGTAGGGTGTGCAAGCAGTGACCTTACTACTCGACGTCCGAATCGAGAATGATGCCGAGGATGCCATGCCACATTGTTTGATTTGCTTGTCTAGATAATGTTTAGAAGAAATGCGTTCAATGTGCTTCCCCGTTTAGGATTTTGTCCTCTTCAGGGTTTGAGGTGAATGTATTGTGTTGGCAGCAAAAGCAAACAGTCCGAAAAACACACTGGGGCAAGCGCCGTGTCCTGGTGTTCTTGGATCCTGGGTTATGCCGGACGGTGGTGTCCAGAAGGCTGAGAAGTCAACAGAGAAGAAAGTTTGATGGATTGTTGTTGGTTCCATAGACATTTACGTGTACTGTCCGTGCTTTGCTCTCGACCAGTCTCCCTAGAAACCATTGTACAACGACAGGCGAACCTGCGTCCCTCGTCGGCGGTCAGGAGGTGGCTTTGAGCGCAGCGTGGACAGAGTGCGTTCGAGTGGAGAAAATAGTTGCGGCTATTTTCTTGGGACGAACAGGTATAATTGTGCAATGAAGTTGGGAAACCGCAAAAGACCAACTTCTCCCTGTTCGGGGTAAGGAAGAGGAAATGTTAGAGGTGGGTACGGTAGGCTAACGGGGTAGCCTCAAGGATGTTTTCGTACTCTACCGGGAGTTCGTCAATGCATGTTTGCATTAGAGCGGACGGTACATGAATCTTTTTGCGTTTGGGCTTTCGGTAGAGTACGTGGCCGGAAGATGAACAGGAACATTTGAGAGATTCTTGTGTGTCGGAAGGGGGGCCGTTGATTACTTTGGTGAAGTTTGGAACCGCCAGCTTTTATAGAAACGTCGACTGTGTGACGTGCACGGCAGCTGGGAATTCCAAAGCCTCGGCGGGTGGAGCCTCCGACTCGCGTCAGAGGAGAGAAGGCGGGCCGATGCACATCGAGAGCGTAGGCCTCGATGACAAAACATTATTAACAGTTGCTAGTTGCTGCAGCCTTTGTGCGTGAACATATGAAAATTTTAGCTATTTCTGAATCGTTAAAAGATGTTCTAATAATTTCTGATAAATGGTCCAAAGTATTAAACGCAATGTTATGTACCAAAATCGTAAAAAACAGGTTAACAAAGAAATCTGATAAAATATGTTTACTTGGCAACATACATAAAATAAGAAAATGCAACATATATGTACATGTTTTGCAAAAATAAGAAAAAAATGCAAAACAGAATCAAAACTACTATTAGGTTATTGCTGACTTTTATACATTGACGAATCCATTTTTTTAATACGTCATCTGGAATTTTAAATGTCGGGCAACTGTCATTTTTAAATAATGCTTGGCTATGCAAAATGCCGCTTAAACTGCCCGTTGATAATTTGTTTCTGATTTTGGTTTTGTTCAGATTAATTTTGGAAAAAATGCGTTCGACATTGGCACTTGAATGTGGCAGACTAAACAGACTAAAAACAAAGTTGGATAGGGTGGGAAACATAACGGAATCGTTACATGTTTTTAGTCTTCCAATTTCTAATCAAAAATCTTGCACACTTAAATCTTTATATTTATTCAAATCAAGATTTCTTAAAGTACGCCATTCTCTATCGATGTCATTTAATGTATCAGTTGTCAAGTTGGGAAAATAGAAGACTAAAGATCCCAAAGATGTATGTTTTTTCGATATGACCTCATCTGGTGATATTACAGACATGTGTTTTAAACTAGCAACAGTTTTATTTGTATTGTCAAATCTTTTATAAATCTGCGAACAACCTTCTATTAAAAAATCTAAACACTTTCTGAAATTCAATAATTCTGCCTGATTTAAAGTATGTTCGTATGATGTATTTCACCTGTTAAATAGACACCTAGATAAATATTTTCTATGTTCAAAAAATTATGAGGATTTTTGTACTCTATATTTTCAATGGAAGTTTTATCTAAATAATCCTTTTTTACAAATAGCAATCCAAAAGTGTTCTTAACAGTTTCAATTCGTGAATATAAAATATGTATTTTAACACTTTCGGATTGCATTTCTAGATTTAAATCCATAAAAAGGAGTAACACAAAGTTTTAAAAAAGGAAATATAGAGTTGAAGGATTTTGAAGGAAGTTTAAAATATTATCTGCTTGAATACCTTTTTTTATTAAAACATTGATCCGTGAAATATCATTTTAAAGCATCATATTGTTTAATTAGTCGTTTAACAACTGCTGCTACAGACAACCATCTTGTTTGATATGGTTGTAAAATTTTGTGTGGTTTTACTGCCACAAATTCTTAAAACTGTGCAAACTCAGTTTGTCTTTTAGAGCTTTACTGTAAATATGTATGAAGATCTTTAGCCATTTGTTCAATATGATCAGGTAATTTTTCACAGGCATAGTTAGCACATAAACTAAATGAATGGCAGGCACATTTCATAATGAATAGATTAGGGATATCGTTTTTTAGTTTAGTAGATAATGAATTGTGAATTCCCATCATAGCACTAGCGCCGTCTGAGGCAAAACCAATTAGATTTTGTACATAGTTTATATTATATTTTGCAAAATAACTTACAATGGTGTTATAAAGTTCATCTGCCGTTGCATTTGCTATAGCCCGTAAACCGAAAAATAAATCAATAATTTTATTGACGTGAAAAATACGTGCGACTAAAGCTAAATGTTTTATCGAACCTTTGTCCGTAGATTCGTCAACAATTAATGAAAATTTCTTTGATCGTAATAACTCAATAGAAGTTTCAAAACTGTACTGTCCTAAAACATTACTAACAATTGCTGCAACCTTTGTGCGTGAACATGTGAAATTTTTAGCTACTTCGGGATCGGTAAAAGATGTTCTAATAATTTCTGATAAATGGTCCAAACTACTAAACAGAATGTTATGTTCGACTGCATATGCTGCTATTCTAATTTCAGCAGTTTTAATTTTTTTCGCTAAGGGATTCTTTTCTACATAAGTTGACATGTCAGTCAACGTTTTTTGTGTCTTTAATGATTTAACTAACTTAATATGTAGTTTACCTAAATAATGTTTCTGGATTTCGGACTTACCGCAGATAAAATCCTTATTACAGGCTTTGCAGAATGCAAAATTTGATCCTTTCTTGCTACTTTTCAGCCATCCTTTAAATTCAGGTTCTTGTTCCCATGTTCTTGTTCCCATGTTCAATGACTTCACTTTTAGTTACTTTCTTATTGAGCACATGGACAATACAGTGATCAGATATTATGTAATTTTTTTCTACATGAGCAGTTAACGTATAGTCATTACTTATGACAAGATCAATCATAGATTTTGAATCTTTAAAAATTCTTGTATATTCATTTACAAGTTGCTGCATTCCATTATTTTCTATATATTCTTTCAATTTACTTTTACCCTGACAATTTTTATCATAATGTATATTGAAATCTCCAGCAATGACTATACTACAACTACTACGTGATTCATAATAATCATCCATCCACTTGAAAAATACATCAATGAATTCACTGATACTACCACTTGGTGATCTATAAATACCCACTATTCCATAATATGATCCATTAATTACAACATCCAAAGACAAAACCCACAAACTCTTGTCAATAATAAATGTTTTGATATTATTGACTTTTATGTATTCTTTCGTATAAATTAGAACTCCTCCTGTATGACGACTACTAGAATCACAACGCGCCATTATTTATTCAGGGATCTGTAGCTCAGAATCTGAAAAATCGCTAGTGATACAAGTTTCCGTTAAACATAAAATGTGTGGGTCATATACCTGAACATAAAGTTTGATTTCATCGCAATGTTTATAGTAACTTTCAGCATTAATACAAGAAAGAAGAAGATTATCTGTACACTTTTTATTTGTGCGTGTAATATTTGAAGGCGTCTTTGATGGCTAGATATTATACCCTATTCTTTCTTTGGCTTTTAATAACTGTCTTTGATAACTACTACAATTTCTATCAAATACATTATGGTTATAATTAACATGTTTAAGTTTAAGAATTTCATTTGCACATTTACAGTTAACACAAGTAAAATTATCGTTAGTAATTCTGCACTCATCTTTTTTGTGTTGACCTCCACATAATGGACAAACATCCTGTGAAGTACATTTATCTGCGAAATGTCCAAACTTCTAGCACCGAAAACAACGAATAATATTTACGTGTTCAAAAAATCTGTAGCTATTCCATCCTATATGTATTTTTTCCTTTTCATTAATTAGATAATTAAATATATCTGCTGAAATTTCCACTATTACATTAAGTGCATTACGGTTATTAGTTTTCGATTTATATTTACGTAATATTTTAATGTAAGTTTCTATACCGTCAGTCAAATTTTGTTTTTTAAAACTATCAACAAAGCTGCCAATATCTTCAATGTCTTTTTCGTGGACATTTATGATCTTGATCTTAGGTTTAGATATACTTGCAATTTTTATCTCATAATCTGCTCCAAGAACTTTTTCAGCATTAATTTTCAAATTATCCAAAGACTCCTTATTATAACAATGAATTGCAATCGACCCTTTAGCACAAGATTTAACATTTTCAACCGACACATTTATATCAACTGGACTAAATTTTTGTGCTAATACAGTTTTTGTTGTTAAACAAGTTTGATTTTGATTTTTTGGTTTTATAATAAGTGGTTCGGTTTTTTTCGTTTTTACAACATCGCTCCATTGACGCTGACTGTTTGTTAGTGTACCATTATTTTCAATAAGATCAATTAACTTACAAGTTTTTTCCAATACTTCTTTTGTTTTCTTTTCATTAAGTTGATATTCAGACTCGTTTTTGTTAAGTCAATTAACTTACAAGTTTTTTCCAATACTTCTTTTGTTTTCTTTTCATTAAGTTGATATTCAGACTCGTGTCTATTTTCAGCTATCGTAAAACAATTGTCACAAAACCACTTTAAATTAACACAATCTTGTTTAATTTTTAACACTTGATCTTTCACTTTAGCACAATGCAAATGATATGGTTTAATACACAAATCGCAAACGATATACTTATTATTTACAATAAAATTATCAGCACATTGGACACACGTCTGTATGCCCGGCGCCATCTTTGACTTTCGGCTTGATGTAAATAGAAAAATACTTTTTGTAAAACGGAACGATGATAAAAAGTGTGTCACTATAGTATGTATACTATCTAATTTGATAATTGGAGTATTCTAAATAGGCAACGATCACTACATGGTCGTAACTAAGATACAAGAAGAAAGAAAAAAAAGAAGTACAGAAAGGGAAAAACCAATTATAAAAGAGACAATAAAACTTATAAGCTGAGAAACACAGAAATGGCAAAATATTTGAGAAAAAAGTAAACGAAAAACTCAGAACAGTAAAAGAAAAAGAATGTAATAATGATTTAAACAACCTATGGAACAACTATATCTAATGATCTAGATCTACTATTGGAGGCTGCTAAGGAAGTATGTAAAACAAGTAAAAAAGACTCAACAAAAAGACAAACAGCGTGATGGTCTGAAGAAATAAAACAGCAAGTAACAGAGAAGAAAAGAGCATGGAAACAATAAACAATCCCTATAAAATAAACAAACGAGAACTACAGTGACTATCAAAATGAAATAAAAAAGGTGTAAATATTAGTTACACTAGTGGTTGAGAAAGGGCGTAGTTAAGCATAGACCGAAGGACCACCAGCCATGGGCTGGAAAGAAAAGCGGTTTACAAGCAACAAACTTTATTTTATGAAGAATGGTGAATAATAAACTAGGATGGTAATGTCCGTATAACTAACGTATGACACTGACGTACGGATAACACTGACGTTGGACTGTCACTTCACTTCACTGTATAATTACTACAAAGATAAGGTTTGCTGCGTACAAGAATGTTCTAGGCTACGAGTAACACTGGCAACATTGCTTTTGCGTTGTTTTTAGCGGCAAGAAGATTGCGATATTAAGCGAGTGTTCTTTCTGAGCACTGATAGCGAACTTTTCTACTCGAAGGTTAGTGGCGAACTGCTTGTTGAAACTAGAAAAAGCGCGGTAAACCTTTCGTTTTGGCGGCTATTTAAGGGACCGGTTAGGTCACTACTGAGATATAGAATTGGTTTGTGTAACGAACATGATTTGTATACAGGGTGAAACGTTATTTCACCATTCTGGGGGGCGGCGCGAACGAATAACTAACAACTAAATTTGTCGTCTATAGGTAGAACGATAACCTTGGTGATGGAGCGTGTACACTCTCCATCGGCCGTTTTTAATCTTAAAACTCTAACTTTATCGTCTTTACCGGGTATAGTGGCAATCACTCGTCCAAGAGGCCATCGCAATGGGATCGAGTCCTCACTTTTCACTAAGACGAGATCGTTAACTTGAACATTAGGCAAGGGGCACAGCCACTTAGGGCGATTTTGCAAATTATTTAGATAATCGACTGATCATCGCTTCCAAAAGGATTGTTGAAGTTGCTGGCATTGTTGCCAAGCGGATAGTCGATTAGTATTTGTACAGGTTAAATCGGAATCAGGGTATGCCGTCAAGGCACTACCTACTAGAAAATGTCCCGGGTTAGCGGCTGCAGATCATTCGGATCGTTTGACAGCGGATAAAGGGGACGCGAATTCAATGCAGCTTCTATCTGAGTTAATATAGTGTACATCTCTTCAAATGTGAATCGCGAGTTACCAACTAAGCGGACTAAATGATATTTCGCACTCTTAACTGCAGATTCCCACAGTCCACCCCAGTGGGGAGAGCGGGGAGGAATAAACTTCCAACTTATTTCATTTTGAGTTAAATAGGAGCGAATGTTATCAAAATTTACTTGAGACTTAAAAAAGTCATACAAGTCACGAAGCTGATTATTAGCGCCAACGAAATTGGTTCCGTTGTCACTAAAAATTATTTGCAGATTTCCTCGTCGTGAAAGAAACCGCTTTAGAGCTGCTAGAAATGCATTAGTGGACAAATCACTGACCAACTCGATATGTATAGCTTTGGTAGCCATACAGACAAAAATGGCAATATAACATTTTATATTTGGAGATTTGCGTAAGCGTGAAGCACGAATATACACGGGTCCAGCGAAGTCTACACCGGTTTTACTAAAAACACGAGCATTTTGTATCCTATCTGGAGGAAGCGGAGCCATAATTTGCGATGCGGTCTGTGCATTAAAGCGGTAGCAAGTTAAACATCGTTTTATAATTCGTTTGACTTCTTTTAGACTACTTAGAGGCCAGTATCGTAGTCTTAAATTTCCGAGAACATTTTGGGGACCAGTATGTCCCAGCCGGCAATGTTCTCTTTTTATTAAGAGAGAAACTACATGATTATTAGCGGGCAACAGAATGGGAAACTTTTGACTATCATCAATCTGTGCATTCTGAAGTCTACCTCCCACTCTTAAGATACCAGTTTGGTCGATAAAGGGGTTAAGCGAAAGCAATTGTTTGTTATCTATAAGTTTGCTACTAGACAGAAGTAGCATTTCTTTAGAAAAGTGCTCTGACTGAACTTGACGTATAATAAACATGTGAGCATGCGAGAGTTCATCGACAGTTAAAGGACCTAACTTTCGCGTTTGTTTATCCTTTAAATTGGAAATAAATCGAAAAACATATGCTACTGTATTTTGTAGCTTGGAAAATTTCGAAAAGCGTGCGAACATTGTTGTCCACAAGTTCTCCACCTTATCTGAGATTACAAGAGAAATCTTTTTGGTTTCGGGTAAATTCTCAACAGGGGAAAACGTATTAAAGTTATCAAAATCAACATTATGCGTGCGCAGGAAATCAGGGCCGTGTAGCCAAAAACCAAGCATCTTCTCGTCGAAGTTACCGCGAGTTAGCATATCAACAGGATTCAAATGAGATCGAATATGTCTCCACATAGAAATCGTACTTAGGTTTTGAATTGAAGATACGCGATTGGCTACAAACGTCATGTAACTGTTTGGGGGATTTTTTATCCAGCTAAGTGCAATCTGTGAGTCGGACCAATAATTTATCGTATCGATTATAAAGCGTTCGTTTAAAATACATAACATTTGATGAACTAGTTTGGAAAGGAGTTCCATTGCACGTAATTCCAACTTTGGAATAGTAAGTTTATTTTTGAGCGGCGCAACGCGAGACTTAGCGGTAATTAAATTGCTAGATAATGAGTTATCGCTATATTGGGTGACAATATAGATGCAAGCCCCAAAAGCGGTTAGGCTTGCATCACAGAAACCATGCATATCAAATTTTGTGATTTTTTTATCTACAAAAATAAAACGAGGTATTTAATATTTACTTTAGAGGGGATATGTCCTCTGCTAGTGCGAGTGCCAGGCCGAATGCGAGTGCCAGGCCAAGTGCGAGTGCCAGGCCGAGTGCGAGTGCCAGGCCGAGTGCGAGTGCCAGGCCGAGTGCGAGGCCGAGTGCGAGGCCGAGTGCGAGTGCCAGGCCGAGTGCGAGTGCGAGTGCCAGGCCAAGTGCGAGTGCGAGAGCCAAGGGCTAAATATTCGTGTATGTTCTTTTTGTATTCGATGAGAAAACTAGCATTGCTGGAAAATTTTTTCTCTAGCGTGAGAAAGCGTCTTCTTGCGATGGTCAATGAATCACCCAATTCTTTTGTTACTGAACAAATCAGAGGCATCTCAACTTGATACTGACCAGACTCTAAAATTTCAGTGGTAGCGGCAAAGAGCGTTTCGGCCATTTCTTCTTCCTTAGAACGAGAACATCTCGAGGGAATTTCCTCCAATTCCCAGAATTTTTCCAAATTTGCACAGATATCTTTTTCTCCACCTTCGAAACCTACGGCTAGATTATTTGCGTCCTGAACCGACAAAAAAGAATGCGTGTTTGGGGCAATAGAACTGATCTTTTTGCGACTCAAATTAGGAACCAGTCCTGCAATTACATAGCCAAACGCGGTTTCTAGAAGCGTGGGTTGATTATGGCGCAGTGAAATAAGGTCGCCTTTTAACAGGCTAAAAAAGAGATCAGCACCTATTAAAATATCAATATTGCTGGGTTCCCAGAAACGAGAATCGGCCAGCTCGTGTATTATATGATCGAGTATTTTTAAACCATGAGGATTTAAAGCGATTTGCGGTAATCGCTCAGTAATTCGGTCTATTACTGAGCAAGAAACATAAAATTGTTGATAAGGATTAAGTTTGGAATGTAACACAATGTCTAAAATTTCATTGGATTGAACAAGGCCATTGTTACCTAGACCGAAAATGGATAATTTTTGCATTCTAGTTGGATACTGTAATCGATTTGCTAAGTCTTTCGATACAAAACTTTGCTGACTTCCCGAATCTAAAAGTAATTTGACAGAGAAGGGTTTACCAGTTCTGGAATATACTTTTGCTTGGGCAGTAGGTAAAAGGATTTGACAATTATTTTTACTAAGGGCGGATAAGTTATTGGTACTTGTAGAGGAACAAGCTTGACTGCTAGCGTTATTTGCGTCGGATACCGATAAGTTTGCGGGCGAATTTTGCGTAAGAAACGTACTATTTTGCGTCAACGAAGGATTGGAGTCCCTATTAGAAACACTATTTCTGTTTCCGTTATGTCTCGAATGTTGATTATTTTGTGCTACATTTTGAGCCCTCTGCTGATCCCCCACGCGCTGCGAATTAGTTTCTAAATGAATAAGTGAATGATGATCCCTACCATAGTGGTGACACCTAGACAAACTCTTACAACTCGACAAGATATGCATACTAGACAGACAATTGCAGCAAAGTTCGATTTTACAAATCGATGTCTCTCTTGCGGAGATAACTTCAAGAATTTCGTGCACACGTAAGTGGAATGCGACCGTTCATTGCAATAATTGCAATATTTGCCGGTGGAACTGATGTTCCTCTTAGTTGGATCAGACACGTTTGCGTGAAGGTTTATCTTAGAGGAAGACTTATCTGAGTTTTTTGTAAAGTTATTATCGTGCTTTGAATTACCGTCAAACATATTTAAATTTTCTAATATCGTATAGCGTTTTCTTAAAAATTCGAAAAATAAGTCTACCGAGGAGAGCGTGGTCAAATCTCGTTCACTTTCAAAAGCTCGCCGACTTTGAAAGTCCAATTTTTTCTCTAACAAAAATACAAGAAGCGTGTCAAGGGTATCGTGATCAGATAGTTTAAGATTTTTTACTAAATCCAGCATTTTTTACTCGTAACGTATGTTAGGAACTTTTTGACTTTTTTGTTACGTGACAAAGTTTCGTACAAGATGAAAATAAAATAAAAAAGAAGATTCGCGTTTTGCATGGTGATGCATGCACCTTGATAAACAATATAGAAATAATTGAATTTTTACCAAGTTGTCAGAATAAACTTCAAATTTAAATAAAGTTTTCTTAATGCAATATATCCATACCAGCGCAAATAATTACAGTCCATACCATAATTAAAACCTAACATTTTGGTCATTAGAGCCGTATTTTGGTCCTACATCGTCGAATTAAGGATATATTCATTAAGAAAGGTGCCAACAGCCACGTTTCCAAGTGGATTTGAAGTTACCATATATTGGTATATTTTCAAGTTATTGTCCACCAAGCGACTTCCAACACTAGAAGATATAAGTAATTCCAATAGATTCCTTTATTTTCAAGATACCGTGCACCAAGCCACGTCCAAAACTTGAAGATAAGTCTGTCCTTTTTGCTATTATATCATGGACCTATTTTTATTTCTGAATTAAGCAAAACAGTGCATTTTGAAGTTTGGTTTTGATTTAATATAGAATAAATTTAATTTCCATTAATATTAATTTGCTAACAAGTTTGTGGGATTGCCATAAATCGCCAAGAAATGACTTTAACCAATCATATAAGAACAAGGGGTTCTTACAAGGGAAAATTGACCAATTTAGAGTCTTATGTTAATATAATAAAAGCTGCTACGCCAAGTAGTAAACCACTTCTTTCAGAAATTCAATTAAGATATGAAATGAATGCCAGTCTATTAAAATAATTTCAAGATGTTCAACTGCAAATTGAAATTTTAACACCGGAAGACAAATTAAAAGAACAGTATGAGGAAAATGAATTATTTGAAAATAGGTATTTTAAAGCTATGGGTTTTTTGAAAGGTTATATTGAAAGTAACACATTTCAGTCTTCACATGATACTAGTTTGAGTTCTACTCCTCAAGTAGACTCCGTAAGTCACCTTTCGTTACCAAAAATGAAAATCAAAGTCTTCACTGGGGAGTTAGAAACTTGGTTAGAATTTAAATCCACGTTTACTAGTGTCATTCATAACAGTCCTTTGTCAAACAGTCATAAGTTTCAGCTTTTGCGACAATATGTGGATGGATATGCAAAACGTATAATAGATAAAATTGAATTTTCTGGTGACTATTACCAAACTGCCTTTGATGCTCTCTGTCAGAGATTTGACAATAAAAGGTTGTTAGTAAACAAACACATTAAAACCATTTTTAGTTTAGAGTCAATTAATAAAGAGTCTCCAAAGCATCTAAGACAATTGTTAGATATTGTGTCAGATAGTGTCACTTCAATTGAAAGTTTGCAGATAACAAAAGAGTGCCTAAGTGATTTATTGTTAATAAACATTATTTCTGATAAACTTGATAAACAGAGTTATAGAGAATGGAAAGAGTTTCGCACCAAAGAGGAACTCCCTACCTTAACGGAATTCTTTAATTTTTTAAAAACGAAAGTAGATACTTTGGAAGAAATCCAAGACCAAAGTTCTCATAATGCCCATCACAATAATAATAATAATTCCAATTCTAATTACAAATATACAAACTGTGAAGGTCATAAGAGAGCAGTCCAAGTAAATTTAGCACAGAAAAATTGTTTTTTTTTGTGTAAAGGCAATCATTATATATATTTTTGTATTCAATTCCTCAAACTAGATACCAAAGGCAGATTAGGTAAAGTTAATGATTTAAAATTGTGTCGCAATTGCCTAAGAATTGGGCACAGGGCTCAAGAGTGTACACTAAAACCGTGTTTGAAGTGTCATTTAAAACATAAATCCTTAATACACTTTGATGACATTCAACATGTTTCAGTGGACTCTGACAACAATGCCCAGCCATGTGAAACAAAAGTAAATAGTATACAGAATGTTAATATGCCACGAATGGCAACTCACCAGCTATCTGCACAAGCAGTAGATTTGAAAGATAAACAAGTTCTTTTGTCAACAGTTGTTTTTAATGTCAGGTCAAATGATAATAAATTAATACCATGTCGTGCGCTTCTAGACAGTGGCGCTCAGAAAAATATGATAAGCGAGAACTTTTGTAAAAAATTAAATATTTCATTGATTCCAACTAACCTTGCTGTTAGTGGTATAAACCAGGTAGTGTCAGTTATCACAAAGAAGTGCCAAATTTCTTTGTTGTCTAAGTTTAATACTTTTAATATTACATCCATATTTTATGTTGTACCAGTCATTTTAAACCAAATTCCGTCAGCTAGTTTTGATACTTCAAATTTTGTTATCCCATCTAATATTCAGCTATCTGATCCTTTATTTAATGAATCCACTAATGTTTATGCCATTATTGGTGCCAATTTATTCTGGGATCTCCTTATTGATGGCAAAATCAACCTGGGAAAAGATTTACCAAATTTGCAAAATACACGTTTAGGCTGGATTGTAAATGGAGTTGTTCCCTATGAGACAACTCGTGTGTCATGTAACTTTACCAGAGTCATCGCCGAAGATGACCAATTAAAACATTTCTGGCAAATGGAAGAAATGCAAGATTCATCATCGAAAGATGATGATAAATATGAAGAAATATGTCAAAAAAGCACTGCCAGGTCCGCAAGTAGCCAATTTATAGTAAAACTTCCACTGAAGTTTCCAGCTGATTTGTTAAGAGACTCCATGAATACTGCAGCCAGCAGCATTTCCAATACTCCTGATAACCTTGTTCACATTGATAACAATGATATTTCCAATAATATAATTGATATTGGAAACTCTGAGAGTACCAAAACTCTTGGAATTCAATTGATGTGTCGCCAAAACCTCCTTTGTTATAAAATATCACTTTGTGAAATGCCTGTTTTATTTACTAAACGTCAAATTTTATCCATTATTTCTAAAATTTGGGATCCAATGGGTCTTCTAAATCCAGTTATTATACTTGCCAAAATAATTATTCAAAAATTGTTCCAACTTCAAAAACCATGGGATGAATCTGTACCTCCAGAGTTAAATAAATCCTGGAGGCAGTTATATAACCAGTTGCCTCAGTTAAATTCATTACGCATTCCAAGATCCGTTGTTGGACCATACAGTCAAATCATTGGCATCCATTGCTTTTGTGATCCTTCTTTTAAAGCTTATGCAAGTAGCATTTATATATCCAGTGTTGGTAAAAATAATGAGTACAATTCTCATATTTTATGTTCAAAGACAAAGGTTGCATCTCTCAAACAACTAAAAATCCGGAAACTTGAATTATGTGCCTCTTAGGTTCTCAACTTATTAATAAGGTTGTAAAAGCCTTACCAGTTGTGAATGTTCCAATTTATATGTGGTCTGACTCAAATCTAGTATTATGTTGGTTGAAACTAGAGCCGCACCAGCTACAGGTATTTGTATCTAATAGAATAGCTAAAATCCAATCTCTCACCACTGTGAACAGTTGGCACTATGTCAACACTAAGGAAAATCCGGCAGATATTGCTAGTCGCGGAATTCTTCCTGAATCTTTCATTGAATCCAACCTTTGGTTTTATGGGCCACATTTTTTGAGACAACATCCCAATAATTTGCCGATTAATTCACTTCGAGAACTAGAAGAAATACCAGAAATTAAGCAGTCAGTCCAAACAACCTTATCTTCCAATATACACATAAGTTAGATTTCGAATTTTATTAGTAGATTTTCAAATTTACATAAACTAAAAAGAGTATTTGCATATCTTATAAGATTTACAATATCTATTAAAACTAAAACTAGAGCAGATAGCATGATTTTAAGTGTAAAAGAACTAAGTGACTCCTTTTTAATATTAATAAAACTTGTTCAAGCAGAATCTTTTCAAGATGAAATTGTTAGCTTGGCAAATAAAAAACCATTAAATAAAAAATCCAAATTAATTCATTTATCACCTATTTTAGATAATGATGTATTAAAGGTAGGAGGACGACTTTTACATACAATGTTACCAAATAATATAAAAACTCCAATCCTATTACCAAAATTTCATGCTTTAACAAAATTAATATGTACACATTACCATGTAAACTATTTGCACCCAGGACCACAACTATTATTGTCACTAATCAGACAAAAGTATTGGCCAATATCAGGAAAAGTATTAACCAAGCAAATAGTGAGACAATGTATTAAGTGTTTTCGAGTAAAACCACCTAATACTTCAGTGACCATGGGTCCACTTCCTAATGAACGAATTACTATATCACACCCCTTTGAAAATGTGGGATTAGATTTTGCAGGACCGTTCCCTTTAAAGGAGAAAAAGGGACGAGAAAGCAAAATTCTAAAATGTTATGTTTGCATATATGTCTGCTTTGTTACAAAAGCTATGTTTAGAATTATTAACTGATATGACAACTGACTGTTTCTTAGCACGTTTTAAACGATTTATATCTCGCAGAGGTATTCCCACCAATGTTTACTCCGACAATGGTTCCACTTTTAAATCAGTCAATAGAGAATTAAAGTCTATTAATCATTTTTTGGAAACAAATAGGCATACCATTCACAACTTTGCTTTAACTAAAAATATTGCATGGCATTTTTCTCCACCATATAGCCCAAATTTTGGCGGTTTATGGGAATCGTCTATAAAACAAATGAAATTTCATATGAAACGCACACTTACCAATGTTAATTTAACATATGAAGAATTTTTTACTTTATTAACCGAAATAGAGTGTATTTTAAATTCAAGACCACTTTTTGCTAGTTCAGAAGATCCATCTGACCTTGAACCTTTAACTACTTCCCATTTTTTGACATTACGTCCTTTAACTTCACTTCCTGAACCCAATGTTCTATCAATTCCTACAAACAGACTTAATCGTTTCCAACAAGTTCAACAACTTCATCAACGATTCTGGGCTCGCTTTTCAAAAGAATATGTCAGCCAATTGCACCAGTCTTATAAATGGAACCAGAATTCATCGAAACCTCTCAATCCAGGTGCTTTAGTGATTATCCATGGTTCAAGTTTACCTCCATGTAAATGGTCTTTAGGACGAACAGAGAAGATATTTCCTGGGAAAGATGGAAAAATCAGGGTTGTTCAAGTTAAAACCTCGAAAGGCATCATCACCAAATCCTCCAGACATCTAGCCCAACTGCCTTTAGAAGAATCTCAGTGATCCTCTAACTATTATAACAACTTCCCAAATGTAATAATATTATGTGTCGTGGACATGTTTGAAGTGTACTTCAACGCGGGGAGTATGTTAGGAACTTTTTGACTTTTTTGTTACGTGACAAAGTTTCGTAGAAGATGAAAATAAAATAAAAAAGAAGATTCGCGTTTTGCATGGTGATGCATGCACCTTGATAAACAATATAGAAATAATTGAATTTTTACCAAGTTGTCAGAATAAACTTCAAATTTAAATATAGTTTTCTTAATGCAATATATCCATACCAGCGCAAATAATTACAGTCCATACCAGATTTAAAACCTAACAACGTAGAAACTCCGTATCTCGCTAGCATTACATTTATTGATCGGTTTTTGATCCAGTAACGTCTGATAGAGAGAATTCAATAACTTATTCTTATCTTCATAATTGTTTCCAAGGATGGATATAGCGACTTCTAAATTCTGGTTTGTAACTGGTAAAGACTCTATTAAATTAAGCGGTTGCCCTTTGAGCAAACTTTTCAAATAGTAGAATTTCTCACTAAGTGATTTTAATTTGGGGTTATTCAAAACAAGGGATGAAAAGAGATCAAAAAAGGGTAAAAACTCTTCCGGTTTCCCTGAAAAGGGTTTTATTTGGATGTCCGGAAATTTGACATTTGACACACTATCGATTACTTTGTTTGGTTTTAACAACTTTTCGATTAATTCTTGTAACTGAGCCAAGGCAATTTCAAATCTATCAGCCACGACCTCATTTTCCTCACTATCGGACGCCACTGAATCTGGTTTTTTTAACATTTCAATATCGCTTTGGACTTGCTTATATTTGTTATAGTTGTCAGCCAAGTTATCAAATTTAATTCTAATTAAATGAAGGTTGTCAGAATCACCCTTTATACACTTTTCTACACGCGTGAGTTGCGCTTTACAAGTGCTGCGCTGACTTTTTAACATCACTTTATTATTATTATTATTAGCCATTATTCCAAACTACGTAACTAATTTACAATACGAGTCGAAACAAAATCCTTTGCCAAAATATTAATTTACGTGATCCAATTATAAAAACTATAATTATTAGCGTTGAAACAAAGTGATGCAAAAAGCAAATATTAAATTTAACATGTATAATGAAAAGGATGCGAAAACTCTATCAAAGATCCAAATATATTTTTGCGTGGTTCAACTATAACAAATATCACCATTAGCGTTAAAACAAAGCGATGCAAAGAACAAGTAATATTGAATTTAAATCGTACAATGTGAAAACTCTTTAGTCAAAGACACATATATCAGCGCGAGCGTGATTCAACTATAAAAAAATATAACCATTAGCGTTAAAACAAAGCGATGCAAAGAACAAATATTGAATTTAAATCTTATAATGCGAAATCTCTTTATCAAAGATACAAGTATATCAGTGTGATTCAACTATAAAAAAATGTAACTATTAGGTAGCGTTAAACCAAAGCGACGCGAAGAACAAAATATTGAATTTAAAATGTATAATGCGAAAACTCTTTTGTCAGATACAAATATATTTTTATCGTTTCTTGAACAAACAACTATAAAAAAGGTTCATTTGCACTTTGTTAGAATAAATATACCGGTCCTAGCTGGGTCAGATCGTCAGCTAATCGTCTCCCCTCACTCCTTTCAGCGGTTCGGCACATTTCAGGTTGACAAAAACTTGTTTTCCATGTATCTATGCGGTTGGGTTTTCAACTTTGTTGATAAAAGTTGATAAATTGTTGCATTTTCAGAAGTGAATTTCTGGCGCGATGGTGCAATGTTGCCGTTGTGTACACTAATGTCCAGGTTTTAAGGAAAATTATTTGCGATTTAAGTTTTTTGAAAAAGTTTTTATGCGAGCTGGGTTACATCCGTCTCGATATGGACCAAAAAAAAATGGTTTAGAAAGGGCGTAGTTAAGCATAGACCGAAGGACCACCAGCCATGGGCTGGAAAGAAAAGCGGTTTACAAGCAACAAACTTTATTTTATGAAGAATGGTGAATAATAAACTAGGATGGTAATGTCCGTATAACTAACGTATCACACTGACGTACGGATAACACTGACGTTGGACTGTCACTTCACTTCACTGTATAATTACTACAACGATAAGGTTTGCTGCGTACAAGAATGTTCTAGGCTACGAGTAACACTGGCAGCATTGCTTTTGCGTTGTTTTTAGCGGCAAGAAGATTGCGATATTAAGCGAGTGTTCTTTCTGAGCACTGATAGCGAACTTTTCTACTCGAAGGTTAGTGGCGAACTGCTTGTTGAAACTAGAAAAAGCGCGGTAACCTTTCGTTATGGCGGCTATTTAAGGAACCGGTTAGGTCACTACTGAGATATAGAATTGGTTTGTGTAACGAGCATGATTTGTATACAGGGTGAAACGTTATTTCACCAACTAGCAAAGAGAGATAATTGGAAAAAATTCACAGATAAAATAGAAGAAGATAGCAAAAGTAACCAAAAACCATTCTACAGAACCCTAAAGACGATTTTTGTTCTTCTTGCAGTACCGTCTACCGTCTCCTATCGGAGATTCTCTGAACAATTGTATTGAACTGCACCCGTACTACTCCCCAGAAAGAAAACCAGAAATATACAGCATAAAAGATGAAAATGGAGAATTACTAACAGAAATAAAACAAATAATAAAAATATGGTAACAACACTTTGAAGAAAGAAGAGCTATAAACAGATATAAGCCAAGGAGAGATTAATGAAGAAGACAATAATATTTTAAGATATTTTAAGACGTTGAAGTATGGAAAAGCTTCTGGAGTGGATAGAAAAACAACAAAAATTATAAATAACATGGGAAAATATGGAGAACAAAATACACTAATAGTACCTATAGTTTGTAACAGGAGTATTTTATAAAATTCTACTGTCACAGTGACAGTTTTCATGCTCCTCTGATACGTCTAAAGGTGGGAAACTATATGTAATGTCATGTTAATTTATACGTTTATAACGACAATTTCCACCTCTACTAGTTTCATCTCTTTTTGTTTTCGCAATGTATTATGTTTTCCATATTTTGAGCTTTTTTGCCGGTTATTAGCGCACTCATCACTATACAGTGACGAGCGCACTAATAACCGGCAAAATAACGAAGAAGGTGGAAAACATATTAAGTTGTGAGATGAACCTAGTAGAGGTGTTAAATTTAGCTGTCGCAGTGACAGTTTTCATGCTCCTCTGATACGTCTAAAGGTGGGAAACTATATGTAATGTCATGTTAATTTATACGTTTATAACGACAATTTCCACCTCTACTAGTTTCATCTCTTTTTGTTTTCGCAATGTATTATGTTTTCCATCTTTTGAGCTTTTTTGCCGGTTATTAGCGCACTCATCACTTTATAGTGATGGGCGCACTAATAACCGGCAAAATAACGAAGAAGGTGGAAAACATATTAAGTTGTGAGGTGAAAAGAGATGAACCTAGTAGAGGTGTTAAATTTACCTGTCACAGTGACAGTTTTCATGCTCCTCTTATACGTCTAAAGGTGGGAAACTATATGTAATGTCATGTTAATGTATACGTTTATAACGACAATTTCCACCTCTAATAGTTTCATCTCTTTTTGTTTCGCAATGTATTATGTTTTCCATCTTTTGAGCTTTTTTGCCAGTTATTAGCGCACTCATCACTATACAGTGATGAGCGCACTAATAACTGGCAAAATAACGCAGAAAGTGGAAAACATATTAAGTTGTGAGATGAAAAGAGATGAACCTAGTAGAGGTGTTAAATTTAGCGATAATAACTTATAGATTGACATTATATTGATTGTTTCCCACCTTTAGACGTGTCGGACGAGTTTGAGAAATGCCACTGTCACAGTGACAGTTTTAGTTGATGTACTTCTATGATATGTCTAAAGGTGGGAAACAATCAATATAATGTCAATTTATATGTTCCTATCGCTAAATTTAACACCTCTACTAGTTTTATTTATTTTTATCTCACAATAATTTAAATAAAATACGAGTATATCATAAAAGAACACAGCAAAATAATTAAAAAACAAAATAAAAAAGCAACACTGATAAAAAATAATAAGAAATGAAAAATAGAAAAAATCTTCTTTTGCGCAAAAAATAGTCAAACTACAAATACATAGTACACTGAACTTAAAAGGGTAAATTATAAATTATAGGAACTTCTTATGTGTTGGCCCATTTTACTAATCTCATGTTTCACCACTCAAAAGTAGGTAAAAAAATAATCATACTACATAATATAAATTATAAGTTTTACGAATCTTTTAAAATGGCACGCGTCGGCCCTTTTTCCTAATCTCAAGTAGTTGCGGTTGCGAACAGCACAGCTTATCAAGAAAGGCGAAAGGCAGCTCCTGGCAAAAGTGGAATTTGAATTGAATATCTCGGAACTTCGCCAAAGACCAAAAGAACTATTTTAAAAGAAAAAAATCTGTCTTTATTATTGTTGAAATAGAGTAGAAAAATAAACTTTAATAAGTAATATAATAATAATAAAAAAATACTTACCACAATGAAATATGAAATGCGAATTCGACACAAAAAAACTCTACCTATACTGTATACTTTACTGAACAATGTAATGCACAACGGACACCAGAAAACTATGCTCAAATTAACGCGCGTTTCTACTTTTATAAGGTCGTATTCTTGAGAGTACCTATTCCAAAGAGTTATGTGAAATGGGTCCTTAGTATCTACAGGTAATGGCCTAACATGTTTTTATCACTTGGGGTAAATTTCAAGTGGTATAATATAGACGTCTATACGATTCTTTCATAAAAAGTGGTTAATACTTCTTCATGGTAGACGAAACATTGAAATTCTTATATGACGCTTTTAAAAAAAAATTGAAAATAAGACTGAATAATATGAAAACACTATCTCTAATATATTTTATATTGCAAAAATGGACACGCCACAAAGCATACTTGCAACTAGTCACAACTGCCTAGTGCATTTTTTTGCATGCGGATGGTCAGGTCTATATATTTAATGTATTTGGTTTTGGACATACATTACATCAAAATAATAATACATACCTATATATTTTAATTACTTACCAATTTGTATTCTCCTTCGCTGTGCATTAAACATTATAACTAAATAATAATAAAACACACAATAGTTCAACACAATAAAATAAAAGATAAAATTTAAAAAAACATACACCTTTATATTACCCAAGGCTAAGGCAGCGTTCAAGTATTACGTAACGTGATTTTTGAAGATTTTTAACCCCTACGTCCTATTCGCCTACGTAACGCACTCTTATGGGAGTTTAACGATTGCGCAACGCAATTTTTGAAGATCTTTGACCCCCCCCCCCCAACCTGCGTTAGGTAATACTTGAATGGTCCCTAAGTAGCTAAGTAGCGCCCGTGTGCAGGAAATAGTTTAGCACTCTTATTAAATAAGAAAATAAGTATACTATATCTAGTTATATTATGAAATAAATCTATAATTTTTTATTTTATAGTAATAAAACTACTCGTACTAAAACAACAGAAATTGCAAGAATTAAACTTTTATTTTTCTTGTAACTGATTTACCGATGATGAAAAAAAAACAAATAAAACATTAATATCTATAAGTAGTTAATATTGCCAAAGCACCAGATAAGTTTTCAAATCCACGAGGAAAAATTTCCTGTAGTTAGCTGTATACCATTACAAAAACATAAAATCCTTTATAAAAGGTATATTTGTTAAAATCCCTATACAGGGCTACATCAAAGACATAACTAGTGATTGGTAGTAGTGACTTAACAGTGATACTACATTTACATCAAGTCTATTTCCATTTTAATAGACTATTTACCACAGTGGGAACGACTGTTTTTATTGTTATTAATTTAACAAATTTTACAACAAATATCACAAAACAACAGGGAAATTATAACTTCCTGTGGAACTGTCATTCCTGTCATGTCACCATTCAGAACTTCCGTTATCAAAATCACTTGCTTTCATACAGCCATGATGTGAACTTTTCAGATTGAGCTCATTGGTACCTCGGGCGTAAAACATTGGATATTTTATACATTTATGTTATAAATCACATCTTCTTCATATGTTCCTATGACGGATCAATTATAAAGGGTTTATACCTAAAAATTTTTACTTTGGTGGTTAGCATGTAGATTCTAAGTGAGTATAACTTATAACTTTTTATAACTTTAGTCAACATTTTAAATACTTTGCATCATTTTATCTGGTTGTACACATTTTAGGATTACACTGATGATGATCGGCCAACCGATCGAAAACTAGTTATGTCTTTGATGTAGCCCTGTATAGGGATTTTAACAAATATACCTTTTATAAAGGATTTTATGAAGATAAGTTTTCCTGTACCATAGTAGACCTCAAAAAATTGAACGGCCCCTAATATGTAAATCTGTCAGATAAACTTAGAACTAATTATCAGGCGGTTAAAAGACCGGGCCTTAGTGAAATATTGATAACTTTTCAAAATAGACATAATTCTAGTGATTTCTGGAAGTTTCTATTATATTGAATATTTTTGCCATATAAAGGCAAAAAGAAATATTTTCTGTAGTATTTTTAATACGTTTGTATTAAAATTCATTTGATACGTCCCTGTAGTGTTTAAAAATTGATGTGCAACGAGAAAAAAATTCCCGGAAATTTGTAATAGTATTTTCATACATATTTCATATTCTACCTAATCATAACATAACATAAACATCATGAACAAAATCTATTAATAGCAAGTCACAAGTCAGGGTTGTCGTATCTATTTCAACCATTAGATGACTGATGACGTGATGACTTAAACTTTTTACTTTTTATGTAAATATTATTATGGAATAATTACTTCAGCAAACTTATTCAAGGTCTTTTACTTTTGAACCTGGATAAGTGAAATGTCTGTTCTAACTCGATACCAAACCGTTCTTGAATCGTTACGCGCATGCGCAATAACGAATAATTATGCGCAGTAACACATTTTTCGCTACTGCGCATACTCGTAACCGTTCAAGAACAGTTTTGTATCGAGTTGGAACAAACCTATGGGGAAATCCCTGAAATTATAAAATTCCCTAGATTTTTCATAGAATTGAATAAAAATCCCTTTTCCCTAAGCTGGCTTAAAATTCCCTAGGTCTAGGGAAAATTCCCTAGGTCTGGTAACCCTGATTCTGTTGCCTTTCCAAAACATCTTCTTCCATATATCTTTGAAGTTCCATAAGTGCCCTTGAAATTGCGTTTATTTTTTTTATCTGCCACTTCTACTAGATGGCGTTCTACTAGCAAAACACGTGTCGAGGTTGCTAGGAAAGTTTTCCAGAATTATAAACAAGCCAGATTACGGAAAATTAAATTTTTTGTGCTAAAAAGTGCCTTGTGGTGCCCACTGTGGATTGAAGTATTGGTTAGTGCCATCCACCTCTGTGTTTTCCTGTTGTAGAAGAGTAAAGTGATTTGGTTGTGACTTGTAGCCATTTGCAATGGGCCTGTCATCAACTGACTTGCGCGAAATTAAAACAACAATCATCAATATTTTCAATGAAAAATTTCTTCAGGAAATCATCGAAAAGGTAGCCGCCGCGGTCAAAGCAAAATTTGAAGAACGGCTTTCTGCTCAAAGAAATGAAATTGAATCACTTCGTTGCATATCTCAGGAACTGCAGAAGGATAACCTAGTTTTGCGCAAAATATTAGACTCACAGGAACAGTCACTGCGCAATATGGACGTGCGCATATTGGGAATAAAAGCTGAAAATGGTGAAGATCTTCGTTCTAAAGTAATTAACTTATTTAATAGTAAATTAAAAATAAACATTCAAAATAGCGATCTAAAAAAGTGCTATCGTGTTAATGATAAGAATCCAGGTAATAAGCCGGCTGCAGTGTTGGTGAGGTTTGCTTCGGACACAGCTCGTCTATCTGTGTTAAAGAACAAAAAACATCTGAAAAACTCGGGCATATCTATTAAAGAAGATTTGACAAAATCGAGGTTGTTACTACTTAATCAAGCCATTAAGGCCTTTTCATTTAAAAGTGCGTGGGTGATTAATGGAAATGTTTATGTTAATTGTGAAAATGTCGTTCATAGAATTTCGGATGAATCCGATATTAATCGATTAAAAAAATAGTTCTGGTGATATATATATATATATCAATCTTGTTAACTGGTCAAAACTGTAAGTAATACCTAATGGATTTTCCTTTTTATATAGACCATGTTTTGATAATTTACTACTAATGTGGTTTAACATGCAGTTATTTATCTTTTTGTTTGTTTATAATCTTATTTAATTTTCATTATAAGCTGTTCTAGCAATGTGACACATGTGTTTCATATTAGCTAATAAAAAGCATATTTAGAGCCAATATAGTTAAACGTAGGTTTTAAGCTATTTTTGTCACTTATAAAATAAATAACATCATAGTAATTAGTATATAATGGCAATAAATAATTTCAGAATTGGTCATCTGAATGTTCGCTCTTTATTTTCCAATTTTAATGAATTTAAAAACTTAGTTAATGAGAAAGATTTTGATATTATATTGTTATCGGAGACTTGGTTAAATACTATGGATAATACAGCTGTTTTTAATATTCCTAACTATCACTTTATTAGAAAAGATCGTCTAGGTAGGGGCGGAGGTGTGGCGGCTTACATTAAAACACAGTATTCCGTGGAAATTCTAAATTTCGATTTTTCTATTAATGCGCAACTTGAGTTTTTGGTATTTAATTTAAAAATATTGAATAAAACTTATGGAATATGTGTGTTTTACAAGCCACCTAAGCTTAATTTTAATAGTTTAATTCCTGATTTTGACAACATTTTTTCATATCTTTATCCAGTTGTTGACGACATTTTTTGTTTAGGTGATTTCAATATTAATCTCTTCAATCTTCAAAATCCATTGATACCTCTTTTTGAAAATTATAATTTTGAGCAGATCATTGATGAACCTACACGCATCTCTGGAACAGTGAGCACACTGTTAGATCCAATTTTCTTAACCAATAAATCGTTAGTCGTTAAATCTGGAGTATTTTCGGCAGATACTATTTCTGATCATAAACTAACCTATTGTGACCTAAGCTTGCATAAAATAACTAAAACACCCAAAATTATAAAACATCGTTCTTTTAAACACTTTAGACTGGACAACTTTTTACTCGATTTACAACAATTGCCATGGGATGACATACTTTATGAAAATAATATTGAAAAGAAAGTTGAAATTTTTAACAGTTTAATTATAAGTTTATTTGATGTTCATGCACCTTTTAAAAACTCATTAGTAACCAAACCCAAAGCTCTATGGCTAACAGAAAACATAAAAATGATTTTAAAACAAAAAGAACGAGCACTGCAAAAATTTAAAAACTCCAAACTTCAATTGGACTGGATAGAGTACAAGCGTTTGAGAAATTTGGCGGTTGCCACAGTCAGACGAGAAAAGAAGAAGTACATAGACTCTTTTACGGGTAATACAAAGCAGCAGTGGAAAGCTTTAAAAAATCTTAGCATATGTCCCAATAAAAATAATGAAATGCCTTCTATACCTCGTCCAATTTACTTACCGTTGCACGTCATCCGCGCCATAGCCTGTGACACGATACCAACACGAAATATTTAGGCGGTGGGTGTGTTCTTTTTTAGAATCAAAATGATTCTAAAGGGGAACACACCTACCGCCTAGATATTTCGTGTTGGTATCGTGTTACAGGTTATGGCGCGGATGACGTGCAACGGTAAGTAAATTGGACGAGGTATAGTTTATCTGAACCTAATGACATCAACCTGTTTTTTGCGACGTTCTTACAACAAAAATCCAACTGTACTGAAAAAATTAACTTTTATGACAATAATACTTATGAAGAAAATTTAAAATTTTCATTTAAAATGGTGACTGTACATAAAGTTAATAAAGTTCTTAACTCAATATAAAGCAATGCAACCGGTATGGATGAAATTTCACCTCTTATGTTACAATACTGTAGTCCGTTCATTGATAAATACATAACACATATTATAAACTGTTGCATCGAGATAAGCTATTTTCCAGACCAATGGAAAATTTCTGTAGGCAGGCCACTCCCAAAGTCATCTAACCCAACAAGTTATAATGACATTAGAGTTATAAGTATTCTCCCTGTTCTGTCAAAAATATTTGAGAAGGTACTTTATGAACAAATGTATGACTATTTTACTATGAACAACATAATTCCAAACTCACAATGTGGTTTTCGTAAAGGTTTTGGAACATCAGTGGCACTAACGAATGTTTTGGATGATATCTTTAGAGCATATGACAATAAAATGTGTTCTGCTTTGGTACTTTTGGATTTTTCTAAAGCGTTTGATACTATTAACCATGAGTTGCTGGTAGCTAAATTTCAATACTATGGATTTTGCGAAGAATCATTTTTGCTCATTGCATCTTATTTAAGCAATAGCTTTCAGTCAATTTTCTCTAATAATAAGTATTCTAATAGAGCAGAAATACTTGCTGGCGTTCCTCAGGGTTCGATATTGGGTCCTTTGCTATCTCTTATTTACACGTCTGTTATATTGAAATCTATAAAATTTTGCAAACTGCAAGCGTTTGCTGACGATACCCAGATTTATGTATGTTTTGAATTAGAGCACTATAAAGAATTTCAGGAGTGCCTTAATCAGGATCTTCAGACGATTTATCAGCGTTCTTTGGATCATAATTTAAAGCTAAATCCTGACAAATCGTGTGTTATGATTTTTGGTAATCAGAGCAAAACAGAGTTTCTTAAAAAAATTTAAGTATTTTAATTAATAATTCCAAACTAAACTTTGTAGAGAAAAACAAAAACCTGGGCGTTATTTTAGATGAACAGCTTAGATTTAAAGAACATGTAAAAAAATTAGTTCAAAAATCATTTTGTTCTCTAAAAATATTATATAATAATAGACATGTCCTAAACAAAAAATTAAGAAAAAATGTATGTGAAGCTCTCGTCTTATCTAATTTTAATTACTGTGATTTTATTTATGGTTTTTAGACAGTGACAGTAAAAACCGTATACAGAAAGTTCAGAATGCGTGTATCAGGCTTATTTATGGTTTGCGCAAATTTGATCATATACCACATTTATATAAGGATGTTAATTGGCTTAAAATGAATGACCGAAGAACTCTTCATTTTGCTACCTTTTTATTAAATATAATAAATAATCCTACTTCACCAACTACGCTTAGGGAACGCCTTATATTTCGTAACGATATACATAACCTTAACATCAGAAACAGGATTAAACTAACAATGCCTCAACATAGCACCGCTATATTTCAGAGATCTTTCTCATATAATGCTGTTAAAATTTTTAATTCCATTCCTAATGATTTCCTCCCATTAAATATAAATACCTTTAAAGTTAAATATAAAAAATACCTGTTAAATATGTCATAATAAGTAAACAGTTCTTAAATCTTAAAAAACCAACTAAATTATTAAATTTTAATTTATTAGCTAATTTGTAGACCAAATAAAATATTTATTCAATGTTATTATTCATTGTCAATCCATAATTTTCTTTTATCAGTATAAATTAACATAAAAGCCTTTGTGTAACTTATCTTATAAGTGACAAAAAATATAAATGTATTAGGGTTCTGGTTTGGTTCAGTTGAGTAGCCTTGAGCTAGACTTGCGCCAAACCAGGACATGATAGGGAACATTTTTTTTATTATTGTAACTTACTGTAATTTTTTCCCCTTAAATAAAGTCCTTTATTATTATTATTATATTACTTACCAAACTATTAAAAGACGACCAAAGGGATAGTTTCAGTTTAGTGTGGGTGGTGATTGTAGAGGGTGTTGCTAATTTAATTTTTGGTTCTGAATAATATTTTTCTTTGGAAATTATGGTACTTAGTGACGCAGTAATACTTCTTGACATTTTCAGCTTTGGATAAAAGGATACCCATTAAAGCGCGGATCTAGAAAAGTACATACAGCTGGGGTATTTTTATATTCTATATTAATGGTGCGTTTTTGTAGACTATCGTGTAAATTTTTTACTACAATTTTACGTAGATCCAACCTTCTTCTTGAAGTTCCATCTTCTATCGAAGGTTGGAAATCATCATGGCAATGCGGACCCTGTTGACTGCCGCTCTAAATGGCTCTGCACTACTGCATTCGAACCATTCTTCTCACATTTCGCTTTCCTCGGATTTTGCCTTGCATAATCCAATAGATAATTCCAATAGATAATTATGAATGCATAATCCAATCCAATAGATCATCATTATTTGTAACTGTCTGGCTAATGTCTAATAACCCATTTGTTAAAACAATGATTAATGAAGCCGACACATAAAGTTCGCCACCTACTGTACGTGTGGCACTCACAAATCATATAGAGCTATCGTGGCTTGAATTGACCACTCAAGTTCCAAAAATCGTTCCACCATATAGAATGTAGAGTTCCAATAAATTATTACATCTTGCAATATTTTTTTTTTGGTTCAGAATCGCTGAATTTTTTTTATTTTCGTTCAATTTTTTAGTGTCTTTTGTACTACGTTTAAAGTGACTTTCTATTGTTTTTATTTTGTCAATGGTAAATTTTATGTTTTGGATTTTTAAGGCATCGTTTACAACAAGGCCAAGAGTATGAGCGTCACAACCCAGAAATTTCCATGGTGTATTGTTTATTGCACTTGTGACGTTTGCTGCATTATCGGACATGGCAAGCACTATTCTCCCATTCAAATCCCATTCTGCAGCGACAGCCAACAGTTCCTTTGATACGTTTTCCCTGGTAGAACTTTGGTTGAATGGGAAGCAAGAAAGAAGCGTGGATTGCATGGTAAAATCCATATCAAGAAAGTGAGCAATCGGTTGTTATTGAAACGTACGATTTTTTTTTTCGAGAAACGTATTTTTTAAATTGAATTTACATTTTTCGTACAGGCCAGGTATCAAAGCTTTCAAAATGTTTCAGTACTTCTTGGTCAATTTTGTTTTTCACGTTCTCTCTCTCTCTCTCTCTCTATCTCTCTCTCTCTCTCTCGTTTATAAAAAAACTTGTCTCCAAGGTAGTCAACGTAAGATGCCACATGCATTGCTCAAATCTCCTCGATGTATCTAGCACCCGTTAAACATCATCACTCATGAAGACGGTTACCCCTACGAACGAAAACAAGGTCGGTTCGTGCCCCCATAGAAATTTTACCCCAGATCATGCAAGAACCACCTCGATAAGGACTACTCCTCTAAGCTCGTCAATACAGCATTCTGAAAATCGCTCCTTTCGTCTTCGGCACACTTTCCTATTTCGATCGCTACTCTAAAGGCATATGTGTGGTCTCATCTGAGAACAGAACAGATCCTCATTGTTTCAAAGTCCAGTTCAGATGACCCCGTGCAAAACAGGCGTACTTGACGCTGAGCTGCAGTAAGTTTTTGACCAACCGCAAATACTCGAGGAGTCAGATTATTTTCCTCCAGCCTTCTTCGTACTGTCCACTGACTAATAACCACTCCTCTTACTTCCCGGAGCTGTTGTTACACTTGAACAGCAACAAGGGGACGATTTATTATTATTGTTGACGTCACGGGCGCAGCCAGGGGGATTGGGAGTTCAATAAAGTTAAAATAAAGACAGGCGCCAGGGAAATATTTTTATGATTTGTTCAAAACGTTCAATATAAAGTTCTAATCATTTCAATTTCAGTTCCTTGAATAAATTTGGAGCGATTTAGCAACATCCTAAGAATTTAAAAAATTTCGGATATTTCATGCTGCAGATGATGTCCTTGGCGTACAAACATTAGACCTCCTTGCTGACGTTGAATTTTTCGATGTCTGAGGTGAATGAATTGGCGTAATATTTAACGATATTGAAATGTTAGGGAGGTAATTATTATCAGAATAGCTATTCGGATAGCTATATATATTTCTCATCGTAAGTGGATTAGATTAAGTAATCCATAGTCGTTCTATCTCCCTGACAATTCAAGAAACTCTTGCTTTTGCAAGCTTCCTGTCATATGACGACATCTTTTTTACAGTTTGGGCCAATCCATACCTTCGTCTTTTTCTTCGGTTTTTAGGAGATAATCGATAACCACAGGTGCAGCAGTACCTTCATTGCCTTTTTTCTTGGCAATTGCAGTTTTTCAAATACTCTTCTTTTTGGAGTTTGTTTTTCGTTGGACACCTCAACATTCAAAGATTCATATTCTTCAGTCTCTACTATCTCTGAATCGGCCTCAGCTTCAGCTTGCGAATCTTCCGAGTCAAGCATTTCGATTGGTGAAACGGTAGGCCTATCTTGAATGAAAGGCAGAAGGAAGTTCTTTCTTCTTAAAATTTCTATTTTTTACTTATACTGCGGCGTCTTTGTTTCCCGCTTTTTTCGATTTCCGCGATCTTCTCATCGCGGGTGGATTAGGATGAGTAATCTATTGTCGTTCTATCTCCCCGACAATTAAAGAAACTCTTGCTTTTGCAAGCGCCCTGCCATATGACGGCATCTTTTTTACAATTTGGGTCAATCCATAAAAAGCGCCCTAACTTCGTCGTTTTCTTCGGTTTTTAGGAGATAATCCATAAGCAAAGATGCAGCAGTACTTTCATTTTTTTTCCTTGGCAATTGTGGTTTTTCAAATACGCTTCTTTTGGGCCTTGTTTTTCGTTGGACACTTCAACATTCAAAGATCCATGGTTTTCAGTATCTACTGTCTCTGACTCGGCATCAGCTTCAGCTTGCGAATCTTTTGGATCGGGCATTTCGATTGTCGAAACGGTAGATCTATCTTGAATGAAAGGAAGAAGGAAGTTCATTTCTTCTTAAAACTTCCATTTTTTACTTATAACTGCGGTCTCTTTGTTTTCCGCTTCTTTCGATGTCACCTAAAGGCATCTCTAGAGCCATTCCATTGTTTTTTACAATCTCTAACTGAAAAAAATACTAATTGACACGTTGATTTCCCTTGATGTAATGTGACACAACGTCTATAGACGTTGCATTTTTCCCTATTCAACTTTGCAAAATACATATAGTGTCACAACACTTGCTTATACATTTGACGCACTGTCCGTCAACGTGTTAATAATAAAACATTATTTGAAGTTTCTAGCTACTGGGGATTCATTCAAAACAATTTAATGTAGTTTTCGACTCGGACAAGTCAATTGATGTGGATCTTAAGGCGCATTCTCACTGTTCGTTTTTAGTTGATCAACTTTAGTGGATCAACTAAAATCGGTCAAGTTTGTTGTTCACACATTTTACCTAAACAACATTGATGAAAGTAGTTTTAATAAAATGGCGGTAAGTATAGTGAAACGCGAAAGTAGTATAAATATTATTAGTAGTTTACTGATACAGCAACTCTGAATTATGAAGATAAGAAACACTGAAGATTATGATAAGACGGAATAAAGAACTTAAGAAACGATTCATATTATAATATTTAATGCATTTTCTCTAGCTTCTTTATTTTTGTAATAGTCAGTTTATGATTCCAAAGACTGTCACAGCTGTATTAAACATATCGCTCATTAAATGCAACAACGTCATATCTCAAAAAATCGAATTTTTGAGTTATGTGGTTTAACAGAAAGTAAATTGTATAAAGTTTACTTTGTTAGATCGATATATCTGTAACTTAACAATTAACTGAGAGATGGCGCCAAACGATTGTAGTATTTCTGCGACGAGGTCTAAATTTTTACCGCAAGAGTGTTTTATTTCAGTTGTGGTTTGTCAGTTGAAGTGGCACGTGCTTACGCTTTTGTTTAAAAACGTGTTATTGTGTTTTATGAGGATATTTCACTAAAGGTAAGATCTTTTATATGATAATATTTTATTTCAATAACGCATTATTTAGAATTAGTACTTTTTTCGCCAAAAAATGATAAACGTTTAGGTTTTAATAATTAAAAATATGACGCTATTGTTCTGAAAAAAATATTTGTTTGGTGTATTATTTTTTCTTAAGACTTTATTACAAAGAATTTAATATTTTTTTTGCTGGAGGTGTCTGAGTTTTTGTAAACAATATGACTTTATTGTTACAAAATATTATTTAAAAATTTAAAAGGAATAATATTTATTTAAGGTTAGGTCAATCTTTAAACACAACTTTTTTCTCCATTTGGGATTGCAACCAATTGATTACATTAAATTTTACTAATTTTTAAATTTAAAACCAAAAATAATTGCATATTATGTTTATTTGTCTAATACTTTTTATTTGATCTAATTTAAAAAATATACTATTTTAGGCTTTCAACGTAATAATGTCCTAAATTTCGCTTCAAAGCAGCTTCAAGCAGCTTCAGCAGCTTTTAAAGCAGCAGCAATCTACCAATGAGGATGCATCGACCGAACAGTATATGTCTGACTACACAGTTTCTGTTTTTGAATGTGAAAATGGTACCCCAAAGAATATGCTCGACAATGATGAACAACAAAACAAACAAGAATATGAAACAAACGTTTCAGAGATGGACAATGAGTTTTTTTTGTAAAAAATCAAGAATCTTCAAGTACACTAGGTAAGTATTTTTTCAGTGGCTGTTCCAGCTTTTGGAAAAATGTGAGGGGGCGCGGCGTTGCGGTTTAGAAATATTGGTGCTACAAGGAAAAATATTTTTATAAAAAAATTAGTTCTGAAACATTAAAATAAAAAAAAATATAGTTTGCCTACGTATTTTATGTTATAATATGGAAAAAAACAGTATAAGATTTAATGGTGTATTTTATTTGACACCTAGTCACTCCCATATAAAATTAAAAAATGCAAAAAAATTCAAAAATGGTATGATTGTGGAAGTTAATAGTGTTTGAAGATAATTATTTTTTACAGGTGATAAGAATATAGCTGTTCCTGGAGTTTCTAAGTCAACAAGTTCTTCATCATCTTCAAGCAGCTGTTGTAGTAGGTGTTCTAGTAGGTCTTCCAGTAGTAGTAGCTCTTCTTCGTCCTCTGAAGATTGTGAAGACATAATTAACGATCATAACTATGTACCAAAGAGTGATGAAGAATCAGAAGAGTGTGATAAAGAAAACCACGACGATGGTAATAATGAGCCTAATCAAACCTTATCAGCAAACCAAGACATTCCTATTCTTGTTACACCCCCAAAGAAAGGCAAGAAACGTCAACGGAATACTAAAAACTGGAAGAGAAATCTTACAAAAAAAAATGAGAAGTTGTGGTGAAGCCTACCAAACTCATTCAAAAAACAAAAAGATGAGACAAAAAAGACAAGTAAGGTATCCGTGCAAGGATTGTAAACTCAAGTGTCCATCTAAATTTACCGAAGAGGAGGGAATACAGATTTTTTTAAGCTATTGGTCACTCGGTGAATTTCAAAAACAGAGAGAGTATATTAACAAACTGTTGGTACCAGTTGTACCCCAATATCGGTATATTCGTGTCGGAGGTACAAGAAAACCCAGAGACAAAAACAACGCATACTATTTTGTAAAAGAAGGTAAGTAGATTCGAGTTTGCAAAGTATTTTTTGCAAATACTTTGGACATACCTGATCGCATAATAAGAACTGTGCAAGAAAAACGGAATAAAGTTTTAGAGGTCCTCCTTGATTCGGACAAATGTGGAAGACACGGAAACCAGAAATCGCTAAATCCAGAAATTCGGGAAGATATTAGACAGCACATAACATCAATCCCAAGAATTGAAAGTTATTACTCGCGCCAATACATCCCGAATATTTATTGATGGTAGCCGCTCATTGGCAGATATTCATAGAGACTATATTGAAATCTGTAAACAAAGAAATAGACCTTTTGCAAGTTACGCAATTTTCCATGAAGTTTTTGTCAAAGAATTTAATATTTCTTTCTTTACACCCAAGAAAGACCTTTGCGAAACATGCGTATTTTCATTAAAATATCTAAGCCAAAATATTTTATTAATGTTTCTTGAACTGTATTTTTATTTGTAGTTTTCTTATTTTGTAACTTCTTGTTTTTAACAAGTTGACATATTAAAATTATTTGCCAAAAACTGTGTTTAAATAATGACAAGATCATCATATTTCAATTTGTACCTCTTTTACAAATGCATTTAAGTGACAATAACGTCACAAAATGGAACATTTTTTAATAATTTGATCTTATTAACCCTTAAAATTAAAAAACTCTATTTTTTTCAATTGATTCTTAGACAAAACAATCACATTGTCTAATGGTTTTAAGCATTTTTTTTTTCAATAAATTAAAAATTTTTTTAGCAGCATCCAAAACTTAAAATTGAATTTTCTCGAAAGTAAGTTTTTTGAGATACGACATTGTTGCATTTAATAAGCGATATAATTCTGCAAATCTGAACATAACACTTTCTGACCATTTTGAACTGATTTTGTTGATTTTGAAGGATAAAAATTTACGCAGACTGACGAGATAAGAGTGATTCAAGTCAACCAGCAAATGTTCATACGCTTCAAACGCGATTCAACTCATCTGAAAAATGACGATGACTCATAACTTGAACGACAAAGTTTGACTGGATCAATCTTTTGTCGAATCAACAAAAATTGACCGATTAAAATTGAAACATACGTTCTTACAGCTATTCTTATTCGATTTTAGTTGATCCACTAAAGTTGATCAAATAAAATCGAACCGTGAGAATGCGCCTTTACCAATGCAATTATTTTGACTATGAAATCAGAATGTATTCCTATCCCTATGCCTAACGTGTGGCAAGAAATAGCTGAAGAGTTTTGGGAATTGTGGAATTTACCTAGGGGGTTCAAACGGGGTAGTGAAGCGCAATACAAGATGCTGTCTCCAGTTAGCATCTCCAGCCTCTCCTACTCAATTCCTATCCTCACCTCCACGAAGTGCGGCTTGGGCTGCACGGGTGAACCCTGGAGAACCTGAGCAACCTTACCGGAGATTGGGTAACCAACCCCAGTGGAAAGTAGGGTCAGGGCTGACGAGGAAGGGAGAAATGGTCCTCCGAAAAGGGGGTTGGGCGATAGGCCAGTAACCTATTCTTGTAAAAAAGTACTACTACGAAACCTTCAGATAGGCCTCGGAATGGACGGATATCAAGACGACGACTTTGGCAAAGGAATATGGAATTTACGCTGGGAACATGGAATGTCAGAACGCTAAATAGACCAGGAGCACAGAGGATCCTTCTACACGAACTGAAAAGATATAAAATAGGAATCACTGCAGTACAAGAAACTAAATGGTTGGGAAAAGGTATCCGGGACACTAAAACACACACTATACTGTATAGCGGCAAAGATGAAGGAAATAAAGAATTTGGAGTAGCCTTTATCGTAGATAATAAAATGAAGCACCTGATAACAGATTTTCAAGCCATCAATGAAAGAATCTGCAAGCTTAGGATAAAAACGCATTTCTTTAACATAACCCTTATAAATGTACACTGTCCCACAAATGAACAGGAAGAAGACACTAAGGTAGCCTTTTATCAAGATCTAGAACGAATCTATGACTCAATACCAAGAAACGACATTAAAATGGTGATAGGCGACACAAACGCCAAGATCGGAAAAGAAGAAGAGTACATAGGGGTAATAGGGAAACATAGTTTGCATAAAGACACAAATGAGAATGGTCAGTTTCTAATAGATTTCGCAGCTGGAAAGAATATGATTATCAGTTCGACATGCTTCCCACATCGGGACATACATAAGGGCACTTGGATATCACCTGACGGAAACACAATAAATCAAATAGACCATATACTGACTGAAAAAAGAATGGCGACGAGTATATTAGATGTAAAAAGCAGACGTGGCGCAAGCTGTGACTCAGACCATCTACTAGTGCAGACACGGTTTAGATGCAAAATCAGTCGACAGGTAAAGGAAAAATATCCAAAACAAGAAAAACTAAACTTAGATAACCTAAAAGTCCCTAAGGTACAAGAAAGATTTGAGAGAACAGTGGATGAAAAATTACTAGAAGAAAACAGAGCAGACTCCACAATAGAAAATCAATGGAACACCATAAGCAGTATCATACTAAACACAGCGAAAGAAGTCATAGGAACAAAGACACAACGGAGAGAAGAAACATGGTTCGATGAAGAATGCAAACAAGCTATACAGGAAAGAAATGAAGCACATAAGAATTACATACTCAGACGTACTAGAGAGAGAAAAACAGAATTTGAGAACAAAAGACGAAGAGCAGATAAACTGTGCAGGCAGAAAAAGAGAAAGTACGAAAACCAACGGATACTAAACATAGAGAGGGAGTTTAAGGAAAACGAAACACGTAGTGCATACCAACTTATTAAACATTTAAGACAGGGATACAAACCGAAGACTAGCCTCTGCAAAAATAAGAAGGGTGAAATCATTAGCGATATGGACGAAATTAAGATAACCTGGATGACATATTTTAAGGAAGTATTAAACAAAGGGGCACAACCACCATTACAACAACAGAGACAGCAGCAGGCACGGCAGGAGGTACAACAACAAGAGCTGGGGGAAGATGGAGAAGAAAATGAATTAACTAGACCCCCAACGCTAGAGGAGGTCCAAACGGCAATCCACATACAAAAAAGCCATAAAGCACCGGGAATAGATAAAATACCGGCATAACTACTCAAGCAAGGAGGAAGGAATTTGACACAACAGATGTATCAGCTAATACGAGAGATATGGATAGAAGAAGAAATCCCCCAACAATGGAAGAAAAGTATAATCTGCCCTATTCATAAAAAAGGAGACAAACTGTTGTGTCAGAATTATAGAGGCATCTCTTTACTTTGTTCGGGATACAAAATATTCACAAACATCCTTAATCGAAGACTTCAACCTCTCACGGAAAAAATCATCGGGGAATATCAAGCAGGGTTTAGGCAAAATAGATCTACCATTGACCAACTATTTACAGTTAAACAAATACTAGCCAAAGCATGGGAATATGACATGGACGTTTACAATCTCTTTGTAGATTTTAAACAAGCCTATGATTCAATAGATAGAACAATTCTATCTAATATATTGGAAGAATTTGGCATACCATCAAAATTAATACGACTAGTGCAAATGACAATGACAGAAACAGAAGCACAAGTATGTATTCAAGGACAGATCACTGATGCGTTTACGATAACGCAAGGACTGAAACAAGGCGACGGACTGGCTCCAACGCTTTTTAATCTTGTTCTTGAATATGTAATTAGACGGTTGACGGTAAGCGGAAATAACATACTTACAAACAAATCTACCCAATTAGCAGCATACGCGGATGATATAAACATAATGAGCAGAACAATGAATGCAGCGGAAGAAACCTACGTTGAGTTGAAACAGAGTGCAGAAGCAGTAGGGCTAGCAATAAACACAAATAAAACAAAACTACTCATACAAACCAGATCAAATAGACCGGCGCAACAACACTTTATTGACGATATAGAACATGTGAATAGATTCACGTACCTAGGAATGGATCTGGTTGCAAGCAGTGAAGAAGAACCGGAAATAAATAGAAGGCTTGTGCTGGCAAATAAAGCATATTTCGCGATGGGCCACATATTCAAATCGCGAGACGTACACCGGAAAACAAAACTCCGGGTATATAAAACAATAATCAGGCCCATAGTAAGTTATGGCTGCGAAACATGGGTGGTGACACAGAAATCTGCCAATGCATTAGATGTGTTTGAAAGAAAAGTATTACGTAGGATACTGGGCCCAATAAGGGAAAATAACAACTGGCGAATTAGGTATAATAGAGAAATATACGAGCAATATAGCGAACCAACTCTAGCACAACACACTAAACTACAGAGATTACGGTGGGCAGGGCACGTGGTCCGCATGCATGAGAATAGAATCCCCAGAAAATTGCTGAATGCAAGAATGCAGGGAAGAAGACCGGTTGGAAGACCTAAAAAGAGATGGGAAGACGAAGTCGATGAGGATGCCACGAACTTCCTGGGAACGCGTTCATGGAAAAGAACAGCGGTAAATCGAAATGATTGGAGAAGCTTATTGAAGGAGGCCAAGGCTCGATTTGGGCTGTAGTGCCATTGGATGGATGGATGGAATTTGCCTAATTGCATTGGGGCAATTGATGGGAAACATATTCAGATAATTGCTCCAGCAAATAGGTGTTTATTATTTTTTGATTATAAGAAAACTTTTTCCGTAAATCTAATGGCCTTAGTGATTGCTGGGTATAGACCTTAAGCCTCAATCTTTGCCAGGAATAACATTGAAGATACTACATTTTATTCGTGCAGCTCAATGTGATGACGTAGAAAAACAACAATTCAATTACCGATTACGTGCATATTATATAATTTTATTGGGGCTCATTCAGAACAATTTATTAATTTTTTAGACAAAAAAAACGACATGGAATTTACTAGTCTGCCTAGACAGGTTGAAAATAATTTATTATTAGCATTCACAGTGAGAGACAAATTTAAAACGTGTTTTAACAATAATTCCCGTGTATATGGTGTAATTAATATACTTTAGACGGATTAAATATTTGTGTTATTATTTGGTACCTACTTACCATTTTGTCCTAATTTACGTGCGATTTGCCTCCAAATATTATTTTTTTCTATTAGCATCATGATAGCATTTATCCTTGTAGTTATAAAGAATTTCTTCAATTAATTTTTCCAAATCCATTTCAAATTGTACTAAATATCAAACCAAAGAGTATTTTTAAAATTAAAGGTGTCACTTTCATGCAAAGTTCTATTGCTAAAATTTTAGTCACAGAGCAATGCAAACACAAGTATAATCGAGAAAATAACCTCGAAATAGCTAATATTTTTTAAAATACTCTGTAGCAAACAATCACCTAATAACAACTGGAAAACAACGGACCTGAATTCACATTATCCGTACCAACATTATCAGACTCGTTCCGTAACGGTTGGCTTCCGGAAAATATTGTTTTCAAATATCGATTGCTTAAGTGCAAAACGTCGTATCCCCAATAACCTCAATTGTTCAGGGCAAACAAAAAACTTTCTGGTTTTATGAGAACTTTATATGAAATTGATTTTGATGATTTTATGTTTCAGTTCAATCATTTTCTAACATTTTTCACAAACATGTATAATTTTGATTTCTTTTTTTTTTAAACGTAGTGGGTTACGACATTTGGTACTCAAATTGATTGTGGTATACGACCTTATAAATAATACTTTCTAAGCACTTATCAACTTATCATTTATTATAAAATATACGAAAACAGAGATTATAATCCTACCTATTACTAATTAACATTATTTTCATATTAAAAAAAATATAAATTAATTATCTTTTTGCACGATTGATCATTTTTGACTGTTTACCGTGACAGATTTTACGTCAGTAGGCGACATTTACTAGCAACTCGACGGTAAGTACTCCAACTCGACGGTAAGTAATTCACTTACCGTCGAGTTAAAAAATCTCTTAATTTTAATTTATTTTTTGAAACAATAAAGAAAACTAACGAATTATTTATTAATATTGAAACTTATGGTACAATTTGTTAATTTATAATAATCAAAATTGTACTTAAAATTATTGACAACTAAATAAAAACTCAATTCTCCATTGTTGTTATGCACCCTAGTTACTACCTAACAACCAAAGTATCTATATTGATAAAATGAATGAAACTAGTCAATATGACGAAAATGTTTAATTTTATAATTTATAATGGTATCAATCGTGCAAAAAACGTTATAAGCATGTCGAACGTTAAGGGTAACCGATCTCAGACAATAATTGGAGTCGTCGCTCCGCTCCTCCTCCAAACAATTGTCTTCGATCGATGTAAAACCCTTACCGTTCTCCATACTTAATATACTATTCTTTTTAGTGCAGAAAAGAAGGTCGTCGTAAAACTTTGTTACCTCCAATGGTAAAACTTCTGTCAGTTCTCGAAGATGATCATATTTTTGCTTAGTTATGGGAATCCTACGTTTATATAATTGTTGTTTGCCAAAGGGTGCAGTTGAACAATTATTTGGCCTTTGCGGAAGTGGTGTATAATTTTCTTGTTCGTAGTCTGTTTTATAATAGAGAATGCCATCTGGGCCATACCGCAGACATTTCAGATGATTAACAGTAGGATCACCGGTTTTTCGGTAATAGATTGATATCTGAAAGTATCTCTAATATCAAAGTTGATAAAGAACTCGTGGGTTAGATAGTGAACTGAAAAAGCGAAAGGATTTCTTCTAGCTTCTCTTATGAAAATGGGGTACTGACTGAAAGATGAATTTCTCGTCCTTTTAACTTCCTTTCTATCAAACTGTTAGCGGAATCAACTTCCATTTGGGTTTTCCGTTTTCCAAAAAATTTTTGGAAAATGGTCACACCATGTTCCACTGCAAAATTAAGAAGTGCGTTTGCCAGTACATTTCTATTTTGGTAGCCACATCCGTCGGAATTATCACCGGTTTTTTCTCGACAAGGCAAAACTCCTCTTGCGACAAGTGCTTTATTATGCAGGTAGTGCATGTCGATGATACAAGTTCGCCTTATGCTTCGTTCCAGCAGTAATTTGCACAATTATGATTTAAATTATAAATAGAAAAATTGTGGACTTGCAATTTGCTTTTGAAATAAAGTTTGCTGGCATACAACATTGGACACAGCTTAACTGCCTGCACATCCATCGTGAACACATAACATTCTTTTCGTGATGCAGCTTCCTTATCCTTTCCCTTCTCACTTCTGGCAAGTTCTTTTCTTTTTATGTGATGCCTGTACTCTTCTTCAGATATTTGCTCTACTTTGTAAGAACAAATATCGCACTGATCCTTTTTTGGTTGATGAATAGAAATATTCATTTCAGTCAATGTTGCCATGAAGGCACAGATAGACAGTGCTGAACTTAGTTGTTCCTCACAGTGTTTTTTGTATAAATCGTTGACCTCCGTTTTATTTTTGAAAGATTCCTGCAAGTATAATTATTTTGTATTTGCTCTGCAGTAATGTGATGGTAATTTTGGGATTGAGTTTATAAATTCTATCATCAAGTTTTTTCGTTTGTTGTTCTTTTGCTGTTCATTGGTTTGCTTTTTTTTATTTCTTTACATTTTGGCATCCCATGGATAGTTTCATTCATCACCCAATCTCTAACTGATCTTTCTTTTATTCCTAGAGTACTTAGAAATATTTTCTTGCAGACTTTCAATTTTCCATTCCCCACTTGAAGATGATAATAAAATGTTCCTTGTCTTCTAGAGTCAGTCTGAACATAGCATCTTTTTTTCTCTTCATAATTTACAAGCGACCTTACATAACTTTTTTTTTCTCCAAGTTCAATTTCCAAAACTTGTCAAATATTTCCCTCCTTACTTCTTCATCTATTTTATTACAAAACCTCGCGAGCGACTTGTACTCACATACAACTCCTAATTTCCTAGCAGTCATCTTCACTTCATTTCCTTGCTCATCTTTCATAGTAGATTTAGTAGATTTATATTCGTTCCCCTCCATTCTTACAACTAAAAATATCCTAAATATATCGCTGTTGGGCGTGAAAAAGGGGACAAGTCAATTTTTGATGAAAACGGGATTAACTCAAATATAGGTTGAAAAAAGTATGTTTTAATTGTGTGTAAAAGGGGACTAGTCAATGTAGCTGAATTTGTATGTAAAGTTGATTGTTCCAAAAGAGGCACTTACAAAATAGTACATAAAGTTTAGTGTAAAAAGGGATATGTTAACATATTCCTTTTGGCACTGCCCATATCAGTATTTCTCTTAGTGAATAATGAGACAACTTGACTTGCCCCCTTATTCACGGTTAGCTTTTAATGTAGCGAGCAACCAACTTAACACACATAACCTATAAATTAGTATGCAAAACGAGTCATAGTTGTGATTATTATTGCAAAATAAAAATATTTGTTTAAATTTAGTAATACCAATATAATAAGTGAAAATTAAAAAATGTCTAGAGGAAAACAAATTCTAAATATGCTAAATGCCGATGGTAAGTAAAATCATAATTTATTTTCCACTGGTAGTGGTAGAATATTTTTACTGTAATCTAAAATTATCCAGTTGTTTCTGTATGTATAATGTGTACACAGAATAAATAAAATAAATGGGATATTGTTTTACAGATGAACAAGAGAATGTTCGTATATATTGTTCAGATAAGGAAACTGTATTAGAAAATTGCAATAAAAGATGTACAAATGCTGACAATTACTTGGAAGGGATTATACCAATGCAGAAAACCTTTCCTTCTGGTAAGTAATAAATAATTTTATTAAAAGTGGGTACACGTAATACAAACTATGGAAGAAATTATATGAACAAAAACAAAATGCGCATTTAGTGTCGTTCTTTTGTTGTTTGCTAATAAAAATTTTATTAGCTAATTTTATTTTTGTTGCATTTTAGAGCAACATGCCCGAGATGAGTCTGAGATGTCCTACGCCAGTAGCGTTGCTGCATCACTTCCAGATGAAATTCAGGATCTATTAGATTTTTCATCAGATGATAGTATTGCAGATCCAAATTTTGTCCCTGCGCAGGATGAAAAATATAGCTTTGCCGCGGACAGCGATATACTAGAAAGAAAAAAAAGAAGAGCCAATTCAGAAGAAGATATAAATAATACTGCAGTAGACAAATATAACTTAGACGGGCAAGTCCACGAGAAAGTTAAAAAACGCACGAACAAAGAAACGAGAAAAATGAGACAAGAGAGACGAGAAAAACGAAATTTTGGTAAGGCGTATGTTACAAGAACTTTAAAAGAGATTAAAGAAAAAACTATGCAAGAACTGAAATTATGTAGAAATAAGTGCAAGGAAAAAATAAAGGACGAAGTTCGCTTGCAACTTTTTAAAGAATTCTGGGAAATGGGAAGCTACAATCGTAGGTTAGAATATATAGCTGCTCTCATGGATGTTAAAGAGAAGAGTTCTATGCGAATTAGGTGTTCTGACCCAAGCAAACAACGGTACCGACAGCATACCATAATTTATCATTTCCCTCTTCATGGCGTTCGTTCTGTTGCTTGCAAGGACTGTTTTATGAAAACTTATAATATTAGTAAGAAATTCATAGAAGTTAACTAAGAAGTTAACGAGGTAAGTCAAACAAATATCGTTTTAAACATATTTTTTTTTCCCAAATACTCAGCAAAAAAATCTTAATCCATGTAGGAAAAGTACATGTAAAAACAAATTTCAAGTAGATTATCATTCAAAACATCTGTAAAAAAACATAATTTTTTTTGTAAAATTTTAAATAGCGTTTTTCTCGTTTTCACATTTTATGACTTGTCCCCCTTTTCACGCGCAACAGCGATATCAAACATATCCTAAAAATATCAAACAACTAATAAAAATGTTTCCACATTATAACAATGTACTAAAACGGTAATTTCACGATTAACGTCGCATTTAGTGCGAAACATATTTTAAAATTAGGTACTATTATAAAACTCTAGTCAAAGCATTGAAACACAAATTTCAAATTAATATAAAATAATAAAACAAAAAAAAAAAAAAAATGTTTCAAAAATAGTAAAAAAAAAATATTACATTCGAAAAAAATCGAAATACCTATAGGTTTTGTGATATAATAATAATTACAAAATGTCGTAAGCCTAAAATATAGATTATAAACAAGGAAGAGGTAAAATGTCGTATCCCATTAAACATGATTTCTCCACTTATTTTAAGGCCAAGGAAAAAACCATTAAATATTTTATTAATAACTAGACATGAACAGTTTGAATTCATCAGTCTAATAGTGCGGACATAAATTCGTGTGCTGGTATTTTTACTTTTTGCTGAGATAAGTATATTACCTGCTAATTATATTTTAATTGAAATACCTAGTATTTCAACTATTGTTTCCTATTTATATTTAAGAGTTTGGTTTTGATTTTACGATTTATATATTTTATTTACAAATATTATTTAAAAACATTTCTAATATTTTATAAACCATGGGGGAAAATACGGGCGGGAAACCGCCCGATTTAAATTTAAATAATTGTCCGAACAATACTGAAAAAGAAAATATTGATTCTAGTTATAATAATATTATTGATTTAGAAAATCGTTATAGACCAGGCGATAAAGGCCCTTATTTTGTTTTCGTGGAAAGTAAAGAAAAACATATTGGAAGGCTTTTCCCAATTAAAATTGGTCACTATATACTCCCGGAGGAGAAATTAAGTAAACAAGTGGAGGATATAAAATCGGTAGGAATAAACCGCGTAAAAGTCATATTTAAAACTATGGAATCCGCTAATTCGCTAGTAAATCATTATGTTATAAATCAAAATAACTTAGTAGCATATATCCCTAAATTTTACACCCATAAAAAAGGCATCGTCAGAATGGTTGATACGACTTTCTCCGAGGAGTATCTACTAAAAGCCATCATTTCCAATAAACAAATTGTAAGCGTTCAAAGAATGAAAAGAAAAATTATAGACTCAGACGGAAATTCCAGTTTAGTTTAACAGACAAATGATTATAGTACAATTTCTGGGCAATGAAATCCCACAAAACATACAAATTAATCTTTGTAACTTTCAAGTAGAACCTTATGTACAACCGGTTGTCCAATGCTTTAAATGTTTGCGTTATGGCCATTCGGCCAGACAGTGCAAATCTAAAGAAAGCAGATGCAAAAAATGCACAGGTTTGGATCATCTGGAAGATGAGTGTCAATCAGAAAATGTTTGTATTTATTGTAAAAACAATGAACACACTTCAATCTCCCGTAAATGCCCTATTTTCACAAAACAAAAACAAATTAAACGTATTATGGCTCAGGAAAACATTTCCTTTAAAGAAGCTGAAAATATGTATGTAAATCCTTCCTATGCCAAAATTATTACGAATAACAGGTTCTCGGTGTTAAATAATATTAACAACTTTCCACCATTGCCTGAAGTAAGGCAAACATCTTCTCAGAGTTCTTCAGCCGTATTAAGGAAACCCTTTATCAAAACAAATATTCCTACTTCCAAAAAACGAAAACCTTCCCCACTATCTCCCACTACAGAAATGTCACCAATAAAAAAAAACCCCCAATTAAAATCAAATGCTAATACTGTTCTTCCTAATCCTTATAGGGACGAATATATGAACTATAAAGAAAAGTCAGTACTTATACTATCTACATTCGTTAAACAACTTCAAAAAAGTTTTCCGTCTAGCCCAGTTTCTTTTGCAGAATCAGATATAAGAGAATTTGTTAATAATATGTTTGATACCGACAATCACACAGATGGAATGGACATTAATATTAGTGGATCTGAATCCGAATATTATTAACCTTCCCGATTCCTGACCATAATATTAAAAAAGACAAACTATATATTTTGCAGTGGAACTGCAGATCTTTAAAATCAAATAAAGCAAGTTTAATTAATTTTGTTAACAGTACAACTATTGACATCATTGTTATATCAGAACTATGGCTTAAGCCTGACGAAAACTTTTTTTTGAAAGGGTTCAATTTAGTTAAAAAATGTAGAGTTGATGGTTATGGTGGCGTTGGTATTTTTGTAGCGCAAGGGCTCGGTTTTAAAGAGGTTAATATCATCCAGCCGTTAAACATAGATTTAGAAGTGTGCGCAATTACTTTACCTTCTATAAACTTATCAATAGTGTCTATTTACCGACCACCTGACGTGATTGTCAATTTTACCGACTGGCTACAATTATTTCAGCAGTTCAAGTCCCATACTCTTTTTTGCGGAGACTTTAATGCGCACCATGATAGGTGGGGACCTATACCTGATGATCGACATGGTAAAATTTTAGTAGATGCAATAGATCATCTAGACCTTGTTGTATTAAACGATGGTACTCCCACTAGAATTAACTCTAGTGGAAATCATTCAGCTGTTGACATAACATTAACCTCTCATTTTTTAGTTGATAAATTAACTTGGACGGTTTTAGATGACACTATGGGATCGGACCACTACCCAATAGCTATCGACATCCAAATTAAGCCTTCAAATTTTTCAATAAACCCATCCACTAAGTGGAATGACACATGCGCAGACTGGGAATTATTCCAAACACTCTTGGAAAAAGATGTTACTCAGTTACTTACTGAAAATAACACAAGTAATGCATCAACATTTTTCGAAATGATTTCCAATGCAGCGACTCGGTCTATGCCTGTTAAAAAATCTTTTACTCCCATTTCCCCAAGACCAATTTGGTGGGATCAGGAATGTAGTAAGATGGTAGAAAAACGGAAAACGGCCTTAAAAAATTATAGAATTCTGTCCAATCATAATAATTATTTAGTTTATAAAAACGTAGCTGCCCAAGCTAAACGTTTATTTAAAAACAAACAACGTTGTAGCTGGATTAACTTCCTAAATAAACTTAATAAAAATACACCACTAACTGAAATTTGGAAGTTCGTTAAAGCTGTAAATAATAAAAATTTTCATTGTCCCAAAAAACCTCTTTCAAAAAAATTAATAGAGGAAATACTAAACAAAATAGGTCCTCCTTCTGCTTCTAATTTTGTGGTTAAATCAGTTAACAAATTCCCATTTAATCATGAAGATGAATTGTCTACTTCTTTCACAATGGACGAATTGGATTTAGCGATCAAAAATAGTCGGAACACAGCTCCCGGGTTAGATGGCTTTACTTATAAAATAATTTATAACTTACCATATTCTGCTAAAAATTTTCTTTTGCAATTATTTAATGACTGGTGGAGGAAACAAAAATATTATGACTGCTTTAAAAATATTATAATTTGTCTGTTACTTAAACCTTATAAAGATCCAGAAATTCCATCATCATACCGCCCAATCTCGTTAATATCATGCGTGACCAAAACATTCGAAAGATTAATTAAGTTTAGATTAGAACATTTTGTGGAATATAGATCCCTTTTACCAAGCATTCAATATGGTTTTCGCAGAGGACGGGGAACAATAGATGCGGTGAGTCACTTAGTTTCAGATATACAAATAAGTTTTTCCAGAAACCTATATACATTATGTTTATTCATAGATCTAACAGGGGCCTATGATGTAGTTGACCTAAATATTTTATCAAAAAAGATGGAAAAAATTGGAATTAATAAAACTGTATGTACCAATATCTTAAGTATCTTTCATAATAGAAAAATATTTTTACGTGATCATAATAACGTATTACATGGTCCACACACAGTATGTAACGGTTTACCTCAGGGGTCTGTATTGAGCCCTATTTTATTTAATATATACACTGCAGATCTGCATACGTTAGTAGGTGATAAATTCAACATGATACAATACGCGGATGATTTATGTTTTTACTTCAGCCATGGTTCATATGAGAAATGTTTAGATGACTTAAATGAATGTATGCATTTGATAACAGGTTGGTTTAATGACATGGGATTCAGTGTTTCTCAGGATAAGACTGCCTTGGTATGTTTTACTCGTCACTGAGTTAGAACTGCTAGAGCTGCTTGTCTAGACGAGTTCACGATTCCATTCGTCGACGAATATAAGTACCTAGGTATAGTACTAGATAAAAAACTGCTTTGGACTAACCACATAAAATATATTAAAAAAAGATCCGAACACGGCATAAATCTACTAAAAGTGGTTTCCAAAAAAAAATGGGGAGCAGATGTTACTGTATCGTATACATTCTACAAAGCATATATTCGTTCCATATTGGACTATGGTTGTACATTATACGGGGCGTCATCCAAAACGAATCTAATCACTATTGATCGTATACAATATAAGGCTTTAAAAATTTGTAAGGGGCCTAATGATGTCATCGCCTAACCAAGCAGTCCTTGCAGAAATACAAGAACCCCCATTAAATATACGTAGACAGTACTTAGCTGAAAAACAAATAATTAAATACAGAACATTTAATACGAGTATGATCCGAAAAATAGCTTTTATTAACACTTGTAATCTTACAACACCTTATTGGAGGATAAAAAATGCCCCTCCCTTGGCAGATGGCTTTGTTAATACCAACCATTATGAAATTTTTATATTAAATAGTCCCAAATATCCAATATTTCAATATAGTTATCAAAGTATCATATTTCGGCCAACAATTATATACCCTGAATATTCAGAAATCCCTAATTTAAATAACCTAATACTCACCACCACATTGAATGCTTTTGGAAAGGATGTAACTAAAATATTTACAGATGGGTCCAAAAGTGAGGTTGGAATAGGTGCAGCATTTTTTGTTTCACACATCAATCATGTCGAAAAATTTAAACTAGCGGATATATTCTCTATTTACAGCGCCGAGTCCTTGGCGATTAAAAAAAGCCTATTATGGTGCACGCTAAATCCAGTTCAAACTGTTTGTATTATGTCAGATTCTAAGTCCGTTTTGCAAGCTATTGAAGGACCTCCAATGAATATATATAATCAAGAATTAATTTGTGAAATAAAAAACTTATTGTACCAATTAAATCAGCAAAATAAAAATAATAATTCTCATATGGGTAAAAGGTCACAGCGGTATTATCGGTAACGAAAGGGTTGATTATGAAGCGAAAGAAGCTTGTAAATCAGATAAATTCGTAAAAATATTTTCACATACCGACTTAAGTACTAAATTAAAAAAATCTATTAAAGACAGATGGACAGAATCTTACAATAATTTTAGCAAGACATCGAAAAATCTTTATTTTCAGCTTTATCCACAACTTCCAAATAAAATACCGCATACGACTTTTGATTATATCAAAAGACATACTTCAGTTATAACTCGCTTAAAATTGAATCACGGCCGTTTTCCGGCGCACCTTCATAAATTAGGGATACTTAACTCCCCGTTATGTGACTGTGACAACATGTCCATAGGTGACATTAACCACATGTTCCTGGAGTGTCAAAAGAATAGCACAGCTATTTTTAAACTATATAATTCCTTAATAGAACACAACACACCTCTCCCTCTCAACATCGGTTCCCTGTTATCTAGCAATAATAAACTCGTCTTCGATGCTATAATAAATTTCGTTAAAGAAGCTAATATCGATATTTAATCTTATATACATCTAATATAAATATGCGTATGAATAAAAATAAATTCTGTGGCTAATAGACTGCGTCTAAGGCCATCCCTTTCCTCTACACACACACACACACACACAACTAGACATGACAAACTATTTTGCACTGTAAAATGCTACAACTAATACAAATTACTTACCCAATAATGTTAAAAAACACTGCACTATACCAAGACGCACTTGACTCTTGAAAACGCATTGACAAACTGAGGCTTACGACGTTTAACAAATCAATCAAAGCACTCCGTTGATACGACAATTTGTTTTGGCGCGCAAAATGTATTTTCTAGGCAGCTGTGGCTAACGATGATTTGTGACAATGTGCAAGTAGGGCGGATGATTCGAAAGGCGCTAAAATCGAATTTTTCAAAGTTTTGTGGGTTACGACGTTTTGCACTTAACCAATCGATATACTGGGCAGAAACGTAAGATATCTGATATGATACGTTCGCGGCAGTGTGAACTGTTCATATTCAAAATAATTAAAGTCATATTTTTCTTAAACTAAAGGCTACGTGATGGAAACGCTACGTGCATGATAATATGCGCCGACATTAACTGGGTTGAGTCCGATTGATTCAATTTTTATAAATGATGATCAATTTCTGGATCTAAAGTAAATAATATTTCGCCTATTTTAAGTGCGTTTAACTTACCTGTAAAATTTGATTCAATATTTTTAAAAAGGGTAAAATGGCCCTAAATCAGCTTTATTATACAAATATAAAGGTCTGCTTTTTTCTGGCTGATCTGAATTTAATGAATTAATTTGTTTATCATTAACTTTGTTAATATTATTAATGCTACTACGTATCAGATTTTGTATCTGATTTTGCATTTTGGTGCCTCTCTCTTTTGGCAGAACTTTTGGACTGGACTATGCTTTGGGTTGAGGTTTTTTTAAGGACACTTCGATGATAGACACAAGGGGATTACAAGGATAGCATTAATGTACTGGGAACCCGAGATCTCCTGTGTGGCTTCATCGAAAGGCGATAAAATGCCTACAATTTCATTAATTAGTTTTATGTCTGCACCAGAAATCATCATCGGTGCTTTTTTAGTCGCGGGATCTGCCAATATTGCAGCTATATATGGGGACATTAGTGTGTACCTTTTGAGCATGTGGTAGAAGGAATTCCATCTGGTTCGTACCGATTATACCAAAAGCGTCATTTCAGCATCTGCCTTGCCCTCCCATTCCTGCTCCATCCTTAATTTTTACATGAACAGATTGCTGTGCTTTAGCAAAATTTACTTTGATTTTTACTTCGTTGATTACATTTTTTAATGCTGCTTTGTTTATATCTTCTAGACCATCTGTGACAACTAAATTTAATATATGTGCAAAACAATGTAAGTTTTTGCCCTCTCCAAGTAATTTCTTCACTGCAACCAGCATGTTTGCTCCACCATCCGTGCAGGCGCGAACAACCCAAGCCAAAGGGATAACAAACTCTTCGAGGACCTCTTTCATGGTTTGGCAGATGTAATCCACGGTATGGCTGTTTCGAGCACGATAACTTTTACTTTCGAATAACTTCTTAGTCTTGTTCTACTCTTTACTATTGTAACACCAATTAAATTAGGTTAGCTACAACTAAAATATTGACAATTCAATCAAATTTCGTTCTTTCGACAAATTTTAAACTTCAATGCCTTTCCCGAAGGAGTCGAATCCCCAACATCATTGTCTCAAGGCTGTTATGTTCTTGAGGGTCTGTTCATGGATATAAAATAATTGCAATAATAATTGTATGTAACTCAGAAACCTAATATAAAAAAGAGCATTTAATTTTATTTAATTTTACACAATTATATTTATTTTATTAATTTTAATTGATTTTTTTAATTTATTTAATATTATACAATTTTATTTAATTTATTTAATGCAAATATTTGAAAATCAAAATTAGCCAAATTGATCCAGTCGTTCTTAAACTTAATTTTCTCTATATATTATTATAATTTATATAAATATATAATAATATAGCTCAAATAAGTTTATAAAAATATAAACTAAAAAAAATAAATGTATATGTATTATGTATGTATATTATTGTATACCGCAATGTTACTGCACGCGTCTCGATTTTTTTAATGACGCTAAATAGGCTTTCGGGTACGTGCAAAAACATCAAACCAAGCAATAAGAAGTGTTCAGTTTAAAAAATCTTACCAATAAAGTGTGTAGTTATAACCAAACATCACGTTGACGTATTCGTCACTGTACAGATGTCGGCAGAGAGGGTGTGAGAAAGTGAGTCACTTCCGATAATTTTGCCTGTATCATGTCCATAGCGGCAGAGTATTTATCGCTTAGTATTTCTGTAACCTGAAAGACCACAACGGTTTAAAACAACTTTACGGCATACAGATGATACAAGTACTTACAGGTTTTCTACTTGGAACTTTATAAAACGGCAGGGCTGTTTTCATAAACCGTGTAAATCCTTCTCTTTCCACAATAGAGTGTGGCAAATTATCGTTTGCAATCATAAATAGTACTTCATTCGTCAGTTTGTATTTAACAGCTTACTTACTCAAATAGTTGAGTTTGTACTTAATAGTTAAGAATAATAAAATTCATGATACAACTTACTCTCATAGCTAGAGTTCCTTTCTTGGAGCTGCAACAGCGTAATTTGCTTTTTCTGTCTTAACGAAGGCGAAGGAGTAGGTGATCTAGAACAGCTAGACTGATCCGATTGTTCGTGAACGTAGTTCCTCGTAGACGAATGCAAACAAAATGAAGCAGAACTCGCACCTGAGATGCTTCCTGATTGCCTCTATGCAAAAAAGTTCCGATAGCTACCAGTTCTTTATCCTAAGGTAACAAAAACAAAATTGTCCTATAGATTCCTTTACTTAAATTCTTTCTTCTTCTTCCTACTTTATAAATAGGCCCGATGCTTGTTTTACTTTGGTTGTTAGCCTCAATTGACATTGTCTGACCATCTTTTCCTCGGTCGCCCCAATGGTCTTCTTCCATTTGGCGATTTGTCTCTTACTATTCGTACTATTCTGTTTTCTGTCATTCTTCCTATGTGTTGATTCCATTCTATTTTTCTTCTTTTGGTTCACATCTTTATTTCTTCTATACCGTACAGCTCGTATTTCCTCACTTCTTACTCTGTTTCTTAGAGTTTGGTTTGTTATTTTTCGTAAGACTTTCATTTCTGCTGTTTCCAGCAGTCTTTGTGTTTTCGCTGTATCTGCTCTTGTATCTTTACTTACATTATTCTATGTAATGAGTTTACATCGGGCTTATTTTAAAGATATTTTGGGTGTTTATTTCTTAGGTGCTGCCTTAAATTCGTCGTGCCTCCTTCTGTTTTTAGTATTTTTAAGCAAATAGAGCACTGTGCCTCATTTGTACTACGCTTAGAAAATCAATTCCACACAAACGATTTCGACAAGGCCAAAATGAAAAAAAAATCGAAACTTGAAAGATGAAAAAAGAACGGCGTTACTGTGTTAACGTACAATTACCTTACAATACAATTGTATTCATTAAATGATGCAAATTTAATTTACCGTTTAAAAACATAACATTCTAAAATACCCACCAATTTTCCTCTCCTCCCAAACCCAAAAAATTCTCCAACCATTTCAACTTATAAAAAATTTCCCAGACTCTTTCAAATCAAATTAAAAAATAATATGAACATATTGTCCTGTACTTATATTTTACTTAAAAATACATTGGACAATGAAATTTATCTTTTATTTTTAGTACCATAAAAAAAATGATCAGTATTATTTTTAACACGTTTGTATAATACATTTTAATTCATTTAATACTTCCTGTATAGGTGTATTGTTTGAAAAACATAAACATAGGGAAATTCTCGGAGATTCTTAATCGGTAATTCGATATTCATAGTCATAAACATTATTTTGGTAATAATAAAAAGTCATTCACCCACTTTCAATGTCAAGAGTCAACTGTGAAAAATTATAAAAGATGATGTTTGGGTCTGCTTAAAACAGATCACTTCTTATGTAAATATTATGATTATAAATATGTTTTCAACAAAATATTAATTAAATCTAATTAATTGTTTCTGGCTGATATGAGTAGCACTTTGAGTTTGGTTCTATATTTATCAAATTAAATTTGAATTATAGTTGCTTGGAATAGTTACTTGAGAATAACAATTATCACTGGGAACCAAAATAATACCTATTAGGTTTTGGGTCTCTAAGGATCTATGCCGTTTTTCTTTTGTCCCATTTCCTCCAAATTATTGTCCTCGTTTACATCATAACCAATGATATGCAGGTCATTATATTGGTTTGAATCCTGTTCAAGTTCCTCCAATATATTATCTTTGTTTGTATCATCTTGTTGATTTTGTACATAAGTCATTGTCATAACTTGAGCGTCTTTGTACAGTTATACCGGAAATAACAGAAAATATAATTTCCGACGAATTTAATAATTTCTTGATCTTGGTATTTCCCGCTTTGTATTTTCTTAAGTATCCCCATATTTTCCTGAATTTGCTGATTAGTATGTTCCATTTCTCTACCTGGCGTAGTTTCACATAATGCAAAACGGCTATTTTTTTCAAAATTTTCAAAGTTTCTACCATTTTTGTTTGTTCAGGAGATGTGTGTCTAGTGTCGGCTTCGTTATTACTTTTTTAGTTTTGCAGGGTGAATAGTAGTGTCTTTGTCAGAAACATCACTACTCGAAGGGTTAAAGTCTGGATCATTATCACAATCATCCATTTCGTCATGAAATAAGAAAGAATACTCCGGAAGGACAGTATCTTCCGGATTTGAAAACAATGTATATTTTTTAATAAAGTTATAAGGGGTTGTAGGGGGTAGGTAAGCGAAATACACGATAAACACTTGGTATTGTAGATTATATTATGATAAAATAACAACGTGAAATAGACAAAACATTCGAGTTAAAATAAAATAAAAGAACGCCGGGAACCGTTCGGCACGCCGGTATGACTTCAACTGAACTGGCGCGGGGATCTTCGTGCTGCCTCGGGAACAGTCGTCGGATCGCCTGGCGGTATAGAACGAGAGATTAGTAGCTAATACACAGGTGGCTGTTACAGTCTCCCCCTTTGCACCACATAATCGTCCTGAATGTGGGACAAGAATCTATCTGGAGGTGGTATTCTTCTTAGAGCGTCCTCTTCTACGGATGGGCCTAATGGGCTCTTTAGGGGCTTCTCCAGGGTCTGCACGATAGGGAGTCAGAGCAGATACATGGTACTTTTTAACAGGTTCATCTGGGTTGCTGACAGAAGCGATTTCGTAGGTTGTAGGAGTCACTATGCGAAGAATGCGATAAGGTCCATCACGACGCGGCACAAATTTAGATGTACGCATCTTGCTTGCATTACTTAGAACATGAGTGTCCACAAGAACTTGATCACCCACATTAAAAGCGACATCACGATGATGAGTTTTAAGAGTTTCTGCGGTCCTGGGTTAGTTCGTGCTTTTCGCGCGAGGCGCGTAACGTATCACGAAGAGTAAGCAAATACGGAGTGATTTGCGGCACAAAGATTTCAGTCTGCACTATCGCACGAAAGTCTCAATTGGCATCATCCGGAGTGCATAACTCGCGTCCGAATGTTAGATGCGCCGGTGAAAAACCTGTGTATTCAGATTTGGCAGAGTTCATTGCAAAACGTATGGCGGAAAGTTTATCTGACCAAATCGTATGATCATCTTTAGATAAGATAGCTAATTGGGTTTTTATGTCGCGATTTTTACGCTCAACAGGGTTTGATGCGGGGTGGTACACAGGGATCAGCGATAGTTTGAAACCGAAACACTCTGCGACCGTTTGCATTACGGATTCGGCGAATTGTACGCCATTGTCACTTATTACCCGCCGAGGCAATCCGTACCTCAGTATGACCTCGTCGATTAAACACGTGGCACACGCGGCAGCGGTTGCTGTTTTTAGCGGAAAAAGTTCCACCCATCGACTTGCGACATCTTCAACTATGAATACCCAGCAGTGACCATCTGTAGTCTCTGGTAATGGTCCGAACAAGTCTATGCTAAGTACTTCGAAGCGTTGAGACTGTATAGGCGTCTGTAGTAGGCCTGCAGGTTTTAAGTTGGTAGGCTTAAATTTCTGGCAGTCTACACAGTTACGTAAGTAGCCAGCTATTGTCCTGCGCATAAAAAAGGCGGCTAAAAATATCTTTTAGCAATGTGCTGATATGTGCGTTCGACACCACAATGGCCCGCTGTATCAACATCATGGTATTGTTTTAGAATTTGTGGAATACGAGCACTAGCTACAAGTTGTGGCTCGTCTTCATCAATGTCTGGGGTGTAGCGGTACAAAAGTCCATATGACATCATATATCCTCTCTCCACCCACTTTTTGTATTCAACAGATGTCTCGTTAGGGTCTTCAAGCCCTTTTATGATTTTCTCGACATCAGGGTCAGATACCTGCTCTTGTCAAATATCGGCAGCGATAAGTGTAGGAAAATCGGCTACAACATAGCTTACTTCTACTGTTTCCTCAGTTTCATTACATGGTGGTCGCGAAAGTGTATCGGCAACCACATTTTTCTGGCCAACAATATACTCATGCGTAGATCATAAGGCATTCATTCTAGAGCTCATCTAGCGAGGCGTCCGGTAGGTGTATCATCTATCGGGGAAATTTGGTCTGGAAAAGAAGCCCCGTAGACCATCCTCCGTGTAGACGTTTATTCCTATCAGCAATAGGTTTGTGTTTGTGTTTTTCAGCAAAGTTGTTTATGAAATCTTTATTTCCATATTTAGTGTTATAGTTCTTTTCAAATGCGATTCCTATTCTTCTGAATAGGAATCAGTTCTTTTAAAATGCAATTGACCGTTAATTAGTTGGCAAAATTGAAGTTTTTTTGTGCAATAGCTTCTTCAGGCGTAAGTTCTCTGGCTTTATATTGACATTTAATTTCGACTACGCCTGAGTCACCTATTAAACCATCAGGACTAGCTGCAAGAAAGGGATATTCATGATGTATGAAAAGTCCTGATAGTTCAATATTTATATTTCAAATTGTTTCTAAAATTTTTTTTGCTTTCGGTTCGTTCGCAATTCCATATTCCGTAAATATATTTCCACAAAACTTTGGATTCAATATTGCTTTAATAGTTTTAGTTCTGTCTGTTTTCTCTCGCAATGTGCATACTTTTCCGAAATTGCCACTATTACCTTGAGCCGTCGCGTCGTATTATTAAAAATCTCTGTTTGTTCTGAGAATTTTTTTTTGCAGAACTGAACTGACTCTTCTGCATTTACACCATAGTCTTTATCAGGTTTATTATTACTTTGTTTCTTAATATATATATTTTTTGGTTTTTTGTTTCTTGTATCCATTTTTTTTGAGAAAATAAATGTTGGTAATAACCAGTTGCACTTTTGCAATATATTATTTAAATAATTTCCACGTGAATTAAATGACACTGCTGCCGCCAAACACCTTAACTGATATCCACCTCTCTTGGTATGATTTACACGTTTACCTCCAACACATTTTACGATAACAGAATTGAAGCTTTCGGCGTTATTATTGGTGGCGCTTTTTATCAAACTTGTTGCATGATACTTAAGCATAATTCTGAATGATATAATATCGGACAACAAACCACAATCTTCCATTTCAGGAATGTAATGAATTTCCTGGTCCAAATTTTGTTTTTTACAAAAATAAGCGGCACAATTTTTCTGATCGCCGAACACGTGATACGCAGTGTTTTCAATATCTTTTTTTAAACTAAGCATTTTTATTTTGTCACTGGAAAGGTTTTCTCGGTGATATTTGACAGCACAGTCATTTGCCGTTCGTAAACGTTGTATATTCCTTTTTATTGAAATTCTTAATGGTAAAGGAATAGGTTTTCTCGCAGGACAATGTTTTTTTGAGGACTGTTCTCTTAGTCGATTGACAAAATTTTCTCAATAAAAAAGTTATTGCCGTACGGTTTGGCTTCACATATTTTTTTGTACGTGCCGCTGTCGCCATCAGCAATAAAATATTTATATTTCAAGTTGTGCATTTGTATACTCTGTTTAAAACCTTCTACAACAATTGCACTTTCCATCGCAGTCGAAGTACCGTTATAATTTTTGTAACATACGTGTGGAGTGATAGCATTTTTTACGCACACACACAACAATACTTGTTTTTTACACCTAAATACAATAGCTTGTCAGTTCTTTTTCCTATGATACAAGCCACACCCGAATTAGCCGAAAATATAACTTTATTAGATCTCTATCATCCCAACCCCTAGGAACATATGTGTACCGCTGCTAGTCAGTGCGGCGCAGGATAGACGGGATTGGAAACGAGGGAAGGAGGCCGGCCTATGTTCAGCAGTGAACTTTTGAGGCTAGATGATGAGCCATTTATTTTACCTAACGTACGTTAAACTGATGAATAACACGAGAATTTTTCTGTCATCATTGCATGTGGTTGTCTTTTTAAAGACAAGTCACATGCCATGATTTTTCTAACGGATATTTTTAAGTTAAAGTTGATTTTATGTAAACGAATGAACTATCTAAATACCAATAAAGTCGTTACAGGAACGCAATTCATAAATATTGGCAATATCATTTTACAGTCATCTACTTTAAAATGCACAATTTAGGTAGACATATGCCTATGTCTGAATTGTCAATAAGAATGAGTCCGATAAAATTAAATTATTGGAAGATTTCTTTTACCAAGCAACAAAAACAAAATTTGTTTAATTTATTAAAGTTTTGTAGTTTAATAACGATTTTTGAAGTGGAAATCGAAACGTCAAATATATTTAATTTCAAACTTAAATTGTGGCTTATTCACACCTAAAATAGTAAATTTATAGACGGAATAGGTTAGGTATATAATTAAAAATTGAACAAAAATATAAGAATTTATTTCAAGAATATACATAGGGTAAACTGATCCATAGTGGGACGCGGTCCATAGTGGGAATTTCATTGACCTGACTATTTTATCGACGCGGTAGAACTATATTTATGTGTGTGTGCTATCTTAACAGAGCCGCCTCCGAATCTCCTGTTAGTTTTTCAATTGGTACTGTGCGTTTCGATATTTTGGAAATTCAGATGAGTGACCATCTAATGTATAATGATGATAGACCCGAAGAACTGGAGACTTTAGATGAAGGTGAAGGACCAGAAATACTAAAATCAGAAATACAACATGCTATAAAATTGGCAAAAAACAAGAAAGCCGTTGGTCCCGACAACATACCTACAGAAATGTTAAAGCTCATAAATGAGGAAAACATTGGAATACTAGTCAAACTTTTCAATGATGTTTATTCGACTGGTGATATCCCTGAAGATTGGTTAAAGTCCGAATTCATAACCCTACCAAAAAAACAACGTCCGAAAAACTGTAGCGATTATAGAATGATAAGCCTTATGAGCCACACCTTGAAAATCTTTCTACGTATCATCCACAGTAGAATCAGAGATAAATGTGAAGAAGACCAGGATGAAACACAATTTGGCTTCAGAAATGGTCTGGGAACCCAAGACGCACTCTTTGCACTAAATGTGTTATTGCAGAAATGCCGAGATCAAAGGAAAGACGTCTTTGCTGTATTTATTGACTATGAGGCCTTTGATCGAGTACAACATCACAAATTAATTACAATATTAAAGGATAAAGGAGCTGATAGTCAAGATGTACGAATCATAGAAAAATTATACTGGCGTTAAACAGCGACAACAATCCCCACTGTTATTCAATTTATATTCAGATAGAATATTTAAGGAAGCGCTGCATAATTTGGAATGGGGTGTGAAAGTTAATGGTATTCTGATAAATACAATCAGATACGCAGACGATACAGTTATTTTCAGTGATGATATGAATGGATTACAACACCTTTTAAATGCCATTGACACAGTGGGAAGAGAGTTTGGCCTAAATATAAACTGTTCAAAAACAAAATACATGGTATTTAGCCGTTTGGCCCATCAAGATTCACGGTTATATGTTGATGGTAATATAATTCAAAGAGTACCCAGTTTTAAATATCTTTGTTGCCATATTACTGAACAACTAGATCCAGATAAAGAGATAAAATGTAGAATCGAGATGCCCGCACGACATTTTTAAAAATGAGGTCATTCTTCTTTAATGATACCTTGCAACTTCAACTTCGAAAGCGCATGATTAAATGCTACATTTGGTCAGTCCTCTTGTATGGTGTCGAAGCATGGACATTAAAAATATCCACCATTAACCGTTTGGAGGCCTTTGAAATGTGGCTGCACAGACGTATTCTGAAAATACCATGGACGGCTATGCTGACAAATGTGGCAGTCCTTAAGAGAGCAAATACTACCCGCGAGCTGCTTGATAACATCAAATATAGAAAGATGGCCTATTTTGGACACGTAGTAAGGGGAGACCGGTATAATATTCTTCAACTTTTTATGATGGGTAAAATCGAAGGACGCAGAGGAATTGGTAGAAAGCAGGCCTCTTGGTTGAAGAATATCCGGGAGTGGAGAGGAATAAAGAAAGCAGAACACCTATTTAGAATAGCTCGAGACAGAGACAGTTTCGCCATGTTAATCGCCAACGTCAAGGGGACTTGATAGGGCACGTTAAGAAGAAGATCAGCTAAACTTTTTTATTTCCATGTTCAGATTTTTTCGAATAATTTGCCGAAATGTATCCCTTTTAACTTGAATTTGCTATGGATATCTGAAACATACATAACCTTAATATCGCATGATTCTGTTTAAACCTAGCTCTACCACTTCGATAAAATTTTATGCCATTTATATTTTGATGCGCTATGGTCCAAAAAAAAGCGGTCCATACTGGGATATGGTATCATAATGCGGTATATGCTGAAATATGCTAAAACATGCTAAACATTTTCATTCTTTGCAGAATTGAATATGCCGAGACATCCACGATCTCAACTGTCAGCAGTTTCCGAAAAAACCGAGAGGATCATGAAGTATATGCAAGTTCTATGCATTCTGCAGTAGATGTTGTAGAAAATCAAATGACATTGATGAGTGCATCCAAAAAGCATGGTGTAAGCAAGTCAGCTCTACAGCGGAAAGTGAAGAAGTTCAAATTAGCTAATGAACGTAATGAAGAAAACAAATGATTTTGGATACGGACGAACCCATGGTTTCAAACCAATATTCAAACCAATAAAGTAGAGAGGAACAGCTATTGTGCGACTATATAATTCAGGCTTGTGAAATGTGCTATGGCTTAACATTAATACATACTCGTGAGTTGGCTTATAAGTATGCCATTATTTATAATAAAACGGTGCCTCAAGCTTGGCATGAGCTGGAGTCGAATGGATGAATAATTTTAGGAAACGACACCCTATGTTATCGCTTCGAAAACCAGAATCAACTAGCCTTGGAAGGGCCACCAGCTTCAACAAGCTACATTTTTCACAAACTTGAGAATTGTGATAACGAAACATAATATCCAGTCGAACCAAATATACAATTGTGATGAGACTGGTGTCACCAATGTGCATAAACCCGGGAAGGTACTTGCTAATATTAAACAAAAACAAATTGGAAAAGTAACAAGTGCTGAACGAGGCACGTTAATAACAATGTGCTCTACAATATTCGCTAATGGGACTTTTGTGCCACCATTCTTTGTATTTCCGAGGAAAATATTTAAGCCTTTTATGCTTACTGGGGCTCCTCTAGGGTCAGCCGGTGCAGCGTCTCCCTCTGGTTGGATGACAGGAGACAATTTTTTGAAGTATATAGAGCACTTTATCAAAAACGTGCGATGCAGTAAAGAATTTCAAGTTCTACTAATTATTGACAACCTTGAGAGGCATTACGATGTTCGTGTGCTGAATCTGTGTAAAGAAAATGGTATTATTTTATTGACATTGGCGCCCCACTGCAGTCATAAATTACAAAAGCTCGACGTGAGCTGCTTCTTTCCATTTAAAAGCTGTTGTAATAGAGGAGTTGATGACTGGATGCTAAATCATCCTGCCGTACCTATGACCATTTATGATGTTTGTAGTGTTGTTGGTACAGCCTACCCTAAAGCATTCACTCCTGTCAACATTCTCAATAGATTTAAGAAAACCGGCAGAGCACCCCTGAATTCCCAAATTTTTTCAGAGAGTGATTTTATGTCATCGTATGCCACTGGTAGGCCCGAAGAAAATGAAAATGGTAACGAAAATAGGGCTAAAGAAAATGTTCAGAATGTGAAAGATGTTCAGATTGTAGAAGATGTCCAGCATGAAGAAAATAATCAGGATGTAGAAAAACCACGTCATGTCAGCCCAATCAGTGGCCCATCCAATATAATAACCCCTCAGAAAATTAGGCCACATGCCAAAGCTGCTCCTAGGAAAAACCTTAGGAAAAGTAGAAAGAAGCTACAGTCAGCAATAATAACAGATACTCCTGTAAAAGACACCATAGAGCAACAGCATAAGGAAAGATTGGCCAAAAAAATACTTTCAGAAGAGAAAAAGCAGAGAGCTAAAAAAGTTAAAAGGTAAGTTTTTAATGACGATATTAGTTCGAACAGTGATGTTAGTGAAGAGATTTGCAACGATTTTAGCGATTTAGAAAGCTTCACATCAGAAAATCAAGATTTGTCTATTCAAACACAGGACTATGTTATAGTAAGATACATGACAAAAAAAACTGTTAAACATTATGTTGGTCAGGTTATTAAGATAAGTGGAGAAGAAAATGATATCTCTTTTATGAAAAGAATTGTTGCCGGTAAATTTGTTTTCCCCGACAACCCCGATGAAGATACCGTAGGAGAAGAAGACATTTTACTAAAGCTGCCCCCTCCTGCCTTAGTGGAAGTACAGCTAGGGCCGCTCGCCAGTTTATATTCCCTTTGAATTTTTTCCAATTTAAATAGACTAAAAAGTGTTTTTCATTAAAAATCCCACTATGGACCGCTATGATTCCCACAATGGACCATATAGTGGTTCATAGTGGGACGAGTGGTCCATAGTGAGACTTATTATTAGTTTACTTCCTTACATCCATACATATGCATAGGTAACCTTAGTGTAATTTACAAACGATTAATCAAGGTGTTATACACTTTTGAAAAAAAAAGTCCCACTATGGACCAGCTTACCCTACGTACACTGCACTTACGGACTAATATAAATATCTACACCCAATTAAATTAAAGCTCCGTGTTGCTACGGTAGTGAAATGAAGCTGATTTTACAAAATCAAATCGACTTATTTCACCGCCTTCATGTTTTTCAATTAATGATCGTAATAACTTTAAGCGCTCTTTATATTTTTTATTGGAAATTATTTTTGGGAGGTGTATGCTATTTATTTTAACGTAAACACTAGTTTGATTTGATTGTATTAAAACGTGTATAAATTGTAAATATTAGGATGGGGGTAATAAAAACTTTTGTTGTACTGTGAATGAAACGACTCACAGCAATTCGTTGTTCTTTCAGAAGACGCTGAAGCACAAGCCCAAATATGTGGTGTAAAACGAGCATTGTTTCATGTTGCAAATCGCAACATGAATTGCTTCTTCGAAGTTAACCAAAAGTTGAAAAGTTAAATCCATCAATGTACGTTTGTCCCTAATTAATTGAAATACTCTTATACAGGGTGTCCCGAAAAGAATGGTCATAAATTATACCACACATTCTGGGGTTCAAAATAGTTCGGTTGAACCTAACTTACCTTAGTACAAATGTGCTCATAAAAAAAGTTACAGCCCTTTGAAGTTACAAAATGAAAATCGATTTTTTTCAATATATCGAAAACTCTCGAAAGATTTTTTATTGAAAACGGGCATGTATCATTATTATGACAGGCCTTCCTTAAAACCAAATTATAGTGAAATTTGTCCACCCCATAAAAAATTTATGGGGATTTTGTTCCCTTGAACCCCCCCAAACTTTTGTGTACGTTCCAATTAATTCGTTATTGTGGTACCATTAGTTGAACACAACGTTTTTAAAACTTTTTTGCCTCTTAGTATTTTTTCGATAAGCCAGTTTTTATCGAGATGCGGCTACTTTTTTACTATATTTACATAAAAAATTTATGGGGGTTTTGTTCCTTTAAACCCCCCAAATGTTTGTGTACGTTCCAATTAAACTATCATTGTGGTACCATTAGTTAAACACAGTGTTTTTAAAACTTTTTTGTCTCTTAGTCTTTTTTTGGTAAGTCAACTTTTATCGAGATGTGGCTTCTTTTTCAAAATATACCAAAAAATTTAAGTTATAAATAAATTTTCAGATTATTAACAGGTGTCTATAATCATACTTAACCATATACAAATAGGTGGTGGATTCGACAAATATTCAAAATATCTCGATAAACACTGGCTTATCAAAAAAGTACTAACAGGCAAAAAAGTTTTAGAAATATTGTGTTTAACTAATGGTGCCACAATAATAATTTAATTGGAACGTACATAAAAGTTTGGGGGGGTTTAAGGGAACAAACCCCCATACAATTTTTATGGGGTACACAAATTTCACTATAATTTTTTTTTTAAGATGTTGCTACGATAAGGATTCCTCATGTCCATTTTCAATAAAAAAGCTCTAGGAGTTTTCGATATATTAAAAAAAAATCGATTTTAATTTTGTAACTTCAAAGGGCTGTAACTTTTTTTGTGTGCACTATTGTATATAAGTAAGTGAGGTTTAATCAACCTATTTTTGACCCCAGAATCAGTGGTATAATTTATGACCAATCTTTTCGGGACACCCTGTATAGATACTTTTACATTTGTTTGGCAACAAACGGAAAACCAGAGTAATGTACTGATTATTTTTTAAACCATGTAAAGTAAACATTTGCAAAAAGTATTTGGGTGCATACTCAAATGTACCATCAACCTACAATGTTGAGCAAGAACTTAAAAATTGTAAATTTGTTGCACTTGAAAATATTACAATATTGGTTTCGTGGCAATTAGCCATCAAAAAATTTTCATTCTTGCATGCTTTAATTATTGGAAGCGTGTCCACCATAGCGACAAAATTTTTGTTTAATTTAGTAATATTTTGTATTTTGACAACGACACCCGATTTGGGCGTCGAAACGTTAATAAAATATTTTTTTTTAGTAAAATTGTGGCTTATTTCCCATTAAAAATAGTTTAACCAGAAATATAATTCAAAATATTTTAACTTAATTTAACAACAACATGGTCTTTCTAACTAAAATTATTTACACGTTTTGATTATAGAACTCATATTCATTCTTAGCCAGATATTTCAATTTTACTCATTTTGTTGACTACGTTCATAACACATTTTAGCTATATGCTCCATGCAGTATGGTATATGCAGTATGCTTTATTACAAGCCGAGCGCATGCGTGCTTTGTTTTTCGATCTCTTCTTTTGTAGCATTAACACCTAGTTTGCTTTACTAACCTTGTGGTAAGTCTTTAAGTTGAACGCACATTTCATCGCAAACCTCACACATGGGTGCTATCCAATAAATTTTCATGATTGGAAATATTGCTCAATTTATACCGCAACTAAACACCCGTTCTTGGCATACTAAAGACTGAATTTACATAAAGCGACATTACCATTGAAAGACGGCTGCGCATGCTACATTCAGTTAAGTGTGTCCACGGGTATCTCACACCCAAATGTGAGCTTTCGTAATTAAATAAATAACACTAACCTTCAAAGTTTTAGAATTCCTTTTCTTCGTTACACAGCTCAAGTTTGTGATCTATAATTAAGGCATGTCTATATTCTGAGTCGTGGAGAGAATCCGAAAGCAATAGGTACACACCGAAAATTTTTTTCGACTTATAGCTGGTTCTGCTCCATTTTGTATTTATTTTCGCCTCATTTTTAAGGGATCAAAAAATCGTAAATAAAAACATGTTGAATGTAAAAAACATACGTCTTTAAAGAATAATCCATAAACAAACCTTTGACAATACAGGTAATAATGACAAATGAAAATGTGTTACTCTTTATGATTAAATACGAAAAATTAAGAATTTTCAGAAAAATGTTAGCATTAAGCTATTTTACAACTTAAATTTGCAACATCTTTCCTAAAGTTCCGTAAAATGACAAAAGCATATCTATCTAAAAGACCATATTATTCTATAGAAGAATTTCTTAATAAATAACTAAGAAAATTAAGTTTCATATGCAGCAGCTTAAACTTATTAGTTCCTAATGTTGTATTTTATTTTTGTTTTATGTTCAATTTGACATTTATATAAATTTTGCAATACATTGTTTCTGCCTTTGCCTTTATACAGTGCTAGTCAAAAGTCCGTACCCCCACTCGTATCTTTTGAACGGTTATTCCTATAATAGTGAAATTGGGAGGGAGGAAATAAACAGAGGTAAGCTTCTTAACTAGTCATGACAGGTGACGTAATGGTGACAGATGACTTTACAGCGCCACTGTGACAGATAATTTTAAATGGGACCTTATGGCAAGTGATACCTCGTTTGAAAGATATTAAAAATACCTATTCAGTCATACTAATTTTGTTTGAGTTTAAGCTAATTATGATGAATAAATGAAATAAATATAAAATTGTAGTTTCGCATTTAATTAATAAAAATTCAAAATTCCGCCTATGATTGCTTTTCAAAAAGGTTGACGTTGACGTAAAAACTACTAGAGAATTGAAAAACGTCAACTTTTTTGACAAAAAAGCCATAGGCGGACATTTGAATTTTTATTAATTAAATGCGAAACTACAATATTATATTTATTTCATTTATTTACCAAAATCAAAATCCAACTCAAAAAAATTAGTATGACTGAATAGGTATTTTGAATACCTTTCAAACGAGGTATCACATGCCATAAGGTCCCATTTAAAATTATCGGCCACAGTGGCTCTGTAACGTCATCTGTCACTATTACGTCACCTGTCATGACTAGTTAAGAAGCTTACGTCCGTTTATTTCCTCCCTCCAAATTTCACTATTATAAGTATAACTGTTCAAAAGATACGAGGGGGGTACGGACTTTTGACTAGCACTGTATATTATATACTGTATATTGACGATTTATCTAATTTTAGTAAATTGTGTTTGTTATTTGTTATTGATATTGTTTTTTTGACTGTATGTAAGCTTTATCCATAAAATTGTAATAATTTTCAGTGACAATAAAGTATATTTCTTCTTCTTATCAGGTTAATTATTTCTATATTATTTGATTATGTAGTTTATTTATGGTACAACTTTTATTAGCAACTCCTAAGTAGCAAATGAGTAACTCTTAAGTAGTTTCAGCTTCATTTGCTTTACACAGTGTTTTCTGTGAGTAGTGATTTAAGTAACGTTTACACATATCCAGTAACTGGCGCTAGTCTCACTGGAATGCCAGTGGCATGAAAAATAGAGCACCTTTCTATTCGAGACAGCGCTGGCAGACAGCGCTGGACTGGAACAAAAAAGCGTTTACATAATGTCACTACCATGTCAGCACTGTCGTTCCAGTGCGACTGGCGCCAGTTACTGGATACGTGTAAACGCGCCATTATTCTTTTCTTTTTTGTGGATGCAAACCGACTTTGAGATGCAGTACGTTTACTTGCAGGTTCCTTTACTGTTTCATCAGATTGAATAAATGCCTAAACTGAGAACAGACGATACTGTGTTGTCCAGTGTTTTCTCAAGTGCTTAAAGCAAATTGTAATTATTATGACTAGTTCTTAATTGGCCTTGGAGTAAAGTAATTTTTTCAATAATACGATCAACTGCGTTCTTATTATTTTGTATTTTTCTAATTTCAGTAATACTATGATTAATAGTACAGGATAGTAAAGTTAATGAATATGCTATAATAGTAGTAGTACTTGATGTGGCTTAATATAGCATGGATATGCTTACAGATTTTAAATCTAATGATAATTTGGACAAGAACAAGAAAATCGGCAATTATTACATCGCAGTTGACAGTTTTCTACTGGACATTCTTCACGTTATTTTCTGATAAAATTATTTATTTTACTACTGGAAGATTTAACTTCCCAAATATTAGGATTTATTGTAGATTGTGTAATATTTTCTCTTTTAATGCTTCTAGCTTCAATATAACTTTTATTGATTAAGGTAATTAGATAAGCTGACTTTCCTGTTATTGTTTTTGTTAATCGATCAAACAGTTTATCCCTAGTAGATTTCATTAGAGATCGTTTTATCCAGTCTCTTTGACTTATTTCCTTCCAAATAAATATTTGCATTTATTCCCAATACATACATATAATGGTAAAGGAACTAATATAACCAAAACACAGAAAAGGATACATGGATTGACTACCTAAAAAAGCTCTATTCAGAGGAAGAACAAATGATGCTAGAACCGGAAACGCCAGAAATTACCACAAATGAAGATGGTAATATAAGTGCACAGGAAGTACGAAAAACACTCGAAAAGATGAAGAACAGAAAAGCTGCAGGTAAGGATGGAATACCAAACGAATTACTGAAATATTGTGGAGCAGCAATGACAGAACAATTAACAACATTAATTAACAAAATCATAAAACACAATAAAATACCGGAAGAGTGGAGAACGAGCGAACTAATTCTACTATTCAAAAAAGGATATAAAAAGCAGCCAGAAAACTACAGAGGTATCAACTTGTTAAATACTACCCTAAAACTCACAACTAAAATCTTACAAGACGTAATGAATCAGAGGATAAGTTTAGCAGATGAACGGTTTTCGTACTGGAAGATCGTGTACAGATGCAATATTCGTCATAAAGCAAATTACTGAGAAATCACTAGAGTATAATAGACCAGCATTTCTATGTCTGATTGACTTAAAGAAAGCATTTGACAGAGTAAGACTCAAAGAGTCTATAGATATAGGCAGCGAAATAAGACAGGGAGACTCATTGAGTCCTATGCTTTTCAATTTAATCATGGATGAAATCATTAAAAACGTCAACAAAGGAAGAGGTTATAGAATGGGAAACAAAGAAGTAAAAATACTCTGCTACGCAGACGACGCAATATTGATAGCCCAAGATGAAGATAGTCTGCAAAGATTAGTCCACAGATTTAACATAAGAGCAAAAGAATTCAATATGACAATTTCATCTCACAAAACCAAAACAATAGTAATCAGTAAAGAACCAATCAGATGCAAAATAGAAATTGATGGCATCAGTATTGAACAAGTAATGGAAGTAAAATACCTTGGAATTACATTGTCAAGTTACGGAGACCTAGAAAAAGAAGTGAGAAATCAAGTACAAAAACCAAATAGATTGGCAGGGTGCCTTAATAACACCATATGGCGAAACCGACATATTAACACTGAGATGAAGTCAAGAATTTATAAAGCCAGTGTAAGACCAATAATGACATATGCATCAGAAACAAGACCCGATACAGCCACAACACAAAGACTATTGGAAACGGCAGAGATGAGAGTACTGAGAAGAATTACAGGAAATACACTGAGAGATCGAAAGAGGAGCGAAGATATTAGAAGACAATGTAACGTACAGTGTATAAACGAATGGACACTAAATAGAAAAAAAGAATGGAACAACCACATAACCAGAATAGGGGAGACACGTGTGGTCAAAATAGCACGAGATAAATCACCAATCGGCAGAAGAAGTATCGGCCGACCGCGCAAAAGATGGAGTGACAACCTTCCATAGAGGTATCAATCCGCCAATGAACAAGCAGAATTGCTTATAAAGAGGAAGAAGAAGAAGAAGACATACATATAACAATATGCCCATGATTCCACTCGATTATTTTGAAAATAATTAGCAAAATTCTTTTGTAGTGTCATTGTCGTGAAGGTCATTTAGGGTAATTTCTAGCAGATTACTAAAATTCATATTAACTGGAGAAGTCTTAAAAATTTATATATTTAAGCTTGACCTTCGTGAGAGCCATTTATTTTTTAAAAGTGTTTTCGCCAGTTTTGATCAACATGCCAAGCACAAAGTAAGCGATGCAGAGGTTAACAAATTACACTTACCCAAGAATTTTAGAAATCAGCAGCATTATCGGACATAAATACATTAGCAATTATAGATCCAGTTTTAGTTTTAATTATTTCAAAGAAATGGGCCATAACAAATGTATCCGTTTTATTTGAAATTATGTATGACACAGGAATACCTTCTCCATACTCGTGGGCAACAACAAGGGTACTTAATAGAAAATCGTAATTGTCATGTGTAACAACTATAGGCAAATCAAAATAAGCGGTACGCTACCTGGTGAACATAGGAGTAACTAGAAATATTGATATTGTTCGTCCATTTTGCTTTGAGTTTGTGTATTTTAATACAAATGTTTACGTATTAAAAGTAATTTTATAAGAATCATGAGTCGTTCAAATCGGTATTTTTCCTCAATGTTCCTCTTGGGAATAGAAAAACACAGTTCCACGCTTTCCCCCAAACTGGGGACAAATATCCTGTGCGGATAGAAGGAAAATTGGGAAGTAAAGTGTTAATGAAGAGACAGGAAGCTTGGAAATTTAAGCTGAAAATTGGTAAACCGATAACAAAAAACATGAAAGTATGTTCACTGCATTTTACCGATGTTTATTTTTTTAGAGGTAAGTACGAATTACACATTTCATTTTAGGTTATGTTTATAGACATAAATCATTTACAGATTCTAGTTCAAAACAAAGACGATTTTTAAAAAAGACGACCGTGCCATCCAAAAGGCATTGGATCAACTGCAATAAAGGAAGAAGCTGAACGTTCTAGTAGTAGGACAGAACTACTAAACCAAAGAAATTCCAATAAGGAAAATCCTGGTGTAGAATGTGATTGTAAAGAAATAAATCCTGCTGCAGAAACCTCTGAAAATGAAACTGAAGCAGCACATGGCCTATTACAGCTTCTTCAGAGTCAGCCCAATTATAAGGGACCTAAGTCATTTAAATATTTTCAAGTCCAAGTGGATACACCTAAAGTGTCTACTGTGTGTGATCTAATAACAACAGATGGTGCGCTGAATAGCTTTACTGGCCTCAATAGTTTCAAATTATTAGATACAATAGTGGAAGCAGTATGTTCAGTTTACAGTGATCAGAGGTCATATCGTTTAAGTATTAAACAACGTATCTTTTTAGTTTTAACAAAATTGAAGTGTGATCTAACTTATGTAACAATAGCGCTTTTATTTGGAATTTCACAAGAATTGTGTAACAAATACTTAACGATATGTTACCCATTTTAAGTAAAGTCTTGAGTTCAGTAATAAGGTTTACAGATACTACTGAGATACAGAAAAACATGCCTGAATTTTTTGAAAGGTTTCAGAATGTTAGAGTGGTATTAGATTGTATAGAAATTTTAATACAAAAGCCAAAATGCCTTTGCTGCCGAATTAGATTTTATTCTCAGTATAAATCTAATAACACTGTTAAATTTATGACAGGTCTTTCCCCAGGAGGTTTAATTACATATGTTAGTGAACCATATGGTGGAAGAGCCTCTGATAAAACTATTTTCCAACAAAGCAACATAATTTTAAAAATGGATAGTTCAAAAAATGCTGTTATGGTCGATAAAGGCTTTTTAATAGATATTTGTAACCAATTCAAAATAGAATTAATCAGACCACCATTTAAAAAAAAAATAAAAAACAGTTGAGTACAGATGAGGCATTACTAAATGCTAAGATAGCAGCTGCTCGAGTACACATTGAAAGGGTTAACCAACGTATTAAGCTTTTTAAAATTTTAGGATGTAAGCTACAGTGGTCTCTAGTAAAAAACATTAAAGATATTTTTACAATTGCCTGTGCTATAACAAATTTGTCAAGTTCAATATTATCAGACCGTAGATATTTAAGGAACTAAGTTATGTAGATATTAAATAACTATCATTATGTTTTTTGTTAAATATTTAAGTTGTTAAGTTAGGTATTTAAGTATTTAGATCAAAAACTTAATTTCTGTTTAAATAAAAGTAACTTCCTAAAGCTTTACTGTTAGTTGTACTAGAGTACTTTCAATGTTTGTGATATTGGTAAAATCAAATGAAAATATTCTTTTGCGACAAATAGCCGGCCAGTCGCTCGTCTGGGGTGTACACTCCAATATACCTAAGAACCCACGGTAAATCATCGGAAACTACTTTTGTGGATCCACAGCGTAGCACTGCAGCGTGGTTCTTCTGGTTTTGCCCTTATTTTCAACTTATTTGTGTAGTTCTTTACTGTTAGCTTAGTACATTAATCATAAATAAATTAAAAATCTTTTTTAATTTACTAACAATTTAGTGAGAAATTGTACTTAGTAAGTATAACATAATAGTAATGAGAAAAATCAGCATACGTCCGTACAATATACTGTTGCACTTCCTCCATGTCATAGCATGTGACGTCACATGAGACGAACACGAAATATTTAAATAGTAGGTCTGTTTCTATTTAGAATTGTTTATCCGAGTACACTGGAATTACAGCCACTAGACATATTTTATTATATACGGGTAGAAATAATATTGGAAGATTTCTTTTAATGTAAATTTAACACGTTAAGCCCCATGTGTACCATACTGGCACACACTCTAGTTTTATCTGGGACCGTGTGTACCTATCAGGCCACAGCGAAGTGTCGTGTTCCTAATGCCGTGGCTCGTCGAGGATCGCATTTGCCGTGCTTTCTTATGTATAAATGTGTGTAAACGGTCTGTGGTAAACAAAATCAGAGGTTGGTCCGTTAAACCACGTGTTCACAAACAGGTTAGGTTATAATTTCTAACATGCTTCAGTCAGTATCGGTTCGAACGTCTAACGAGGCTAACACTATTTTCTCTTCAGTTTTTTGTTAAAAAGTGGAACTAAAAAATAAGATAATGTTCCGTAAAGGACTATCGGAAGACGAACTTCGCAGACTTGCTGAGGAGAGTGACTTTAGTGATAGTAGTATGTCTGAAAGTACGTTTTATGATTCTGATGCCGATCCAGTGTACAATGAAAATGTTACTGATGGTTCTTCAGACTCATACAGTAGTGAATATGAGTCTCGTAGAAAAAAAGCTAAAATTTGCAAACAAACACAAAATTGCAAAGAATTTACTGCAGGTTCTAGTTCTAACCAAAAGGAGGCTGATACAAGAAGGATAGGTAAATTATTTAAGAATGCACAAATTCGGTTTGTACTTTACTTTTTTTTTGCTTTGTAGAAAAAGCTGAATCTGCAAACGTTAGCCTGGAAGCTGTTATTGACGATGTATCAAGAAATAAAATAACTGCAGGTCCTAGTTGTATCCAAAAGGAGGCTGATACAAGAAGGATAGGTAAGTTATTTAGGAATGCACAAATTCTGTTTGTAGTTTACTTTTTTTTTGCTTTGTAGAAAAAGCTGAATCTGCAAACGTTAGCCTGGAAGCTGTTATTGACGATGTTGTATCAAGAAATAAAATAACATGGAGCGATGTGCCAAATCCAGATGATCTCAATAAGTTCGAACTATCATTTACTTCAGGAATAAATCAGGAAGAACTCGCAAAACTTACAGACCACAAACCAATAGATTTCTACCTACTGTTTATCGACCGTCAAGTGCAAGATTTGTTGGTTACTGAAACTAATAAATACGCCGAACAAACCATAATCGCTGGTATTGTAAATGAGTCAATAACGAAACATTCGCTTATGAGTAACTGGAGACCAATTGACAGAAAAGAATTGCTTCGATTTTTGGCTCTCATTATTTGGATGGGGTTAGACAGAAAACCGAAACTCCGAAATTATTGGAGTAACAATTTACTTTACAAAAATGAAGTTTCTAAAATGTGTGAAATAAGTAGAAGTCGATTTGAAATATTATTACACTTCTTTCACATTTCAGATAACGAGAGCTGCCCACCTGGAAACAGACTCTACAAAATTTCTCCTCTTGTACAAATACTAAATGAAAAGTTTCAGAAAATGTGTACTCCTAGAGAATCGTTATGTATTGACGAAACTATGGTGCCATTTCGTGGTAGACTTAGTTTTTTGCAATACATTCCTGGAAAAAGACACAAATATGGAGTCAAATTGTTTAAACTTTGCGTCGCAGATGGATATACGTACGCCGTTAAAGTGTACGGTGGAAAAGAGATGCAACCATCTGAAAAGTCGTTAGCATCCAGAGTGGTGATGGAACTTATGCAACCGCTTCTAGATACAGGCAGAAGTTTATATACTGATAATTTTTATACGAGTGTTGACTTGGCTCATGATTTAAATAATAGGAAAACCCATTTAGTCGGAACATTACGTTCCAATAGGAAACATAATCCCAAAGCGGTAGTCAATGCAAAATTAAAAAGAGGTGACATGAAGTATCTACAGAGTAATACAAAAGTTGTTATCGGAAAATGGAAAGATAAACGGGACGTTTTGTTTTTAACGACCAAGGATATTCCTTTGATGATAGATGTTCAAACAAAACGTGGACCTGTTCCCAAACCATCGACCATTGTTGACTATAATTCTGCAAAATCTTTTATCGATGTGTCGGATCAAAAGGCTGCATATAATTCCCCTGTTCGACGAAGTATGAAGTGGTATCGTAAATTGGCTGTGGAATTACTAACAAATACCGCACTTGTGAACTCTTTAGTTCTCTACAAATCTGTTACTGGCAAACATCTCTCAATTACTGAGTTCCGTGAACAGATTGTTCAAAGTCTTTTAATGCCTCAAACAACTTCTGAAAACTCTTTAACAACTTCTGAAAACTCTTTAACAACTCTGCATACGTTGGACGAGAAAGAGAAAAGGGGAAGGTGTTCAGCATGTTACAAGAACTTTTCGAACCGTGAAGGAAGAGCATCAGCGATGAAGAATGCCAAAAGGGTATACACTTTTTGTCCGGCATGTGCCGTTAATACCGCATATATGTGTGTTAAGTGTTTTGTGAATATTCATACATGTTCTTTGAAAAAATAAATTGTTTTTGTATTTTTAAACATAAAATATCTTAGGGAGAAGGTATTTGATTATCTTCCTGGTGTGAGCCAATATGGCACACATGGTCCACATTAAAACAAATTACAAAAATAATTATAAATAGACCGTGTGTACCCTGTTGGTACATGCTGTTTTTTTACTTAAAAAATGTATTTTGTTTTTATTTTAGAATAGAAATAAATAGTTATACACATTCTTATTTCAAAATTATTAAAAAAATGTTCCGGTCTGACAGAAAAATTATGTCATGATGGTCCGGGGCTTAACGTGTTAAAGAAACATACCCTAACTTGTTTCATTTAACTTGTATAAATGGAATATAAAGTGTTTTATAAAGCATACTTTACATACAGGATTATACTATAACTGCAATCGAACAAAGGTAACATTTTGGCATAATTTTTTTTATTTAATTTAAAATTTACAATCTACTCCACACTAACATTCTAATATTTAGAGTAATAAGTAAATAGTTTATGTATGTGCCGGGTACCATTTCAGCAATCGCTCTCCATACAGTTACTCAAGTAGGTTTCTTATGAACAAATTGTCATGATCTGATGTTTGTTCTTTATATTTATTCAGTCTGGATATTTTATCTTTTATTAATGGAGTTTTTAGATCGCTATGTATAATTAGATTTGTTACATACCAAGGTGCTCCAGATATCATACGAAGTGTCTTGGACTGAAATGACTAATATTTTGATATTTGATGGCTTTGTACATCCCCAGAGCTCAATCCACATATGTCCAATTTGGCTTTTGTATATATTTGTAGATGGTCAGTTTGTTTTTAAGTGATAGTTTGGACTTTCTATTGAGTATCTGGCAGATACTCAATAGAAATTCAAGTAGGCAGTGATTTCCATTAAGCGGCATTAACAGAATATATTTCAAACGTTTAACTCGATCAAAAACAAATATTTCTTACTTATTTTGTGTTTAGAAAATCATAGACCTATGCAAAAGCAAACATGTGTTCCTCTTGAACTCAGCAGAAATAAATATGTGACTTGAACCAATCAGGAACGTCTATTTAAGTCACGTGACACAAACAGTCAGACTGCAGAAAGCTTTAGTAAGGTTAATAGTGGTTGTTACTTTGCCGTAGAAATTTGTTTAATATTAATTTTAACGAAAAGTTTAGTTTAGTTATAGTAAAAAGTTCAGCTAAATAAAATGGAAGTTGATGCTAAAAGTCTTATTACTGTTAATCAGGGTTCGAAAGGAAGTAGGAAAAAAGGACACACTATTTTAGATAGGCCTAAACATGTTTTTAACAATACGAATTTTTGACTATTTTTATTTTTTTTAATAGGTCTAATGCAAGTTAATTTTTACAACAAGTTAGTTTCAATGTTATTTTAAAAAATGTGATTCAATAAAATCAATTTTGGTTCTCTATCATTTTATTTCAACACTTTCTTTAACCAAAACCAAATATTTTTATCCAACCAAAAGCAAACATGTCAGGTTTCCACTCAACCAAAAACAAACATGTCTCCTGAATTCAGTCAAAACCAACATGTCAAATATTAAATATTTAATAACTAATTAAAATAACATTTTCGATTCGAACTGCTATGTTATTCTTGTATATAAGAATAATTTGTCACAAGTAACATTTTTTGTCATTGGAAACAGTTGACTAATATTATAAAAAACGTTTTTCTCATTTCCTGAAAATTTGTATTTGACTGACTTGTTTTTTTTTGCTTGTGCGCTCCTCATTTGTCGATGTAGAATTTCAAGATTTACTTTATCGTACGTTCCCTCTATATCCATAAATAACGCTGTAGTGGAACGATTTAAAGAGAACGAAATATTAATGTCAGCTACTAAATGAGTAACATTTTCTATTGTGGAATGAGCTTTTCTAAACCCAAACTGATATTTTAGTAGCTTGAGGTTGGATTCTATCCAATATTCCATTTTTGTTTTGATGATTCGCTCGAATGTTTTTAGAACACAGGAAGCCAGTGATATACCTGTCCTCTGTAGGATTCTGATAACTTTGGATCTTTTTGTGGTTTCAACATTGGAATTATAATGTACTTGTACTACTTCCAATCTTCTGCATACTGCGTGGTTTCCCATATATTATTTATTATTTCTAACAAAGTAATTTTGCAGGACAATGGAAGGTTGTTTAACATTACATAATGAATGTTGTCAATATCGGGAGTTGTATTTTTGTGTTTTTTAATACTGTTCTGCAATTTTTTGAGACTAAATTTCTTTACTAGACTGCCCATTTCAATTGTATTGATATTTTCTACTTGACGAGGAAAAGCTTCTTCTTCTGCAACCCATGGTGGCGTGACTTGGTTTATAACGATTGTTGTTCACTCCCCTGCTACTACTTTACTGACTGGTTCTTTATAAATATTTTTTAACTTTCTAACCTCTGTCCATATTTGTGCTATTGGAGTATTTTTATTTATAGAAGTACAAAAATTCTTCTAAGATTGTTTTTTGCGCTTTTTTATTAGTTTTTTACATAGAGCCATTGCTCTTTGTAGGCAAATATAATTTACTGCATTTGAATTTTGTTTAAATCGCAAAAGAGCATCTTTTTGATTTCTGATTAATATGTCACATTCTTCATTCCACCAATGTTTATTAAATTTCGAATTGATCACCTTTTTCTTTTTGGCTATTGAATTGCCTGCTGCTTTGTTTACTTCTGCTATAAACTTGTCACATCCTTTTATATTATCTTGATTAATACCTTGTTCAATATTTTCAGAACAAAGTGACCAATTTGCCTTGCTTAAATTTCATCTGGTTTTATTTGTGTTTATAATGTAATTATCACTTTTAATTTCTATTAATATGGGAAAATGATTAGATCCTAAACTAGTTATTTTTGTTTGCCAATTGCACATTGTAGCCAAATCAGGAGGTACAATAGAAATATGTATTGCCGATTTATTCTTTTGATTTAATGAAGGAATGAGAATTGCTGATAGTAAATTTATTCCTGCTCTATCAGTAATATCACAACCCTACACTTGATGGTGACAAATAAAGTCTCCCGCCAAAATAAAAGGTTTTTCCAAATTCTGTAGTTCGGGACGCAAAAAATTTCTTACCATGTCGACATACCGCTCGCTGATTAAAATTACATTGCGTTCATTTGGATATTCAAAGAAATATGGCCCAATTATTCCGTGTGCAGACATGCCACACCAAACGGTCACTTTTTTAGAATGGAGTTGCTTCTGGTGTAATTGTCGTGGATTCTCATTACCCAGTATCGCGAATCCTGCTTATTTACGTTTCCATCTAAATGGAAGTGTGCTTCGTCACTGAAAATAATATTCTCCACACCTCCTTCATCCCAAAACTGATTCATTATGGTTTCGCAGAAGGTGCGCCTGTTTTCGTAGTCTGTCGGCTTCAGAAGTTGGGTTATCTGAATTTTATAAGGATGAAAGTGAAGATCTTGGTGTAAAATACGGTGCAAACTAGTGCGGGATAAATTTAGTTCCTGTGCATGTTTCCGAAGTGATTTTCTAGGATTTTGATTTATAGCTCGTTCGACTCTGTGAATATGCGCAGGTGTTCTAACACGTTTTGTCCAACCAGAGGGCGTCCTATTTGTCGCAGAACCAGTTTCACGGAATTTATTCACCCACAATTTTACTAAGGGATCTGATGGTGCATCAGCTATGCGGCGAATGTTATAGTGTTCACAAAACCGACGACGAGCTATGGGAATGAATCATCGCCTTTAAAGTATGCCTCCAGCATATAAGCGCGTTCTTCACCCGACCACTGCGGCCTGCGCCATGGCTACTGACAATAAATTCTCTAAAAATCCGCACGATTCTACATGGCGACGGTAGTGGTACGACTTCATACAATTACACAGGGTCGGCATAAGGCTCATTTAAAAATTAAATTTCATTATGGAACATCCTTTATTACGTTGGACGTAATAAATATTACAAAAACCAATTCCAAAATATTACGGCCAGCTAAAACCCTTTTACCACCCTGCGGGAATAAATGCAAATTAAAGTGTTCCGAAAAATTAGACGAAGCACAGAGAAACAAAATATTTAAAGTATACTGGAATTGAATGACCTTGACAAACAAAGAGAATATATTTCGTCTAATTTGAAAGCTGTTGCACCACGGTACAGATACTCAAATAAAGAAGCACCCAGAAAACCAAATAATGCATACTATTTTTTAATTGATGGACAGCAAGTAAGGGTGTGCAAATATTTTTTATGGCAACGCTATCAATTAATCACAAAGTTATAACAACGGTCCTGCGAAAACAAACTGTATGCGAAACCGGAAAGGTTATTGAAAAGGACAAGAGAGGGAAGCATGGAAAACATCAAAAAATAAGTGAGAGCATAAAAAATTCAATTAGAGCTCACATTAACTCTATCCCCAGGAAATAAAGCCATTATTGTCGGTCGCATTCCTCTAAAGAGTACATTAAAGGAAGTAAAACCATAACCGATTTACACAGGAACTACCTTACGTACTTAAAGATCTTCAACGAAGAATTTAATCTAGCATTTCATGTCCCTAAAAAAGACCAATGTGAAGAGTGCTTGCGATACTGGTCTTCGTCAGAGAAAGAGAAGGCATCTTTACAAGAAAAGTTCGATAAACATTTAACAGAGAAAGACTTATCCAGAACAGAAAAAGATAAAAGATATGGACAAAAATAGTGATGGTACAACAAAAGTCGTAGTGTATGATCTTCAAGCAGTTTTGCCTTGCCCAACTGGAGAAGTATCATCATTTTATTATGTTTCAAAACTGAATGTTTTTAATTTTATACTGTATGCTATTAAGTCTCACCAAAGTACTTGCTTTTTATGGCACGAGGGTGAAGCTTTGAGGAGGTCAAACGAAATAGAATCTTGCATTCTAAAGTTTCTTCAAAATATTTGTAATCACGAAAATTTAAATATAATCTTCTATTCTGATAATTGTGCAGGGCAAAATAAAATCAAATTTATAATTGCCCTGTACTTGCATGCTATAAATTATTTGCCCATAAAATCAATAACTGATAAATTTTTTGTCCCAGGACATGTACATAGCGAAGGGGATAGTGTCCACGCTATGATAGAAAAACAGATATAAATATAAAAAATCAAGTCCAATTGAAACCTCTATACTCTGGGTATAGAGAATTTTGAAGAAAAAGAACCGACGAAATAGGGGGAAAATAGGAGAGAAGAGATTTAAGACAGAAATGAAGAGTGGCTTAGCTCAGAAGGGAAAAAAATCAAAAGGGCAGAGAGACACTAAATCTCAAGTGAGTATTCGGGCTAGCTTCAATACACTGAATATTGGCTTTAGAGATATAAAATGATAGATGGGATAATGAAATGAACGTAATACGAAAGAAAATGAGACCCGTCAATACAAAAAGGGAAGGAAAGTAGATTAGAATGCTAGATATAAAATGATATGAAGGTACAACAAGGAAAGAATAAGAAAAAGGGCGCCAACTCGAACGAAGTGGGAAAAGTTCGAGATTTTTTTGAAATAACAAATGACAGGAAATAAATGACAATTGATACAAGCACCTGAAAAACAAAATACTCAGTACTAACCTTGTCTTGCTATATTATATACTGTTGATAGAGAACTGAATAAAAATCTACCTTTACTAATGACAAATATATTTATAATAAATAATTTTTAACAGTGTAGATATAAAAATAATAATTTAGGTAAATATACATATAAATAAATAATTTAACAATCGTAGTGATGGTGTATAGTTCCAACACGTCCTTATAGTCTCCTACACATACATTTTTAAAATTTAACCACTTTTACCAAACGGTAGGTATATAAAAACAACACTAACAATGAGTATGGGTTAGACTCTTAATTTAAATGGCACAATATCTATATATACTTTAACAACCTTCTATCATCTCTTTCTTTTCCTTTAAATCCACTTTATAAATTTTTAATACCCGTTTTACGCTATTTACTTAAAAAAAAACTGATTAATTAATTTATTATTGATCACTACCTAATTAATATATCTTTGAAATCCTAATATTCTGAAATAAAACAAAAAAAAAACAAACCCCCCTATTTATAAAAAAACCTATGGAAAATATACTGGGTTTGTATGCATATAAAAACAGTAGCTGTAAATAGGAATAATAAATAGTTATGAAATTAACAAAAAAATAGGCTTATCTTTTAAACAGATGATTATCCCTATAAGTCGTCCACTAGGTGTGTTATTCCTCTGGGTACGATAACATCCAACGCAGATGGGAAGCTGTTCAAAAAGAAGTGAAGCTGCTGCTCCTTTGAAGGTGGTGAAATTAGGTAACGATGTTATTTCCAAATGTTACTTCCAAATGTATGTCCAAATTTACAACCCCTGTGCTGGGTGTGACCCACAAAATAAATACTTTAGGGGAACGGCTATCTACAAGATAAAAACATTTTTTTATAGAAACTGGCTATACTCTGGACAGTGCACAACACATTGTACCGAACAAACAAAGCATTACTGTTCGGCTTTTATTTAAAATCAATTACAGGAAAAAAATAAATAAACATCTTGGTTTGGTTATGTCATGTCAAACTTTATGTCAGTCCACAGTCTCAGCATTAAAGGGCATATGCGCATTTACCTGTATCTGCGCGTTAAAACTTTGAACATGCAATCCATGTGGTAGAAGAAAAAAAAATTGACGAAAAACTAATGATGTACAAAAACGTTTAAGTGGAACGATATTTTGACGATAAAAACTCTCGACCTTGAATACGGTATTATAATAAAATATACTTGAAACACAAATGTATGTATCGTAATATAATTAGCAAAATGAATTAAAAGAATATCTAACAAAATAAAGAAGTAATGATGATGGATGATGAGCTTTATACCAAGAAATAATAAGTAGACTTACCTGAAGCTTAAAACATAGACAACATTTGCGGTATTCCACAGTTACTATTATTACTGAACTTTTAACGGCAAATTTTAACTTCTATTTTTCCTATGGGTATAACTGTTGTTTAAGGTAGTTTTTCTTTATATAATCGATGTTATACTTGTATGGACGCTTCAGATGCCGTTCCTTGCACAGAAATTTGTCTGTGTTTTCCTCGTTCAGTCTATTTCCATACTATCGCTTCAGACAGAATTCCATTTGCGCGAAGTAGGCAACAGTATGTCAATGACAAACTTTGGACGTAAACTTGGATGGTATAGTTTATTGTGCGGATATGGAAAAGGTTATATTGTTCCCACGTTTGGACATGTTCAAAACGGCAGTATTTACGCATAGAGTTGTTGTGTACAATGAGAGTTTTGTTCTAATAAGCAAAGAACAAAAGCAGTATAAAACCTTCGCTGTCTTGTGGCATGAAGACATGTTTGGAAGGAGCAAGGATGACCTTATCAGCACTTTTAATCAAATTTTGCTGTCAAAAAGAGATCCTAAACGTCTTACTATCTGGCTTGATAACTGCACCGGGCAGAATTAAAAGTTATCTCTGTTTTCCTTATTTTTGCACATTGTTACTTCATAAATTGTTTTTAGATATTTTGAACCAGGACATATATTCATGTCAGCAGATTCTCTCTACCATAGAGTAGAACAATCAATGCAAAAGATGGGAAACAAACTTTTCCTTGTTTTTTCTAACTTGCGTAGAGTATAACGCTAGTTTTTTTGGGTGGTTTGATAGCAATATATTTATTGATTGGCTGGAGCTTCAAATGATAACTAGGCTAAGAAAATTAGAAAGAAAGAAAATCCTAATATGCGACAACCTTTCTTCCCGTTTGAGAGTTCATTCACTCAAATTATATCGAGAAAACCAAGTAAACCTAACTTGTTATATATACGGCGGCGGTCCTACAGCTCTGGCTGCTTTCCGAACTTCAATCACCAGTTTTGTCTGTCATGCCAATCCTCTTCTTCTATTTATCTTCTTCGTCTATTTGTTGCAGTATAGTCTAAAATCTTTCTTGGCCATCGTTCATTGTTCATGCGTTTTACGTGTCCATACCAAATCAGTTGCCGGAATTCAATTCTGTAGTCAATGCTACTCTTAACCTTTGCTCGTTCCTTAACTACTTCGTTTCTTATGTGGTCTAATCGCTCTCAGTTTGTCAGTGTTTCTTTGTGTTATCTGCCAACATTCTATTCCGTATGTTGTGATTGGTTCTACTACACTGTGATAGAGATTTATTTTTGGTGTCATCCTGATGTTTTTTGACCATAATATTGAATTTCATTTTTGGATAGCTGTTAGTCCTTGAATTATTCTTTTATGGATATCCTTTTCTGTGCTACCATCTTCGGCAATAACAGTTCCTAAATATTTATATTCTTTACAGCTGTTTATAATACCGTCTTCAACCGGAATATTTTCTAGTTTTCCTCCAACTAAAAGACGCTCCGTTTTATTTATGTTTATTTTTAATGTATTCTTCGATTAGCTTTCTAGTCATGAATGTTATGTCTTCTGCATCATTTGCTACTACTACTTGGTCATCTGCAAATAGCAAAGTATAAAGGCAGTCCTCTCCAATTTATATTCCCATTCTTGAGCACTTTTTTATCCATAGTTGTAGCGCTTTTTGGATGTAAATTTTGAACAGCGTAGGAGAGAGGCAACGTCCCTGTCTTAGATCTTTAGATGTTTTAAAGAGTTTTGATAAATTGTCACCTATTTTTATCCTACTTACCGCATTTTTGTATGTATTATCAAGAGCTTTTACATACGTGTTATCTAAACCAGATCCTTGAAGCACTTTAAACATCCTGTTTATTGGGACACTGTCGCAAGCTCTTTCCAAATCTACAAACATTAGACGAGTTGTCAAATTTCTCTCCATTCTCTTTTCTACCAATTGCTGTAATACAAAGGTATTGTCTAAACAGAATCGTCGGGCGTAAAATCCGCTTTGCTCTTCGATTTCTGGAAAATACTTCTCGATTCTTGTTTTTAAAACTCACATACAGCCTTGCCACAGAATATGTTAGGAGAAGAAGATACTAATGTATATGGAAGTGAAAGATAATAATAGATATATTTTAAAGAGAGATCATGCATATTACCATCAGTCACTTAATAGACTTATGTGTTATGAGTTTTTTCAAATAAAAATTGTAATAAAAATCTTGCAATTTTGGTAGCATATTTTCCCACAGTTTTATATCGTTATAAATCTTTTTGTATAAAATACCTTTTGGGGTCAATGCTGCAAAGTAACAGTATTCTCTGTTCGAAATAAATAACTGTTCTTGCATTTGATATTAATAGGAATCAGTTCTGTTCAAATGCAATTGACCGTTAATTAGTTGGCAAACTTGAAGTTTTTTTGTTCAATAGCTTCTTCAGGCGTAAGTTCTCTGGCTTTATATGGACATTTAATCTCGACTACGCCTGAGTCACCTATCAAATTATCAGGAGAGGAAGCTGCCTCACCTAGCTGCAAGAAAGAGATATTCATCATGTATGAAAAGTCATGATAGTTCAATATTTATATTTCAAATTGTTTTCTAACATTTTTTTTTGCTTTCGGCTCGTTCGCAATTCCATATTCCGTAAATATATTTCCACAAAACCTTGGATTCAATATTTCTTCAATAGTTTTAGTTCTGTGTTTCTCTCGCAATTTGCATACTTTTCCGAAATTGCTGGACGTTAACCGTTGTTGACGCTCTACATACCAAGCAGCACTATTACCTTGAGCCGTCGTGTCGTATTATTAAAAATTTCTGTTTGTTCTGAGAATTTTTTTTGCATATTTGCAGAACTGAACTGACTCTTCTGCATTTAGACCCTAATCTTTATCAGGTTTATTACTACTTTGTTTCTTAATATATTTTTTTGGTTTTTTGTTTATTGTATCCATTTTTTAATTTTTTTTGAGAAAATAAATGTTGGTAATAACCAGTTGCACTTTTGCTTATATTTTGCAATTAATTATTTAAATAATTTCCACGTGAATTAAATGACACTGCTGCCGTCAAACCCCTTAACTGATAATCGCCTCTCTTGGTATGATTTACACGTTTACCTCCAACAAATTTTGCGATAACAGAATTGAAGCTTTTGGCGTTATTATTGGTGGCGCTTTTTATTAAACTTGTTGCATGATACTTAAGCCTAATCCTGAATGATATAATATCGGACAACAAACCACACTCTTGCATTTCAGGAATGTAATTAATTTCCTGGTCCAAATTTTGTTTTTTACAAAAATAAGCGGCACAATTTATCGCCGATTTGATCGCCGAACACGTGATACGCAGTGTTTTCAATATCTTTTTTTAAACTAAGTATTTTTATTTTGTCACTGGAATGGTTTTCTCGGTGATATTTGACAGCAGTCATTTGCCGTTCGTAAACGTTGTATATTCCTTTTTAGTGCAATTCTTAATGGTAAAGGAATAGGTTTTCCCGCAGAACAATGTTTTTTTGAGGACTGTTCTCTTAGTCGATTGACAAAATTTCGCAACAAAGTTTTTACACTCGATTTTCTCAATAAAAAAGTTATTGCCATACGGTTTGGCTTCACATATTTTTTTGTACGTGCTGCTGTCGCCATCAGCAATAAAATATTTATATTTCAAGTTGTGCATTTGTATACTCTGTTTAAAACCTTCTACAACAATTGCAGTTTCCATCGCAGTCGAAGTACCGTTATAATTTTTGTAACATACGTGTGGAGTGATAGCATTTTTTTACGCACAAACACAACAATGCTTGTTTTTTAAACCTAAATACAATAGCTTGCCAGTTATTTTTCCTATGATACAAGCCACACCCGAATTAGCCGAAAATATAACTTTATTAGATCTTCTTTCCCATGCACCATCAGCTATTACACTAATAACAGTTTTATCATCTTCTGGATCAACTTCAGCCCATTCTCGTGCTAGGCTTTCTTCCTCTTTTCCAACAGCTAGCATCAATTCCGTGTCTGTATTATAGAAATTGTCGATCAGCTTCCCTTCTGTTTTCTTGTGGATGGTTTCTGACATCACTGGCATATTTAGGGTCGAACGCCATTCTTTTAAATTGGCATATCCCAATCCAATAGATATGACTCCAGTTGCAGCAAACTGCAGTATTGATTGGAGTCTGTTGCGAATGTGGATCATCAGTGGAAGATGATCGTCCAGAACAGAAAAAGATATGGACAAAAATATATGTAATACAATGTGGAAAAAGCGCATCCGAAGACGGTAGAACAATCAGAATTGCATCTTTATGTTTGCAAACAAGTGATCTTAAAGAAAAACCCCATTAAATAAGGGGTACAATTTCAGTTGCTGATAATGACATAATTGAATTTTCTTGCACATGTAAAGCAGGTTTATCTAGAAAATCCAAGCATGTCTTAGGAACACTCTTTTACTGTTTTATGTAAGTATTGTTTTTAACTTTATGCTTACTTGAAATTAAGTAAGTACATTTTATTATTTATTTTAGGAAAGACAATGAACTTCCTGACCTGTCCTGCACAGATATAACTTTCTCATGGAAAAAAGTTCAAGAAGAGTCATTGGAATCTTACAAGCCAGTCCCATTATTAGAGCACCCATGTTTTCACAAGAATGCACCAAAAAGAACAAAATTGGTAGACGCATCAGATATCAATTTAGTAGAAAGTTAACCTTTAGGTTGACTTTCTACTAAATATTCCAAAGTGGCTAAATAATTTGACTGTTCCGCAAAATATTTAAAATCAAACTAAAGAATTGATGCTAAAAAATTGCCTAATTCAGCATTGGCAAAAAGCAATACAGGAAGACATGAAGTAATTGAAGTGGCAACGTATAATAAAGTCGGTGATAGAGACAAAGATGTATATAAAATTATATTTAAAAACCATGTCTCTGAAATTATGGCATACTTACAAGATTGTAAAGTAAATTTACACATGAAATGCTGCGAAGAAGCTCTAAGTAGCTTGCTAGTTGATGGAGTAGAATTGTGCATACGTTCTAGAAACCATTATGCTGAATGGACCCAAGAAAGGAAATACAGAATCACTGGTTCAGTTTGTTATAGTTTGTATACTTATATAAATAATAAGAACCCTAACTGGGACAAAAAAATTAGTAACTTTATTGATCCTCAAGAATTTAGCAATTCAAGCACAGACTATGGAATAAAGAATGAATCAAAAGCTCGTGGTGTCTATAAGAGTTTACACTTTAATTTTGAAGTAATCGAACCTGGATTAGTTGTATCTTTGTCAAACACTTGGCTTGCTTATTCTCCAGATGGGGTAATTATGGGAAATAACATTCCAAAATATCTACTTGAGATAAAGTGTCCAGTATTAGGAAAAACCAAGGGAATTCAAGAAGTCATTGAAGATGAGTGCCATAAAAATGTTTAGTTCGTGTTGGTGACAAAATTGAATTAAAAAAGAAACACAAATATTACGGTCAAGTTCAACTTGGTATGGCAGTGTTGAACTTAAAATCAACAGAGTTTGTCATTTATTCTTCTTTTAATAATAATATTCAAGTGATAAAAGTTTCTATAGACATTCCTTTCTTAAAAAATATGTTAGTCAAGTTAAAAAAACTTTATTATGATAAAATAGTTCACAAAATTTGTTTAAAACATGAAAAAAATTCTAGTGAAAACAGTGAACATATAAAATCAGGTAACACAAAAATATAGGTTTAAATTTATTAGATTCTGACCCTAGTTCTTTCCCAGGGCTCATTCCCAGTTTCTACCCCTTACTTATTCCTCTTCACTCCATACGGAGCATAGGGCGTCAACTGTCTGCATCCATTCTGTCCTATCCTTTGCACTAATATTTATTCCTGCGCAGGTTTTCCCAATAGCATTAATTTCTTTCTCAATACTTCTTTTCCACGTTTCTACGGGTCTACCTAGTCTTCTCTTTCCATGTGGTGTGTATTCTAGGGCTTGTCTCGCTATGTCTGTCAGATCTCCTTAGTGTGTGTCCCATCTAACTCCATTTCCTTTTGCATATTGTCTTAGATATAAGTTCCTGGTTAGTTATTTTTGTCCTATAGTAGGATCTGAGTGACTTCCCCTAAGCACTTCCGCTTCAGGCAGGCGCTAATGGGTTTCCTTACAAAAATCCACCCTTCAGGAACCACGCTCCCCCGTATCCGTCTGTCGCGTTTAGGTGAATAGTATGGGGATCACGAAAATGTCCCTCCTTTTGGGGCTTTTATTCAGACTGCGCGGAATATCCCCAAGTATCGTTCACTAAGGAACACGTCCAGGGATTTTCCGGGTCGGAAGAGGGGGTGGTTTTAGTTGGTAGGCGGCTGGTTATGGGGGGCACACGGGACGCATGGATGACACCCTGGTGTGTGGCCCTAGCGTGTTCTCCTCTCCTGTCCGAGTCCAACAGTACTAGGGACACCTTCCCTAGTCTGCTAATCAATCCAAAAAAAAGAAAAAAGTTCTGACTGATTAATTAAAAAAAATAAGGTGTTACAAGTTAATATTATTTATTTATTTATTAACGGGATAAACCCAATACATACAAAATACAATAAAGCAGAGCTTTTGTCATAATAATGAAAATATAAAAATTAGATACACGTAAAACTACAACTATAAAACAGAAACATAAAAAATAAAAAGAAAATAAACTATTTTCTAATGATCAAAACAACTGAATCAATTACAACAGTTTAATCTATTTAATTTTTCCTTTTTAAATTCAAAATTCAAGACGCCCGAGTTCTTGTTTAATAGAGGAAATGGAATAGTTTAATGGAGGAAAACATATTCAATAATTTATCTTACGATACTGCAATATAAGATTTTTATTGTGTGAACTGACAAATCTTTAGAAGAACGTACTACAAAACCCAACATCTTAAATGCATTCGAAACAGTATGGTCAATGTGAGAGTAAAATGTTAATTTACAATCAAATATTATACCTAAATCCCGAATTTCGTTCACACGTGTGACAGGAGTATTATTAATAAAATATTGATGGTGAATAGGCGAATGAGATCTAGCAAAAGTTGTTAAAAAGCATTTATTAATTTTAAGTTCCATATCATTTCTACCACACCACTTACAAAAATCATTTACTTGTGACTGAAGCTGAGAAATGTTCCTCATCTTTGATAGTCTTATATATTTTAACATCATCAGCAAACATTCAAAAGTTAACTTCCTTAAAAATAGAGTGAACATCATTCAAGAACGAATTAAATAGAAGGGGGCCACAGTGGGAACCTTGTGGTACTCCAGATGTAGCTGTAAAAGCATTAGAAAGAAAACATCCTATTTTTCCACTTAAACTTCGATTAGTCAGGTAACTTTGCATCCGATCAAAGAGACTTCCAGAAATACCATGTGCTGTAAGTTTCGCAAGTAAGATATTATGATTGACCTTATAGAATGCTTTAGAAAAGTCAGTATAGATGGAATCTACTTGTAACTTGTTTTCCAAAGCAATAACAATATCATTCTGATAAAGAAGTAAATTAGTTACTGTAGATTTACCCTGTACAAAACCGTGCTGTTCATTCACCAGAATTCTACTGAAGTCACACGTAAGCTGCTTAGTAATTAAATAATCTAATAACTTTGGAATTGCCGATAGAGTACAAACTGCTCTGTAGTTTTCAACATTTGACTTTGAACCAGATTTAAATATAGGTTTTACGCAACTACGTTTCCAGTAATCAGGGAAAACCCCTTCTTGAAAAGATTTATTAAAAAGTATATACAATGGCTTAGATATAGTACAAACACATTGTTTTAATAGTTAGGAATGCCATCAGGGCCAAAATTTAGTTTAGGAGACAAATTGTGAATACTCTCAAAAATAGTATTAATGTTAAAAGAGCTTGAACTCATGTTACCAGCATTTTCAAATTGATATTGTGGAGGGGTAGTATTGTGGTCAGTGAACACTGTAGAAAAAAATTTGGCGAATAAATTCACAGCCTCCTCCTCAGAACTACTTTGATCATCTCCTAAATATAAATGGCAAGGTACATCATAATTTTTCTTGCGACTGTTTATATATTTCAAAAAAGTGCGTGAGTCACTATTAATTCTAAATTCAGAATCTCTAACATATAAATTATAACAATCTTTACTTAGTCTACTACATTCAGATTTTAAGTTATGAAAAATAATAGACTCATCATAATTGTTGAACATCTTATACCTTTTAAGATTTTTCGAAGTTTTTTCTTTTCTATTATTAATCGTTTTAACTCCGGGCTAAACCAAACTGGAAATGTACTTGTCTTACATACTTTTTGAGGAACATAAGAATTTATTGCATGATTGATAATATCGTAAAATTTAGACACAGCGTCCTCAATGTTCAAAGCCTTTAGTGACTCCCAATTTATTTCCGACAAGAAAAAGTTCATACCGATGTAATCAGAAACATTACTCCGTTGTGGTTAAGGGCGTTAGGAAAAATTAAATCAGCAGCATTTACAACACTCGACTCGTTACAATTAGAAAAGATTAAGTCTAAAATTACATTTCTGCTCTCTTCTTCGGGTGCTATGTCCGTTTATCGAACGTTAGCGATCATGTTGGCTATCATAACTTTATTCGCAGCAGATCTGAAGAGGATTCCGAAGTATGACCAAACCATTGCCTCAAATTTCTTAACCAAGATGGTCTTCTTCTTCCTCGACTTCTTCTGCCTAATATTTTACCCTGCATAATTAGATGTAGAATACCACGGTACACAGAGAACCGGTATGCCGATTGTCGTCGCTAAATTTGGCTCGGCCGCGCAGCACGTCACGTGGGAACCTAAGAGATATTTGCTTATTGTTTGGATGCATTATTTCGTATGTGGTGGCGTTGAAAGTGAATAGATTGAGGCGGTTTTAAAATATTAAGCTGTTAACGATTGAAGTAATTATATATTATTTTAGTTACAAATTGTTGTTTATTAGCATAACTGTGTATTTTTAAAACTATTGTAATATAACTATGTATTAGTTTTATAGTAATTTATTAAAACCGAGACTATAATGCCATTTGAGGTGATATTATACATGTGCAGAACACGAACATATATTAGAATGAGCGATATAGAAACAGAACTAGAACAGAAAAATAAGTTTTAAAAACTGCCAGAGAGCACTTGACAAAAAGATATCTAAATTTTCTAATTTTAAAAAATGATTTTAATTATACTAATTCTAATATTATTAATAAAACCTTTCCCGCAAATTTGTTTTTTTTTTATTAATATACATAATATATATTATACATAATATGTATTAAGATACATAATTGATTTAAAGTTAAACCAGGTTAGGAATCTAAAAATTTAAAATGCGAACATACATACATATACAGAGTGGGCCAAAGAAAACAGTCCACCTCGATATTTGGCAGTATTTATTAGATTTTAAGAAAATGAAGACACAGGTCGATTTTTGATCTAATGGGGACACATTTTTACGGTACATACATCTGCCATTTCTCAACCCCCTCCCATCCATATCCCCCACCCCTTATTTTTAAATAGGGAATACGGGTCGTGTGCTACCTCATTTGAAAGGTTATTCAATTCTCTATTCAGTAATATTAACATTGACATAATCATTTACACAGGGTGTCCAAGAAAAATTATTTTGAAATAAATTAATTGACACAAAAGGATGAATGTATGCAATTTAAATCAAAATACATTCTGCTACTGACAGAAAACAGAGAAAAATGTTTATTTGACAAATAAATATTGTTTTTCGCTTAAATTCAATATTCAACCTACCAAGAGGCAGATGGGTGGCAGCTTGAATATTGAAATTAAGCGAAGAGCAATGTTTATTTATCAAAAAATATATTTTGTGTCAATTAATTTAATTAAAATATTTTTTTGAACACCCTGTATAAATAATTATGTTAATGTTTATATTACTGAGTGGATAATCTGGTAACCTTTTAAATGAGCTAGAAGAGGACCCCTATTCCCTATTTAAAAATAAGGGGTGGGGGAAGTGGAAGGAAGGGGGTTGACAAATGATAAATGTACGTACCGTAAAAATGTGTCCCACTTAGATCAAAAATCGACCTGTTTCGTCATTTCCTTAAAATCTAATAAATACTGCCAAATATCGAGGTGGACTATTTTCTTTGGCCCACTCTGTATATGTATGTATATTACCGTCTAATAAAATGTTCGCACTTGAAATTTTTAGATTCCTAACATGGTTTAACTTAAAATCAACCTTTTTCTATTTTGTAAATAAAATTTGAAAGTCATCAAGTAATTGGTTCTAAGTACTTCATCTAAAACTTAAAAGTTCTTAATGGATTTGTGGTCAAGTTTTTATTTTTAGTCAAGTATTTTTTAACAATTTAAACAGTAAGTAGACACAATTTTATGTGAAACATTTTTACAGATCCAGAAGTAGAGTGAATGTTTATATTATTTCTGTTTTATTTTTTTAATACACTATGGTACATGTGTATTGGACAACAGATACCTACCTAAAATCTTTATTTTTCAATGGAAATTCATGTTTAAATTAAATGCATATTGGAAAATGACAGTAAGAAGAATATAAAATACTTCTTTATTTTTTAAAACTTTTTTTAAAACTTCTTATTTAAAAAGCGATGATAGGTACATAATTTTAAAATTCGAACAATATTACCGCTTCATTTAGCATTGCCGGATGAAAATTAAGGTTCCCATATGACGTCACGCGTTCGCCTTCCATGCGTGCGAACATACCGGTTCTCTGTGTACCGTGTAGAATACTATATTTTCCGGATGTCTACAAACATGCGCAAAATACTCGAGTTTTCTAGACTTTATCATTTTTACCAGTTCTCTGCCTTTCTTCATCCTGCTCAGAATAATATCATCCAGCTTACTCTCAGCATTCTTCGATAGCACCATAATTCAAAGGATTCAACCATCTTAAGCATTCTTCCTGTTAAGGTCCATGACTCAACTCCGTAGAGAAGAACGGAAAACACGTAACACTTTAAAATTCTTGTCCTAAGACTCAAATGTATGTCATGACCGCATAGAATTTTCTTGTAACGGAAAAATGCTGATTTGGCTTGAGCAAGTCTGCAACGTATTTCGGTGGATGGATCCCAATTATCAGTGATTCTGCTTCCCAAATATGTTATAGCTTCAACTCTCTTAAGTTGTACATCATTAACGTGAATTCCAGCATCGATGTTAAGATGGAGACCATAATTACTGCACTGTGCTACCACAGAATCCAATAGATATTGTAATTCGGTATCACTACTGGCAATCAGTACAGTGCCATCTGCATATCGGAGATTATTTATCAGTTTCCCGTTTATCACAACTCCACCTTGTGTAGTACTGAGTGCCTCTTCAAACATTTTTTCTGAATAAATGTTAAAAATTAATGGTGAAAGAATACATCCCTGTCTTACTCCACGTTGAATTTGAATCTCTTCTGTGTGATCACCGTCTACTCTAACTGTGGCTTTTTGATTCCAGTACAAGTTAGCAATGATTTTTAGATCTTTATCGTCAATATTAGTTGACTTTAGAACATCTAACATCTTACTATGTGATACTTTGTCAAATACTTTTTCGAAATCAAGAAAACATAGGTACACATCAGCATTTACATCTCTATTCCTTTGTACTAATACCTGCAACCCAAACAGGGCCTCTCGTGTACCTAGTCCATTTCTAAAGCCAAATTGAGTTTCGCCCAAATGTTCTTCGATTCTTTTATATATTATCGCATGGATCACACGCAGAAAGACCTTAAGTACGTGGCTCATTAGGCTAATAGTTCGATGATCATGACATTCTTTTGCCTTCGCTTTCTTGGGAATTGGTATAAAAGTAGATTTCAGCCAATCATGTGGTAAGTAACCATGATTATATATAGCATTAAACAAGTCAACCAATACGTTACTTCCGCAATCTCCTAGTAGTTTTAGAACCTCTGTGGGTATTTCACCAGGTCCCATGGCCTTCTTTGATTTTGACAAGCGTATAGCATCTTCCACTTCGCTTTTACTTCTAGGTGGTCCACTATTCGCGTCCGTTATGTTATGTTGTATTGGTCGATCATCCTGAAAAAGATCCTCAATGTGTATTTCCTCCATCGGTGCAGTTTTTGTTTGGTGTCAAAAAATAGATTTCCATTTGAATCAGCTATCGCACGACTACTTATATTTCCACACTTTGCTAATTCTTTTACCTTCTTATGCATGTTAAAAGAATCATATTTTCTTTCCTACTCCTCGATTTCGCTACATTCTTGGGAGAACCATTGCGCTTTAGCATTCCTTATTTTCCTTCTTATTTCAGTGTACAATAACTTATATTGGTCTTCATTGCGATTTCTGTGTAGTCTTCTTCGTTCCATCAAATCGAGAATTTCCTGCGTCATCTATCTTTGTTTTGGTTCAGCTTTCACCGTCTCCAATTTCCCTTTTATATGAGTCTGAATGGTATTTCTATGACATTTCTACTATTGGACACAAAATTATTCTGAAAAAGATTGTAGAAACTATAGCAATTAACCATAAGTAAAGCTGGTGAATTTGGTGGATAGTTCAATAAACTACTAAATTATCGTTTGTCCACGTAACATTCGGAAGATTGAAGTAGAAATAAAAACCTTAGAGTAGTTATTGTTCATTAATATAAAATCAAGGACATTACAATGATCTTCATATATTTCATGATCAGACCGTGGCGGTATGTACACAGAGCCAAAAATAATAATAACTTTAGTATGAGGTATAGATAGAGCAAAACTGTTAAACTTTTTCTTAACGGCTATAAGGACACCACCACATCTTCCCTGAACTTTAAAATGATCAAAATTATCATGATCTGCTCGAAAGATATTATAATCAGAATCCAAGCCCAATTCTGAATCAGAATAGCTATTTGTCACCCATGTTTCAACAAGTATAATAACATCATAACTCGAACACAATACACTCAGACTAAAATCTATCAACTTCGTACGCATGCCTCCCACATTATGAAAATAAATAGATAGCTTTGAATTATTTAAATTAGATTTCTCTCTACAGATTAGTTTTTTTCTTTAATAGGTAAAATTTTAGGGATTTGTTTCACCAGCAATTTTTTTTTCCAGTTTCTTCCTAAGTTTATTTAAATAATTCCGCTTGCTGATAGTAAGATGGGAGCTTACTCTAATATTTGAAGGTAATTGACTTCGGTTTTTTAGTACACGAATAACACTAACAGAGCTGTCCAGAATTGCTTTAATTGGTCGAGGCCTATTTGCTTGCTTTCCAACACGAAACAACTTTTTTTAAAACGTTAAATTCCCAGGTGCAAATATTTATTAGGTGGTGGTTGTTTTTGACACGGTATTTTTTTCTAAACCGTTGAGGTGGAAAATAGTTTCTGGCGCCGCGCCAGTCAAAACAACAAAAATAAAAAACATAAAAACTAAAACAAAAATTTAATAGTCCGGGCAATGAATAAATTAGTACCGTGAGTTCAAAATTTGAGTGAAAGAAATATAAATCATGGATGATTATATTCAATATGTTGCAGTCCAAAATTTATCAAACCCACTCATCCCAACGTACCAAAATCCTATACCAGGAGCAGGACGGTATCAACGTGAAGATATGATGTCAAAATTCTTACTATCCTACATTACCAGTACAATATTTACAACCTGTTGCTTATGCACAACTGCTAATATATACTCTACAACCGCCAGAATCATGGAATATGTAGAGTGATCAAGAATAATGGACAACAATACAAGAACAGGTCAAGAAATGAAGATAATCCAGACAACAAAATTAGAAAACAACCAATCTTTAAAAGACTACTGGCTGAATCAACCAACCACTACCAGTAATCGATTCCAAGCTTTGGAAAATAGTACATAAAAAAAATAACGATTACAATTCTGTTTCATCAACTAAATTTTCAATTATTATACACAATGTATCATACATTAAACCTCTGTGGTTACCACAGCCCGTCCCGAGCCCAGATAAAATGTGGAGGGTGATTGGCAAAGTTAGCAACCGACCAATCGTAAAAACGAATACTGCTCAAAAAAACAATATGAAGTCTCGGAACCGTATTGATAATATGAAGGCGACCACGGCAAGAAATAAGGACACGAGAAAAATCTCCAAAACTCAGATGAGAAGAACAACTTGTAATATCAGAACAATCAACACTATAGAGTAGTCAGAACAACTAGAGACACCCTTGAAAACAAGTCCTCCTGAATGTTGAAACTGGCAAAGAAGTAACTGTTACCCAGTGTATAAACTACTTTAAGAGACTATTGTTTCATCAAAATTCATTCGCCAATGATCTCCTGACTTCCCACCACTGCTTAAAAGACTAAAAAGGTTTTATCCCATCTCTACCCAGATAGTAGTAATGTAGACTAAATATAGGTAAGAGGGCTTAGCACTGAGTGAACCACCCACTGTCTCACTTTTTACTTCTGTCATATTGTTTATTGTCATATTGATAATATATTGCAATAAATAAAGTTAAATTAAAATGAAATAAAAAGGTTTATAAAGATATTCTATTTTTGAAAAAATACTTAATGCTTAAATACTTTTCTAAATAACATATACAGTAGGAAAAATGAAAGAATACCCATGAACGAACATATAAAACACGCTGTATTTTCATGTCACCGTGTCACACAAAAAATTTGCCAACGCAAGTACATGTAATAATTATTGTTACATGTAGTTGCACTGGACAATTTTCTTTGTGACACGGTGACAGGAAAATACAGCGTGTTTTATATGTTCGTCCATGAGTATTCTTTCATTTTTCCGACTGTACATAAAATGTATTTCATAAAATTAACAGAAAACTTATTTAGTAAAAAATAGACAAAATAATTAATTAAACATAAGTGGAAAAGACCAATAAAAATTTGTGATTAAAATTAATATAATTACAGTAAAACTTCTGTTAACCGAAATAAAAGAATTTCTGTTAAAAATAATATTGTTTTTTGTATTCTTGTTGTATCAAATTACTTACATAGTATTCTTCGTCAAAGCTGGCATTAAAAAATACTATGAGATGATTTTATGTTTTTTTTAATATGTAAATAATATAAAACAATGAAATTAGGAAAAATGAACAAATTTAAAGTTTTTGTTTAAAGAAATCTTGTATTTTCGTTGGTGTTTTCCTTTCGATGTTTTACAGCTATATCTAACGAAGAAATACATTAAGCCATAACTAGTTATATCTAAAATCTTATGGAAAAATTGACATGAAAAAAACTGGGTTGTAAATACCCATGACATGCATCCTATAGTTAAGTAACTGCAGTAATAAAATACATGTGTTGTCTATATTTAGTTGCGTTATTGAATTATATGAAAGCAATGTAGGCAAATTAACATCGAATTTTTTCCATTTTGCGATAAAAATTTACTTTTATTGACGAAATTATTGGAACTGATAAAATACGTACTAGTGATCATTGGCGAATTAAATACCCAAGAAGTGGATTGCAGGTGAGAATAGCCTACAGAATAACTTATTAATATAATAATTACCAAATAATTACTAAAAAGACTTGAAACACAAATTAGGTTGATAGGCAACCAGTTTTACCAAAAGTGTCTGGATAGGTAACGAACCTCTGAAGAGCGAACCTCTGTGGACGTTATCTTACGCTAGACATATAGACAGCACACATTACAGCAGTGGTGTGCTGAGATAAGGGCAAATAAATCAGGATGAACATGACTAATGAAGAAATTATGCAATTTAAGGAAATTATCAAGGAATTAATAAACGAGACTACAGCTGAAATTATGAAAGATACGAAGGAACTGATTAACGAGGTAAAAGAAATGAATCAAATATACAGAGAAGAAATAAAACAGCTAAAAGAGGAAAATTTGAAGATAAAACATAAAATGAAAGAATTGCGAGTTAAAATGATTAAAATTGAAGAAATAGAAGAAAGGCTAGAAGTAGCTGATAAGAAAGACAGAAAGAACAATATTATTATAAGCGGTCTGGAAATTCCAAATGCTACAGAAAAGGAAATGGAAGATAATGTAAAACATTTTTTCGAAAACCAGTTAACGATAAAAATTTCTGTCCCAAAAATAAAGGAAATAAAGGAGAAGACATACCTGATTAAAGTAGAGAATTTTGCACAAAAATTGGAGATAATGAAAAACAAAGCTAAATTAACTAGGGGGAAATATAATCAAGTATATATAAATAACGACTTAAGGAAATTGCAAAACAAAAAATAGAAGAAAGGAAAACCGTAAAAATTGGATACCAAAAACTTATAATCAATGGGCAGAAATGGACTTGGAATACAAAAAGCAGCGAATTGGAAAGGGATAATGCCAATACAAAAAACTGGACAAATTAACTGCAAGGAAAAGCAAGTGCAAGGACCATAAGGAAACGACAAGGCAAGAAATAGGTAATGACAATGGCAAACAGGATAAGAAAAATATTTGGAGACTAGCAACGTGGAATATCAGAGGACTAAATGGTAAAGAAACAGAATTGAGCTACGAGTTCGATAAAAACAAAATAGAAATATTAGGTATTACAGAAACAAAAAAGAAAGGAATTGGTGAAATATACCTAGAAGGCGGTCATTTGCTTATATATAGCGGGGTTCCACCGGAAAAGAGAGCAGCTGCAGGAGTAGGTACTATAATTAAAAAAGAAAAAGTAATAAAAATACAGGACTGGAAAGGCTGGTCAGAAAGAATAGTCGCTCTTGAGATGAAAGATGAACAGGGAGAGCCACAGACAATAATTACGGCATATGGACCCGATGAAAATGAGAAAAAAGAAATCAAAGAAAAATTCTGGACAGACCTAAATATAGCAATAGAAAACAGTAAAGGGCGGATTTACGTCATTGGAGACTTCAACGGAAGAGTAGGAATCAAAGATGAGACAGTAACGGATGTAATTGGAAGGTACGGTGAAGAAGTGAGAAATGATAATGGAAAACGGTTAATAGAATTCTGCGTACTAAATAATTTAATAGTAACAAACACACACTACCAACACAAACACATACATAAATTTACTAGGCAAGGACCAAGAGAATCAGAAAAGTCAATAATTGATTACATACTAGTAGAACGCGACAATCGAAAGGTAATTCAAGACGTTAGAGTCAGAAGAGGACCAGAAATAAGTAGTGATCATTATTTGTTGGAAGCTAGAATAAAGAATAAAAACAAAAAACCCCAGGAACATACAAAAGAAAAGAAAAGAAAAATTGAATACGAATCAATCAGAACTTACAAGCTCAGAAACAAAGAGATTGCCCTAAGATACAAAGAAATGGTTGATTTAGAAATAGCAGCTCTGGAAAATGCAAATGATAGTAACAACCTAGAACAAAAATGGCAATCATTTAAAAATATATTACTGGAAGCGGCGAAAAAAGTATGTGGCATTAGTAAAAGGAATGACAAGGTGAAACAAACAAACTGGTGGAATGCCGAAATAAAACAACAAGTGAAAACTAAGAAAAAACTTTGGAATAATTATTTAGGAAACAAAACAGTAAACAATTACAGCAAATACAAAGAGGCAAGAACTGCAGTAAGAGATATGATAAAAACAGAAAAGGAAAAGAGTTGGCATCAATTTGGAAAACAGCTGGAACACAATAGCAAAGAAAATCAAAAACTTTTTTATAGAACATTAAAATCTCTGAGAACAGACAAACCTAGTAAAGATATGAGAATTAAAAACAAAGAAGGAAAAATAATCACAGAAGAAAAAGAAATTATTGAAAGATGGCGACAACACTTCCAAGAATTATTAACTACCACAAAAGAGGATAGGAATAAAGAAACCAGTAACGCGACAGGTAGTGAAGAACAGAGAACAAGCATCGAGATAACAATCGAAGATACAATAGAAGCAATAGGCAAACTTAAAAACGGAAAGGCACCTGGACACGACCATATACCACCGGAAATGCTGAAGTACATGGGAATGAAAGGCGTAAAACAATTAGCTGAAATATTCAAAGAAGCAAGCAAAAAAGAAACAATACCGAAGGACTGGGAGATAGGAGTAATAGTACCGATATATAAGAAAGGAGACTACAAAGATTGTAACAACTATCGAGGAATTACACTATTATGTTCTTCTCTCAAAGTCTATGAAACAGTACTAGAAAAAAAGCTGAGAAACATTACAGAAACTACTTTAAATGAAGCACAGAGTGGCTTTAGAAAGGGACGAGGAGTACAAGACCATATTTTCACGGTAAAACAAATAATTGAAAAAACGTTACTGTCTAAAAAGAAAGCATATATGGCCTTCATAGACCTGGAAAAGGCATTCGACAGAGTAAAATGACAAACTGTGTGGGACAGCTTGATAAGAAGAGGTGTTGACGATAAACTAGTTGAAATCATCAAAAGTCTTTATAAGAGAAATAGGAACTACATAATACATAAAAACATGAAATCAACAGAATTCGAAACAACTGAAGGACTAAGGCAAGGAGGTGTCATGAGCCCAACCCTCTTCAACATCTTTATGGACGAAATCATGATAGAGTGCACACCACAACTAAAGAAATTGCATGTAGGGTACAGGAATCTCCATAGCGTAACCATTTCGGAATGTGCATTCGCAGATGATGTAGTAGTTATCTCAGAAAAAGAAGAAGACCTGCAAAATAACCTGCAAGCATGGAATCACGCATTATGTAAACAGGGTATGAAGATAAATACACATAAGACGAAGACCATGGTAATATCGCAAGAACCAGTCGTAATAAATATGCAAATTAATGAGGAGGCAATAGAACAAGTAAACCATTTCCAATACTTGGTCGTTACAATCGAAAATAATGGAAGGCAGGACAAATATGTTGAAGAGAGGATAAGTAAAACATCAAAACTATTTCATGCAATAAAAAATAGCTTCTTACATACGGCTGTGAATCATGGATACTAACTAGAAAACTAAAAAGCAAGATACAAGCCCTAGAAATGAAGTATTTACGAAGAGTTAGAGGAGTGACAATGAGAGACAGAATAAGAAGCACAGATATACGCACAGATCTTAAGACGAAATCTGTACTTGAGTATATTGAAGAAAAACAACTAAGTTGGTGGGGACACATGAAAAGAATGAAAGACAACATACCGGTGAAGAAAATATGGGAAGCCAGGATACAAAAGAAAAGAAGTAGAGGAAGACCTAGAGAAGATTGGGATACAGTAGTCGCTAAAATCATCCAAAGGAAGGGGAAAACAATAGCAGAAGCAAGCCGATTTGCATACAATAAGAAACAATGGTCAACATTTGTACACACTTGAAAGGATGTGCCAGTCCCGACACTGAAAAGTAAAAGGGACTCAAAAGACTATATATATATATTAGAGCGGAGTAATTTATATGACAAAAAAAAAGTCATCGGGTCACAATCAGTTTCTGATTCTACAATGAATTCTGTGAAAAAAAAACATTACACCATAGGTATCTGATGAATTTCGAGGCGCCACATTTTTCATTTTAGTTTTGAGGTACATCAGAACTCGTCATTTTACGACTTCTGATGTACATTGAGGTTGATTGTGGACAAGATTTCAACTTTTTTTATTACGGAAAAGTTTATTTTAGTAGCTTTTGAGACGAGGAATCCATTTTTGATATCTATTTTTACCAAAATTACTCACCAGGGGGCGCTACAATGCAATTTTGTGAACGTCAGGAGTTGTCATTTTATGACTACTGATGTTCATTGCGGTTAATTGTGGACAAGTTTTAAACTTTGTTTACGGAAAAGTGAATTTTAGTATTTCTTGAGACGAGAAATTTAAATTTAATATGTTTTTCTGCCAAAAACACTCACTAGGGGGCGTTACAATACAATTATATGAATATTAGAAATTGTCATTTTATGACTTCTGATCTACATTCCAGTTGATTGTGGACAAATTTTAAACTTTTTTTTACGGAAAAGTGTATTTTAATAGCTTTTGAGACGAGGAATCCATTTTTGATATCTATTTGTACCAAAAACACCCACCAGGGGGCGCTACATTGAATTTTATGATTATCAGAAGTTGTCATTTTATGACTTCTGATGTACATAGCGTTTGATTGTGGACTTTTAAACATTTTTTACGCAAAAGTGTATTTTAGTAGTTTTTGAGACGAGCAATCCATTTTTGATATGTATTTCTACCAAAAACACTCATCAGGGGGCACTACAATGCAATTTTATGAACATCAGAAGTTGTCATTTTATGACTACTGATGTAGATTGCGGGTGATTGTGTACAAATTTTAAATATTTTTTTACGAAAAAGTGTATTTTAGTAGTTTTTGAGACGAGTAATCCATTTTTGATATGTATTTCTACCAAAAACACTCACCAGGGGGCGCTACAATGCAACTTTATGAACATCAGAAGTTGTCATTTTCTGACTACTGATGTAGATTGCGGGTGATTGTGTACAAATTTTAGACATTTTTTTACGAAAAAGTGTATTTTAGTAGTTTTTGAGACGAGGAATTCATTTTTTATCTATTTGTACCAAACATACTCACCAGGGGGAGCTACAGTGCAATTTGCGTCATTTTGTGAGTAAAACAATGTTAATATTATTATTTTTTCTTTTATTTTTATTTCGTAGATATTAATTCTGTTATTAAAAATATTTAACATTAACTTGATAATTATAAAATTTAAAAAAATTAATAATTCTGTTAATAAAATTAATTAAAATATAATAATTAACTAGACCTTAAGCAATTACTTTTATATTAGGTAGAGGAGCCCAAGCGGGGATTTCTGCAGTTTCTCGAGCACGTCAGAATATCACATGGGGAGAAACATTGTACCCTGTAAATGTACCCCTACCATATATGGACTCTAACTACAGGAGATTTCGTTAAGGAGGGTCCGAAAGAATTTATTATTAGAAAATCTCGAAATCATCAGATCAGTGGCGTACTGAGCATGGTTCCGCGGGACCAGGGCCCGGGCCCCTTGGGGGCCCGCTTTAATGCGCTTTTTGCTTCTTTTGTTTCTAATTTGATAGGGACATTTTGAACTACACAAGTACACAGATAAGAAATGTAACTGCTTAACAGATTTTCATTTTTGTGTAGGTACTTGTGTAGGTAAAAACGAACAATAATTATTGCTCAAAAATTTTGAAAACAAAATTTTTTATTGAAATACAGGGAATGCTGTTGTAAGGTTCCCTGCTGGTTCTTTTCAGAACCAGCCAAAGTCTCTCCACTTAGAAGCCGTAAGCAGTTAGAAGATAGCCATAGTTCTTAGTGTAAGGACTGTACTGAGTTCTACTCGATAGGAACTCAGTACAACTCTTCAGCGTAGCAATAGTTCCAGATAGTTTTATTTTAGGTTTATTTTTAATGTAAGAAAACTTGTATCGTGTTCTTTTTAGAACTCGATACACAATGCACTGGCCTTTGTTAAGGCCCATGGTGCAAAACCCAAACCCATGGCAAGTTGCCATTGCCTTAACCCAGGAGGGTTAGGGCCCAGCTGATGACCAGCGATGCCTTTCACAAGTATATGGACGAGGACCCAATAGGCCGGGGGTGAACTGAGTAGCCCCTTGCATGTCATAAGTCGGAGGCCCTTCTGGGGGACTTACGACTCCGACTTATTTCCCCTATTGAGGACAATATCTTATAACCAATTTTTGTCGTCAGGAAAACAAAAAGTCCAAAATATTCACAATAGCAAAAGCTATATTTTTTTATACTAGGTAGTTGAGATTTTTGAAGTTGAGTTATTTTGAAAAAACAATTTTTTTTTCAAAAGTATTAATTTTTTTGTTAATTTAAAGCCAAATTGTTTTTAAAATTGAGCACTTTGAAGCGGTAAAACTTACAGATCATATAAGCCAGGGGTCACTTGACATGTTAGCTTTGTGTATGCCAAATTGCATCTCAATCCGAGCAGTTCTTTAAAATTGACAGCAAAAACCGTGAGTAAATGGACTATAATTTAGTTTGAGTTTTTATGAAATATTTTATGATATATGATGATTTATATTGAATGTTTTGGGCGGGGACCCGCATCCCAGCTGGAACCAGGGCCCGCTGATCTATCAGTACGCCACTGCATCAGATTAAGATAAGGTAAGTTAAGTACATGCAGTATATTTAAAAAATCTTGCGATTTGAGCGGACCCGTAAGGAAATGGATGAGTCACAAAGTTTCACAACTTTGATCGTCGGAAATGAACGTCAGGTCGAAAAACTGAAAACTACGTGTTCAATATTTTTTAAAAATCTATCAAATGACATCAAACACGACCACCCTCGGTGGTGGGGTGGGGGGTTACTTTAAAACATTAAAATAGGATTCCCCATTTTTTTTATTGCAGATTTGGATTTCTTAGGTAAACATAAGTAACTTTTATTCGAGACATTTTTTCGAATTATGGATAGATGGCACTGTAATCGGAAAAAATGATTTTTGGAATTTAAAATAAAGAAATGGAAAGTATCCAGTAAAATGGAAAACTTAACTTAAGTTTTTTTGGTTTTCGGACTTAATTTTCACAATCCAATAGGTCTCCATAACGCTTGAGTAACTGCAAATTTAGCACACCTGTCTCCCCTACTAATACGAACGTATTACATCTGGTAGAGTCATATAACTCCAAGACAAAAAAGGTATAAAATCTTACAATTAAGATGAAGGCGGAAGTGTCTAGTCGGTGTCTAGTCGGACAAACTTTGATCTTTGGGAACACTGGAACAGGGGAAGTTTTAATTGGGGAACAGGTTAAAAATTTGGAACGTCAGACTACGAAAACGTCCCATATATTTTGTCAGGCAGAACTTCCAATTGATTTGTTACCCTTTCATTAAACACTCACACATTTGCGAAAATCAGACTGCTATTTATCACCAACTGGACATTTTAATAAGTCATAAGTCCGACACGTAGAACATGTCAAAGACAGGAATTATGCTTGGCAAAATATTGCCAAGATGATCAGCAAAATCGAAATATACAATATTTTGGGAATGGAGGAAAATGCAATGAACGGCATTCTAACGTTTTCTACACCAAAATTTGACCAAAACCGCGTTTTGAATCATATTAATTTGTTATAATGCCTTATAATGACATTTTTGAGTCCCTCGTATTAACACCTTATTTTTCCATTCATACTTTATGATAAAATGTACAAATTGAGAAAAAAGAAGAAGCCTGTTCGGGCTTAAATGCTTCAGCTTGAGCTTATTTTTACGTTCCTCAGAAGCTATACATCAAGTTTTAGAAAAATCGAAGATCCAAAATTTTTTTGATCCAAAATTGAGTGGTTTGGTTACTCAAAAACATCTAATTTATTATATTTCAAATAAATTTAATTAAGCAAAATATTGTTTAGTAAAGTTTATAATAAACTAATTAATATTACCTATTTTTTGTAACATAAACTCAGGGCCTATTAAATAAAAACGTTGAAAAAATAATACAAACACTGTTTTATCCAAAAAAAGTAGTCGTAAAATGACCAAAAAGGCACTGTAGTGCCCCCTGGTGAGTACTTTTGGGACCAATAGATATCAAAAACAAATTCCTTGTCTCAAAAGCTACTAAAATACACTTTTCCGTAAAAAAAAGTTTAAATATGTCCCCAGTGAACCGCAATGTACATCAGAAGTCATAAAATGACAAATTCTGATGTTCATAAAATTGCATTGTAGCGCCCCCTGGTGAGTGTTTTTGGTAGAAATACATATCAAAAATGGATTGCTCGTCTCAAAAGCTACAAAAATACACTTTTCCGTAATAAAAAAAGTTGAAATTTTGTCCACAATCAACCTCAATGTACATCAGAAGTCGTAAAATGACAAGGTCTGATGTACCTCAAAACTAAAATGAAAAATGTGGCGCCTCGAAATTCATCAGATACCTATGGTGTAATGTTTTTTTTTCACAGAATTCATTGTAGAATCAGAAACTGATTGTGACCCGATGACAAAAAAAATTACTCCGCTCTAATATATATATATATATATATATATATATATATATATATATATATATATATATATATATATATATATATATATTGATGCACGTTAAGTTGTGACTTCCGGTATACAGAAGAGGCTGTCCGACTTCCACCTTTTCTACTAGGAATTATTTTTTAAAAATTGTGTATTTGGTAAAAGGGGGGCTTATAAAATGGGTCTACCTATTGAGGGGAAAGGATTTACCAAAATAAATTTTGTATATATATACGTATATACCGAAGCGTACAGCATACGTTATGGCTTCCATATATAGGGTAGTTCAAGGTGCGTTGTCACTTCCAGCGGTGTTGTCATATTTTGGAAGTCACAACGACTCGTCTGCTGATTTACCTCTTACTTTAAGCGTAATGTGTGATCTTTTGAAACTTTTACTGTGAATACAGTTGTGAATGCAGTTCTATGTTTTAAAGTTGTCTATTTAAATTAAAAGATTGATATTCTTTTGATTAAACAGGTTTACAAAAAAAATACGTTTCGGAATATTTGACGAAACCATATGACTAGGGGGTTTTTGGGGTCGCTGGTCACGAATCCGGGGTCCGCTGACCTCTATCACGTCAGGTAATGGTAATCTCAAGGTCAAATCAAGATAAACCGACAGTCGCTCTGAAAAAGTATATTAGGGGGTTTTTGTGGTCGCTGATGACGAATTTGTGTCCGCTGACCTCTATCACGTCTAGCTCAAGGTCATTTCGAGGTCAAATCAAGATAAATGGACACGATCGCTCTAAAAAAGTATATTAGGGGGTTTTTGGGGTCGCTGATCACAAAACTGGGGTCCGTTGAGCTCAACCGCGACAGGTAAAGGTCATTTCAAGGTCAAATCAGTTTTGTGGACTTGTCCTGATTTGGCCTTGAAATGACCATTACCTTACGTGGTAGAGCTCAACGGACCGCAGTTTTCATGATCAGTGACTCCAAAACCCCTATATTTTCAGAGCGATTGTGTCGATTTATGTTGATTTGACCTTGAACTAGACGTGACAGAGGTCAGCGGACTAATGATTCGTCATCAGCGACACCAAAAACGCCCTAATATACTTTCTCAGAGCGACTGTCGATTTATCTTGATTTGACCTTGAAATGACCTTTACCTGGCGTGAAAGAGGTGAGCGGACCCCGGATTCGTGATCAGCCACCCCAAAAACCTCCTTGTAACATGGTTTCGTCAAATAGTCCGAAATTTAGTTTTTTTTTTGTAAACCTGTATTATTTATGATATGATTGATATTTATTTTACAAATACTAATATTTTATTATTGCTGCAAAATGAATTTTTTGGAATTAATTAAAAAAGTGTTATTAGTAAGTAATTTATTTATGAAAATTATATCAAAAATTTTAATAAATAAATTTGAACTTATAGGAAATTTTAATATTTATTATTTTTCTTGATTAAATTTTGAATTTTAGATTTTATTACAGGCACCGTCCTTTTAATTTTTGATGTACCAATAATAATGTGTAATAAGAAAATTAAATGGCTAAATACACCAGGTGGGGTTGAGCTGCTAAAAAGCTATCTAGGTCCATCTTTTTAGAGCAGATTAGTCCCAGTCTGCTACTCGATACTATTGACTGTGCTTCTCCAGTTCTTTCTATCCTCTGTCTTTTTCTGCTAGTCTCTAATTCCTGCCCTATATAAATTTTCCTTTACTTCCTGTAACCATTTATTCTAGTTCCTCCGCGTCTCCTTCTAATTCCGGGTTTCCATTGTAAAATTGAGTTTATAGTTGTTACGCTACCTGCTCTCCATATATGCCCCAACCATCTAACACTGTGCTGAAATCTGAAAATCTGGAATAATATCTACCCGGGTCGAAACATTTTTTTTAATATATGAAAATAGTTATTTATGAAACAGTTCGTGAAGTATGCTTTTTACGAATGCACGTGATGTTTAGAGCACAAGCGACAACGGAGCGAGTGCTATACATCGCTTAAGTTCGCAAAAAGTACTTCACGCACAGTTTCATACAATATTTTATCTACGATAAACAAATAAAAAAACTGTAACTCTTCATCACTGGAATTCATTCCTATTCTACAATTTTTAGAACTTATTTAAACATTCTAATTTCTTTCAAACCACAAAACTGTCAAATTTTTTTTTGTAATTTATTGCTCATTATGTCATCACCATGACAACGCGAAAGTTAAGGATATTTGATTATATGAAAGTGTGTCAAAAACAGTGCGAAAAAGTAAATCCCGTTTAAAATACATTGTTACTTCACGCACACGTTATCCATTAAATAGATCGATGCAGATCGGCCTTATATCGGATCCTCTACTATTAGTCCGTTCGCTGACGGTAAAATATTGCAAAACCCATAAATTTTAAAAAACCGCTTAGATCAGGGGTGGGCAATTACTTTTAAGCGCGGGCCAAAATGAAAGTTTCAAAATGTCTCTCGGGCCGGAGGACTATACCGGATATGTACGCTGTGCTCACGCGAATTTTTTTGGTGTAGTTTATTCCCTGCTCAAGAAATAAATACTATAAGTATTATTTTAAAGCATTTGGACAAAGAAATTTGACTGTTAATAATTAGAAAATGGTAATAATAAATTGTCCTACTTGGGAATACATGCGAAAAACTTGTGCCCAGTAAAATATGTCACGTAATTGAAAAAAAAAATGGTCATTATATTAAATCATAAGAAGATCCAGAAAAAGATCCAGATAAAAAATGAAGATATTGAGCAAGTGGACAAAATGAAATACTTACTTAGGAGTCTGGATTACGGAAGATTTAAATTCGAAATCATAAATTCGATCAAGAATAGAGCAATTGAGGGTAGACTTTTTGAAGATGAGGACATTTCTGAGTCACCAAAGACTCAATCTGCAAATCTGATATTAGTTGATAAAATGTTGTACATATATCCACTCTATTCTTTTTTATGGTGCCGAAGCTTGGATTGTTAATGCTGACTTAATGAGAAAGCCGGAAGCTTTTGAGATGTGGCTTTTTGGGAGAATTTAGAAAATACCGTGGACCGATCATATACGAACAAAATGATGTTGCACGAAATGGAAAGAGACAGTGAACTTTTGACCTCCATTAAAAGGAGACAGACAGCATATTTACGGCACATGCTCAGAAATGATATGTACGAGTTGTTCGAAGGAAAAAGGGGTCCTGGTAGACGACAAATATTCTGACTGAAAACATTTGAGACTGGACCGGGTTAAACACACAGACGCTTTTAAGAAAAGCAGAAAATAGAGACGAATTTGCAATGGTGTTTTAGCCAACCTTTATTAGTGGAGTCGGCGTTAGAAGAATAATAATAAATTAATGGTAATTAAATAAATCAGTTATTGAAAGATTTTATTTTCTTATTTATTTATATTTTAACGATACAAATTAATTTATATTGATACATATTTTGTAAATATACCTAATGTTAAATAAAATTATAAAAAAAAAGACAAACATTAAACGTTAAAATTAATAGAATACTCATTATAAGTATAACTTCTATAATAGTTAATGCGAAACGTGAAATCGCGAATGTTCATGTGATATTATTTCTTCAAAATTGGGATCCAAATCACCTGTAGCAATCCTTAATACCGAGTGTAGATTTTCGTCAGTAATTTGTGATCGATATTTATTTTTCGTAGAAACCATCAACGAAAAAGTTCTTTCACAAATATATGTCGAACCAAATAAAACTAGGTATTTTTGAACATAGTTTAAAAAATGTTTAAAATGTTCTGTATTCAAAGCACCGTAGAAAGCACTCAATTCGTTTGATTGAACATTTTCTTTTAATAAATTATTTGCCTGTAAGTCAATTAATTCTAGCTGAATTTCAACAGGAGCTTCTTGCACATCGAAATTGAAAGGTTGACTAATTAATGACAAAGGTTTTTCAATAGCTTTGAAATCTTGAAATCTTCTTTGGAATTCAGTATGCAGGTCTTGTGTTACTGAACTATATTTAAGAAAATCAGAATTTTTCAATAATTCTCGTCGTGTTTGTAATGATGGGAAGTGGTTTAATATTTTTTTATTAAAGTTCTCAGCAAATAAGTTTAGTTTTATCATAAATGCTTTGACATTTGAGTGCATATTGAAAGCGAACTGGTTTTTCCCTTGTAAATTTACATTAAGTTCATTTAAATATTTTACAATATCTACAGAAAACGACAAATCGTTTAGCCATGCCTCATTTTGCAATTCAGGAAAATCATGTAGTTTTTCTTTTATCGACAAGAAGGATACTATTTCATCAAGCAAATATTGAAATCTGTCCAAAACTTTACCGATGCTAAGCCATCTCACCTCAGTGTAGTAAGGAATTTCGTAAGTCACTTTCAATTTCTTTCAAAAATTCAACAAACTGTCGATGATTTAAGGCACGTTCCCGGATAAAATTTACAACTTTTGTCACAACAGTAACGACGTGATTCAATTTTAAAACTTTTCTACATAACACTTCTTGATGAATAATGCAGTGTAAAAATAATATGTCTTGTTCTGGCTGCAACTGTTTTACTTTGTCGCTGATTCGTTTTAGTAAGCCCACATTTTTCCCTGTTAAACTAGGACAGCCATCCGTAGTGATGCTTACTATTTTGTTCCAAGGTAAATTTACTTTAACTAAACACTCTTCAACAGCGTTAAAGAAGTCTTCACCGGTAGTTGTATCTTTCATTGGATGCACACTAAGAAGTTCCTCGCGAATTTCACATTTTTTGTTAATGCACCGAATAAATATTAATAATTGACTTGTGTCAGTAATATCGCAGGACTCATCCAACGCCAGAGAACAATATGTAAAATCAGCAATTATTGTTTTTAGCCGGTCGAGTAAATTTCCTGAAATATTTTCGATCCGTCGTACTATTGTTCTCCTTGACAGGCTTAAATTTTCAAAAATATGTTTTTTTTCAGGACAACATATCTCCGACACTTCTACCATGCACTGTTTAACAAATTCTGCTTCAGAAAAAGGTTTACATAACTTAGCAATTTTGTGTGCAATAACATAACTTGCTTGTGTGGTAGATTTCTCGATGCTACTTTGTTTGCTAAAAATATTTTGTTGTTTATTTAAGTTTTTTGCTAAGTTGTCTGCAGCATTTTTAAGTTCTTCTAAAGAAAACGATGCATATTTTGGATGTTTTGATGTAAAATGCCTCTTTAAATTATATTCCTTGAAAACAGCAATGGTTTAATGGCAAACTAAACAAATTGCTTTCTTACCAATGTTCGTAAAAAGGTATTTTTCTGTCCATGCTTCATTAAAATTTCTGCATTCCAAATCAACTTTTCTTTTTTTAGATTGTATCATTTTGCAAATGCTTACAAATAAATATTTTAATACAATAAAATAAAAACAATGTTTTCAAATTTTACTTACAAAATGTCCTCCACTTTTAAAAATTTATTATATATTTGCAAAATAACACACACTGTATCAAAAGAAATATGAGGAGTAATAGGAAATACGACCAGTGCTAAATCAAAATAAACTTATACGCGTCTTTCGAAGTAGTTGTAAAACTTCGGCAAAAATCGGTAACAATGAATTTTATACTGAAGTAGGTATTCCAAACAACCATACTTAATTCAGATTTAATAAATAAAGTAATAAAGAATCATATTATTGGGACCAAAGTGCTGAGGTATTTAGATCATAAACTGTCAGTGATATGGTTGAAATAGATACCCAAACACCGAGTGCTTGTCTTGAGACCTTGAGAGTTAAATACGATTATTAATACCGAATAAACAATTATGAATCTCCGGGGATTTCCCTATATTTTAAAAGAAATTTAAAGTAAATAGTTACAATTAAACAGTTTTTAAAAATATAGTTAGCTAAGGCTGTTCGTAATTATAATACTCTCTATTATTTATATATTTAATAATTTATGTGAACACTATGCAAACTATTACTGTTGATTTCAACAAAATCACATAAAAGGGATTAAAAAGATTAGGTACTTGCGGGGTTTTTCAACGGGCCGGACAAAGTAAGCGAAAGGGCCGGACCCGGCCCACGGGCCGGCTTTTGCCCACCCCTGTGCTATAGCCTTATTCTTTAACTATATCGCTGTAATAACATTGTTTCTAGACAGGTAAATTATCATTGTATACTGGGCGCACCAATAAAACTGGTTTTTTTTTCAATTTTCACAACACCCTGTGGAATATTCTAGCCTTTATACAATATTGAAATTAAAACCCAACTATAGCCCCAGGTTTTCTTAACGTTCTGTTTGTTATTCATTCGCTTATGTTGGATAATAAAAAAGTTAGGGACTTTAACAACTAAACATGTTCTTTATCAATACATGGTGTTTCTAAATAAGTGCGACAAACTTTAAGGGGTAATTCTGCATGAAAAAATAATGATCGTTTACTTGATAAAGCTATGTCCGCAAATGCTTGCAAATATAAAATTCTTTTGCCAAACGATCATTATTTTTTCATGCAGAAATTACCCCTTAAAGTTTGTCGCACTTATATTTAGAAACACCTGTATCGATAAAGAACATGGCTAGTTGTTAAAGTCCTTAACTTTTTATTATCCAACGTAAGCGAATGAATAAAAAAACAGAATGTTAATAAAACCTGGAGCTATAGTTAGGCTTTGATTTAAATATTTTATAAAGGCTAGAATATTCCACAGGGTGTTGTGAAAATTGAGAAAAAAAACCCAGTTTGATTGGTACACCCGGTATACAATGAAAATTTACCTGTCTATCAACAATATTATCATAGCTATTTTGTTAAAGAATAAGGCTATAACATATTAAAAAAAATTACTTAAATCGGACAACAGGTTTGGGAGATACGAGACATCAAAAATTACCCTTTTTTTGGGGTGCCCGTTTTTCGTGCCGGTGAGTGTAGAGTAAATTAGAAGTTCATTGTAAAAAAGGAAGTAAACAAAAACACGAGAAAAATGAATTTATATAAGTAAATAGGTAAGTAAATATTATAGATTAAAATAAGTACAGAAAATATATATAATTATAGAGATATATAATCACTTATTGTACCTTCATTTAAGGCTAACTTTAAAAGTAAAGCAGATCTGCTATTATTCATGTTTAAAAACAAAAGGCACACAAAACACTAAGTACGATTAGGACCGCGAATCTACAACAGATAAATGTCTGGAAACCGTTACACAGGGTTGCCAAAAAACGGAAGTCACACCGAGCGGTGTGGTATACGGAAGACGCTACGCGTTGTGTACATAGCCTGTATAGTAGCACGGGAGCGACACTAGCGCTAGTGATATACCGTCGAACTAAAATCTGATCTTATGAGTATGTTAGATACGATATGACTTCCAGCGAAATTTTTAATATAAGCCTTCTGATACCATCTAGTAGCCAAATTCGTAAAAATATAGGCAAAACGTTGTGACTTCCGAAATCGGAAGTCATAACGGTATATATGAAGTAACAACGTATTACGAGAATCTACTTTGGAAGTCACATGGATACATGTATCAATATATATATATATATATATATATATATATATATATATATATATATATATATATATATATATATATATATATATATATATATATGAGCAATATTTCTACTTTTCGGTGAATTTTGTGGGGAGGGTCCTCGGATTTTCTTCAAATTTTAGTATGTTATTGGACTTATTGAAAAAACGTCATCCTGAGAGTTACAGCCCCCTAGCGGCCTTAGAGCCCTAGATAGGGCCCGTCAAAGACCCAAAAAAGGTCGTTTTTAGCCTATATTTGACAGGCTGTATATCGACTCCCAGTTAACCGATTTTAACTCACCAAACGTTATTTTCTTTATAATTTTAAGTTGTTTTATCAGTGACAATTTCAAGTCTCTAATTAATAACCTTGATTTTTGGGACCATTTTAAGTAACGCTAAAAATTTCAAAAAATTGCTATTTTCAAAAATTTGTTAAAAATCTAATTTTAATCCGATTTTCTTTTTCTGGTCGGCGGTTTAAACGTAATAAAAAGGTCTTTAAAACAATATTTCAAGAGTTAAAATCCGTTCGGTAGAAGCGGATATACAACAGATTGAAAATGGACATTTTTGTAAAAATCGCGTTTTTATGGATTTTCAAAGTGCTGACACGTTTTGGGGTATATATTAAATTGTACCAAAATTTTTTTAGAAGTAGCTTTTTATATAAATAATAACTTCGTATTGGAGATTTTCTTGGCCCGGGCCTCTATCTACCTTATATGACCCTCTAAAAATGAGTATTTTGTTACTCAAATGAGGTGACTTAACAAACAACTTACGGCCTATTTATATCAATTAGAGAGCCCGAAGACTTTAGCTATTACGGATTAGAAAAGTAGAGATCACAACCTTTTATTTGAGGGCTCACACAAACTTCTAGGTAGCCTAGAAGTACAGTTAGGATATTTCAAAGACCTAACTAAAATTAAAGTATCAATTCTGTGAACGCTACTTTTATAGACTAAGAGCCGCTATGGGTGAAATTTGTTAACTATTTTAGGCACGATAAGAGGCCATAACTTAAACAATAAAACCTAAAAGAAAACGTATGAACACTATACCGTCACTTTTTAGAAGCACATACCTCGACAGTGGCGCATCAAACTTTCCACTTATGAACAGGATAAATAAATTAAAAGGTACCCTTCCTTACACCCAGAATTCAATTTTGTTAATTTTTTAAAGTTCTACGTTATTAAGAAATAAAACTCAGTGTAATTTTAACACACCACCCCCATCCCCCTTCCCCCACCACCAAAAAATCCAAAAAACTGTTTTTTAGGGGATTTTTGGTGATTTTCCCTGTTTTATAGACTTCAAAATAGATTAAATTAATGTTTTTTTATAGGTTATATGTTAATTGAAGTAACTGTGTCCTGTAGAATATTTAAAAATTGGATAAATACGTTGAAACCCCCAAAAACCCCCTCGAAAAACAATTTTTTGGATTTTTGAAGATGGAGAACCTTACGGAAACTTCTGAAATAAATTAAAAATATAGCATTTGATAAAATACACAAGATTAAAACAAAATAGTCCAACAGCCATCCCCAAAAAAAAGTTTTTCGTTTAAAAGTTTATAAAAATAAAAAAAATAATTTTTTTAGGTTACGTCACTCAACCTACGTGTCTATAAAAAATAGGCATGTTTTGTAAAAGCCACAAGTATGCGTGTGAATTTTTTGAAATTTTAAAATTGATTACATCCCACCTAAAAAAAATAAAAAACGAGAAATGAACTTTTTGATGGTGGGGGTAGGAAAACAGGGGAGGCGGGTTGAAATTACACTGAGTCTTATTTTTGAATCACGTATAACTTTAAAAAATAAAAAAAAAAATTCTGGGAGTGAGGGAGGGTACCTTTTAATTTATTTATCCCCTCCATAAGTAGAATGTTTGATGCGCCACTGTCGAGGTGTGTGCCTCTAAAAAGTGACGGCAGAGTGTTCATAGCTTTTCTTTTAGGTTCTACCATTTAAGTTTTAGGCTTTTATCGTGCTTAAAATAATTATCAAATTTCATCTATAGCGGCTCTTAGTCTATAAAAGTAGCGTTCACAGAATTGATACTTTGATTTTAGTTAAGACTTTGAAATATCATAACTGCACTTCTAGGCTACCTAGAAGTTTGTATGACCCCTTAAATAAAAGGTTTTAATCTCTACTTTTATAATCTGTGATAGATAAAGTCTTCAGGCTATCTGATTGATAGAAATAAGCCGTAAGTTGTTTGTTAAGTTGCCTCATTTGAGTAACAAAATACTCATTTTTAGAGGGTTATATAAGGTAGATAGAGGCTCGGGCCAAGAAAATCTCCAATGAAACGTTATTATTTATATAAAAAATTGCCTGTAAAAAAATTTTTGTACAATTTAATATATACCCCAAAACGTGTCAGCACTTTGAAAATCCGTAAAAACCCCATTTTTACAAAAATGTCTATTTTCAATCTGTTTTATCTCCACTTCTACTAAACGGATTTTAACTCAAAAAATATCATTTTAAAGCCCTTTTTAATACCTTTAAACTGTCGTCCAGAAAATGAAAATCGGATTAAAATTAGATTTTTGACAAATTTTTGAAAATAGTAATTTTTTGAAATTTTTAGCGTTACTTAAAATGGTCCCAAAAATCAGGGTTATTGACTAAAGCCTTGAAATTGTCACTGAAAAAACTACTTAAAATTACAAAGACAATGACGTTTGGTAAGTCAAAATCGGTTAAATGGGAGCCGATATACAGCCTGTCAAATATACGGCAAAAACGACCTTTTCTGGGTCTTTGACGGGCCCTATCTAGGGCTCTAAGGCCCCTAGGAGTCTGTAACTCTCAGGATAACGTTTTTTAAATAGGTCCAATAACATACTAAAATTTGAAGAAAATCCGAGGACCCTCCCCACAAAATTCACCGAAAAGTAGAAATATTGCTCATATATATATATATATATATATATATATATATATATATATATATATATATATATATATATATATATATATATATATATATATATATATATATATATATTGATACATGTATCCATGTGACTTCCAAAGTAGATTCTCGTAATACGTTGTTACTTCATATATACCGTTATGACTTCCGATTTCGGAAGTCACAACGTTTTGCCTATATTTTTACGAATTTGGCTACTAGATGGTATCAGAAGGCTTATATTAAAAATTTCGCTGGAAGTCATATCGTATCTAACATACTCATAAGATCAGATTTTAGTTCGACGGTATATCACCAGCGCTAGTGTCGCTCCCGTGCTACTATACAGGTTATGTACACAACGCGTAGCGTCTTCCGTATACCACACCGCTCGGTGTGACTTCCGTTTTTTGGCAACCCTGTGTAACGGTTTCCAGACATTTATCTGTTGTAGATTCGCGGTCCTAATCGTACTTAGTGTTTTGTGTGCCTTTTGTTTTTAAACATGAATAATAGCAGATCTGCTTTACTTTTAAAGTTAGCCTTAAATGAAGGTACAATAAGTGATTATATATCTCTATAATTATATATTTTCTGTACTTATTTTAATCTATAATATTTACTTACCTATTTACTTATATAAATTCATTTTTCTCGTGTTTTTGTTTACTTCCTTTTTTACAATGAACTTCTAATTTAATCTACACTCACCGGCACGAAAAACGGGCACCCCAAAAAAAATGGGTAATTTTTGATGTCTCGTATCTCCCAAACCTTTGGTCCGATTTAAGTAATTTTTTTAATATGTTATAGCCTTATTATTTAACAATATAGCTATGATAACATTATTGATAGACAGGAAATTTTCATTGTATACCGGGTGTACCAATCAAACTGGGTTTTTTTCTCAATTTTCACAACACCCTGTGGAATATTCTAGCCTTTATAAAATATTTAAATTAAAGCCTAACTATAGCTCCAGGTTTTATTAACATTCTGTTTTTTATTCATTCGCTTACGTTGGATAATAAAAAAGTTAAGGACTTTAACAACTAGCCATGTTCTTTATCGATACAGGTGTTTCTAAATATAAGTGCGACAAACTTTAAAGGGTAATTTCTGCATGAAAAAATAATGATCGTTTGGCAAAATAATTTTATATTTGCAAGCATTTGAGGACATAGCTTTATCAAGTAAACGATCATTATGTTTTCATGCAGAATTACCCTTTAAAGTTTGTCGCACTTATTTAGAAACACCATGTATTGATAAAGAACATGTTTAGTTGTTAAAGTCCCTAACTTTTTTATTATCCAACATAAGCGAATGAATAACAAACAGAACATTAAGAAAACCTGGGGCTATAGTTGGGTTTTAATTTCAATATTGTATAAAGGCTAGAATATTCCACAGAGTGTTGTGAAAATTGAAAAAAAAACAGTTTGATTGGTACGCCCAGTATACAATGATAATTTACCTGTCTAGAAACAATATTATTACAGCGATATAGTTAAAGAATAAGGCTATAACATATTAAAGAAATACTTAAATCGGAGAATAGGTTTAGGAGATACGAGCCATCAAAAATGACACATTTTTTGGGGTGCCCGTTTTTCGTGCCGGTGAGTATATCTATTAAATAATCTAAATTAATTTTAAAAATCTTATTAAAAGCTTAAGGTGATAAAGTAGCGATCAACAGGTAGCCAAAACGCCAAATCGATTTTATAGTTATTGTTATTTCGAAAGTAATAAAACGTGTAAAAATTACAAAAAAATTGAATGTACAATTACAATTGAATGGAATTATATACACGATAAAATGAATCAAGAGCGATAAAAAGTTTAAAGTAATAAATTCTAGTAATAATATAAAATACAGTAAACTCTCTCTTAAGAGGGTAGGCGCAAAATCTCTGTTCAATGCTATTTAAATACATTTATTTTTTTCGAATCCTGAGAAAACTAATAATATTTTTTTAAACATACACCCAGAATGAAAGATAACATTATTACGGGGGACCGAAAGTCCCTTAGAATAAAAAAAAGTTTCTTTTGAATGAAATGTTCGAAATTAAAAATCACACTAACTTTTCTCTTGTTTTTTCATCCCATTATCTTTATTAAAATAAACATATATTAGGTATATAAATTATTAAAATAAACATTATATAAGTTTTCAGGGACTTTCTGCCCTCGGTAATAATGTAAGCTTCCATTCTGCGTTTAAATTTTTCAAAAATACTTCTTAGTTTTCTCAGAATTCGAAAAAAATTAATGCATTTAATTAGCACTGGACTAAGATTTTGCGCCTATCCCCAACGAGCACCTCCTCTATACGGACGGTATTTAAAACAAAATTCATTTGCCGATATATTGAGCCTGTACTCTTCCGGACAATCCCTTAAAATGATGTGCACCTAAATGAAAAAAAAAATACATAAGTATTTTTTCCAAATATTTTAGAATACAAAACTACAATATTTATATTTTATTATTTCAAATTAACACAGAGATGACAACGAGTGATATTTGATAACTCTTTACGTTATCAGCAGTAGGTAATAAAAATCTGGTTCTTAATAGTGTGGGATCCGTCATTAAAATATTTTGTGTGTCGGTCATTAAAAGAAATGTGACACCATAACGCGTTGCTCTAATAATACTTTAACATTGATATTATGTTGTGACTAAAAATGTCAACGGAATGTCTGCTTGATTGAACATATCCAATAAAAATTGTATTTTCTTTTAAAAATGTTTGGGATTGAAGGGGGACTTTGACTGTATGATAAAACAATAATTATACAAACAAAACAGTCAAAACAAACATAATTATCAAGATTTTTGCTGTAAACTCGTGGAGAAATACATTAAATTAATAGAGATCGGGAAATATGCACTTAAAAAACCTTAAATTATGCAAAAAACAGTTGAATTGAAATATGCACCAAAATATTATGCTTTTATGCATTTATAAAAAACGCAATAATAATTATTATTGGTGTATTGAAAGTAGGTATTCCAGGTTGTATCTTAGTCGATAGGAAAAATATTCTGATTCGTTTTTTACGATCTTACGGAGATAGTATAGTTCATTAACGGTTTTTGCTCCAAATTTTAAAGAACGGATTGACGTGAAATTTAGCTTACACATAGGACCCATGTAAAAGAAAAAAAGTGAAAAGAAAACTTTGCCCTGGGGGTTGAGTTTCTCCTCTAATCGGAGGGGAAAAATATACGTTCAAAATAAATTCGGAAATGGATAAACACACTAATTCTAAGCAACTTCTGTTATATAGAATTTTTCACTAAGTTAATACTTTTTGAGTTATTGGCTAGTCGATATGTCAATTTTTCAACAAAAAACACTTTTATACGGTTTTTTGCCAATAACTCAAAAAGTAAGTAGGTATGTTATCGGGAAAAACATTAAAAATATAGCTTATAAAGTAACAAAATTGATGTACGTATAACTTTTTAGAAGCAAAGTTGTAGCTTTGTAGCTAATGTAAAACAGGAAACAGGTTCATATTCGTCAAATTTAAAAATGAATAATTTCACGTGAAATAACCAAAAAATGATAGCAACTAAAAAATGATACACTGTTCTGAGAAAACTTATTACAACTTTTTAAAGTTTTAAAAAATCTTTTTTATGTTTTCTAAAAAACTTTCTAGCGTTAAAATTAAGAAAGATACTTTCAAAATAAAGTAGGTCCTATTTTTCTTAAAAAACTCCGAAAATCACCCCTTAATTCGGGCTAAGTAAAGGGCTAATTTTTGAAAAAATTGGGTTTTAAAGTAAAATTGTTTAAATTTTGAAAGAGATGCTTTTTTTTTTCAAAATGACATAAAATTTATTAGTGCTACCAAAAATTACAAAGTGTAAAAAATGTAGGTTTTGCTTTTCTGAATATTTAGGATTATGTTTTTTTCTTTGAGACAAATATTGGTTAAGATATGGCTGTTCAAAATTGGCATACACAGTTGGTTAGTGACTAGTTCAATCCCTTTCAATTACATACCCTTCAAAAATAAGCACTTTGAACCAATGAAGCTTACAGATCATATTTATAAACAATACATACACGAGTAAATCAACTTGTGAAGTGGTGACGATAAATTTTATTTGCTAACTTCCTTAATTTAATGCTAAAAACTTTTTAACCTTTTTTTAAACACTACAAAAAAGTTGTAATGAGTGTTCCCCAAAAAGTGCTTTAGTTTTTGACACTTCACGTTGGAATATTCAATTTGAAATTTGACGTGTATGAACCTATTTGTCATTAGTTACAACTCTTCTTTTACTGGGTCTAGGGATCTCATACATAAGTACACCATTTTTTTATGGGCTGTATTTTTCTTAAGAATGTTTTTTTCGATAAAATACTTACTTTTTGAGTTAATTGCAAAAAAACCGTTAAAATGTGTTTTTTTTTGTTGAAAAAAGAACAAAAAAGAACAATAGTTCCTTAGAATTAGTCAGTTAATCCATTTCCGGACTTATTTTAAACGTATATTTTTTCATCCCTAGACGAGGTGAAAGTCACCCCCATGGCAAAAGAAAACATCGGCACAATATCAATTTTCTTCTTTGATATGTTACCTATGTGTATGCCAAATTTCATGTCAATCTTAAGTGGTTTTTTAAAATTTATGGGTTTTGCAATATTTTACCGTCAGGGAACGGACTAATAGAAGAGGATCCGATATAAGGCCGATCTGCATCGATCTATTTAATGGATAAAAATAATTATTGGATATGTAATTTAGTATGTTAACAATTATAAAAAACAAGGGGTGCATGATCTAATTTTCTTCTGACTATAATCAATTAATAATTAATAAATGACTTTTATCTACTCTATGTCATATTGTATATAAATTTTTAGTTTGTGAAAACTGTCATTATAGATAGCAGTGCTTTAAAGTAAGCATGAAGTAACAATGTATTTTAAATGGGATTTACTTTTTCTTACTGTTTTTGACACACTTTCATATAATCAAATATTCTTTCTTAACTTTCGCGTTTCATGGTGATGACATCTTCTTTTTCTTCAAGTGCCATCTCCGCGAAGGAGGTCGGCAATCATCATAGCTATTCGGACCTTGGAGACGGCTGCTCTGAAAAGTTCGTTTGATGTACATCCGTACCATTCTCTCAGGTTGCGCAACCACGATATTCTGCGTCTCCCTATGCTTCTTTTTCCTTGAATCTTTCCCTGCATAATGAGTTGGAGCAAGTTGTATCTCTCTCCACGTGTAATATGTCCGAGATATTCAAATTTTCTGGTTTTAATTGTATTTAAGACTTCCATTTCTTTATTCACCTTTCTCAGAACCTCCTTGTTTCTGACGTGTTCTGTCCATGATATTTTTAGAATTCTTCTATATACCCACATCTCGAATGATTCCAGTTTTTTCATTGATGCTCTATCCTTAGATCTCTTGTGCAGAGCACAAGAGAGGTGATGACATAATGAGCAATAAATTACAAAAAAAATTTGACAGTTTTGTGGTTTGAAAGAAATTAGAATTTTTATATGTCAAAGCTCTAAGAATTGTAGAATAGAAATGAATTCCAGTGACGAAGATTTACAGTATTTTTATTTGTTTATCGTAGATAAAATATTGTATGAAATTGTGCGTGAAGTACTTTTTGCGAACTTACGCGATGTATAGCACTCGCTCCGTTTCATAAATAACTATTTTCATATATTAAAAAAAAATGTTTCGACCCGGGTAGATATTATTCCAGATTTTCAGATTTGGGCACAGAGTTGGATTGTTGGGGCATATATGGAGAGCAGGTAGCGCAACAACTATAAACTCAATTTTAAAATGGAGACCCGGAGTTAGAAGGAGACGCGGAGGAACTAGAATAAATGGTTACAGGAATTAAAGGAAGATTTATATAGGGTAGGAATTAGAGACTAGCAGAAAAACAAAAGAGGGTAGAAAGAAATGGAGAAGCATAGTCAATAGTATCGAGTAGCAGATTGGGAAAAATCTGCTCGAAAAAGATGGATCTAGATAGCTTTTTAGCGGCTAATCCCCACCTGGAGGGTTTAGCCATTTAATTTTTTATTACATATTATTATTGGTACATCAAAAATTAAAAGGACGGTGCCTGTAATAAAATCTAAAATATTAAAATTTTCTATAAGTTCAAATTTATTTATTAACATTTTTTATATAATTTTCATAAACAAATGACTTACTATTAACACTTTTTTAATTAATTCCAATAAATCCATTTTACAGCAATAATAATATATTAGTATTTTTGTAAAATAAATATCAATCATATTATCATAAATAACACAGGTTTACAAAAAAAAACTAAATTTCGGACAATTTGACGAAACCATATGACAAGGGGGTTTTTGGGGTGGCTAATCACAAATCCGGGGTCTGCTCACCTCTATCGCGTCAGGTAAAGGTCATTTCAAGGTCAAATCAAGATAAATCGACAGTCGCTCTGAAAAAGTATATTAGGGGGTTCTTGGGGTCGCTGAAGAGGAATCCGGAGTCCGCTGACCTCTATCTCGTCTAGTTCAGCGTCATTTTAAGGTCAAATCAACATAAATTGACACCATTGCTCTGAAAGTATAGGGAGTTTTGGGGTCGCTGATCATGAAAACTGCGGTCCGTTGAGCTCTACCACGTCATGTAAAGGTCATTTCAGTTTAAATCAGGAGGAGTTAACAAAATTGATTTGACCTTGAAATGGCCTTTACCTGACGTGGTTGAGCTCAACGGGCCCCAGTTTTGTGATCAGGTACCCCAAAAACACCCTAATATACTTTTCACAGCGATTGTGTTGATTTATCTTGATTTGACCTCGAAATGACCTTCAGCTAGACGTGATAGAGGTCAGCGGATCCTGGATTCGTTATAAGCGACCCCAAAAACCTCCTAATATACTTTTTCAGAGCGACTGTCGATTTATCTTGATTTGTCCTTGAAATGACCTTTACCTGACGTGATAGAGGTTAGCGAACCCCGGATTCGTAACCAGCGACCCCAAAAACCCCCCTAGTCATATGGTTTCGTCAAATAGTCCGAAATGTATTTTTTTGTAAACCTGTATAATCAAAAGAATATCAATCTTTTAATTTAAATAGACAACTTTAAAACACAGACAACTGTATTCACAGTAAAAGTTTCAAAAGATCACACATTACGCTCAAAATAGGAGGTAAATCTAGCAGACGAGTCGTTGTGACTTCCAAAATATGACAACACCGCTGGAAGTGACAACGCGTCTTGAACTACCCTTTATATGGAAGCCATAACGTATGCTGTACGCTTCGGTATATACGTATATATATACAAAATTTATTTTGGTAAATCCTTTCCCCTCAATAGGTAGACCCATTTTATAAGCCCCCCTTTTACCAAATACACAATTTTTAAAAAATAATTCCTAGTAGAAAAGGTGGAAGTCGGACAGCCTCTTCTGTATACCGGAAGTCACAACTTAACGTGCATCAATATATATATATATATATATATATATATATATATATATATATATATATATATATATATATATATTTATATATATATTATTGAAACTGTCAGTCTTTTTGGTTAAACAATGTTTCGGTTAATGGAGGTTTTACTGTATTTCTATATGAATATGTTCATGTAGAGTTTCATATAATAATTTCCAATTTAATAGAGACGCAAGCTGGAATACTTCGGTCAGATTATGAAATACTCTAAATATGAACTTTTGCATCTGATACTTCAGGGTAAACGTGGTCCTGGTAGAAGAACAGCATGGCTGAAAAATCTATGACCATAGTATGGAGCATCGACTACATCATCATCATTTAGAGCTTCTGTCAATAAAGTGACAATAACAAATATGGTAAGCCAATATGATATCCACCAAATGATAACTGTCATGGAACTAAAAGAAAAAGAGTTTCATTAAAAATAGAGTTACATATAAATTATTTATATTACAACAAATCTCTTATTTCAAAATGTTAATGGGATAAAATTAGCAATAGTGGTTATTTAATGCCTAACAAAAGTGTCATTGTGAAGATTCAACATAAAATTTTTATAAAGTTTATAAAACTATTTGATAAAGTTTAAAATTTATAAAATGTGATGTTGTATATAAATATCGAAGATCTTCAATTACTTATTGATCGAGTCACTATAGAATGCTCCAATAACGGACTTAACATAAATGCAACAAAGACAAAGTTACTTGTGGTTAGTAAACAAGACGTCGGCCCTATGCAACTAATTGTCAGTGATGAATCAATAACAAAAGTTAACCATTTTAAATACCTAGGATGTTGGATAAACGAGACACTAAATCCGGATGAAGAAATTAAAACTCGTATAGAAATTGCCAGAGGAGCATTTATGAGACTTAGATCTATTCTGAGCAACTCTCAGCTGAATTTACAACTAAGAATCAAGTTCCTAAAATGTTATGTGTATCCTGTATTACTATATGGATGTGAAACCTGGATCATGAAGGTTAACATGATGAACAAATTAGAAGCCTTTGAGATGTGGTCGTATCGTAGAATGCTCAGAATATCTTGGGTTCAACGCATTTCAAACAGAGAAGTCTTAAACAGAGTAGGTCAAGGCGAAGGTGACTTAATGAAGATGATAAAAAAGAGAAAACTTGAATATCTGGGGCATATAATGAGAGGTAGCAGATACAGGATGCTGCAGTTAATACTCAATGGAAAGATCGACGGAAAAAGAGGAATTGGTCGAAAGAAATATTCATGGCTCCGAAACCTTCGTCAATGGACTGGCTTATCAGCAGATCAATTGTTACATGCCGCACAAGATCGAGAACGATATCGGCAAATTGTTATGGAAGCTACCCACGCCTAAAAATTTGGGCACGGTACTTAAAGAAGAAGAAGATGTTGTATATGATTTCAAAATATACCCTATTATTAAATAATAATCTTAATCTTTTACAGTACAAAAAATTGCCTTACTCGAAAACATTTTATTTATCATAACATTTTCTAAAAATATATTTAAAACGTTCATAAATAATTAATACAAAAACATTAAATATTTTAGTTTTACTAGTTTTTGGTTGTAAGGCTTCACTGAATACTTTTTCACTCTCTTATAAATAAGATCAAACCCGTTTCAAAAATTTCTTGAAAGTTTTTAATAATCAGTTTTCATAAATTTATCATCTGTTAATATTGAAAATCCTAGGTTCACATTAGCACAAACAACTGAAAAGATCTTCTGCAAGTGTAATAAGACTAACAAACATTTTACATCCCAATATTTTAAATGTTGTTATTCATTGATTGGATCTGTCTTATACAGTGCCACTTATTCTTGAACATGTTTCGTGTATAAGGAAACGTTTGTCTGCCAATATAACATCATCTTCTTTCTGTTCCAATATAGTTAAATCATATATCACTTCCTGACCTATCCACGGGTTTACTAACAAAAATTGACACCTGCTGAAGCAACAACTGTCATTATTTTTAAAGTTGATTCTTAATTAATTTGATGGCCTTCAAGAGTTTTTCTTAATTCTCTTGAAGGCCAAGGAATGGACACTTTCAAACATTTACTTAAAGCTTGAATAGTTTCTGTAAATATGCATATAGGTGGAATGTGAAGTTGATATGCAATAAAAAATACAGTAGAACCCCGATTATCCATGCTCCTCGGGACCGGAGGTGGCACGGATAATTGAAAAGCACGGATAATCCGAATATGTATTTCTTAGGTACATATACACATACATATGTAGGTACCTACCATAAAAAGATAGAAAAAAAATAAATCTTTCAGTGGGGAGCGATTTTTGAAGTTTATTGCCCCCCCCCTACGTAAAGCCCTGTAATGGGCGTTTAGCTATTGCGTAACGCAATTTTTGAAGATTTTTGACCCCCCCCCACCTCCGCCCCCCAACCTGTGTTACGTAATATTTGAAGGGCTCCTTATGAGTCTCTCTTTCGTCATATAGAGTTTCCGTCAAGTAATTAACGATCACGCTATTTTGATAAAAACCTCAAAAATGCAACTTGAGTAATAGAAAATCATAGCACGGAAAATCATAGAACGGGGTTCTACTGTAATTGACAAAAAAGCATACGATAAGAGGTCCGTAAAGTTGGCTTGTCCACTTTTATATAACAATAAAATTTTAATGCCATAATTTAGTGCTCATTTAGTGCTAATTTTGTACCGCAGTCCCGAATTTTGTGCTCTTTATTTATTTAAAAAAGCAGGTGGACAAGCCAGCTTAACGTTAAGCTGGCTTGTCCACTCTTAGTACACAATGAAAAAATAAAATTATTCAGATTCTAAATAGGCTATAATTTATTGCTCATTTAGTGCTAATTTTGTACCATAAACATTATAATGAAATATTTGTTTAAACAATTTGTTATAAACAAAATTTTAAAAAATTAAAAAATAGAAAATTTTTTTATGCAATAATTTAGTGCTCATTTGGTGCTAATTTTGTACCATAAAGATTATTATAAAACATTAAAATTTTAAACAGTAATAAAAACGAAAATTTGTAGTGATCCAATTTAGCGCAAATTGTGTGCAAATAACTAAATAAGACATCGTGAGATCAAATTTGGTGCTCTTTATTAATGTAGAAAAGAATTACAGTCTAAATATAAAGGCATGGTGATACAGTTTTAATTGATTTTATTTATACGTTTTTTCAACTTTAATGTATATTAGAAATTCTATGTTGACTTTTTTGTCCACATCTTTGGTTAGAGTTCTTTGTGTTCCTGCATTGAGATCATTAAACTCGGTCGACAGATTATTTCTGCGACAGATTGTTGTGTAGTGTCCCATGGACAGTTTTCCTAATCCATTAGTCGACGTAAGGTCATTGTTAATGTAACGGATTACTCCTACCAGTAAATAATAATCAGAGGTCCCAAGTACATCGGGAAATTTTATCGGGATGTTATCCAGATGAGTTAATGTCCTGATGTCCGTTAATTGAATTAAGATAATTGGACCTGTAAAGAAATTATTTTAAGTATATGGATTTTCTTCAATTTATGTGTACACGTGAAAAATAAAATACTTTTGTTGATTTTAATCATTTAAAACGTACCACTTGAATCATATTACACTTCTGATTGTCCTAATAGGCCTTGGGCCCGCATATACAATTATTATTTATGACCACACCGTTGAAACTTTTTGTACTTGTTATTTGGATGGAGTCGGACAAATTTTGAGCTTGGCGCATTATGGTAGTGGGGCGTTTGTCTGTCAAGCGGTGACGAAGTTGTCAATTTTATGCAAGAAAAAAATTTATTACCACATTGGTCATTCTATTTTAATCAATGGATTTTATCATATAAACAACGAAAACAATTTTGTCGGACAAAAATATTGGGGCATATGACGCGTCGGACACGCTAAATATGTCAAATTTATGAAAATAATAAATTTATTACCACATCGATAATTTTAACGGTATCTATCATAAAACCTTTTTACAATAATGTGGTAACCTTGTCGGACAATTTTCACGGGGCATATGCGCAGTCGGACGCGCCGAAGATGTCAATTTCCTGAAATTTTTTTATTTACAACCATTTTTCCGACAACATTAGTAGGTTATAAGTAATTATATTCCTAATCAAAAAATCAAAGCGTCGGACAAAAATATTGGGGCAACTCGACAGTCGGACAAAAAATTTAATTTTTATTAGTAAAGTATACTTTCAAATTATGCTGGGTTCGTGCATCCCTTATCTTTACAACCATTTTTCCGACAAAAGTAGTAGGTTACAAGTAATTATATTCTTAAACAAAAAATGTAATTGTCTGACAAAAATGTTGGGGCAAACGAACAGAAAACTTAATTCTTTTAGGCTATCGACGAGGAGGTATTATCAAAAAAAAAATTTAAAACAGTGTTTCTCGGTTACTTTTGAATCGATTTAGCTGAAAATTGGTACACACACTACGTAAAGCATTTAAAAGTGTATGACGCAGATCGGAACCCAAAATTTTCTTAAAAAATTTTCCGACAAGAGGGAAAATTTTAGAAAAATTGTGATCTGATAATTTGTGTACACACTCCTTGAACAACGACAAACACCGTTCTGTATTTTTTTTTCTCGAATTAAAAAAAATTTTCAGCACATAATGTATCAGGTTATAAGTAGTTATATTTCAAATCAAAAAATCTAAGTGCCCGACATAAATAGTGGGGCACATCCAAAGTCGGATAAAAAATTTAATTTTTATTAATAAACTATACTTTTAAACTATTCTGGGTTCGTGCATCCCTTATCTTTACAACCATTTTTCCGACAAAAGTAGTAGGATACAAGTAATTATACTCTTAAACAAAAAATGTAATTGTCTGACAAAAATTTTGGGGCAAACGAACAGGAAACTTAATTCTTTTAGGCTATGGACGAGGAGGTATTATCCAAAAATATTTTAAAACAGATTTTTTCGGTTATTTTTGAATCGATTTAGCTGAAAATTGGTACACACACTAAGTAAAACATTTAAAAGGGCATGACGTAGAGCTGTACCCAAAATTTTCCCAAAAAGATTTCGGACAAGAGGGAAAATTTTAGAAAAATTGTGATCTGATATTTGCGTACATACTCCTTGAACAACGACAAACATCGTTCTGTAGTTTTTTTTCACGAAATAAAAATAAAATTCCGACACAAGTATCAGGTTATAAGTAGTTATATTCCAAATTAAAAAACCTAAGTGCCCGACAAAAATATTGGGTCAAATCCAAAGTCGGACAAAAAATTTAATTTTTATTATTAAACTGTCTTTTAAACCTTACTGGGTTCGTGCAACCCTTACCTTTAAAACCATTTTTCCGACAACATTAGTAGGTTATAAGTAATTATATTCTTAATAAAAAAATCAAAGTGTCGGACAAAAATATTGGGGCAACTCGACAGTCGGACAAAAAATGTATTTTTATTAGTAAAGTATACTTTCAAATTATGCTGGGTTCGTGCATCCCTTATCTTTACAACCATTTTTCCGACAAAAGTAGTAGGTTACAAGTAATTATATTCTTAAACAAAAAATATAGTTGTCTGACAAAAATGTTGGGGCAAACTAACACAAAACTTAATTCTTTTAGGCTATCGACGAGGAGGTATTATCAAAAAAAAATTTTAAAACAGTGTTTCTCGGTTACTTTTGAATCGATTTAGCTGAAAATTGGTACACACGCTAAGTAAAGCATTTAAAAGGGTATGACGTAGATCGGAACCCAAAATTTTCTTAAAAAATTTTCCGACAAGAGGGAAAATTTTAGAAAAATTGTGATCTGATAATTTGTGTACATACTCCTTGAACAACTACAAACATCGTTCTGTAGTTTTTTTTCTCGAAATAAAAAAAAAATTCCGACACAAGTATCAGGTTATAAGTAGTGATATTCCAAATCAAAAAATCTAAGTGTCCGACAAAAATATTGGGTCAAATCCAAAGTCGGACAAAAAATTTAATTTTTATTAATAAACTGTCTTTTAACCCCACTGGGTTCGTGCAACCCTTACCTTTAAAACCATTTTTCCGACAACATTAGTAGGATATAAGTAATTATATTCTTAATCAAAAAATCAAAGTGTCGGACAAAAACATTGGGGCAACTCGACAGTCGGACAAAAAATTTATTTTTATTAGTAAAGTATACTTTCAAATTATGCTGGCTTCGTGCATCCCTTATCTTTACAACCATTTTTCCGACAAAAGTAGTAGGTTACAAGTAATTATATTCTTAAACAAAAAATATAATTGTCTGACAAAAATGTTGGGGCAAACGAACAGAAAACTTAATTCTTTTAGGCTATCGACGAGGAGGTATTATCAAAAAAAAAATTTTAAAACAGTGTTTCTCGGTTATTTTTGAATCGATTTAGCTGAAAATTGGTACACACACTAAGTAAAGCATTTAAAAGGGTATGACGTAGATCGGAACCCAAAATTTTCTTAAAAAATTTTCCGACAAGAGGGAAAATTTTAGAAAAATTGTGATCTGATAATTTGTGTACATACTCCTTGAACAACAAACATCGTTCTGTAGTTTTTTTTCTCGAAATAAAAAAAAATTTCCGACACAAGTATCAGGTTATAAGTAGTTATATTCCAAATCAAAAAATCTAAGTGTCCGACAAAAATATTAAGTCAAATCCAAAGTCGGACAAAAAATTTAATTTTTATTAATAAACTGTCTTTTAAACTTTACTGGGTTCGTGCAACCCTTACCTTTAAAACCATTTTTCCGACAACATTAGTAGGTTATAAGTAATTATATTCTTAATCAAAAAATCAAAGTCTCGGACAAAAATATTGGGGCAACTCGACAGTCGGACAAAAAATTTATTTTTATTAGTAAAGTATACTTTCAAATTATGCTGGGTTCGTGCATCCCTTATCTTTACAACCATTTTTCCGACAAAAGTAGTAGGTTACAAGTAATTATATTCTTAAACAAAAAATATAATTGTCTGACAAAAATGTTGGGGCAAACGAACAGAAAACTTAATTCTTTTAGGCTATCGACGAGGAGGTATTATCAAAAAAAAATTTTAAAACAGTGTTTCTCGGTTACTTTTGAATCGATTTAGCTGAAAATTATTACACACACTAAGTAAAGCATTTAAAAGGGTATGACGTAGATCGGAACCCAAAATTTTCTTAAAAATTTTCCGACAAGAGGGAAAATTTTAGAAAAATTGTGATCTGATAATTTGTGTACATACTCCTTGAACAACGACAAACATCGTTCTGTAGTTTTTTTTTCTCGAAATAAAAAAAAATTCCGACACAAGTATCAGGTTATAAGTAGTTATATTCCAAATCAAAAAATCTAAGTGTCCGACAAAAATATTGGGTCAAATCCAAAGTCGGACAAAAAATTTAATTTTTATTAATAAACTGTCTTTTAAACCTTACTGGGCTCGTGCAACCCTTACCTTTAAAACCATTTTTCCGACAACATTAGTAGGTTATAAGTAATTATATTCTTAATCAAAAAATCAAAGTGTCGGACAAAAATATTGGGGCAACTCGACAGTCGGACAAAAAATTTATTTTTATTAGTAAAGTATACTTTCAAATTATGCTGGGTTCGTGCATCCCTTATTTTTACAATCATTTTTCCGACAAAAGTAGTAGGTTACAAGTAATTATATTCTTAAACAAAAAATATAATTGTCTGACAAAAATGTTGGGGCAAACGAACAGAAAACTTAATTCTTTTAGGCTATCGACGAGGAGGTATTATCAAAAAAAATTTTTAAAACAGTGTTTCTCGGTTACTTTTGATCGATTTAGCTGAAAATTGGTACACACACTAAGTAAAGCATTTAAAAGGGTATGACGTCGATCGGAACCCAAAATTTTCTTAAAAAATTTTCCGACAAGAGGGAAAATTTTAGAAAAATTGTGATCTGATAATTTGTGTACATACTCCTTGAACAACGACAAACATCGTTCTGTAGTTTTTTTTTCTCGAAATAAAAAAAAATTCCGACACAAGTATCAGGTTATAAGTAGTTATATTCCAAATCAAAAAATCTAAGTGTCCGACAAAAATATTGGGTCAAATCCAAAGTCGGACAAAAAATTTAATTTTTATTAATAAACTGTCTTTTAAACCTTACTGGGCTCGTGCAACCCTTACCTTTAAAACCATTTTTCCGACAACATTAGTAGGTTATAAGTAATTATATTCTTAATCAAAAAATCAAAGTGTCGGACAAAAATATTGGGGCAACTCGACAGTCGGACAAAAAATTTATTTTTATTAGTAAAGTATGCTTTCAAATTATGCTGGGTTCGTGCATCCCTTATCTTTACAATCATTTTTCCGACAAAAGTAGTAGGTTACAAGTAATTATATTCTTAAACAAAAAATGTAATTGTCTGACAAAAATGTTGGGGCAAACGAACAGAAAACTTAATTCTTTTAGGCTATCGACGAGGAGGTATTATAAAAAAAAAAAAATTTAAAACAGTGTTTCTCGGTTACTTTTGATCGATTTAGCTGAAAATTTATACACACACTAAGTAAAGCATTTAAAAGGGTATGACGTAGATCGGAACCCAAAATTTTCTTAAAAAATTTTCCGACAAGAGGGAAAATTTTAGGAAAATTGTGATCTGATAATTTGTGTACATACTCCTTGAACAACGACAAACATCGTTCTGTAGTTTTTTTTCTCGAAATAAAAAAAAATTTCCGACACAAGTATCAGGTTATAAGTAGTTATATTGCAAATCAAAAAATCTAAGTGTCCGACAAAAATATTGGGTCAAATCCAAAGTCGGACAAAAAATTTAATTTTTATTAATAAACTGTCTTTTAAACCTTATTGGGTTCGTGCAACCCTTACCTTTAAAACCATTTTTCCGACAACATTAGTAGGTTATAAGTAATTATATTCTTAATAAAAAAATCGAAGTGTCGGACAAAAATATTGGGGCAACTCGACAGTCGGACAAAAAATTTATTTTTATTAGTAAAATATACTTTCAAATTATGCTGGGTTCGTGCATCCCTTATCTTTACAACCATATTTCAGACAAAAGTAGTAGGTTACAAGTAATTATATTCTTAAACAAAAAATATAATTGTCTGACAAAAATGTTGGGGCAAACGAACAGAAAACTTAATTCTTTTAGGCTATCGACGAGGAGGTATTATCAAAAAAAAATTTTAAAACAGTGTTTCTCGGTTACTTTTGAATCGATTTAGCTGAAAATTGGTACACACACTAAGTAAAGCATTTAAAAGGGTATGACGTAGATCGGAACTCAAAATTATCTTAAAAAATTTTCCGACAAGAGGGAAAATTTTAGAAAAATTGTGATCTGATAATTTGTGTACATACTCCTTGAACAACGACAAACATCGTTCTGTAGTTTTTTTTTGTCGAAATAAAAAAAATTTCCGACACAAGTATCAAGTTATAAGTAGTTATATTCCAAATCAAAAAATCGTGTCCGACAAAAATATTGGGTCAAATCCAAAGTCGGACAAAAAATTTAATTTTTATTAATAAACTGTCTTTTAAACCTTACTGGGTTCGTGCAACCCTTACCTTTAAAACCACTTTTCCGACAACATTAGTAGGTTATAAGTAATTATATTCTTAATCAACAAATCAAAGTGTCGGACAAAAATATTGGGGCAACTCGACAGTCGGACAAAAAATTTATTTTTATTAGTAAAGTATACTTTCAAATTATGCTGGGTTCGTGCATCCCTTATCTTTACAACCATTTTTCCGACAAAAGTAGTAGGTTACAAGTAATTATATTCTTAAACAAAAAATATAGTTGTCTGACAAAAATGTTGGGGCAAACTAACAGAAATCTTAATTCTTTTAGGCTATCGACGAAGAGGTATTATCAAAAAAAAAATTTAAAACAGTGTTTCTCGGTTACTTTTGAATCGATTTAGCTAAAAATTGGTACACACGCTAAGTACTACACTTAAAAGGGCATGACAAAGAATTGTACACAAAATTTTCCAAAAAGATTTTCCGACAAGAGGGAAAATTTCGGAAATTTTTTTTAAAATTTTAGAATGTTCTCTACAAGGCAGAACCCGACATCCGACGCCCTGAAGGGCACTAAGGATTATGAGAAAGAAGAAGAAGAAGGAATGTTCTCTACGTTACGTCCTTATAAATATTATAAGGTGTATTTCTACAAATTTTCAGTTTGATCTATGTAGATCTAACCGAGAAAAATTGTTTATAGTTCGCTTTGGTCTCCTTGATGCTTATTATTTTTTTATATCCCAGAGAACGGCTGTTCCCGTACATGCGACACTATATTATACAAGAAATTTTCGATTTTCTAAATGTGACTGAATTGAAAAAATTGGGCCAAATCCAATCTTAAAATATAGGAAAAGAGATATATGTCAACCATCCATTTTGGTCCAAGGGTGTGGATTTTACGTCCCATTTAGTGTCTGTTTTTCGTTCTCGTCCCCAAAAATATTACTGAACATTACCTTTCCAAAGCATGGTTAATTTTGAAAATTCTTCTCTTCTTCTTCTTCTTCTTCTTCTTCTTCTTACTTTTATATAGACATTACTCTGTCTGTTTTTCAATGTGCCTCCAGTAAGTTGTCATTCCACCTTTTTCGTGGTCTTCCCACTGATCGTCTTCCTATTGGGGAACCTTCTCTGACCGTCCTTACTACTCTATTTGTTGTCATTCGGCTTATGTGGTCGTTCCATTCTACTCTTCTGCTTTTCACCCCATAGGCGTAACCAGGGGGTGGTTTTGGGGGTTATAACCCCCCTTTTGGATGTACTTTGAGCTCTATACGCTTAACACAATTATTATTCCATACCCCCAGAGACCTTCAAGTAGACGTAACTCCCCCTTAGGATCATCCTGGTTACACCTCTGTTTCACCCAGTTATTAATGTTGTCCACCTTGCATCTCCTTCATATATCTGCACTTCTAGCTCTATCCCACAGCGTCTTACCATCGATTTTTCGCAATGTTTTCATCTCTGCTGTTTCTATAGCATTCTTTTTGTCCTTTCTGTATCAGGTTGTGTTTCTGCCGCGTATGTCATTATTGGTCTGATGACTCTTTTGTAAATTCTGCCTTTCACTTCTTTTCTGATGTTTTTATTTCTCTATATTGTTTCATTCAGGCAACCTGCGGCTCTGTTTGCTTTATTCACCTGATCTTCCACTTTTGTTTCGAGCTTTCCGTAGCTGCATAGTGTGATGCCTAGATATTTAAACTCCATGACTTGTTCTATTATTTGACCCTCCAGCTCTAATTTACACCTTATTAGATCTGCTGTTATAACCATGCATTTAGTCTTTTTTAGGGAAATTTACATGTTAAATTTTCTAGCGGTTATATTAAATTCGTGCAGCATACGTTGTAAATCATCTTCACTTTGAGAGATTAGTATTGCGTCGTCTGCATAGCAGATTATTTTAAGTGGTTTTTCTCCCATTTGGTATTCTTTTTTTGTTCTTACTTTTTTTATTATTTCGTCCATGATCAGGTTGAACAACAGAGGACTCAGGGAATCTCCCTGTTTTATCCCATTGTAATTTTGAAAATTGTATATACCATTCAAAAGTTACCGATCTCAGAAATTTTATTCAATTTCTATTTAAAAAGGGAAAAATGTTTTTTCTCAAAGTTCGCATCACCCCGTGGAATATTCTAGCATCTATAAAATACTAAAATTAAAACCTAACTATAGCCTCATTCCTTCTCAACATTCAGTTTTTTCATTCATTCGTTTATGTTGGATAATAAAAAAGTTAAGGACTTTAATAACTAGCCATGTTTTTCATAGACAAAGTGTGTTTTTAAATGGCAAACTTTAAGGAGTAATTGTGCATGACAAAATAAAGTCAGTTTGCTTTACGAGAAAAACGTATGTCCACAAATGCATCGTTTCCGAGATAGGGGGTGTTGAAGTTTTTCTGACAAACTGACGATTTATTTATTGCTTTAAAACCAGTTGAGATATGCAAATGAAATTTGGTGGGTTTTAAGAGGTAGTTATTGCACATTTTTTAACTACAGTTAAGAATTTAATATTCACCATTGGCGCGCATACGGGTAATATGAGCCGAAAAATACGTAATTTAATATGAAGTCAAAAATGTATAAAAATTAATTTTTTTTAAATTGTACCAAAACGCCCCATTATTTTTGTCCGACAAGTGATCCAATATGCATTACACATGTAAAAAAACAGTACAAAATAAAAATAACATCTGTGGTAATAAATAAAAAAATTTCAGGAAATTGACATTTTCGGCGCGTCCGACTGCGCATATGCCCCGTGAAAATTGTCCGACAAGGTTACCACATTATTGTAAAAAGGTTTTATGGTAGATACCGTTAAAATTATCCATGTGGTAATAAATTTATTATTTTCATAAATTTTAAGTTATTTTTCGGGTGTAACTTTAATGATATTATGCTAAAAATGATGGTGTATCGCATATTTAAAATGCGTTTATCTCGAAAACGGTTGAGTTTAGGAAGATGAAAGAAGTATACCTTTTTTAAGTAAAACTAATAGGAAAATAAAAATTTTAATGTCAAAATTATACAGAGTGAGGGATAAAAAAAATTGAACGTAATAAATGAGTGCTGAAAGGCATATGTGGCGCCCTCTGGGCAATGCATAATTTTTGGTAAGGAATTTAGATTTCTCGACCCAAGAAACCCCCAAATATAAAATTTCATGTTGTTATCTCATACCTATCAGGAAATATTAAATAATAAATAAAAAAAAAGTTTAACTTTGACACCCTGTATCTCGGCTATTATAAACTTTGTACTAAGGTAAGTTAGCTTAAATCGGCCTATTTTAACCTCAGGAACCTGAGGTTAAGCTATGGCCCATTCTTTACCAAACACCCTGTATGCATAAAAATTACTTCTTCTTTTAATTGTACCAAAACGCCCCATTATTTTTGTCCGACAAGTGATCCAATATGCATTACACATGTAAAAGAACAGTACAAAATAAAAATGACATCTGTGGTAATAAATAAAAAATTTTCAGGAAATTGACATCTTCGGCGCGTCCGACTGCGCATATGCCCCGTGAAAATTGTCCGACAAGGTTACCACATTATTGTAAAAAGGTTTTATGATAGATACCGTTAAAATTACCGATGTGGTAATAAATTTATTATTTTCATAAATTTGACATATTTAGCGTGTCCGACGCGTCATATGCCCCAATATTTTTGTCCGACAAAATTGTTTTCGTTGTTTATATGATAAAATCCATTGATTAAAATAGAATGACCAATGTGGTAATAAATTTTTTTCTTGCATAAAATTGACAACTTCGTCACCGCTTGACAGACAAACGCCCCACTACCATAATGCGCCAAGCTCAAAATTTGTCCGACTCCTCCCAAATAACAAGTACAAAAAGTTTCAACGGTGTGGTCATAAATAATAATTGTATATGCGGGCCCAAGGCCTATAAGCATCCTCTTCTGCTACAATCTCTGTCAGCTGATAATGCTTCTTGCATTTCCACTTCGCTTAAAGCTTCCTTAAAGAGTAAGTTATCCAAAAAATAATAATTCGTTTCTCGGGTTCTTTGAGGGCAACCATTATTACAGTTTATGACTATTCTGTTAATTGGTAATTTTTCAATTAATTTTAACATCATGTCAAAAGCATTTGTATTGCAGTCTACGTGTATTACTTTTTGAAGTTCATTATTTGTTTTGTTTAGTGTCTTCTGTATAGCACTTTCATGAAACTCCAGTAAAATTCTGCCTCGTTTTACATAAGATTGTGCAACTCGCATCTTTTTTATATATAGTGCAAGTGCAATAAATGGACAATCCTTTTGTAATGTTTTTAATGCATTTTCGACTTCAGAATGGTCTATTGCTCCAACAATAAACGATTGTACAATTGAATCTATTGCACACGTGTTATAAAATGAATACAATTGTTTTTTAATTTTCACACCCTAGAATAAAAGAAACCGGTATAAAATTTTAAATATTTTAATTATTTTGTATATCGTAATAAATTCATAATTTTATTGAACTGAGTTCATTTAAATTAAGTAATTATTCACTATTAACCATTTTGCAACACAAAGTAATATTTAATATAAACTGATTAATTTTACCTTTAAATTTAAAGCATTTCCATTTTTCAGAATAGGCACTTTCTGCAAATTATCTTGAAACAGTGAATCAAAAGTAGTTTGGTTTTGATCCAAGTATTTTGATAACTTTGCAGATTTTGTTCTCGATTTTTTAGTTGTATTTTTTGATGCCTTAGTGACTTGACCACGCCAATTTTCTTCTTTTCCTAAGTCGATTATTTGTTGTACGTTGTTTACAGCATTGCAGTTGTTGCACAACATTTCACTACTCCCTTTTTTTGTTGTGCACAACTGGATGAACACAATTGGCATATTATTTCTTTGGTATTAATTATTCTTACGTTCTCTTCTTGAATTGTATCTGTAAACATGAGAGAAAATAAAAATAGTTGTAAAATATATAACAAGGTGTAATGAATAAGAAATACCTTCTTCAGTTAGAAGCTTTTACATACCTTTTACGAATTCTTTATCTTCCTTAATTGAGATTGACTTTGGTTCAGTAGCAATTATTAAATTTCTTTCTGCATCAAGATCTTTCTCCGATTCATTTCCAGATCCTTTAGTAATTTTAACGTTATCTTCTTTTGTTTTCCATTGCATCAGTTTTCGCTTGAATTATATTAGAGCGACCAACCAGGTACTCTAAAATCGCATTAACTGCTGCATCTGCTCTCAATTTTTTTTCAAATGAATCTTTTTTTATATTTTTTATTTCACTTTCTACTGCAGAACTGGAAGCCGGAATTTTACCAAATCCAAATTTTTGTACCCAAATACAAGACCATAACGGGAAGTTTTAATGCCTTTCTTTAAACGTGCGCAAAATTCTGGCAAATTAAATGGATTGTCATGTATTCCTATTTCTGTTGTTTTCACCATTTCGACTTCTTTTTCAACATCTTCAAACCAATCTGACCAACAATTTATTGGTTTATCTGTTAAGTTTTCACTTTCTTCGTTTGTGTCGTCAAAAATAGATTCATTAGTTGGCCTCATTGATTCCCATTTTTCTGTTACTTCTTCGTCGAAAAGAGCCTCTTCTAAACCATGTGGCTGAACTATATTTTTTAAAAATTGTTTTTGCGTTTCACAACTACTGTATTCATTTGTATTAATGAGTAATCCATCTGTTTTGCAAGAAGCCACTATTAAAATTGCTTTTAGAATAGTGGTTGCTCTTTCTATAGTTTGACATAATATTAATTGTCCTATAGCAGCTTTATAAAATACTTTAACTTTCTTAGATTTTGTCGTCACTCAAAAAATTAACGTACAATTTAATGAAATGAGCAACATCCATTCTAATAAAACATTGAGGGAGATCAGAAGCATTAACATATTCTTCGATGGTGCGGTACTGAGTGAATGCTTTAATGCTGGCGATTATGAGCGCTTTTCCTCCATTACACGTGTATTCTTTAGGTTGAGGGGCACCTAAACGAGTCCACTCGTTAAGGAAGTACATAACTGCATTAGTATTATGTACTGAGCTCAGCATTTGTGCTACACTAAATTGTCCTGCATCGTTGTTAACAACAATCGAATATAAATAAACAAGGCCTGCTTTTGTTCCTCCAATCGTTTCAATGCTATTTGCAATATTTCCTGTCGCATCTAGACAAACGCTTGTAATTTCATTTTTTGCATAATAAAAGTATAATCTTGTTTGATGTGCGGTCCAAAAGTGCACGAAAAAGGGATCATAACCAATGCCATGAATTGCGTTATTCCAGGTAGAAGTTTTCATAATACGTATTGCTTCAAAAAGGTCTGAATGAATGTATTGTGAACGGACATGTCCAGCTTTAGCAACTCTTAAAACAGGTGCACTAGGCATAAAAGGTGGTTCTTGATCGCCTGGTTCCATATTTCCTCTAGCTTGTTCAGTTCGATACATTTCTGCTCCTTTATTAGTCAATTCAATTGCAACTTCCGTCCGAAATGGTTCCCTCAAATAGCGTTTTTTGCATTTGCCAAAGTTTTTTCCTTTCTTGACAACACTTTCCATTTGCACATCTTCAAAATAAGTTTCATTATCAAGTGTACAAAGAAGTTTGCTACCACAGCTACAATATCCTAAAAAAATTACATTTTTCTAAATAAAATTTTTATATGATTTAAAGTTTAAAAAATAAGATTATAATGTAATAATAATAACGTAAAATAAGTCTTGTACCCAAATTTTATAATTAAAATATTGAAAACAGGAACATATTTAGGTATCAATATTATTTTGAAATGTCACTTTTCATACTTAATGAAATACAAATGTGGACAAATTCGATTTGATAAATTTTTATTCGTATTAAAAATTAGAAGCGTATCATTGAACATTTTGTGGGTTGATAGATAGATTTTTGTGGTCTATTTATTTATTTATTATTTAATCTATTTATCCATAATCTATTAAGTCTATTTATTATGTAATAGGAACTCAAAAATACTTAAATACCTAGGGTAGACCGGGGCAAAGATAATAATCTAATCTAATTCACACTTATTTCGAAGATATTTCGATTATTATTTATCTATACAGTCGCTATTCTGGGCAAAGGGAATAGCCAGGGCAAAAATAATAATCGAAATATCTTCATAATTTATTACCCCCCTAATACTTATATGTGTACGTCCGCATGAAAAGGGCCCATTTTGTCGATTTCATTTTAGGAGATAATCGTAATTTTCTAAGAGTTTAACTGTTAAACTGTTTTGGTCAGTCAGAGTCAGAGATATAAAATCTCATAGTCCTAATATTACGATTATAACAAATTTGCTATAGATAATTATGTAGGTATTTCGGAACCTTATTTAAAATAAAAACTTATTTGAGGTGTATTTATAGTCTCTAAATCTCATTTGGCATCAATTTCATTTGACTGAAATTTCTTTTGGCTTTTATTTCATTTGGCCGAAATCTCATTTTCCATCAAACTTATTTACCATAAATGACATTTATCATAAATTTAACATGTATAAATTTATGCCAAATAAGATTTAGGGAATATTCATGCTCAAAGAGTTAATGAAAGAAATAAACTATTGCATAATTTTAAATTATACTACTAAATTTTTTTGTTGTGTCACTAATTCTAATTTTGATTTTAAGTTATAAAGAATGAAGAAAATGTTAAAAAACTTATCTTGAAGAGTACCATAATTACCATTATCAGTAATCGGATGATTCAGAATATTGAATCCACAGGGTATTTTTGTTCCAGCCCAAATTGCAAACGTAATCCATCGCGAATAATTACGCGATGAATCTAAACGCAATGACTCCCTTGTATAAACTTTGTTTTTTCTTGTTTCGCGTCTTTTATGTCTTTTGTACTAATAAGGCTTCATATTCTGATTTTTTACCATAAATTATAAAGCTCATTTCGTCACTGTTCGAAAAAAAAACTGTCTTGATCTTTATTAATTACACATTTGCTAATATTTTCATCAATTGTGGGTTCGGTGAATTTCGTTTTCCTTAAATTACATACTCTACTATATAACGTAGTATGCTTTAATTTGCCACCCAGCTCTTCACAGAAGTCAAGCCATACACTATCTTCTTTACTTTTTAATTTTTTAAAATCGTCATCATAATAAAGCAGATGCTTCCACTTTTCATAAGCAGTTTCCACTCTAGACGGTGAAATGTTCCTTTTCCTACCAACGTGAGGGATACTCATTTTCACAACTATTTCACTATTAAGGGGGATATTCGATATTTCACTATTAAGGGGGGATATTCGATATCTCTTCTAGTTTTGTCAGGAGGCCTTTACAAAAATCGCTAAAATTGCATATACTTTTACATATGTAAGAACCCCCTTAACAAATATCACTCACGTAAATACATAAATCACATTCAATAACAACGCAATTATTAAGTGCCTGTTTAATAAACAAAATATTACAGAAGTGGTCAAGTCAACGTCAAGACGAATTTTTTTTTTGCCCAACAGTTTCCAATTTATAGGACAAATACAGAAAAAAAAATAATCACATAATTCATTAGTATAACATCTACAAAGTAATAGTAGAGACCTAATCTAAGTAAAGAGAAGCCATTTTTAACAAATCATTAAGTGAGCACGTAAAAATATCACAATGATTGCAAATACTATTATAATTCTTACACATGACAAAAAGAGGCGATTAACTAATATATTTGTTCTTGCTCTTGGACACTTAAATAAAACGTTTGATCTAGATCTAACTCGAGGAACGTTGAAATTAATTTGTGCTAATAAATCACTACAGTCAATACTGTTATGTAATAATTTATACAAAAATGTTAATGAACTAATTTCTCTCCTTAATTCTAAACTAACTATGTCAACTCTACAACATAATGTATTATTATCACATCCACGGTTAGGATAGATTCCATCAATTTTAAATATCAGATATTTTATAAGTTTTCTCTGTACTTTTTCAATATCTTTTGTATAACAATTATATATAGGATACCAAACTAAACTGCAATATTCTAATTTTAGACGTACTAGAGAATAGTATAATAATTTTATTGGTGTTATGTTGGTGAAGTTTCTGCAATTCCTAATAATGAAACCGTACATTCTCATAGCTTCAGAAACTTTGTTCAATATGCAAATTGAAAGTTAACTTGCAGTCAAAAATGACACCTAAGTCTTTGAGGCTATTACATTTTTCCAAAACAGAGTTCTGAATTATATAGTTAAAGTTAACTGTCGTCAATTTCCTGCAAAAACTCACTACTTTACATTTTGCAGAATTTAATAGTAGTTTGTTATTAGTACACCATGTATCAATAGCAGTTAAGTTACGCTGAAGTTCTAAACAATCGCCAATAGTGTCGATCTTACAGAAAATTTTCAAGTCGTCCGCAAAACACAATTTTTTACAGTTAATTTCTTGAAACAAATCATTAATATAAAGTAAAAATAATAACGGTCCTAGATTGGAGCCTTGCGGAACACCAGACTTAGACAGAATTAAATCTGACTTAAAGCCATTATAGAATACATACTGTCTCCTTCCTATTAAATAACTACCAAAGAATTTAATTAAATTAACAGAAAATCCTAAATTTGATAACTTGGATAATAAATACGGATGAACCACCTTATCAAATGCCTTCGAGAAATTTGTATATACGACATCAATTTGTCCTTGTTCGTCTAATACTTCAGAAATAAATTGTGTCATCACTACCAGGTTTGTGACGGTAGATCGTTTATCTATGAATCCGTGTTGAAAAGGTGCAATATAGCCGCGAACACACGGATATATACGATTATACAGAACAATCTCGAAAATCTTTGAGAAGTTACACAACAGAGAGACAGGTCTGTAATTAGATATATCAGATTTAACTCCATTTTTAAATATAGGACATACTTTTGACTCTTTCCATATTTCAGGAAATTTTCCAGTTTCCAAAGACAAGTTAAACAGTTTTTGAAGCGGTTTGACAAATATTCGTGTACAATCTTTAAGTAGAAATGCTGGAATATTATCTGGACCAGTCGTCATTTTATTTTTTAATCTTTTAAAAGCTTCCAGAATTTTATTTTCTTCAAATTTCAAAAAATTAATGGTTGGTAAATTAAAACCCTGAACGCTGATGTCCTCTGGTTCATTATTGTCAGTAGATACATATACTTTTTCAAAAAATGTTTTAAAAGCGTTGAGAATATCCTGGGGATTATCAAAAGTATTTCCCTCATAGCACATTTCACCTGGAATTCGCGATGACTTATTTTTAGTATGTATTTTGTTTCAATGGTAATACTGTCTTGAATGTTTTCAATGTAATTGTTATATGCAGTTTTAATTTGCTGTTTAATAACTTTGCGCAATGTTTTAAATTCTATGTGATATATTTCGTTTCCTGTTTTTCTATACTTTTGACGGTTTTTGGCTTTGAGTTTAATATTTTTAATAATCTCTGAGTGATACCAATTTGGATACTTATGTTTATAATTTTTGTATACCGGAACATATCTATCAACTATTGTATACAATATATTATAAAATTGCTTTAATGCTATATTTACATCATCGTAATTATCTAAAAAGTCCCAATTAGTTTGTAATAGTTCAGAATACAGAGAAGTGAAATTTGCTTTCCGAAAATTATACATTTTCGAATTAGAATTTGGTAAAAACCTAATTTCCTTTTTTCCCAAATTATTAATCCTTATCATAAGTGCAGGATGATGACCATCTTCTTTAACCAGTGAAGAATCATCATGAATAATATCACATTTCTCTGATGACATTACTAAATCCAACAAACGACCTAAGTTATTAGGCACATCATTGTATTGAACTAAATTAAATAAACTTAAAAAATCTAATACAGTTGATGTTTTTATATCTAATCTGCTTTGATCTACAAACTTGGGTACATTGAAGTCACCTAATATAACAATGGTTTCATTAAATGTATCCAGTTGTTCTAAACATTCAAAAAAGTGTTCGAAGTCTTCAGAACTTAACTTATCAATAATATAAAGAACTAAAACATAAAATTTTCTATAACCAACACAACATTTTACAGCTAACATATCGATTAGGGGAAACTGTAGATCGTATGTGGATACATCGATAACAGACGATTTAATCTCCTTCTTCAGCGCTAATAAGACTACTCCCCCAGTGGTTGACACATCCTTGTTCAACCAGGTCTCACTTAAAGTAATAATGTCATATTCACCCTCACTTACACTAGTATAAAACTCTGAAACTTTAGAGTTAAGACCACGTACATTTTGGTAATAACATATAAGTTCACATCCTACAACACTGTCGGGCTCTATTGGTTTAAAGGCACTACCTTGGGTATACCATTCATATACTTGATTTTGAAAGATCCATTTCCACTCGCATTCATGTTGTTTAGTTCAACCTTTATATTGTTGTAATAACTAATTTGATTTCTAGTTCGATCAAATGACATTGACACATTTTTGTAGTTCCCATTTCTTAGAAATTTAGCTTGCCGTATTAAAGCAAATACATCATTTTCATCATCTAATATGACCTTAATTGGTCGAATTCGCCCTTGGGTAACTTGCCCAAGTCTGAAGAGCTTAATGTTGGCAGTATTCACATTAGGACTTACGCTTGAGATTATTTTTTGAATACTGACTTCAGGGTGCGGAAATTATTTCGACTTTACAGATTTAAAAAAAAAGTCTTTCTTATTATTTAGCAACCCAATCATAAAAGGATTTAAAACATATGTTCCTGTTTGAGCCTTAGTTAACCTTTGTCGAGCGGCATAATTTTACCCCGCTAACAGACGGCATAGGTACAATTGTACCTATTATATAGTTTCTTAAAAATTCCTTAATCTAAAGGGAAATATCTGTTAGTTTTAAGATAATATAATTTTATTAGTGTCATAACTGGTAAAAATTCTTGAATATTGCCATAAATAAATACTAATATAAGGTAATTTGATCTTGTACCCATTAACAAAGCTTAAAAGCCGCTTTTACGTGACCCGGCATAGCTATCGTAAATTATTGAAATTACTGCAACAATAAACTTGGAAAGAGACGTTGTAAGCAAATTTTATGAAGAGTAGCATTGTATTGTATTTCAATTGGAAACGTAGATATTTTTACGTACATTTAGTTGGTTGTTTTGCGTTGTTAGGTATAAGCGTTTGCTTATACCTAAAAATTATCATGAGTTATTATAATACTGATTCTACACCTAGTTTACCGAAATGGCGACGAAAGAGGTTAGTAGTAGATTTATATTTTTTCTTGATAATATTATAGTACACAAAATGACGGTAAATAATGATAAAAGATATTAACAGATATATCTACGGGGGTCCTACTGCCTCTGCTGCATCCCGCATTTCGATCTCTACCTTGTTCGGTCGGTCCATTCTTCCTCATTTATGGCTCTATCTCTCATTATTTCTCTGATTCCTTCACTCCATTCCAGTGGATCTTCCATCTTCCTCTCCTTTTTCTATTCCATGGAACATAGTTTAAAGCCTGTTTTGGCCATCGTTCATCATTCATTCGCATTACATGCCCGTACCATAAAAGCTGTTTGGATTCTATTGTATCTACGGTATTGTACATTCTTCCTGTTCTTTTTCTTATTTCTTCATTTGGGATGCGATCAAGTCTAGATATCCGACACACTAGGTTATTAACATAACATGACATGTACCGTTTTGTTACAGGTTAACGTCCGCTGAACTAATAAAATTGGCTGAAGAATCCGATTTAGATGAAGAAGTATTTATTGCATCTGATGATGAAAGCTATGTTCCACAAGCAAATGCTGAGGAGTCCGACATTGAAGATGAATTTATCATAGAACAGGCAGACGAGTACGACTCAGACGAGCATATAGAGAATGAACCTCAATCTTCAAGCAACATTTTGATATCCAAGGATGGAACTGAATGGAGTAATGATCCAATGCGCAGTGCTCAAACAAAACCTCGCAATATCCTACGACAAAAAGGTGGGCCTGCAGCTAAGAGTAATTTATTTACACCTAAAGAAGTATTCATGTCAATTATGAGCCCAGAAATTTGTGACATAATTTTAATGTGAAACAAACAGAAAAGGCAAAAGAGTCTGTGAGGCTTTTAACAAAGAATTGGCGCAAAGATTTCAGAATGCTTCAAGACGGCCTCCACAAAAAAAATTTGAACCATTTACTGAATGTGAGCTCAACGCATTTTTTGGTATTCTAATTGTTGCTGGTGTACATAGAAGTAACAAAGAAAACTTGTGAGATGTGGAGTATGGATTCTCTGCCATTAATACGTGCAGCAATGTCTCGTGATCGTTTCAAGACCATGTTACGATTTATCAGATTTGACAATGAAAGTACCCGGGAAGAACGCAAAAAAACCGATAAGGCTGCACTCATAAGATATATCTGGACAATGCTAAATAAAAATTTGCAACAAGGCTACAAACCATTCGAAGACATAACCATCGACGAACAATTGTTTCCGTATAGAGGCCGTATAAGTTTTACGCAATACATACCTTCCAAACCCGCTAAATATGGTATCAATGATTTTTGGGCTTGTGATGCATCAAATGCGTATCCCCTACAAGGTCAGCCTTATACTGGAAAACCAGCAGCTGGTTCACGACAAGTTAACGTTGGCGAACGAACAGTTTTGGATCTGGTCACATCTTATAAAGGTTCTGGTCGGAATGTTATAACAGATAACTTTTTTACCAGTTTTGAACTGGCTAAAGTCTTGAACTCATGGCAAATGACTTTAGTGGGCACAGTTAGAAAGAACAAAAGATTTCTACCCACCAATATGCTAGTAAATAAGGAAAGAGCTGTTTTTCTACTAATTTCGCATACAATCCTTATGCTACTGTATGTTCTTATGTGCCAAAGAAAAATAAAGCAGTAGTGTTACTTTCGTCCATACATACTACAGGCAAAGTAGAAGACACTGAAGTAGCGAAGCCGGAAATTATTAAGTACTACAATGAAACCAAAGGGGGGGGGTTGACACTATGGATAAAATGCTGAGTGAGTATATGGTCAAGGGTCGAACATTACGTTGGCCCTTGGCCTCTTTTTATAATATGATTGACGTCACTGGCTTAGCATCCTACATTATATATCGAGAGCACAATCCATTACCAAAAACAAAGGACCAACGCAGGAAATTTTTGAAGGATCTTGCTAAAGATCTTTGTTTGCCTTCAGTTCAATTTCGAAGTAAAAACCGGATGATGATGAGGAGTCATTTTCTTCGTAGTGCTGTAGAAATGGTCCTTGGTCGAAACATAATATTTTCTATAGTTGCTCCACCTCAAGTATCTCACAGTACTCGTGGATCTACGCCAATAACCGGAAGTTTCCATGTGTGTCGGAACGAACTAAAAAAATAAAACAGCGTAAAACGAGGAAAAGTTGTGTAGTGTGTTCTCTACCTGTGTGTGACGAACATTCTTCGTCTAAAACGACATGTATGTCTTGCGAAAATCCACAATAACATTCAGTTTTGTATTTTTATTTAAATAAACTATCATTTAATAACAAAATATATTGTTTTTTATAACCTTTATTTAAAAAAATTAACAAGGTACAAATGTACCTATGCCGACTTTTATGGGGGTCGGAACTATTTAGGCCTCCTTCTACGAACTAAATAAATATTTTTTTGTTATATTTGGCTCACATAATCGACTGGATAAATGTAAAGATGTCACAAAGCTTCAAGTCTCTACCTCTTTGAAAAAGAAAGTTATCACAATTTGAAAACTCAAAAGTTACAATTGTACCTATGCCGCCCGGCGAAGGTTAAAGTCTCCAATTTTTTCTACTGTAGTTAAAAACTATGAGAAAACACTATTGGAGGTATATTTCACGCATAAAAGTCCCTTTCAATACAAAAGGGTTTATGACGTGCCATCTTTAAAGATGTGATATCCTGGCTTTTAAGGTCAAATTATCTTAAACGGAATAAACTATTTATAATACATTACAGTATATAAATTATTAAAATATTTTTTTATATCACATAATATGATTTAGGCTCGATTAAAATAAACAAAGGACACAACATTCAAGGAATATATATTTTGTTAGCAAAAAGTAAGCTATTAGTTATTATTACAGTAAAGGACCGAAAATAATATATATCTGGGTTTTACTGTAGTTGCAGAATAAAAATATTTACATTTTTATACCTTTTTAAAGTTTTGTTTATAACAAATTAATAAAAAAGAATTTATTTTACTATTTTCAAATTTAAAAAAATTTTATTTATAACAAATTGTTTAAACAAATATGTTATTATAATGTTTATAACTATCTGAGCACTAAATTATAGCCTACTTAGAATCTGAATAATTTTATGTTTTCATTGTTTATACTAAGAGTAGACAAGCCAGATTAACGTTAAGCTAGTTTGTCCACCTGATTTTTTAAATAAATAAAGAGCACAAAATTCGGGATATGAATATTTTGTTAGCACCAAATGAGCACTAAATTCCTGCATAACAAAATTTTCGATATTTTAATTTTTAAGAGTGGACAAGTCAGCTTAACGTTAAGCTAGCTTGTCCACATGATTTTTTAAATAAATAAAGAGCAAAAAATTCAGGATACTGATATTCTGTTAGCACTAAATGAGCACTAAATTATGGTATAAAAAAATTTTCGATTTTTTAATTCTTAAAAGTTTTGTTTATAACAAATTGTTTAAACAAATATTTTATTATAATGTTTATGGTACAAAATTAGCACTAAATGAGCACTAAATTATAGCCTATTTAGAATCTGAATAATTTTATTTTTTCATTCTGTACTAAGAGTGGACAAGCCAGCTGAACGTAAAGCTAGCTTGCCCACCTGATTTTTTAAATAAATAAAGAGCACAAAGTTCAGGATATGGATATTTTGTTAGCACTAAATGAGCACTAAATTCTAGAATAAAAATTTTTTCGATTTTTTAATTTTTTAAAATTTTGTTTATAACAAATTGTTTAAACAAATATTTCATTATAATGTTTATGGTACAAAATTAGCACTAAATGAGCACTAAATTACAGCCTATTTAGAATCTGAATAATTTTATTTTTTCATTGTGTACTCCACCTGCTTTTTTAAATAAATAAAGAGAACAAAATTCAGGATATGGATATTTTGTTAACAATAAATGAGCACTAAATTCTAGCATAAAAAAAATTTTCGATTTTTTAATTTTTTTAAATTTTGTTTATAACAAATTGTTTAAACAAATATTTCATTAAAATGTTTATGGTACAAAATTAGCACTAAATGAGCACTAAATTACAGCCTATTTAGAATCTGAATAATTTTATTTTTTCATTGTGTACTAAGAGTGGACAAGCCAGCTTAACGTTAAGCTGGCTTGTCCACCTGCTTTTTTAAATAAATAAAGAGCACAAAATTCAGGATATGGATATTTTGTTAGCACTAAATGAGCACTAAATTCTAGCATAAAAAAAATTTCTTTTTTTTAATTTTTTAAAATTTTGTTTATAACAAATTGTTTAAACAAATATTTCATTATAATGTTTATGGTACAAAATTAGCACTATATGAGCACTAAATTACAGCCTATTTAGAATCTGAATAATTTTATTTTTTCATTGTGTACTAAGAGTGGACAAGCCAGCTTAACGTTAAGCTGGCTTGTCCACCTGCTTTTTTAAATAAATAAAGAGCACAAAATTCAAGATATGGATATTTTGTTAGCACTAAATGAGCACTTAATTCTAGCATAAAAAATTTTCGATTTTTTAATTTTTTTAAATTTTGTTTATAACAAATTGTTTAAACAAATTGTTTAAACAAATATTTCATTATAATGTTTAGGGTACAAAATTAGCACTAAATGAGCACTAAATTATAGCCTATTTAGAATCCGAATAATTTTATTTTTTCATTGTGTACTAAGAGTGGACAAGCCAGCTTAACGTTAAGCTGGCTTGTCCACCTGCTTTTTTAAATAAATAAAGAGCACAAAATTCGGGACTGCGGTACAAAATTAGCACTAAATTATGGCATGAAAATTTTATTGTTATATAAAAGTGGACAAGTCAACTTTACGGACCTTACGATAAGTTTGTTTCAACTTAAAAAAAAATGTAACAAAGAAGTACATGATCGAGTGTTTTCCATAATAAGTTTATTTTTTTGTACTGTATGCACTTAGTACGCTCAACAGACACGTTTTGACAGATTCAGGGTAGGAAACATACAACACAAACATTTTTACCTCACACAATTTGGTAGAGCTAAAGTTCTTATGGAAATCCATTGTTGCCACATCTTCAAATATGAGAGGAGACGTCTATCAGTTACTGTCAATTGTCAATGTCTGATGATCTTTGTTATGTTTGGTTATGTTGTTGTTGAAATTCTAACTTTTGATAGGATAAGGATATTTTAAACACATTTTAAAAGAAAAAGTACCCTAGAAGTCAGTAGAAAGGAAAGCAATTTTAGATTCCAACCGTATTATTACTTTTGGAATATTATCATCTAGTGGGAAAACGCAGTGATTGTGCCTCCAAACGGGCAATTTGAAAGGACAACCCCACCAAAAACCATTATAATTGTAAATTGAAATAATTTATATTAAAAATGTTTGTACCTATGTAATTGTACATGTAAAGCTGGAAATTCAGGTAAATGCAAACATATAATTGGCACATTATTATATATTTTTCGATAAGTGATTACATAATGGTTTGATAAAAGAACTATTTCTCTGCAACTTTGTTTATAATTCTTTTTATTGCTTATAGCCATACCATGGAAAATTTGAAAAAATTAAGCACCACAGACATCAAACAACAGTGGGGATAATTAAAAAAACAATAATACAACATAGTCAACAATAAAGTCCTACCAGTCTGCTGATAAATGGGCTACTGATATTGTACTAAATTATGATTTAGCTCTATTTTACTCAATAATGTTGAAGTAAGCTACAGTAACTCTGTTGAAATGACTTTAGCTATGCTAAACCAAACTGGAGAAGCATGGAAAAAGCTGACTTGACTGCAAGTAACTGGAACAATTTATTGCCATTTATTTACTTATGATAAAAATAAAAGCCCAAGTTGGCCACTTAAAGTCAACTAATTGTATAATTCCAATTTTAAAGAAAATACTGTACCCTTCCGTGGAAAAAATATGAATACGTTGCTTTAAATATGTAAAAAAATCATTATAAGTATGACTGGCAGTGTCAATGGAATTGTTTCCGGAAAATGTCTAGAAATAAACTGTCCTCTAGCAAGTAAAACAAAAACGTGACCTTAAATATTTATGCATAATTGAGGGAAAACAACATTAGGTTAAAGAAAAATCATATGTATTTAAGGACAAGTGCAATTGCTACTTACAGGACTACAAAAATGTTATTTTGTAGTGTTTTGTCCATTTGATAAGTCCACACTTCTTATTAAAGTACCATTTGATGTAGAATTTATACAAGAAATGTTAAAAATTTTGGTAGAAATATATTTTTACAATGTATTATCAGTTTTATTCCAATTATATAAGTAAAAAACTTGTTTTAAAAGATTGTTTTATTTCTTATAGGTACTTTTACTTGAAAAGAATATTCACACTTGACTACACTCATATCATCTGTGAATTCAGATAATATATACAGTAGAACCCTGATTCGTGTGCGGATTATCCATGCTATGATTTTCTATTACTGAAGTTGAATTTTTGAGGTGTTATCAAAATAGCGTCACCTTAATTCACTCGACGGAAACTCTGTAAGCCAAGAGGAAGACTCGTAATGAAAGATTCATTTTTTCTGTTATCATTTTATAGTAGGTACATATGTATGTACATATGTATCATATTATTATATAAGAAATAAATTTCAATTATCCATGCCACGTCTGACCCCGAGGAGCACGGGCAATCAGGGTTCTACTGTACACATAAATTAATTTTTATCATTACTAAGTATTGTTGTAAAGAGGTTAACAATACCTCAAATAATATTTATATCAGTTCATATAAGGAAACTATTTAATAGGAATAAAGTAACTTGTACTTTGACTTTTAAAGATTTTAGCCATTGTATAGTTCTTTCAACGTTTACACTTGCTGAAGCAAGTCTTATTAATTCAATTTTCTTCTCAATGCATTCATTTTCTATATAAAAACGTGTATCTACCATTATAGCATCCTCATTTGGTGTCAATATGATTTTTTTTGTTCATTTGAACAAACACCTGTCCAATAGAAGCATCTGATGGGATAAAACTTGTTGAAAACTTTTCCATAACAGCTATTAACACACCACCTCCACTGTCGGAATTACTGGATTCTTGTGTGTAGATATCGTAATTAAATAAACCAATTTCAGCATCGCTTGTATCAGGTGTTACCATGTTTCAGTAAATAAGATCACATCAAAGTAGCTGTTAGAAACATTTAGAGTCAGAGTTGTCAATTTAGTCCGAAGTCCTCTACCATTTTCAATAAAAATGGAGAGCTTGCCCAATAAAGGTTTTTTGAATTACTTTTGGGATATTATAATATAGTATCGACAGGTTCTGTCCTCTGCTTTCTGAGGAGACAAAAGCTCAAATTTTATATACAGATTCAAGTACCTTCCCTGATCAATGCTGATAAAGATGGTTTTAGCATGGTCAATGTGTTTCTGTTTAAGAACTGCATGTCTGCTGTCTGAACATTTTCAGTTGAAGATAAGAACACTTTAAATGGATGGTGCCCATTTTTATTTTTCTTTCCAAAGCGAGCTATTCTAATATTGTCAGAGACTTCATCCTAAATTTCGTCTTCGTCTTAGACTTCATCTAAATTTTTTCGTTATAAAAAACCTAGTTACTCTGATTAACTGAAATATAACTCAAAAAGCAATATAGGTAACTCATTTATTTAAAATAAATGTAATTGAAGACGATAATTGCAAACATTGCAGGAAACAGGGTGTTCTTGACCATATCTTTTTTGAATGTAGGCACTAAGTTTTAACAGCATTTAAACTGCCTCTATAAAAATTTAATCAAACTTATTATACATGCACCATTCAATATCCAGTCTGCTGGCTACAGGCTCACGACAAAAATATAAATTATAGATTTCTTCTCAGACACATGCACGTTTCCATAAGAGATTTGTATGCGAGCATGAAATTTTTTATGATTTCAGTTTAGATTTGAATCCTTTTTTATCCTAAATGTACATCTTATCCGATATCCATTTTATTGTCATTTATTGTACCAGTATTGTATATGGGATTATTATTATTGTATTGTATTAAGGATAGGATCCCTTATTAGGGATAGGATTGTATATTTGTTATTACAACTGACTGAATGACTAATGTCTATGCCATTAAGGGCGTACGCGCAAAATTTCGGCCCTAATGATTTTTAAATGCATTCATTTTTTTAATTCTGCAAAAACTAATAAGTATTTTTGAAAAATTTAAGGGCAAAATGAAAGATTACGTTATTACGGAGGGCCGAAAGTCCCTGAAAACTTCTATAATGTTTATTTTAATAAGTTACAGTTGTGAAAAAAAAACAGAAAATGTGTGATTTTTAATTTCAAATATCTCATTAAAAAAATTTGCTTATTCTAAGGGACTTTCAGCCCTCGGTAATAATGTAATCTTTCATTCTGTGTTTAAATTTTTCAAAAACATTTATTAGTTTTCTCAGTATTCGCAAAAAATTAATGCATTTAAAAGCATTGGAGCCGAAATTTTGCGCCTAAACCCTTAATAAAAAACTCAAAAAGCAACTAAAAACTCAAATACACTGGCAACGGCAACAAAACAGAAAACAAGGCAAAAAATAAATCACTTTTCATAGATGACAGACGACAGTTTTCTCAAGATCAACTGGCAATGTTGGATTTCCATAAGAACTTTATCCCGACCTACACAATTAACAGCTTTAATATACTTAGTCGATCAATATGATAGTTTTGCCTTCAATTTTAGAAGAGGAGACTATGTTGCTCTGAATGTGTATATTGCTAGTATCTCATGGGAGAACGTTTTAGGTATTAGCAGGGATATTAACGAAGCCACGGAACTGTTCTACTCCATATTGCAGTTTGGTATCAGTTGTTCAATACCGCGTATAAGTTTAAAAAATGCCAAAGGCTATAGGGGGATAAGATGGTCAAACATGCCCCCGCACCGATCAGCCCCGCTACTTATGTTTTCGATAAAGGATATAAAATTATGCCCTCATGAAAATTTTTAGCTTCCCAGAGGTCCTAGAACGTCTTAAATCGAGAAAAGAAGAATTTTTAGGTTTTATTTGAAAAAATCTGAAAAAATTCAAGAGGTTGTATCTTTTAAATACAAAACAGCCAATTTGAGGATTTAGGATCCTGACTACAACAACTGAAAAATAACTAAAAGTGTGAATTTTGTCATAAAATTTGGTATGTGGGGTTATAATAATATTTGGAACAACTTTTTCAAATGACTTTTTTGGATCTCTAACGCGAAGCAAATCGAATCGCATATCGAAAATTCACCCAGTTAGTGGATTCGCAGTAGGCAGTGTTTTAAATTTAAAGTTCAGTTGACTATTTTAAAAATTGTGAACCATTACCCTGTATGACTGTGCAAAATTTCAAATCTGTATATATTTTGATAGCCGAAACATAGGGGTGTCTTCATCTTAAATGCGACACACTGTATCTTATCAATTTGATAGTTTATTGCAACTAATATAGTCGTATTTTTCTAGATTCAAAATACATATTCAAAATACTGACTAATTCACTAATTTTATCATAAAAAGTTCAAATTGATTGCATTGAAGTATTGAACCAATTAATGTGTAATAATAATATAATATTATATACAGAGTTTGATGTATGGAAACCCTCAATTATCTCGGAAACGGTTTGCACGATTTTTATAGATTGTGATGCGTAGGGGTTTTATAATGTGGCTGATATTATAGTAATACTTACATTGTTGTCAGTTTTTCTGAAAATCTAATTAACTTTATTTTAAATGGAACACCCTGTGTATTTTTTGCGTTTTTAGGTCCTTAAGAAATACTGATTATTCTCCATGTTATATTCCCTATATCTAAAGGCCATAATTTCGGAGTTATTTCTACATTTATTTAAAAAAAACTTTTTAAACAAATGATAAAAATCAATTTGTTCGGCCCGGGTACACATTATTTTACGTTCTTTGGACCATTGGGAACAAAAAAGTTCTCTTGTAATTTTTTCTAAAGTTAATCGTTTTCGGGTTATAAATAATTTAAAACTGAAAGGAAATCGAATAATGACGATTTTAAAGGTAAAAAACACAAATCAAAAATATTATTTTTGAAAATGCGAAGTACAAAAATTCAAGCTAATGCCTTATTTTTTCAGTTAACAATAAGTAATTTGAGCTTGTTTCATTCTAAAATATTGTTTTTTATATATAGGCATATTATGCGTTTCATTAATATTTATTAAAAAACAATGTTTTAGAATAAAAGATGCCCAAAAAATTTATAGCGAGCCCCTGGAAGAAGGGTTTAGCTTGAATTTGGGTACTCCGCAGTTTTAATACCTTTAAGTAACAGTAACTTTAGAGAAAAATTACAAAAAACGGGCCGAAAAAATTGATTTTTATAATTTGTTTAATTTTTTTTAAATAAATGTAACTCCGAAACTATGGCATTTAGGTATAGGGAATACAACATGAAAAATAATCAGTATATCTTAAGGACTTCGAAACGCAAAAAATATACAGGATGTTCTATTTGAAATAAGAAAGTTCATTAGATTTCCAGAAAAACGGAAAATCTGACAACAATGTAATTATCACTGTAATAGCGGCTGCATTAAGAAACCCCTACCCACCAAAACCTATGAAAATCGTGCAAGCCGTTTCCGATATACTTGAGGGTTTCTATACATAAAACTCATTCTATTATAATAAAATTATATTAATACGCATTAATGTCCGACTGGTATATTATTTGACAAATAATGACATGATTTCGAAGTCAATTAAGTATGATATAATGATATAATTTAAACTTTTTATGATAAAATTAGTGAATTAGTCAGTATTTGGTTGTATATTTTGAATCTATACAAAATACGACTATATTAGTTGCAATAAATTATCGAATTGATAAGATACAGTGTGTCGCATTTAAGACGAAGACACCCCTATGTTTCGGCTATTAAAATATATACAGATTTGGACTTTTGCACAGTCATACTGGTTGATGGTTCACAATTTTTAAAATAGTCAACTGAACTTTAAATTTTAAACGCGACCTACTGCGAATCCACAAACAGGGTGAATTTTCGATATGCGATTCGGTTTCCTGCGCGTTAGAGATATCGAAAAAAGTTATTTGGAAAAGTTGTTCCAAATATTATTATAACTCCACATACCAAATTTTATGACAAAATTCACACTTTTAGATATTTTTCAGTTGTTGTAGTCAGGATCCTAAATCCTAAAATTGGCTGTCCCGAGATGCATCTCGAGACAGCCAAAAACGGTTTTTTTCGATTTTTTCCTTCTTTCCGCTCAGATATTAAAAATTCTGCCTCTGCCATTCAAAAGAACGGCAAAAAGTACACAAAAATACTATTTAAAAGTTGGCCAAATCACACTATCGTAACCTAAAAATTTTTTGAAAATTTCAAAAAAGGTTTTTTGGGCTCATTTTTCATTACACAAATCTGAAAAATCACAAATCACAAAATCAGGTCGTTTTGTATTCAATAGATACAACCTCTTGAATTTTTTCAGATTTTTAAAAGTAAAATTGCCCTCACAAAAAAATAAAACCTATAAATCCTTCGATTTAAGACGTTCTAGGACCTCTGGGAATCTAAAAATTTGCATGAGGGCATAATTTTATATCCTTTATCGAAAACATAAGTAGCGGGGCTGATCGGTGCGGGGGCATTTTTGAACATCTTATCGCGCTATAGCCTTTCCTCGTTGGATGACTAATGACCTAAAATCATTCATATTTAGGAAAAAAATGCTCATAAGATATATAAACAAACAAATTCTTGGGACGATTATCTACCCTTCTCTTCCTTGAGAACCGAATGCAAAGAATTAAGCAGGTCATGTCATGATATTTATATAAGTCACACTGAATCTAGAATTAGGTCAAACGTAAAGCACTTTTGGAACTTTGTTAACAGCAAACGCAAAAATAATGGTATACCAAACACTATGTTCCTTGGAATTTAAGAGTGTAGACTTAACCGAAGAGTTGGTAGAAGAAATCATCAATATGTAGAAGATTCTCTGATTTCGTTCAGAGATACCTCAAATCCGATAGGTACTAAAAATTCAATGATCTTCTGCTAAAGTCGGTTCCAGCGGGGATTCACGATTTTTTTAGACTCTAATACATCAAGACAATTCAAATTACTGATATAGCGGCAGTAGCCTTGCATTTGTTAGGTTTTTAATTATTTTTTTATGTACTTCAAAAAGTTATTGTTAATTTTTTTAGTTAATAAAAATACAATAATGCATACAACTGAGTAGACATTCATTTCATTAAAAATACAGTTGCATTACAACCATTTCTGTTATTTTTTAATTCGACTTTTTAAGTAGTTTTTTAGTACTGGTATTAAAGGTTTTGTTATAAATATGTCCGTATAATATTTTTAGTTCTTTATATCCAAACATTTCCTTAATTTTGTAAATTAGGTATGATATTTTTCGTAAGAGCTTCGTCTTTGCCATAGGATAGGTAGCAAAATTATTATTAAGTCACAGTCTAAAATTTATTTTCCGGAGCGAAAATGTGTTAAGTCCATTTTTTTCCAAAAACAGTAACTTTCAAAAAAATTTCTTTTTAGTGATAAAAAGAACAATGATCATTTATAAGAATTTATTTATATTATACACATTATACACATTATACACATATATACATTATACACATATATATACATATTATACACATATATTATACACATTTATAAGAATTTGCTAAATAAAATTTAATGTATTAAATGGAAAATGTTACAAAACACTAAAAATAATTTTTATTTTCGCTCTCCTGTAAAATTTACATTTTGTGACTTATTACACTTTTGTTCTGAGGTATGGATATATATTCTGGTATAAATAAATCATTATTGATTGGCAGACGTTTTATGTTATATTTTATAATTTACTGTCTATATGCACATTAGGGTGGAGTGAAAAAATTTTTTTTTGAAATTTGATTAGCACTATTTAGCAAAAGTTGCCTTTGATGTAGTAGATGACCTGTAAATTTTTTAAAAATTAAAAAAAAATTCTTCATTCCCCGCCGCAGGCCCAAAAAATTAAAAATATTTTTTTTTTATAAATAGCATTAACTACTAAAAGTTGCTTTTACTTCTGTAGATAATCTACAATTAAAAAAAATATATATTATAACATTTTTTTCATTCGCCGCCATGATCCTAAAAAAAGTTACGCGCCAAAACTTGTTAAAACATTGGTCATTTTATGGCTTCTTAACATTAGAAAAATTCAATTCTCTATATTTACTAGAAAAAAATTTGTTTAAAAAAAATGCATAATTGTCACTAAATAAAACATCGATTTGACCTTCAGCTCGTTTTTTTAACCCATTGCTACTTTTGTCAGCATCGCATATTATCGCGTCACGTCGGTTGAGAGCGCAGACTCTCGGCGCGGTCTCTGCTCTCGGTCTAGTCGATCTCAATCAACCACAGTTCAGTTCTTGGTTATTTGTCGCTTAAGTAAGTTCTACTACGTAGTGCGTGTTGTGTTTTTGTACGAGAATAAAGAATACTTTAAATTAAGTTACCCAAATAATAGTGGTCGTGGATTTACTTCGTAGTAAATAATGACGACGCGAAGTAAAACAAATTGTCCTATAATTGGGCCTTCGATTGATTTAAATTCGGGAGGAACAATGTTGCCCTCTCGGGAACAAGTGCTTCAATATTATAATTTTATAAGACAAAAGAAACAAAGTGAAGGACAATACAAACCAAAGGTTGGTGAAATCTATGACGAAATTGGGACGACGTTGGAGGAAATATGGAAAAAAGCCTCTATTCCTACAGTTCATCATGTCACAATTACCAATCAAATAAAAAGAGAGCACGAAAAGCTAAACAATATCCTTAAGTCTTATTCACACGCTCGCAAAGAAACCGAAAATTTTAAAAATAAAGTGGCATCTTTTAGGCAAAATGCTTCTTATTTGTTTGACATAGCATATTGCAAATGCAAATCGTTTGAAGAATGTGTCTGCGACATATCACACAAAGTACCGCTATTAGAAAGGCCATTTCTTTTGGACCAGCGAACTACACGAGTCATGGCTATAGGATCCCTAGACCGATTAACAACTGAAACGCTTAATAAGAAAATGTTAAGAAAATCCAAGGAATCTATGCGAGAGAAACAAGTTGAGTTTGAAAAAAAAAATTCCAAAAGAGATGCCTAAAGAAAAAGAAGCAGTTCTTAAAAATTTGGAGGAAGATATTCAACCCACGCCGTCAACATCGCAAACAAGAATTAACCTGCCGACTTTTGCAAGAGCTTGTGATAGGTATGGAATCGCAGACCGGCCAGCCGCAGCAATTGTTTCTGCATTATTGCATGATGTAAATATAAATAAAGAGGTCAAGGGAGAAACAAAGTGTACTACGGAGGCGGCGATAATTATCGATAGAAGCAAAGTAAGGAGGGAAAGGAAAAAGATGCGACTAGATTTACAGGAAATGGAAAATGTTAGGGATTTAACTATTAAGGGCCTTTACTTCGACGGTAGAAAGGATAAGACTATGACAATGGTTCAAGCAGACGGTGGTATTAGTAAACGAACAATGGTTACAGAAGAACATGTTTCAATTATTTACGAACCGGGATCAGGTTATTTAGGACACGTTTCGCCATTAAGTGGGTCAGCTGAAAACATTAAGAATGCGATATGTATGTTTTTAACAGAGTTTAATATTAATAGATCCGATATACTAGCAATAGGTTGCGATGGAACTGTAATAAATACAGGTAACCTCGGTGGTGTCATGTGTCTTTTGGAAAAAGAATTCGGTAGACATTTGCATTGGATTGTCTGCCAATTACATTCTAACGAACTTCCTCTGAGGCATTTAATTGAAAAGTTAGATGGAACCACGTCTGGTCCTAGGGGATTCTCGGGACCCATCGGAAAGAGCTTAGCAATTTGCGACCAGTTACCAGTAATAAATTATAAACCTATTAAAAGTGAACTGCCCGAAGTAGATAGAGAACAACTAAGTACCGATCAAAAGTTCCTCTTCGATATAAGCACCGCTGTAAGTACAGGTGAATTTCCTGCCAGTCTTGCTTCCAAGAATCCTGGTAAATTATCTCATGCGAGATGGCTTACCACTGCCAACAGAATTTTAAGGCTCTATGTAAGCACATTGAATCCATCAGAAAACCTAATAGAAATCGCAACTTTTATTAATAAGGTATATGCCCCAATGTGGTTTACTATTAAAACCAAACCAAAAATAAAAGATGCGCCGTTCAATTTATGGAAAAGTATATATTTGAACCGATATTTAAAGAAAGATTTAAGAGAAATTGTTGATACAACTATACAAAGAAATGCATTTTTCGCCCACCCTGAAAGTTTATTGGTTGCAATGATAACTGATGAAAGGCGACATATTCGAGAGCTAGCTATGCGCCGAATATTATCCATTAGAGCAAAGAAGTCTGCAGCGGGGGAAGAAATTAAAATAAGAAAGTTTCAGGTCCCTAAAATAAACTTTTTGGCGACGGACTATGTTGACCTTATTTTTTGGCAAGAGCAAGTTATTAGTGAGTCAACATTAACCCAACATTTAAGTGACGAAGAGCTGAAAAATGCAATCGATAAAAACTCACTTATCTCTCAATTAACTTTTGATTTACCTTGTCACACTCAAGCCGTTGAGAGATGTGTTAAAGTTGTGTCAGAAGCATCTTTAAGTGTTTGTGGCGCTAGTGCTCGAGATGGTTTTATAAGATCACGTTTAAAAGATCGCAATATAATGGCAATATTTGAAACCAAACGGCATTATAAGGCGGAATAACGAGTTGTTATAAAGTAGAAAATTAAAAATAATAATTAAAATAGGGTGGTTGGAGGGCGAGTAGGGGTGGTGGAACACGAAATGCAGCCACATCCACGTGGTGTGTTCTGGGTAGTTTATAAAACTAGCTGAGAGCTGCATATTGGTCTAAAACTAAAAAAATTAAATATTCTTAAGTTAATGCGGGGAATGAAGGAGTGGTCAAAATGAACCAAAAAAAAGCATGAATAGTGCCTAAAAATAGATTAGCTGATAGTGCAATCTTGTATAAAAAACGTGAAAAATTTTTTTTAAGGTCACGGCCGGGCATAATTTCAAGGTCAAAAAATTTTGAAAAAAATTGGTAAACATCTACTACTGTATAGGCAACTTTTGACATATAGTGCTAACTGCTAAAGTAAATTTTTGAAAATTCGAGATTTTTCGCTCCACCCTACTCAACACGCTGAACATGGGTCTTCAGGGAGTAAACACAACACCCTTCACAGCCAATGAGAAAATAAACTCCCTCAAAAAAAATTTGGTTCTTTATGTTCTCAAATAAAGGGGAAGAATATCTGCATTTTCTACGCTGTCATCATTTTTTGAATAAAACGAAATATCTCCAATACCAGATGTGATTGCTGATATAATTCTTCACTGGAAATCTCTTCAAGAAAGTATTAATAAACATTTATCTGAAGATTATTAAACACTTTACTCGATCAGAAATCCTTTTGCAGTAATCTCACCAAATCAGTTGGAATTACAAGGAACATTCATTGATCTAACAGAAGACGGTTCTATGAAAGACACTTTTAAAGAGAAATCCTTAATTGACTTCTGGATCCGGTGTAAATCCTGAGTATCCAATGCTGCTCTTTCGACAAGCTATGCTATTTTTGATGTCATTTGTAACTACATAGTTACTTGTGTGAGACTGGTTTTTCCGAACTATTGTATATAAAAAAATAAATATAGAAGCAGACTAACAAGTGCTGAAGAGGGCTTAAGAATAAAATTAAGTTCAATTACTCCTGCAATTGACACTTTATTCACAGGCACACTGCAACAAGCTTCTCAATAATCTCGATGCGATACACAATGACTAATGTTGATTTTTGTTGTTTCGTATCTTTTTTTGGCTGATAGTTTCTGGTTAAATATGTTTATAAAAAAAAATAAAGAAAGCCCTTTCTTTTCATGAATCCCCCCTCCCACCACCCAATGTCTGGTGGTACGCCAAAATCTTAAAATATTTCAGGTGGTACGCAGTTGCTACAAGGTTGGGAACCCCTGATCTAAACTATTAATTTTTGATTTTATAAATATATGATCTAAGCAAGCTTTTATTCGAGTTGGGTTATTTATGGTGGATATAAATCCGTACTCGTTTAGGGTACTTATATATTCTATGGTATCATTATTTAAATCTAATAGATCAATATTGATATCTCCAACAAAAAGGCAGTAACTTTCAGAGTTAATAGTATTATTGTGTAAGAAATGTTGTAAATTATTAATAAATTGAGAAATACTCGGGTTATAATTTTCCTTAGAGGGTGATCTATAAAAAGCAAGAACCATAATTGTATTGCCATTATCAATAATTAATTTTATTTTTAAAATGTATATAAGATATAAGCTGTATAAAATCAGCGGTGAGTATTCTTAAACATTTCTAGTGTGAGTTGAGTGACGACTAGTTCAGTTCAGTTCGATATTTCTGTTAATGGCGGACTACGTTTTGTCAAAGCGAAAACTTGTTCATGAAAGCCACATTAACGTTTTTTCCAAAAAAAAAAAACAAAAAACGAAGAACATGAAATATGGGTGTGCGAACATCGATCAAGCTGCAAGGGACGAGTATGGACCGACCGAGATGGTCAAGTTGTGAAAATCGTTACGCATCATAATCATGCAGCACAAGCTGCTAGGCCAGCAGCTATTCGTTTGATTGCGACGGCAAAGGAGCGTTGCACGACGACACAGGAGACACCACAACAGATTATTGGAAACGTCATCTCAGCAGCTCACGCCGATGTTTCTGCAATTCTGCCAAAAAAGAGTAATTGAAGAAAATTATCCGTAGAGCCAGACGAGATGCTCAGATTGATGGCAAAGCGCAGCAGTTTCTCATGTATGATTCGATGGATCAACTTGTGTCAGGAAGAATGCTGATCTTCTCAACTAGAAACAACCTTCATCTTTTGGCGCAAAGTCACGAATGGTTTGCAGATGGAACATTCAGTACCGCACCAGCTATGTTTCAACAAGTGTATACAATCCACGCCACCAAAAGCAATGCCGTTGTACCGCTAGTATACGCTCTCTTACCAAATAAAACAAGAGCTACGTATGTAAAATTTTTGCATGAATTGAAACATCTGCAATCTGGATTACAGCCAACTCTACTTATGACGGATTTCGAACTTGCTAGCAATCAAGCATTTGAATTGAAATTTCCAGGTATTTTAAAGACTGGATGTTTTTTTTTTCGTTTATCGCAATCCGTCTGGAGGAAAGTTCAAACTGAAGGGCTCAAAGCTCGATACGAAAATGATCATGAGTTTGCTCGTTGGATCAGAATGATTCCCGCTGTGGCATTTATTCCTGAAGATAACGTAAGTGATGCATTCGCCGAATTAGTTGAAAGCGAAGAATTTCCTGAAGAGGCTGTACCCATAGACAATTATTTCGAAAATACATATATTGGCAGAAGACTGCGTCGTGGACGTCAAATTCCAACGTTTCCACCTCAACTTTGGAATGTTTATCAACGCACTCTTTAACGACCAACATCGCACAAATAACGCCGTGGAAGGATGGCTCCGCGCTTTTCAAGAAACATGTGGATCTCAACTTCTAAATATTTTTCATTTTATTGGATGTTTCCGGAAACAACAAGGTATTCATGATTACGAAATAAAACAATTTATTGCTGAAAATCAAGGAAATCGAAGAAATAAAAAGTATGTCGCAATATCAGCTCGTGTCAAAAATGTAGCTGAAGATTTTGGAAATCGTGAAGTTATTGATTCTTTGCGTGGGATTGCGTACAACTTTGAATTTTGAAATTACGAAAAATATTCTGGTTGCAACTATTCTGGAATATGTATATATTTATTGACTGACCTGTTTCTTCTTTTTATATATCTTTGTTACTATTATATGTATTTTGCCATTTTTTTAAATAAAAAAAAAACAAATCCTCTCAGTATCTTTTGAATGACCAAATTGATTTAAATAACCCACCCTTACTAAATTTATGTTTACAAATCCTCTAATAATAATTTATCTTAATCCTTACTTTATCCGTATATTGTAAGTAAGGCCTACCTACTATAAATATGTGTAACAAAGCACTTCTAAGAAAAACAACACAAAAAAATGATCAATAGGTAAATGTATTACTAACATTGTATTTATAATTCAATGCAACTAGTTAAAAATGCTAGGTAAAATCCCGGGGGCGGAACGGTTCGGGTGCGAAACGGTTCGGGGGCGAAACAGCTGGGGACGAAACGCCCGTAAATCTCTTCATTTATGTATTATTAATAGGTTCTAGAAGTTCTAGAAGTTTTCAGCATGGAATTGAAATTCGAAATTTGTTAAAATTTCGGGAAAACTTTTAGAGAACTATTTGGCAGCAAATATTTCTTGGGAATTTTTTGTCCGGGATTTTTTGTGGGGATATTTTGACCAAAAAAATTTGTGGGGATTATTTGTCCGGAATTTTTGTGGGGATTTTTTGTCCGGGGATTATTTGTGGGGATTTTTTGTCCGAAATCATTTGTCCGGGGATTATTTCGCTGTATCAGTGCTATACTGTAACATCTCAAAATTTGTATGTTTTGAGATAAGAATAAATTCCTATGAATGAATGATGGTTCTTTTCAGATCAATACTGTACTATCTTAAAATATTTTTTTTAAATTTATTATTCCATCATATGTTACTATGGTTCTGTGCTTAAAGACCTTACATTACAGGGCAATAGAATAATAACTAAAAATGTTACGGTGTTGCTCCAGAACAATCGTGTAAAACTCAGAGCAATACAGTAATATAATCAAATGTTATATGTAGTATTGCCATGCAGGCAGTTCTCTGTACGGCTCGTGCAGATAAACAGCAAGACATAAACAATAGTAGGGATCATAACTTGAACACTGTTGTTGATTGATTTGATCTTGAAGCTGTATTTCAACTTCCAAAGGGGCAAATTTCAACACTTTACTATAAAAGAAAACTAAACACCTTCAATTTTAGGGTTTTTGACGCCACATCTAAGCAAGGCCATTGCTATATTTGGCATGAAGGGTGTGCAAAACGTGGAGATTTAGAAATCGCTTCATTCCTTTTTGACTTTTTAAACGAAAATGCTAATGGAAAATCTGTTATTTTGTATTCTGGCAACTGCAGTGGCCAAAATAAAAACCACGTTCTCCTATCAATATATCTATATGCAGTACAAACTTTAGATATTCCTTCAATTACTCATAAATACTTACTTTTTGGTCATACTCAAAACGAGGGGGATAGCATGCATTCTTCGATTGAACGACAATTAAAAAAGACTATTAACAAGAACTCTTTTTATGTCCCTAGCAACTAGTCGCTGTAGTTCAAGTGGCAAATAAAGAAAAAAAGGAAATTTCAGGTAAAAGAAATGGACACCTCAGATGTATACGACTGAACTGCGATAGAAAATTCTTTTCCGGGTAAAAATTTTTAGTACTCTATTTCAGGAGAGAAAGTAGTATGGGCGAACGTTAAATCATTTCAAGTAAAGAAATCAACTCCATCGACTGTTTTTTATAAGTATTCTTATGAGCAAAACGAAATGATGTTTTTTAAACTAGACGATAAAATAACAAAAAAGAAAAAATGGTTCTCTTGTTGTTATGTCTAGAGGACATTCTTGCTTTTCAGTTACTTCTAGAGGTGTCCAAAAGAAACCTAGAAAAGCAAAACAACAGCCGCCGAACTCCAACGAGCCGAACTCCAACAAGCACCAACTCAAACAAGCATATCGAGCTCCACCAGGGATTCCACTTTGGAAAAAAGTGGATTTAATATAAGTTTATGCGATGCAAAATTAATACCAACGCCTTATAACTTTTTCCATGGGGTGAAGACCAGAGAAAATGATGAAGATAATTAAGTCAGTTCTTTCTCTTGTATGTCACGTGTACTGAATACAGCCTAAAAATAAACGTAGTTTTTTTAAGATGGCAGTGTCAATAAATATTATTTATTCTCCATTAGGAAATGGCGTTTTACCAAAACTTTCCCAACAACACTTACACAACAATCACTCAAATATTTTTATTATATATTATATTATTTCAGAGCTAAAGTGTAACATTCAAAACTATTTTATAACATTGTGGAAAAAATTTAATCTAATGTCATTTAATTTCCAAAACAAAACAGTAACATTTACAAATAAATGTAACAGTTTTAAAAGTTGTTGAAACGTTCAGTTCAATATTGTAACAACTCAAATTCCTTTCATTTAAACCAATAAATAAAAAATGTTTTAAAAGATATATACATTAGTGCTTTTTAAAATTGTACAAGACTAATTTACGGAAACTAACAACTAACTAAAAAACGAAAATAAACAATAATTTTCGCTGAGGAGTCAATCTTAGCGCATGAAAAACTTTAAACCCGTTTTTCTCAAAATGGTTGATTTTGAGATAGTACAGTGTTGCACTGAGGCAGCGATTTGTCCTAGCTTCTTTTTCAATTTCCCAACATTTACCAAATATGGAGCTGCATCCTTCGTACAGCAATCTCCTCAATTATATTATAAATTTAATTACAACTGTACTCCTACGAACAGTGCCATCGAATTATTAAATTCTGCCATCCTAGGCATCGGCGTCGAAAAAATAAAAATATTCAAATTTATAAAATTTCACCGTCTTATGCTTTAGTGCTACTCCACATTATCACTGGATAAAATTTAAAAAACGAAAAAATAATTTCTAGATGAGTACGTTTTGGTCGAGATGCTCCACTTGATACCCAGTCTTATGCAAGATTCTCTATTAACACCGTTCTTCAAAAGAAAATAGTTTCTGTATCTTTTGGAAAACCCAATCTGTTGTTTTGAGGGTAGATATACCTCTAAAGGTGAACTAATTTGAACAATCAAACAAATGTATGAGGATGACCTACAATCTTTTGCTTGGGAAAATCCGAGGGAAAAACGGCGGGGCGATGCACATCGCGAGTGTCGCGATACGCTGACCAATGACCCGCGATGACAATGACTTGGAGGGAAACTTTTAATGATTGGAAAAATTGTCACCCCACATTAACCACAATATAGTCCGTGTGGTGAAACCGCTCCCGTCTGAAAAAAAATCTGATTCGGTTTCTTTATGGATTCCTATTAAAAAATGTCTCCTTTAATCAAATATGAAGGGTACCGGGCGGATTTTTTGGGCAGAAATTGTTTAAACAAATACAAGAGATCATCTTTTTTGCTCTGGAACATATTTTTTAGTGTTTTTGGTCATTCTAAACAAGAAAGGTATCTTGTAATTTTTCTCAAAAACAAATAGTTTTCGAGTAACAGGCGATTTCAAATCTAAAAAATGGCGAAAATACGCATTTTTGAGGTTTAAAAACTCATATTTAGAATAGTATTTTTGAGGTTGCCAAGTACTTAAATTGTCATTTAAACAATTATTTTCAAGGTCCTGAAGAGTGATCGGGTCTAACTTCAATTTACACCGTTGTTATTTGGTTGTTAAATATGCGTGCCCATCCGATTTTTTTGCCGATGCGGCGCGCTCTATTTCAACAATCTATTTTCCTACGAAAACAAACATAACAGAATAAATAAAAAAACAACGTTGTTGGTATGGCCATGTACAGAGAATGGAACACCGACTGTAAAAGCTGATAATGGAATGGCAACCCCCGGTAATAAGGAAAAGGGGCAGACCAAAAACTACCTGGATAAGTCGAATCCAGAAAGCAATGTCTGAGAGAGATCTACGACCAGAAGATTGGACAGATCGACGCGGCTTGAAAATAGAAACCGAAAGGCGCAGGACGCTATAAACCGGTGTTAATATATATAGTATGGTATCGATATTTGAAGTGATTAGTAGGTACCTAGATATTTATTTATAGTTTTTAGACAAAAATTACGCAAATATTTAAATTACAACACATTAAAATTATTATAACGTTTCGGTTTATTTTACAATCTTAACCATTTTTAGACAGATATTTTTCACTACAAGCCCGCCGTCTTCTGAAGAAGAATCAAGTTCTGAAGAGGAATCAGATTTATTTTCTGTTTCAGATGCAGAGAATCAAGATAATCAATACTGTGATCAAAATGTCGCTGACATTCAAGTCAAACATTATATATTTCCAAGAAAAATAAGAGAGTTGAATGGAATGACGCTGATAAGAATGAAATTTTATAATTTTTCGCAATAATTTTAACAATGAGCTCAGTTCCTTTGCCGAAGCTTAGTGCTTTTGAAGTAAAGACGAAATGTTTCATAATGCATTTGTAAGTTCCATCGTGCGCCGTGACAGATTTTTAACATTGCTTACTATACTTTTTAACCGATTATAATAGGCTCTGCAAAATAAAACCAGTAACAGATTATAATAGATGAAAGCATGATTCTTTGGAGGAGTAGATTATTATTCAAACAATACACTCCGAATAAAACACATAAATATGGAACCAAACTATACAAATTATGTACAGAAGACGGGTGTACGCACATTTGGTAATTTATGCAGGTAAAAACTGCGACCCGGTTAATATTAACAATACAGTCGGAAAAATGAAAGAATACCCATGAAAATCACATCAATCACATATTTTGTATTTGCTGTCTTTTTCTATAACAAACGTTTGCAATTTATAGAAAAAGATAGCAAATACAAAATAAGTGATTGTTAAAACAAACGTTTGTAATTTATAGAAAAAGACAGCAAATACAAAATAAGTGATTGATGTGATCGTTCATGGGTATTTTTTCATTTCTCCGACTGTAACAGTCATTCAGAAGGCATTGCACTAAAATTAATTAAGACCATAAATAAAATAAGTTTAGACCAGAAGGGGCAGAACCTTGTACGCTGATAATTTATATTTTATCATTCCTTGATTGAAGGAATTGTATCAAAGAAATATTAAATATGAAGAAATCTGAGGTGCATGGAGAAGAGGAATTTAAGAATAATAAAGTGAATAGATAAAAACAAGTTTTGATGATCACGTCGTACATCATTGGTCAAATTATTAATTGCAAGTATATAAAACATACATATCAGACGAAACATATTGTGCTTGCATTGATGCAACTGGGAGTATAATAAAAAACAGAACACGTTGTTTATACAACTTTGTCGTTAATTCTGAAAAACGTGGACTCTTTCTGGTGACACAAATGCTGTCTGAAAAACATAATACGAATATTATTCAATACTGGCTTATGGAGTGGATACGATGCGGACGCTTGTAGAAAAGGTAATTTTCCTGTTTGCTACATACGCATCGACGTAGCACATTTTATAAAAAATATTGGAATTTTTTAAAAGCATAAAGCAATGTTAACTACATTGTGTTACAATTAATTTTATGTCGAAACATACTGCTCAAGAAATATTAAGTAGAATTTAACAGAAGGATACACCAGAGACAATTAAAATACAATATGTGAAGAGTACAGAATAAAAATGAAAAACCTTACTACACATACGGAAGATGAAATACTCTCTAATGTTGTAACAAGATATAATGATACAGAAGACGTAAACACCAATTTTATTAAGAAGTGGAGATACTGGTCAGAAAACATCAATAATAAAATAAAAATTTTACTAGCTGGCAATGAGAGGTAGGGAAAATTCCCACTACATATATGAAATTAGCGGAATATCTAATAAGACGTTAAATTTCTACCTTTATGGCGTTGCATATGCCGAGATAACTTTGCAATTTACTATTTTATTACTATAATTTAATTCAAAAATGAAAGTTATTGACGTTTTGACTTCCACTTCGGACCACGTTATCGAAATATAAAATATTTGCCAATGAAATAGTAAATTGTATAAGATGCCACAAAGAAACAGCTTCAGAACAATATTGAGATAACTTTGTATACGGTAGAATACCCGCTAGCAGTGCTTCTGTGGAAATCAACTTTCGTATTGTAAAAAATATTATGTTGGAGGCAGAGACAACAACTATGCGTGCGGATGAATTTGTGACAAAACACGTAAATTTTTTGAGTGGTCGCTTAAAACTAACACACGCAAATACAGACCCTGATGATAGACATACAATAGAAGAAACTATCCAAGATGAACACGATAATATTACAGAAAATGTAAGAACCCAACAGGAAGTAGTGAGAAGAAATGAAATGTTCAGCTTGTAAAAATGGACACACATGTTATGTGTGCATGCCCTCGAGGAATGTTCCATACCGATTGGAGGATATGGACAGAAACGAATATGTATTGAGTGCAACCAAATAAACAATTTTTAAGATAGTATTCCTCCAAGAAGTTGAAGATTGGCGAGGTTTGGCATCAAAAGCAGCGGAATACAAATCCAAAGATATATATTTGAAAAAAAAAATGCTGTACAAACAGGATTTTTATTGGATACACACATAAACAAAATACCAATAACGAGAAATGAAAATAAAATGTCCCTAACCCAACTTAAAATAGGAAAAATATTATTCTTTAACAAATACATGTGTTTTTTACAGCATTTTAAAATTATTTTTCATCATTTGACACCAAATTTTTAAAAATGTTGTACATAATGAAACTGAGTTTAAATTTGTTACGTTAATGAATGATATAGTTTGCCAATGTATAAAAAGATCATCGTATAAACTTTGTACAATGACACTTAAAGAAATATTTTCTAGAACACTATTGCCAAATGATTGCATTCTAATCAAATGTGAGGTAATAATCGGTTTTTTGTGCAGAAACTGATTTCAGAATTACGCATCATTTAAAGAAGTATCTCAATTCGACAAAGGCTGTCCTAAAAGAGAAAAAACATTTTCTTTAATCAAAGCTTTATATTACTATTAAATAATAATATTAATGAGACCGAAGAGGACATTACAATACACGAATTACCTTACGTTCAACCTAATTGTAACGGGCAGGAGACTGCAACAATTTCCGACATAGGTACGTCTACATATTTCTCATATAATATCCTTATACAACGCACAAACACACAGGCACAAATCATACTTTAAAATTATAGCTTGCTATTCTACGATAAAGAAGTATCCGTATCAATTGCACGTATATAAAACATACACATTAGATGAAATAGATTGTGCTTGCATTGATGCAACTGGGAGTATAATAAAGAACATGAAACATTTCTTTATACGACAGTCATTAATCCTGAAAAAAGTGATCTCTTTCCAGTGACACAAATGCTATCTGAAAACATAATACGAATATTATTCAATACTGGCTTATGGAGTGGATACGATCGGTAGCTCCATAACCACATGAAGTCATATGCGACTTTTCACGTGCATTGTTAACAGCAGGAGTATGCAGTTTCGCCAATTTTTCTACACTTGAGGAATATGCGGAAGCTTGTAGAAAAGGTAATTTTCCTGTTTGCTACATACGCATCGACTTAACACATTTTATAAAAAATATTAGAATTTTTTAAAAGATGTACGTCCTCGCATAAAGCAATGTTAACTACATGTGTTAGGACAATTAATTTTATGTCGAAACATTGAGACTGCTGAGGAAATATTAAGTGGAATTTTAATCATTACTCAAAGCGAAACAGAAGGATACACCAGATACAATAAAAATACAATATGTGAAGAGTACAGAATAAAAATGAAAAACCTTACTACACATACGGAAGATGAAGTACTCTCTAATGTTGTAACAAGATATAATGATACAGAAGACGTAAACACCAATTTTATTAAGAAGTGGAGATACTGGTCAGAAAACATCAATAATAAAATACAAATTTTACTAGCTGGCAATCAGAGAGATATGGAAAATTCCCACTACAAACATGAAATTAGCGGATTATCTAATAAGACGTTAAATTTCTACCTTTATGGTGTTGCATATGCCGAGATAACTTTGCATTATTACTATAATTTAATTTAACTATGAAATTTATTGACGTTTTGACTTCCACTTCGGACCTAGTTATCGAAATATAAAATATTTGCCAATGAAATAGTAAATTGTATAAGATGCCACAAAGAAACAGCTTCAGAACAATATTGAGGTAACTTTGAATACGGTAGAATACCCGCCAGCAGTGCTTCTGTGGAAATCGACTTTAATATTGTAAAAAATATTATGTTCCAGGCAGAGACAACACCTATGCGTGCGGATGAATTTGTGACAAAACACGTAAATTTTTTGAGTGGTCGCTTAAAACTAACACACGCAAATACAGACCCCGACGATAGGCATACAATAAAAGAAACTAACCAAGATGAACACGATAATATTACAGAAAATGTAAGAACCGAAGAGGAAGTAGTGAGAAGAAATGAAATGTTAAGCTTGTAAAAATGGACACACATGTTATGTGTGCATGCCCTCGAGGAATGTTCCTTACCAATTGGAGGATATGGACAGAAACGAATATGTATTCAGTGCTACCAAATAAACAATTTTTAAGATATCATTGCCCCCAAGCAAATTGAATATTGGCGAGGTTTGGCTACAAAAGAAGCGGACTACAAATCCAAAGAAAAATATTTGAAAAAAAAAATGCTGTACAAACAGGATTTTTATTGGATACACACATAAACAAAATACCAATAACGAGAAATGGAAATAAAATGTCCCTAACACAACTTAAAGTAGGGAAAATATTATTCTTTACCAAATACTTGTGTTTTTTACAGCATTTTACAATTTTTTTGGCAGCGTATTTTAACACCAAATTTTTAAAAATGTTGTACATAATGAAACTGAGTTTAAATTTGTTAGGTTAATAAAAGATATGGTTTGTCAATGTATAAAAAGATCATCGTAAACACTTCGTACAATGAAACTTAAAGAAATATTTTCTAAAACACTATCGCCAAATAGTTGAATTCTAACCAAATATAAGGTAATAATCGGTTATTTGTGCAGAAACTCATTTCAGAATTACGCATCATTTAAAGAATAAAAAATAAAGAGTATCTCAATTCGACAAAGGCTGTCCTCAAAGAGAAAAAACATTTTCTCTAATCAAAGCTAAACTAGAAGCTCTATTAAATAATAATATTGTAGCGGAAGAGAAATCTTGGCCGATCCCCTCTTAACAGTAAACACCTCGAGAATGACGTAATCGGATGTGCTAGGCCTCGCCGGAGAATTCTGGAAGGTACGTCACGTAGGCGGAACAAGCCGATAGCTCGAGATGGGAGTCGATTGTTCCAGAATAACAACTGGGTATAAATACGGGCATATTTTGTAAATAAGTTTAGTGTATAAGATAAATTCGTCTGTAACTTATATAAATAAAGTCGTATATAAATTACGGACCGCTAGTTTTATTGTAATTAGAAGTAATTACACTAATCACGCTACAGTTGGTGTCAGGTGTGGGGTAAACTTAGGGCGATATAAATAAGTGAATTACAGAGAGACTTTAAAAGACTTTTGAACTTTATTCGTCGGGAATAACCGGAGTGCGTTAATTGTTCGGTATTCGGAAAGACTTTAAAAGACTTTTGGACTTTATTCGTCGGGAATAGTTAAAGTGCGTTGATTGTTCGGTATTCGAAAAGACTTTTAAAAGACATTTTGGAAAGTACGTGTGTGCCGACCAAAGATGTTGCTACGAGAACTTACAGTAAAACAGCTCCGTGAACAGCTAGAGGAACGGGATCTGGACAGCAGTGGGCTCAAGATAGTCCTACAAGCACGACTCGAGGAAGTCCTAACGAAGAACGGAGATGATCCAGAGACGTTCCACTTCCAGTCAGCAGAACAAGCAATCTTATCGAAATTAAAAACTGTTTCTGAAACGATTGATGATACTTCTAAGATAAGCAACGAGAAATTTGAAAGTGTTTCTCAAAAGATCGATGAAACTTCTAGACAGAACAACGAGAAATTTGAAAGTGTTTCTCAAAAGATCGATGAAACTTCTAGAAAAAGCGATGAGAAATTTGAAAGTGTTTCTCAAGTAATAAAAGACGTTTGTAGACAGACCGACGAGAAATTTGAAGAAGTTTCCAGAACATTCGATAAGATACAGAAAAGTGTAGACGACAATAAAGAAATGCTAGAAGAGAAGATCAAACAACTAGAGAGCATGATAACTGATACAAAAGTACAACCATCAGTTAATGCAGTAGCTTTAGATCTTGTAGTGAAGGATGAAACACCGAGAGACGAAACATCGCATCATATGAGATTTAAATTACCACCATTCGATGGGAAGTCCTCTTGGTCCATATACCTTAGACAATTCGAAGCTATTGCGACCGCCAACCATTGGACCGAACAAGAAAAGGCTGTTTCCTTGACTGCTGCTTTGCGAGGTGATGCTGCAGATATATTAAGATCAATTCCTAAGGGTCAAGAAAAATGTTACCAGACCTTGTTCACTCGTCTAGAAAAACGCTATGGAGATGCCCATCTACAACAAGTATACAAAGCACAACTGAGAAATAGAAGTCAACGAGCAAGTGAGAATCTGCAAGAATTTGAAGCAGATGTGGCTCGTGTGGTGCGGTTGGCTTATCCGGAGGTGCCAGACAGCGTTTTAGAAGAAATTGCGGTAGATACCTTTGTCAATGGGCTGAAAGATAGTGAACTACAGAAAGCTTTACGACTAGCAAGACCGAAAGTTTTAGATGAAGCACTTGCTATTGCATTGGAACACGAAACGGCTAGTCAAACTTCACGAAGCCATAGAGTAAGAACCATTGAAGAAAGTGACGAACACAACGATGAACGTCTGGAGGAAATGATACGGAGAGTATTGAGTAATCAGATGCCAAAGAGACGCGAGCCTCTTGGCATGGAATTGCGGAGACGTAGGCCACATTCGACGTAATTGTAAGAAGATCGTACAGCCGTCGGAAAACTAGAGCGGGTCGACACCAAGGGGCAACTGCCGACCTCGAGAACTAGAGCCCCCATAGTAACTGTCAACCTTACGTCCTCCGGTGGAATCCACAACTTATACATCGAAGGTCGTATCAATAATAGATGTAGATCATTTTTGGTGGATACAGGTGCAACGAGAACTATCGCACGTCCAGATGTAGTACGAGACCATAATAAATTATCACCTGCAACAGTAAAGCTTAGAACAGCAACTGGTGAGCTAATTAATACATATGGCGAGGCTAATATGTCAGTATCCATTGGCCAGACCACAGTTGAACATCAAGTATTAATTGCCGAGATCTCCGACGAGTTCATATTGGGGATGGACGTACTACGAAAAGTGGGGGCAATATTGGATGTTCAAAATGGAGTTCTCAGGATCAACGGTGAAGAGTTGCCCTTTCACGACGACAAAGAAGATGTCATCCGCTTACTAACTACATGCGACGTAACCATACCCGGTAATAGTGAGAAAATTCTGATGACCATGCTTGATGGACACTGCCGAGAGGGAAGTTTAAGGATGGTCGAAGATGTAGAAAATGTCGAGTTCCTAACGGCGAAAACTTTGGTAAAAGTTCGAGATGTCATCCCTGTAAGAGTTATGAATTTAAGGGAAACTGCTATTAAGTTAAGTAGAGGAGCTTTTAATCGGACAGTGTGTTCCCGTGGCTTCAATTTGCTCTATGAATACCAATGAGAAATCATCAAAGTCAAAGTATCCAAAAGACCTTGTCGAGATGATCATTGAAAGATGCCAAGACCTTGACTATGAACGAACGGAAAAAGTAAGGTCTATGCTGATAGAGTATCAAGATGTTTTTGCTATTGATAAGAAGGATAAGGGCAAAACAAGCATAGTAACGCATAAAATAAATACCGGAGACGCTCAGCCAATCAGACAACGGCCTAGACGACTTCCATTTGCGAAAAGAGATGAGGCCGAAGAGATTATCAAGGATATGGACAAACAAGGAGTAATTGAACCATCGAACAGTCCATGGACATCACCAGTAGTTCTGGTAAAGAAGAAAGATGGTTCAACGCGTTTTTGTATCGAATACCGCCAGCTCAATGCGGTAACAAAAAAAGATAGTTATCCTTTGCCCAGAATAGACGATACATTGGATACTCTCTCCGGTTCTCGTTGGTTTTCCACACTCGATTTAAAAAGTGGATATTGGCAAGTAGACATGGAGCCAGCCGATCGGGAGAAAACCGCATTTTCGATAGGATCAGGGCTTTGGCAGTTCACGGCTATGCCGTTTGGTTTATGTAATGCCCCTGCCACATTTGAAAGATTAATGGAGGCCGTTTTAAGAGGTCTAACATGGAAAACATGCCTGGTTTACTTGGATGATGTAATTGTGGTTGGAAGGTCCTTTGATGAACATGCCAAGAATCTAATAGACGTCTTTCAACGATTGAGGGCAGCGAACTTGAAGTTAAGTCCGAAGAAATGTCACATGTTTCGACGAGAAGTTAAGTACTTAGGACATATTGTATCGAGTAATGGTGTAACAGCTGATCCTGAAAAGATTGATGCAATTAAAGATTGGCCAGTACCAAAAGATAAACATGAAATTAGAAGTTTCCTTGGCCTATGTACATATTACCGACGATTTGTCAAAGGATTTGCCAATATCTCCAAGCCCCTAACAAAGTTGACGGAGGAGGGCAAAGAATATACATGGAGTGAAGAGTGCCAAAAAGCTTTCGAACAACTACAAATGGCTCTGATCAGTGCACCGATATTAAGCTACCCGGGACAGGCAGGAAAATTTGTTTTGGATACCGATGCTAGCAACAGTGCTATAGGAGCTGTTCTCTCCCAAATCCAGGACGGACAGGAAAAAGTCATCGCTTATTTCAGCAAAGTCCTGTCGAAACCGGAAAGAAACTATTGCGTTACCAGAAGAGAACTGCTGGGTGTAGTGAAGGCTTGCGAACATTTCCATAAATACTTGTATGGCAGAAAGTTCCTTCTTCGCACCGATCACGCTGCTCTAAAATGGCTCATACAATTCCGTAATCCAGAGGGCCAGATGGCAAGATAGTTAGAACGATTACAAGAATATGATTACGAGATAGAACACAGGGCCGGAAGAGTTCACTCAAATGCTGATGCCCTTTCGAGACGACCATGCAGTGCGAATTGTAATCACTGTGCCAAATTAGAGGAACGATTTTGCCCCGTGAGACGAACCACCGTAATTAATGAGCAATGGCAGCCCCAACAGTTACAAGACGCCCAAGAAGATGATCCATGTATAAAAAGAGTATTGGATTGGATGCGGCAAGGTGAGAGACCTAGTTGGCAGAACATTAGTGCATGTAGTCCAGAAGTCAAGGCCTACTGGAGCCAATGGAATTGCCTGGTACTAAAAGATGATCTTCTGTACAGAACCTTTGAGAACGATGATGGTACAGAATCTAAGCTTCAGTTAATTGTACCTAAAAGTAAAGTGTCAGAAGTATTGCGTCAGTTGCATGACGGTACATCAGGTGGACACTTTGGTATTACGAAGACTCTGCAAAAGGTTCGAGAACGGTTCTATTGGGTGAACTGTAAAGATGATGTAAGAAGATGGTGCCGAAAATGTGAACTGTGTGCATCCGGTAATGGTCCGGTTGGTAAAAAGAGAGCACCCATGAGACAGTACAATGTTGGAAGTCCTATGGAAAGAGTAGCTATCGACATTGCAGGTCCATTTCCAGAAACCGATGCTGGAAATAAATACATCCTGGTAGCCATGGATTATTTTACAAAATGGACTGAGGCCTATGCATTACCAAATCAAGAAGCTGCTACCGTTGCAGAGGTACTTGTTAAAGAATTCTTTAGCCGATTTGGTGTTCCCTTGGAGATCCACTCCGACCAAGGGCGAAACTTTGAGTCAGCTCTTTTCCAAAACGTTTGTAAATTGATTGGTGCCAATAAGACCAGAACAACACCCCTGCATCCTCAATCAGATGGGATGGTCGAGAGGATGAACCGAACGATGGGTAAACACTTGTCCAAAGTTGTATCTGAACATCAGCGAGATTGGGACCAACACATTCATTTATTCCTGATGGCCTACCGCTCGGCCGTAAATGAAACTACAGGTCAAACACCAACCTGCCTGATGTTGGGTCGTGAAGTTCGGTTGCCCTGCGACCTAGAGTTTGGCTGCGGACCTTCCGAGGAACATGTTGCAGGCGAAGACTACGTTGACCGCCTGAAATTACGAATGAACAACATTCATGAACTTGTCCGACAACACATCCAGATAGCCAGTGACAGAATGAAAGATCAATATGATTCTCGATGCAAGAATGAAAGCTTCGAAGTAGGTGATCTTGTCTGGATTTATAATCCGCAACGTCGTCGAGGCTTATGTCCTAAACTGCAAAGACAATGGGAAGGTCCATATGAAGTTAAGAAGAAAATAAATGAAGTAATATATAGAATTAAGAAGTTGCCAAACGGTAAACCAAAAGTTATTCACATAAATCGTCTTGCACCATATGCTGGCTCAAATGAAACAGAAGAAGCACGAGTCCTCCAACAGGAGATGAAAGATGTCGCACAGCCAAGTTTTAATCAATTTATGTCAAATTACGCAGCGAGAAAGAGTGCTAGATTCGGCGTGACCACAGAAGTTCAGCAAGATCTGTTTGGTGTTCCAGAAAACGTCTCTCTGGCCCACTGTGTTGCCCAAGACCTCGAGATGACTAAAGGAATATCGTCCGTATTCAATAGAAAGTTCGGCCGCCTGGACGAGTTAAGAAATCAGCAGCCTAAAATTGGAAGAGTACTGCGATTGGAAGATGGTCCTCGATCTTTGCTGTATATGGTGACCAGAAAGTCTTATACGGACACGCCAAGCTACGAGAACATATGGCGTGCTCTAACTAATTTGAAGAAAATCGTGTGTAATTATGACATCAAAAATTTGGCTTTACCAAAAATAGGCCATGCAGTAGAAAATCTGGATTGGAAGATTGTGAGAAGCATGCTTGAAGTGGTCTTCAGAGGAACTGGTGTACAAATCACTGTGTGTTGCATGAACCCGAAGATGTCGTACCCTTCAAAGACAGTAGACTGTTATTTCTTCTTGAAGGGTGTATGCAGAGCTGGAGAGTCGTGTAGATTCCGCCATCCTGGGCCTTCATTTAGAGTTGCTGATCGAGACGCTCAGATCTTAAGAGGGGAGCAGTGTAGCGGAAGAGAAATCTTGGCCGATCCCCGTATAACAGTAAACACCTCGAGAATGACGTAATCGGATGTGCTAGGCCTCGCCGGAGAATTCTGGAAGGTACGTCACGTAGGCGGAACAAGCCGATAGCTCGAGATGGGAGTCGATTGTTCCAGAATAACAACTGGGTATAAATACGGGCATATTTTGTAAATAAGTTTAGTGTATAAGATAAATTCGTCTGTAACTTATATAAATAAAGTCGTATATAAATTAAGAACCGCTAGTTTTATTGTAATTAGAAGTAATTACACTAATCACGCTACAATATTAATGAGACCGAAGAGGACATTACAAGACACGAATTACCTTTCGTTGAACCTAATTGTAACGGGCAGGAGACTGCAACAATTTCCGACATAGGTACGTCTACATCTTTCTCATATTATATCCTTATACAACGCACAAACACACACGCACACATAAAACTTTTAATTATAGCTTGCTATTCTACGATAAAGAAGTATACGTATCAATTGCACGTATATAAAACATACACATCAGATGAAACAGATTGTGCTTGCATTGATGCAACTGGGAGTATAATAAAAAACAGGGAACATTTCTTTATACGACTGAGTCATTAATTCTGAAAAAAAGTGGTCGCTTTCCAGTGACACAAATGCTATCTGAAAATATAATACGAATATTATTCGATACTGGCTTAAGGAGTGGATACGATGCGTAGCTCAAAAACCACTGAAGTCATATTCGACTTTTCACGTGCATTGTTAACAGCAGGTGTATGCAGTTTCGCCAATTTTTCTACGCTTGAGGAATATGCGGACGCTTGCAGAAAAAAGAATTTTCCTGTTTGCTACATACGCATTGACCTATCACATTTTATAAAAAATATTCAAATTTTTGAAAATATGTACGTCTTCGCATAAAGCAATGTTACCTAAATACATGTGTTAGGACAATTAATTTTATGTCGAAACATTGAGACTGCTAAGGAAATATTAAGTGGGATTTTAATCATTACTCAAAGCGAAACAGAAGGATACACCAGAGACAATAAAAATATAATGTGAAGAGTACACAATAAACATGAAAAATCTTATTACACATACCGAAGATGAAGTACTCCTCTAATGCTGTAACAATATATAATGATACACAAGACGTAAACACCAATTTTAATAAGAAGTGGAGATACTGGTCAGAAAACATCAATCATAAAATAAAAATTTTACGAGCTGACAATAACGGAGATCGGGAAAATGCCCACTACATACATGGGAATACCTAATAAATGACGTCAAATTTCTGGTGAACAAAATTATGGTGTTGCATATGCCGAGATAACTTTGCAATTTACTATTTTATTGGAAGATAAGCCATAATTTAATTTAAAATGAAATTTATTGACGTTTCGACTTCCACTTCGGACCTCGTTATCGAAATATAAAATATTTCCCAATGAAATAGTAAATTGTAAAAGATGCCACTAAGAAACAGCTTCAGAACAATATTGAGATAACTTTGGATACGGTAGAATACCCGCCAGCAGTGCTTATGTGGAAAGCGACTTTAATATTGTAAAAAATATTATGTTGTATACAGAGACAGCATCTATGCGTGCGGATGAATTTGTGACAAAACACATAAATTACACAGGTTTACAAAAAAAAAATAAATTGTGGACTATTTGACGAAACCATATGACAAGGGGGTTTTTGGGGTCGCTGATCACGAATCCGGGGTCAGTTGATCTCTATCACATCAGATAAAGGTCATTTCAAGGTCAAATCAAGATAAATCGACAGTAGCTCTGAAAAACTATATTAGGGGGTTTTTGGGGTCGCTGATCACGAATCCGCGGTCCGCTGACCTCTCTCACGTCTAGCTCAGGGTCATTTCAAGGTCGAATCAAGATAAATGGACAAAATCGCTCTGAAAATGTATATTAGAGGTTTTTTTGGGGTCGCTGATCACAAAACTGATTTGACCTTAAAATGACCTTTACTACGCAGTAGAGCTCAACGGACCCCAGTTTTGTGATCAGCGACCCCAAAAATCCCCCTAATATACTTATTCAAGAGATTGTGTCCATTTATCTTGATTTGACCTTGAAATGACCTTGAGCTAGACGTGAGAGAAGGTAGCGGACCCCGGATTCGTGATCAGCGACCCTAAAAACCCCCTAATATACTTTTTCAGAGCGATTATCGATTTATCTTGATTTGACCTTGAAATGACCTTTACCTGATGTGATAGAGATCAGCGGATCACGGATTCGTGATCAGCGACCCCAAAAACCCCCTTGTCATATGGTTTCGTCAAATAGTCCACAGTTTATTTTTTTTTTGTAAACCTGTGTTATTTGAGTGGTCGCTTAAAACTAACGCACGCAAATACAGATCCCAACGATAGACATGCAATATAAGAAACTATCCAAGATGAACACGATATTATTACAGAAAATGTAAGAAACGAACAGGAAGTAGTGACAAGAAATTAAATGAAATGTCCAGCTTGTAAAAGTACACACACATGTGTGCAAAAAATGTGTGCATGCCTTCGATGAATGCTCCATACCAATTGGAGAATGATATAGACAAAAACGAATATGTATAGAGTGCAACCAAAAAAAAAATCTTCAAGGTATCATTGCCACCAAGGAAGTTGAAGATTGGTGACGTTTGGCTGCAAAATCAGCGGAATACAAATCCAAAGGAAAATATTTTAAAAAACGCTGGACGGAAGGGCCGCCCGAGAACTTTATCGTGCCGATCTATTATCGTTATGGTACTAGATATTGGCATTCTATAAAAATAACAAAGTTCCTCGTTATTTTGATATTTTAGAAACACCTACTGTACTTAAAAGTATTTTATGGTTCTACGCATCATTAATTCCTGCATTTGAGAAAATGTTCGATGCCATATTTCGGGGACACACTATAGATGTGTAGAATATTGCATAAATCAATAGAATATTATAGTCATACTTTCATTTCAAATTAGTTCATTTTTCTGAGAAATTAATAGTTTACAATATTTGCATTTCATTCTATTTCGATTACGCTAGTCAATGCGCGAGATTAAGAACAAGATATTATCTCCAAATTCTATCCTACTGCATGGATTTTAATGAAATTTTGGGAGTAGCCCAATCTCCTAATTCAAAGTCTATCCTATATACTATGGCGCTTTTATCATGGGGGAAGTTCCCACCACTTCTCAGGGGTGAAATATTTTTATTTTCGAATTACATGGAGAAAAAGGAAGATTTTTAAGAAAATTTAAAAATTCATTCTATAATTTGATCACATTTTTTAAAAAAACCATTCATTTTAAACCCGTTTAACTTTTTGAAAGTAGAAATAACACTATATTAAAAGGTATTGAGAAGAAAAACAATGCATTTAAATTATGGTGGATGTGGAGTTAAATGTATATACTTTTCATTTTTCCTTAAAGTACATTAGTCATTATATTTTTTGCACCATATCTCGCTTAGTTTGTAAGTAACCGACATTTAACGGTGCTCGTTTTAAAGGCCTTTTCAAACACTACAAAAGGTGTTGGTAGCATTATACACCTAAAACCTACCGTTCCTCTGTTATTTCAAGTTGAATACACCAATTTGAGCATGCACCAAAAAACAAACTATTTTCACCTACCATATCTCTTTTTGTATTATAAATAGAACATTTACGAAGGAACGAATCTCTTTATTATTTATAATCTAAAAAATGTTTTATATAGAGTTTTTAGTTCGATGCATAGTTTTTAAGGTATTCACAAAAAATCCGTCCGAAAAGGTGTCATTTTTCAATGAAAATGGCCAATTTTCAACTACGCATAACTCAAAAAGTATTGAGTTCTCAAAAAAAAGTATAGACCAGTTTTTGCTTAGAAATAGGTTCTTCAGCCACTTCCGTGCTTATTTTGACCAACAAATTTTCCACCCCCTTGAAGAAGTGGGAACCGCCCCAAGATAAAAGCGCCATAGTATATAGGGTAGATTTTGTTTCTTGAGCTATTCCCTACTTACTGTGAAAATATCAAGTACATCAATGTAGTTGGATGGAATTCGGAGCCAAATACCCTCATTGACTGCTCTACAATAATGCTCTGCTATGAACGCGTGAGAGAGGACACACATAAGATTATAGCAAAATTTCTATTTACCGTAACTTTTCGAGTTTTTGAGCTACAGCAATAAATTTTATGTCATTGGAAAGGTAATTTTGCATTCTTTCAAAATGTGTTAAAATATACAGGGCGTATCAAAAAAATTAAGATTTTTTATTCATTTCCGGTTCAACCGGAAGCCATGTTTTTGGTAAAATTTATTGTGATAATAGATAATAAAATACCATATATGTCTGCAAAATTTCAAATTTTAGTTTCTATTAAGAAGGAAGTTACGGGCACTTGAATATTTTTTTATAAAAAATTCATAACTCCCCTCCTATGGGGAGTTAAGATATATGACTAATGTCATTCAATTTACTGATAGGATATCAAAAATATATCAAAAAATAAAAAAATTCCTTGGAGCCATTTTTGAGAAAATCTAGTTCAAATTTATGTCAAAATTTGACCCCTTAAATATAGGCAACCCGTAACTTTTTCTGAAAAACGATAACATCTTTCTTATAGCCCCATCTTTAGGCTATATAACGACTTTCTCAAATTAAACTTATCTTCAAAAACTTTTTAGATAGATAGGGAAATGTGTCGGGGGGGCGGTCGGCCATGTTGGCCGCCATTTTGAATTTGGAAATGTCAAATTCCGTACTTTTATTTACCTATCGATGAGCTTACTTTGAGTTGAATTTCATTTATTTCTGTCAAAATTTGCAAAAATGGGCCCTAAATAACCCCCCTATTTCGGCCCCCCTTTGAGAGATTTTTTTTAAAAGCTTAGTTTCTCGACAAAATTCTCTTAAACTTACTCATACCGAATTTCATCAAAATCGGTCCAGTAGTTTTTGCTGGGCGGTGGCGACATACGTACGTACATACGTACGTACGTATGTACGTACGTACATACTTCCGACATGTTTTTTTTATTTGCTTTTTAGACTCAGGGGGACTCAAAACGTCGAAAAAAAGTGAAATCTGAAAAAATTTTTTTTGCACGATCCTATAACTTTATCTATTATACTATACTACGTATATAGTAGATAAAGTAAAAATGCTGTACAAACAGAATTTTTATTAGATACACACATGAACAAAACACCAATAAGGAGAAACTAAAATGTAAAAACGGAAATAAAATAAAATAAAATGTAACAAAACTTAAAATGGGAAAAATATTATTGTTTAACAAATACATGTGTTTTTGACAGCATTTTACAATTATTTTTTCAGCGTATTTTGGTACCACGTTGTTAAAAATGTTGTACATAATGAAACTGATTTTAAATTTGTTACGTTAATAAATGATATAGTTTATCAATGTATAAAAGATCATCGTAAACACTTCGTACAATAATATTAAAAGAAATATTTTCTAACATATCACATCAAATGTGAGGTAATAATTGGTTTTTTGTGCAAAAACTTATTTCAGAATTACGCACCATTTAAAGAAGTATCTCAACGCGACATAGGCTGTCCTCAGAGACCAAAACATTTCCTCTAATTCAAGCTAAACTAGAGGTTCAATTAAATAATACTATTAATGAGACCGAATAGGACACAATACAAGGATTACGTCCTTGCGTTCAACCTAATTGTAACGGACAGGAGACTATAACATTTCTGACATAGATACGTCTACATCTTTCTCATATTATATCCCTTATAGTGCAATAAAATTGTCCAAAATAAACAAAAAAATTGCGAAGTGGCTGTAACTTGGTACAGACCTTTGAAAATGTATATATTTCAAGAAACCAAGGAGTCCCTAGCCATAAAGGGTGTGCTGGCGTGGCCACGCTTAACCTTTTGCAGTACAACGGGTCTCTCAGAGTCCCACAAGTAAATACTATAATTTTTTGATTTTTTTTTATGTAAAACTCTATGAATATCGACAAGTTTGGTAAATTTAGCATCCTAAGATCTAAAATAATAAGTAATATAATTTTGTGATTTTTTTTTCAAGTAAATCACTATCAATATTGACAAGTTTGGTAAATTTAGCATCCTAAGATCTAAAATAATAAGTAAAGATACAGTAGGTACCATAATTTTGTTTCTGTTAATAACATTGTTGAAATAAACAAACAAAATTGAAAAATATTTAAATGAATTTAATTTTTCAAAAAATATAAAAAGTTATAAATTGAAATTTTGTACTCTGAGGTTTTCGAGGTCGTTTCGAGGTCTGTTTCGATTACTTTTGATACTTAATTCGATTGTGATAAATATTTTCATCTAATTGTACATTTATTTTCTTTATAGAACTGCTTCACTAGGTGTAATATTCTAGGTGTGAATATTCTGTAAAAAAATACACATTAATTGCATAAGTGACGATTTTTAAGTAGATTGAAATATTATATTGCATGCATATCTTTTATACCTAAAAAAATCGGAGTCGGTAGCATCTGCCTCGTAAAAGATATCTTCTAATTCTTTGCTCCCATGCTCGTGTACTGAATCTGTATCGGAGTCGTCAAGATTTTCGCAAATTGGCTCCATGTATGCATTGAGGCACTGCATTCCTTGACAGTGTCTACAAATTTCCGAGCATCTTAACCCTGCTTTTCTGCACCCACATCTCGAAGAACAATCAGATGTACAGTTGCAGGAAATAAGTTGTAGTATCGATTCTGGTGCTGGCTGAAGGAGTGTTGTAATAGGTCACCTCGCCAACTACAAATGTTCGACCATTATTTGACATTTCTATTGCCGTTTTAACAATAAGTGTATCCGCATCATCTAATGCTTGTTTTACCACGAATTTTTTATTTTGGAGAAACTTCGTTAACAATGAAATTAATCTGATTTTATTTTTATCGTTTGACAAAATTTTTTTTGATTGACAGTACATGTCCTACATTCATCGAAAATAATTTCTACACATTGGCTATGCAGGTATCGTCGATGCTGCTCAGCTTTTTTGATACTCGAGTCATTTTCGTAGCCATCAAGTACGATTACGGCATTTTTCCCAATTTTTTCTACATAGTTAACGTACATAGCACATATTTGTCCATATGTTTGATTTGTCTGCCATATTACCCGATGCAATAAAAATCCACCATCAATCACATAAATGTCATTGCAGCTCGGCAAATTTTCTTCAAGATCAATGGGATGAAACATGTCATAAACAGCAGATTTTTTAGTCTTCCTCATTCCAGTTGTATCATTGAACATTGAAAGTGGGTACGGAGCAAGTTCATATTTGAAAAATTCCGCGAGATCATCATCGTGTTTTTTGGCTATTAACATTCTTTGGAAAAGTATCAAAGGATCAATTGCAACCAATTTATCATGAACTTTTACTGCAGAATTGACTGTTGTAAGAGATAAAACTGTGTTAGACCGTTTTAGTTTGATATCTTTAACCAGCTTTCCAATGATTCCTGCTATATACTGGTCGCCAATTTGCTTTGCTTTATGGCAATTTATCTTTTTGTCGCCTACTATTCCGGAACTAAGAGACATTATTTTTTCGCCAATAATGAAAGGGCTGTGTGTGGTTAGCCAATTATCAAGTTTTTCGACATCAACATAATTTCTTTTTACGCGAGATTCTCTTGACTCAACGTGCTGCTCAGTCGTGCCACTATTGCTACCACAAAATTCTTCCAATGCTTTACAAATGTTGTGAAGAGTAGGACCAGCAACAACGTGAGCTGTGAGGATATCATTTGTAAACCCTCGACAGATTACGCCACCTTTCACTTTGAAATCTTTGTTGGCAGTTTGTTCAATACACATATCAGTCCAGGTTCCTGAAAAAAATTTGTCTTTGCGCCTTATCGTAAAGTATCCGTTTGTAACAAATGTTATACTCAGATATGTCCATTTTCTTTTTCAAGTTTGCCACGCTCTGCAGATAAATTTGACATGATTTTGAGTATGGGAAATGCCCACTAGCGTGGAAATAAGGGATCATTAACTTTATGGTGTATATGTGTTTTTCCCAGTCTCCAGTCCTTTTAGCTTCGATGAATTTTTTCAACAAGGTTACCACATTGAAGTACTGTACCCACAACTTTGCAGTAGGACTATTCTCTTCCACTTTATCCAACTGTTGTTTGAATTTCTTCGTAATGTTGTGTAGTAAATCTATTTCTTCGATCGTTTTTCTTGCTGGAGGGTTGTCTCCGAAATTCAAAAATATATCTGCGATAACATTACATTCTTCGTCGTTGAAATTTATATCATTTAATACACATTTTGCAAGAGACAATTGCACTAATAAATGCCCTCTAATAGCTCGAGCATAAGCATGTCCTGTTAACATTTTGTCAACTGAATTGGGTGCGTAGGCAGTACTTAGTAATTCTTTCAATCCACTACCCTGCATTATAAAACCAGTGCAGCCTAAAAATGACATTACCAAATGAAATCCTCCAAGTCTGATTATAACATTACTTAATTCAGAGTCCGGCTCCGCGGAAAGCACTATGTCAACAGCAGTAATGTACAAGGGTTGATCAAACGTGACAAACGTGGTCTGAATTTGCAGTTCCTAGGATTTTTCAACAGCCATCATTAGGGACGTGTTAACGGTGTTGTAATCCTCGCTTTCACGTTGCTTGGTCTTGTATAATCTTTCCTACAATTTCTGTGGACAACTATCAAATAACTTTCGCTGAGTAACTGGTGTTTGCCATCTCCTTGTTCTTTGCTGCAATTGCTTAAAGTTTGTATGGCTTCTAAACCAAACGTTACAGCATCATCCGAAATGGGCTTTTCACAAATAAAACACTCATTGTTTTCAGTCATATTGAAAAGTGTTCATGCACATACAAACCCACCCACAGAATGTTTAAAATGCACAATAATAATTGTTGATTGTCAAGTTTTTCTAATACTACTCAACCGAAATATCTTACAACATACGATACTACACGCACACTGTTTAAAAGACAACTAACCAGTACGCAAGCATTTGGTCGACTGCCGGTGACCGTTACGTAGTTGAGGAGGGAAGCGCCGGGGTTTTTATACCTGGATTTCGGGTCGAGCACAACATTTAATGCTCGGGACTCATCGGATTTTTCAAAAGAATATGTTTGTTTATGAGTGTAGAAAGTTACAGCCACTTCGCAATTTTTTTGTTTATTTGATGATTTACGGCTTAATTTGCCTGTATTATTACACAACGCACAAACACTCACACACACATTTAACTTTTAATTATGGCTTGGTATTCTACCATAAAGAAGTAAGTTAATAGTTAAAATTTACTTTCATTATTTTTAAAACGGTTTATATTAATGAAAATTTATTCCACATTTATTGACAGAGACAAGTATGATGTTAAATTAACCTATTTGGTCAACTGTAATCAACTGATAGACATTGCAGACGTATATTTTTGTAAAAATAATCAAATTAAATGATAACACCTGTAAGTTTATAAACTGTTAACAGTTTTAGTTAGCCACAGTAACAACTTTTACCGGGAAATTCTTTATCTTGTAACGAGTGAAAAACAAAAAATCTTTAACATGTGTGTGTTACCTGTGAAATGGATAAGACAATGTAACCGTGTGAACATGCGATTAACACGCTCCTACCACGTGGAATGTCACTTATAAATAATCAAACACTGCAATAATACGGCTCAGTCAGAATCTGACAGTTTCAGCAGTAAGTTCAGTATAGTCAGTTCAGTGAAAAATATTTAATTAAGGTAAGCGATTTTTGTATTTTATTTTTTAAATATTTTTTGCGTATTTATTATGTACTTGTGTATATTTTTATCTATGTATTTTTAAAAATCATTACGCTCAAAAAATTTCACGTCTCCTTGTAAATAATTGTAGATTACTTTTTTCTCTTTCCAATGTTTTGCCGGGTTTGACAATATCTATTCATATTTTTTTTATTTTGTCATTTGTCTTATTTACGTCTTTGGAAATTGTTTTCTCCAGATTATTATTTATTGGAAAATATTAAAATAGTTGTGGGTATAGCAATATGTCTAGAAATTTTTTCTTATTGTTCTAGTAATTGTGGAGTAGATACTGCTTGTTCTAGTTCTCTCTCCACGATGTTTTGTCGGTCTTCACAATTTCTTTTTCTATTTTTTTATTTTGTCGTTTGTCTTATTTACGTCTAAATACTAAAAATATTTATGTGTATAGCAATATTGTAGCAATTTTTTCTATTATTTTGGATGGATCTATCAAAACTAAATTCAGCTTCTTCGGTTGCAGAGCGAAATCTAATAAAAAAATTGAAAGACACCAATTGGGACCCATTACCCAATTCACGCAGTAAAGGTGGTGAATAGTAAATTTGGGGAAGCAGTTCTACTGCATTTGGGTTTTGAAGTTGTGTTTCTGACAGAAATTTACAAGCCATATGTGCAATACTTTGTCGACAAGAAATACTCTCTATTAAGCTAAATACAAGCTTCGTAAAATAATTTTTGATAAATTCACTAATAGGGACCGTAAAGTTTGGACAATATGTTTAAATAGTCAAATTTGAACATGCAATAAAGTAATTAAAAACAACAATAAGCTGCCCATTGAAGCAGTTAAAAAATTGCAAACTAACATAGGTAATTTTAAGCATTTTAGGCAAATTATTTTAAATTTCAATTATAAACATGTTGGGATGGGGCTTAGTTAAAAAATTACGCAATAGAGTTAAATTGGAAGATGGTCTTTCGTGTGTTGCTAGTCGAATTAAAACCGGTGTAATATTAAATTTAACGCATAAAGACCTGGGCCAGTTTTTGGAGGATGCTTATGCTGTCTTTAGCAGAAAAATTAAAATTATTATGAAAACATATAGAATACTTAAAACGCAATACTGCATTTTGCGGGGTGTTCATTAAAAAATCCAGTTATAGCGAAAGTTTAGATTTAAAATATTTTATTACGAAAAATGCTATTATATGTAGATACATCGACCGATTTACATCTTTGGTTTCGTAAAAATGTTAAAGATGAAATTTATACAAAGCTGTCCAACTTTCTAGAGAAATATTCAGGGGTCGCGCTGTCTAAGGAAATTTCATTAGAGGTAATATAATAATAGAGTGGACATAGGAAACGGCCATCCCGCATTGACTTGTCAATAGATTCAGAAAAAATTAGCTTGTATTAATATTCGTAATTTTGATCAAGCATTCTTTTATTGGTTAACAGTTATCGCTTTGTATCCTGCTAACAAAGATGCTCAAGAAGTATCCCAATATCCACATTATTCTACTATCTTGCAACGGAAAAATTAGAAAGCCCAATACCATTAAGTCAAATTTCAAAACTCCAAAAATTAAATTAAATGTAGATAAGGACAAACAATTTTACACACTTGCCAGACTAAAGTTGGATTTATAGTTTGACGTAGCGTAGACGTAGACGCAACGGAGACGTAAGAAACGGACTGGAGACGTAAGAAAATAATATGTCAATTTATAATTCGACATAGCGTAATTTTTGCGCTTGCGCATGAGTAGAAACAATGACTTATTTCAACAACACACAGCCTATAAATTATACGAACCGTAAACAAACTTTGTGTTTATTTATTTATACTATTATTTATAAAATATTTATCTGTTTTGTGTGTTACAATGGATTAGGAAATAAACGAAGGTATGCTCCTTGCTGCCGTGGAATTTCCAACTATGTTGTTTCATTTTCTGGTCTTTAAAATGTTCATTGGATTTAATTATTATCGTATGTGTGTGGATATAACCGATAACCCCGAATTAACAGGCTAATAAACAACTTATATCTTATATTTTTATCTGAAATATTGAAATTACACTATGATACATTTTTAATAAATTAATAACTTAACACCCATTGTATTTAACAAATATGTAATTAACAAAATTCGAATATGTTGGACAAACAACTTTTTACAAAAGGGTTGAGGGGGCGGGTCCACTTTGAGTGACAGAACAAAATTCTGCCTCATGATTGGCCCGACGGAAGAAACGCACTGTAAAAGATGAAAGTTGGTCATCTCTTCCGTTGGGTTACGTTTCTCTTACGCTTCGTCAGGCGCTTGCGTTCATTTATAAACAGGAGTACACAAAATTCGGTGTTGATCTTTTCCAGTGCGTCTACGTTACGTCTACGTCTACGCTACGTCAAACTATAAATCCGACTTAACACCGAAAAAGCTGGAAAAGCGTGTGAATCTGCTTTTTGTTTAAGATAAATGTTTCTCAAAATTAAATGAGTACGATGCTCCTCCAGAAATACGTGTCAGTATAGCTCAGTCTGAAATACGTCTTCATTATTGTTGGATTAAAAATTTGGGAAAATTAGTAAAGTCGCAATTGAGCAAGAACAGATGTAAGAAATATATTTGTGATCGCTGTTTAAACTGTTTTAACAGTGAAAGCAAACTAACAGATCATGAAGAAATGTGTTCGGATATGAATAAATGCAAAACGACCGTTCCTACATATGATCATATGGCTTTTCGCAATTTTACTTACAAACAACTCCGTTTATAGTTTATGGCGATTTTGAATGCCAATTACATAATTTTACGGATTCCAATTTATATTTGAGTAAAACAGCAAAATATCACAAACATGTACCTTTTCAGTGCAGGTTATGATTTTAAATGTGCTCAGTTTATCCTATTTTAAAAGCTGTAGAGGTGAACATTGCATGGAGTGGTTCGCAAAAGAAATGGCCGAAATTTGTAAATTCTAAGTTAAAAACAATTGTACCTATGATCGAAAAGCCTAATACAAATGGAGCAACTATGTATCTTATTTGTCAGATACACTTTTTGACTACAGATACAATTGTTGTAGACCATGGCCATTTTAATGGACAGATACGTGGATTTAGGGTCTAGGACGTTTCATCGCCGCCGTTTCGATGCCGCCAGTTCGATGCCGATGCCGGCCGATTCATCGCCATTCAATTAATCGCTATCTGATATATTTCCGAATTTTCGACAGTTACAATTGTTAGTTATTTTTAGTATTAATAAGGAATTCTAGGAAATGCGAGATGTGACCGCGATGAAATGGACTGGCGATGAACAGGCGGCATCGAAACGGCCGGCGATGAACCGGCGGCATCGAAACGTCCCATTCCGGTGGATTTACGCACCAAGCATGTAGTTTGAACTTTAAAAAATTGTTAGCAGATATAAGTAGATGGGAGTTAGGATCAGGATCAGAGACTTCCGGCGAAAGTCTCTGCTTCTGCTCCTCACCCCTCCATTTATATAGAGAAGGCTTCCGGCCTTCTTCCATAGGATTAAAGATCATTGAAGACTTCCGGCCTTCCTCCATAGGATTAAAGATCATTGAAAACTTCCGGTTTAATCCTTAGGATTAAAGATCACTGCTGACAGTGATAAAGGACTTCATGACCTTCACCTTCCGGTCTAGGTAAAAATCCTGCAGGAACGATGACTGATAAAAAATCTTGCTACAGGAAGGATTACTGATAACAAAGTCATAATTCCCCAACAAATCATTGAGAAAAACCTAAGATTGCATAAAAAAGGATTATCGGTAAGAACATCGAATAAGAATTTTTAATACTTTGAATAACACAGAATGTGGCAGTCGCAATCAAAATGGGAAGTCGTTTTTCGAGATAAGGAGATTTAGAAAAAGTTCCAACCCGAGGCAAATCAAACCAATAAAAGTACTAAATGAACTTCAAGCCATAAGGAAAAACACTGAAGAAAGAGAATGTCTTCAACGACAGAACATAATACGAAGTTAGAAAATATTATTTTCCGAAAATCGGTCAGGAATTTAGACATTTTTGAAAGAAACGCTCGATCCTTACTTATACTTAGCCGTTGCCTGGAAACGAAAAATAACTGTACTGAAATGTTATTTTTCTACGGCCGTGCTAAAACAGACACTTTCACGCACGCATTTCGTTTCCGAAAGTTGTTTCGTTAAGACTAGTTAAAGTACCCTAACATGTGTAAACTGTGTGTCAAGTTTGAACAAAAAATATTAAAAGGTGCTTGAACAATGGCCTAAAATCATTTTAGAATATTTGTAATAGACTAATTTTTCATGTCTTACTTTGTCAAATGCTTTCTCAAAATCACCGTAACAAACATGCACATCCACATTCATGTCCATGCATCCTTGAGCTAACACATTAAAAGCAAATAACGCCTTTCTGGTTGCTAGTCCGCTTCTGAACCCAAACTGACTATCATCTATTCCTTGTTCCAGTTATTTATTTATACAACCATGTATTATTTTCAAGAATAATTTGAGAATGTGACTTATTAATGATATTGTTCTGTATTTATTGCAATCTTTAGCGTTTGTATTTTTAGGGATAGCACAAATGGTTGAGAGTTGCGAAGTTTGCGAATATGGATGAACAGCAACCGTGCCCTTCGAGGATTAAAAAAACCTAAACTATAGTGTAAAATTCACAGGACGAATTATTTACAATTCTAAACGAAACATTTAGTGATAATGGCATATACTACGTTCATTCCCAAGAAAAGCTGCTCACAGTTTCAGATGCTTGATCGGTGGGTGTCCCGTGTTCTTCGCAGCGTGTCATTGGTTAGAAATTTACTTCCAATGACAAGCTGCGATGACATGATACACCCACCGATCAAGTGTCTCAAACTGGGACCTCGAGCTTATCTTGGGAATGAACGCCGCATACATATTAGCGACGAAGACTCTGAACCTTCCGAAGATGATTATTTCGGTAATATGTATCTTGATATATGCCAGAAAATAAGGAATATTTTATTGTACAGATTATGAAATATTAACTGAAATGGCTGTTATGGATGATATCAACCAAAGTATGGCTGATATAGCAAGGAGAAAACACCGCTGCAGTTTGGACAGATGGGCTTTCGGAAATGAGCTGCTTTCGGTTTCCTTTTACCAGAAATAACAGACTTTTGGTTGATCCTCCAAACAACTCTAAACCAATCGACTATTTTCGAATGACATCCGATGATGAGTTTTTGAATATGGTGGTAGATAAAACAAATTATTATGCCGAACAAACATTTTTGTCTGAAGTTAGTGCTCAGGAAAATACCCGGATTTCAAGATGGAAACAGTTTTTCACATTAGAATTTTTGGTGTTTATTGGATTAATTTTCCATACTGGTACGATACGTATTTCAAAATTGGAAGATTACTGGGATCAATTATTTAGCCTGAAATGTTTTCCCACAACATGAGCAGAGATCGTTTTCGGCTAATCTTGCGATACTTACACTTCTCTCACATTACCGATAATACCAAATGATGTACCTGCAGATCGGATGTATAAAATTAGACCAATCATACATTTTTTTTAATAATAAAATGGCTGCCCTATGTTATCCAACGCGAGACTTATCTATAGATGAATCCATGGTACCATGGAAGGGCAGACTAATTTTTAAGCAGAAAACATCCATTCGATATCAAACTGTATATTATAATAGAGCCTTCTGGTATTATACAAAATATCGGAATATGCACAGGAGCTTCGGACCCGGTAATAGGAGGAAAGAACATTCCACCAAGGTAGTAGTAGAAATAGTGAAGAGTTCTCGACTCGGGACATGACATCTACATCGATAACTTTTATAATAGTAATTTATTGGCCAAACATCTGTTGACATGGCACACCTATTGTACCGGTACGTTAAGGCGGAGATACATATCCGCGCCGCGAACTCCGCGCCGTGTGAGCGCCGCGCGTTCGTGGCGCGGTTAATGTTCGTTAAAATTTTTCATTTTGACGAACCTTCCGCGATCCATAGGAAACTTACGAACATTTAGTAATTGTAGATGATTAGTATTAAATGTGGGTGCCTACATTGGATCCGTTTTTCTCCGATCAGATCAGATCCGATATCGGCCGACGTCGGGAGTAGCTTCTTCTATTCTCATTGAGAAGTGTTTGGTTTCATTCCGATTGGTTGCAGGTTGAGTTGCAAGTTGGTTGCAAGTTGGTTGTAAGTTGGTTGCAAGTTGGGTGCAAGTTGGAGGTTGCAAGCTAACATGTTTAAATATATTCAATGTCATTATCTCATTTTCATTTTCCACGGTAAACATCAATAAGTTTGATATTTCCTTCCGACCACTCCATTACTAACAAATATTCAACTCAGGCGCCCCAAAACCAACAAACCACTCGCAAACCCGTCCAAATACGTATTGCGAACCATCAAAGTATTTGTTGAAAAGCCGACAGAAGTTAGATCGTGGTGCGCCGTGTGCGAGCCGTTTGTGTGCCACTTGAAAACACGTACTAATCTAACAAATATGCTGCGCGCGAGCGGCTCGCACACCGAGCAGAGCGCATATGTATACCCGCCTTTATGTGCAGATCGAACTGGAAACCCTTCAGAAGTAACCAATGGGTGCATTCAGCAGACGCAATCGCTGACTAATCCATTAGTGATTTTCTGCTGAATGCCACATAAATTGTCGATTAGTTACCATTCGATGACTTATCGGTCGCCAATTTAAACATCGGTTTTGAAATATGATTATTTAGCGAATCGGAACAAGATTGACGTATGCCGTGTGACTAACACGTGTATTTTAAGTTATCTGTTATCGGTTATCTTTTAACAAAATCACGCTGATAAATATCTTAGCTGCTTGTGATTTGTTTAATTATTCCTACAAATAGGTTAATAATGTCTCAAGAATTTGATACTCTTTACGATTTTGATGGGGTTATTTATACAGTGTATGGCAGGGAAAAATTGCATTACCGATTGCAAACAGGTAAATTATAGATACTTACTAATGTGTTGCTACTTTCATACAAAATTTGTTGTTTATGTAATACAGACATGTAAAAGATCATTTTTGTTTTCAGACGCTGATTTTTGTTTACAGTACATGTCTGATAACCTCAATTCATAGGAAATAGTGAGCGTTAATGACTCCAATGCCAATCCTTCCAACATACAAAATGAACAGGAGAAGGAAAATCAAAAAGGTATGTTAAGAATCGAACTAGGTACTTATAGGGAGCATCCATAAACTACGTCGTAAAAATTTTGGAGTTTTTAATACCCCCCCCCCCCCCCCCATCCGTCGTAAAACGTCGTTTGCAGTTGACCACCCCCTTAATATCGACGTCGCAATTGCAACTCATGACCCCCTTTTTAGTGATTTTTGTTTTAAATTCCATGTTATTCCTTGAATTTTTAAAGTTAGCTCTCAAAGTTTATTTACGAATGTATCCAAATCACTATTACTATGTAGCTCATTAATATCTGCGTGCACTCTCAATTCACTGTACAACTAATAATTAGCTTTATAGGGACAAAAGACAACACTTTTGTCGGAGTTCCTATGTTTTCTTAACTGCATCATATAAATCTTGATACTTATTTTGTTTTGATTTCAATGCCATTTCTTTTATTAAGTATAAATAGATACAATGTACTAACTAAATAGAATAGAGTATTTATTTTATTTCTATTCATTCTTGTAGAATTGTTTCACACAGAGTATTCAGTAAATAAGTGAACAGTTTAATATTTAATGCTTCCAGACGTTGTTCTGAAAAGAAACGTTTGTTTAAAGACATAGGACAATGTTTGATTGTTTGTTATTCTGTATAAAACTTCTAGCAATATTATTAAGGCTGTGAGTGATAAAAACGAAATGAAAAGTATGCGATAAAAGTAATATACAATTCTTTTTCATTCTAAATGTGCAAATTCTAATACGTCGGATGTGCACTTATGGCCCCCTCCCCCTGTCGTATACCGTCGTAATAAGCAAAGCCCCCCTCCCCCTTTTCACCGACGTAGTTTATGGATTCTCCCATACTAATTATATTATAGGTAGCATAGATTGAAAGTGACCCAATATAGAGCATTATTTAAGGGCGGAAAACACCATTCAATTCAGTTTGAACAATGTTCAAACTGAATGAATTACATTGTTCAATTAAATTGAAAAGCATACATGCTTCAATTATTTTTCATTCAATGTTCAACAATAAGTTCAAGAATACAATAAGTTGAACAATGTAGATGATTCAATTAAATTAAAAAGCATACACTTAATTTAGTCTTTTCGTTTCAAAATTCCGAAAGTTCCGCAATATTTAATTATAATAGAATGGTCTTTATTGCCTTCTCTCTCAATACTATATTTTTATAATTTTTTGATTTGTTATTCCAGAGGCACTCGTTATGTTTATATAAGTCTAGAAATATCGGACTCTCTTTAGTCCAGAAATCGACTGCGCATCCGCTAGGAAAAATATTCCGATCCGGATTTTTTGCACAATCTTACTCAAAAAGGACCTATTTTAACAAATTTGCATGTTACCAGGTCCAAAAGTGGGTAAACATTTTTTTAAACGTTTTTTTTTCTTAAAATTATTTTTTTGTATCGAACAGTCTTTTTAGTCTTTTTGGATCATTCCCAAAACAGAAAAGGTCTTTAGTAACTTTGTTACTAAATTGAAAGGCTTAAGGCATTCATAATGTTTAATCACTTTTACATAATGGAAACTGTATATACTAATTTACACAATCATTTAACATGCCTTTTGTTGCAGATGAATTTTCGTGGAGCAAAAAACAACATTACTGCTCTTAAACTGCATCCGAGAAAGAAAAGAGATGTTCAGAGATCCAAAAATTAAAAAAAAAACAAATTTGGCAAGAAATTAAAAAGGAATTTATAACCAGAGGTTATAGAGACACGGATAAAAATCAAATAGAGAGAAAATTCAGAAACATGAAACAAACTCACAAATCGATCAAGGACAATAAAGCCAAAAAACGAACAGGACGAGGACAGGTGTCATGGGAGTATTTCGAGATCATGGAGGATATCTTTGGTGAAGACAAAACCATTAATATTGGTCATACAATATCCTCTATGATAGAAAAAAATGTGCCGCCATCTCTAAATATTCCTAGTACTTCCACAGGAATACAACTAGATATTTGGTCACCCCATTTTCAACCAATCAATATTGCGCAACCTGGTACGTCTTCTACATCAGTAGAATCACCACTGCTTAAAAGATCTACAACTTTGCAATCTTCACTACTTCAAGAAGTTTCTACTCCAACTTCACTTGTAACTGAAACTCCAAATAAAAAGAGGAAGGCTCAAAAAGCTCGACAATTATATGGCCTACGGAAACAACAACTGCTAGTTGAAAGAGATAGAGTTCAGGAACTAAAGGCATTGAGAGAAGCCATTCAAAGAAGCAATCAAATTCAGGAAGAGAGAAATGAATTGTTAAGAAAGATATTAAAACTATAAAAATGTATAAATTTGTTTTATTTGCATAAATTGCAAATAAAGGTCAATAGTCACTAGACACTCTTTAAGTTGGAAATTATGGTAGTCATTTAATAGTATTTAGTCCAATAAATGACCGTTTTGGAGTGTAATTTTCAGGGGCAACTCCGAATTGCATGAAAATTTGGATTTAGGTTCTATTTAGCCTCCACTTCAAAGTTGAATTTGTGCCGTTGGTTGCTTTTACTTAGGGGGTGACAATCATCCCTTCTCGGGGGTGGAAAAACATACGTTCAAGATAAGCCCGAAAATGGATAAATTGACTGATTAATTATCAGCAACTTTTGTTCTATAGAGTTTTTACGTAAGTCAATACTTTTCGAGATATTTGTGATTGAAAATGTTTATTTTTCCACAAAAAAAACTACGTTTTCAAAAGGTTTTCAGCAAATGACTCAAAAAGTAAATATTTTACCGAAAAAAATATTCTTAGAAAAAGTGTAGCTTATAATAAAAACTAAAAAAAAATGGTGTATCAGTAAAGTTTACAAATCGAATAAAAGTAATGTTGTAACTCGTGAAAAATACGTTCTTATTCGTGTAATTCCAATTCGAATATTTCAACGTGGAATCACCGAAAAATTAAGCAATTCTCGGGAAAAACTGATTAACATTTTTTAAAGTGTTTAAAAAAAAGCTTTATTTTTATTTTTTACAAAAGTTTCTAGCATCAAAAATAAACGAGTTAAACGCTAAAAAAAGTTGGCCCCTTTTTTTGGTAAAAAAAATTGTAAAAATCTCCCTCTGTTTAGCACCCTAAATTAAATCACCTTTAAGCACCCTAAATTAAATCTTTACCATTTACTTTAAATGTATGTATATTGTTTATATAATCTGTCAGTTTGACGTGCTTATTTTTGAAAAAATTAGGTTGTATATTAAAAAAATTTTTCTAAAATTTTTGGAAAAATATCCTTTTTTCGAAATAACTTAAAAAGTATTAGTGATACGAAAAATCTCAAAGAGTAAAAAATGGAGGTTTTTCTGTTATAAATATGATAGTTTCATTTTGCTTTTCCGTAAGATAAAAATTGGTTAGGATATAGCTATTCAAAGTTTGCATACATAGTGACTCGTTCAACTATAACACTTTCAAAGATAAAAACTTTAAACCGGTGAAAATGACAGATCATATAAGAAATAGAAAAGTAAAGTAAATTGTTGGTAAAGCGGTAACGATTTATTTCATTTGGGGAGCTAAATACGGGGATATTTTCATGATTTTTTTTTTACCAAAAAAGGGGTGCCAACTTTATTTTGAGCTAACTCGCTTATTTTTAATGCTAGAAACTTGTATAAACAATTAAAATGAAGCTTTTTGTAAACACTTTAAAAAAAATTTAAACGGATTTTTCCCGAAAAGTGCTTATGGTAGGGAAGCAAAGTATGCTACATGTGCAGTCACTCGAGCGTTATGGGGACCTATTGGGTTGTGAAAAGTAGGTCCTAAAACCAAAAAAAGTTGAGTAAAGTTTCCCATTTTAGTGGGGACTTTCCATTTTTAATTTAATTTTCCATTTCCAACAATTGTTTTTTTAGATTATAGCGCCATCTATCCATAATTAGAAAAAATGGCTCGAATAAAAGTTACTTATTTTTACGTAAGGAATCCGAATCTGCAATAAAAAATGGAGGCTCCCATTTAAGATTTTAAAGTAACCTCCCACCCCATATCCGTGGGGGTCATGTTTGGTGCCATTCGATAAATGTTTCAAAAATATTGAATAAGTGTATTTTTCAGTTTATCGATCTGATATTCATTTCGCGAAATATCGCAGGATTCGTATTTAAAATTTACCCCCACCCCTCTCCGTGGGAAGTCGTGTTTGATATTATTCGATAGATTTTTGAAAAAAATCGAGTACGTATTTTTTAGTTTTTCGATCTGTCATTCATTTCGCGAAATATTCGCTTTTTTCTTGTGAAACTTTCGGACCCACCCATTTCCTTACGCCCCGCTCAAATCGTCAGATTTTTGAGATATACACTGTTTTGCATGTACAGTAATACCTCGACTTATGCTACCCCGACTTACGCTAACCCAGAGTTACGCGATTTTCAAATCTTGTCGATTCATTATTTGAGCGCCACCCCTTGAAAGAGCAATAATGTCATCCAAACAAAGTAAAACTGGTCCGCCTGCATCAAATAAGAAAAGAAAAATATACACTGTTTTGCATGTACAGTAATACCTCGACTTACGCTACCCCGACTTACGCTAACCCAGAGTTACGCGATTTTCAAATCTTGTCGATTCATTATTTGAGCGCCACCCCTTGAAAGAGCAATAATGTCATCCAAACAAAGTAAAACTGGTCCGCCTGCATCAAATAAGAAAAGAAAAATGTTAAATTAAAGATTTTGAATCAGAAATGAAATTTTGTGAATTATCAAAGAAGTTTGATCTACCGGAATCAACGCGAGCGACGGTCAGAACAATTATAAAGGGCCAGGAAAAAATTCTCGACGCTGTAAAAAGAGCACAATCTTTGAATTCCACCATCGTACGTAAACGTCATGGTATTATCGTCGAGATGGAGACAATTTTAAAATTATGGTGTGATAATCAGGTGAATGTGAAAAATTGTCCTATTGACCAGAATACAGTGTGCTCCTAAGCTAAGCCAATTTTTGAGAGATTGAAAGAGAATGCTGGAGAAATCGCTAAAGATGAAGAGTTTAAAGCTAGTAATGGTTGACTCAGCCGATTCAAAAGTCGCTGTAATTGGCATAGCATTGCATAAAGCGGAGAAGCGGCAAGTGCTGATAAAGAGGCCGCGTCTGGCTATCCACAGAAATTAAAAGCTATAATAGATGAATCTGGCTACACCAAACAAACCTTATTCAATGTAGATGTGACTGGCCTGTTCTGGAAGAAGATGCCTAAGAGAACTTTTATCGCACGCGAAGATAAAACCTTTCCAGGTTTTAAGGCTGCCAAAGATCGATTGACGGTGATGGTTGGGGCAAATGCAGTTGGTGATTGCAAGTTAAAACCACTCTTAGTTTATCGCTCAGAAAATCCAAGAGTATTAAAAAATAAATCTAAATCTGGCTTGCTTGTGATTTGGAAGTCTAATCGTAAAGCTTGGGTGACAGCTTCCCTTTTTGAGAATTGGTTTGGTAATCATTTCATAACTGAAGTCACCTGGTGTCAACATTAAATGGTATACATCGAGTCGACATTCTCGATCCAGCCGTCGAGTAGTAAGGTCACTGCTAGCATACCTTACTCGTAACGACAGCTACTGAGGAGTTAAGGAGCGTCAATCGCTGAAGACTGAGGCACACGGTTAGCCCGAAAAGGTTAGATTTTCCCACGGAAAAACCAACGACGCTTGGCTGCGCAATCCAAAAGGTAGACGGATTAAGGGGTTTCAGAGGAATACTCTGAAACCCCTTACTGGAGGTGTATTGCACTCGAGCCCACTCTGGGCTCGTGTGCAATACACTCGCCTCGAACTCTACCTAGAGAAGCAAGGCTCCAAGAACAAGTCGCAGGAACAAAATTTTAACCTTTGAAAGGCTTCCAACGAGGGACCCACTGGCAGCGGGGTAAACCGCGTTAAAAACCACAGGTAATTATAGTCATCTTCCAAATTGTCGGAAAGGAACGGAGAGATTGGACAAGACACCTTATCCCTGGGGGTTTTGCCCCCAGAACACCCTAAGGCTGGGATGCCCTCTTTTCGCACGAACGACATCTTTTTCCAAGTTGAGATGCCTTCCTCAGTAAGGTCAGTCGAATCTTCCCGGTCGCTCCGTTCTCGGACGGCCCAGACAAATGTCGCATCGTATGTCCCAACAACCAACCAATTCGCCAGCCTCACACAAGAAGGCACAACACCCCCCGAACGAGTATAATCGTTCCCAGACGGGAATGGACCTGGCGCACTATAACGCCGAGATGGCAATCATCCAGGCTAGGTACCGTCAGGTCTACCACCGTATGGAAACAAACGATAGCTCGAACCCAATGCTTAAAAGATACGACCGCGAGTTCCCGCAGCTCAAGCAGCAAGGCAAACCGGACTACTCAAAACTAGGTGTGTACTATCGGCACAATCCGGCAACTCTGTAAGTTGAAGTCAGTCACATATACGTCAAGGCCGGGGCCGATGGCAGATCTCATCTCTCCTAACCTGACTATTTGTATCGTTTGTATTGAATTCAATAAACCTGAGAAAGTGCAAGAACCCTTTTACTTATTTAACAGAACATGGTGGCAGCTGGTGCACTTTTCCAGATTAACTTTATATTTCAAGTGAAGAGAGAGAAAAATGATTAGTGAAGTTTAACTTTTCCACGTGTAGTGTCTAGGTTATGTAGGTTGCGTTGAAATCATACACAAAGCCAAATGACAATGGCAAATACAGATTTAGACGTTAGTAGCGGCTCAACGACAATTAACATGCCTGTTCAGGTAAATCCACCGGAGAATAAAATTATGTGGCCCCAGTGACGCAAGAGATTCCAGCGTTTCATGAGCGTGTCGGGACAAGATCAGAAGCCGGAGAAAGACAAAATCGACATTCTTATGTATATAATGGGAGATGAGTCCGAAGAAATCGTTCTACAGTTTCCGAAAATTCCAAATACTTATTCAGAGATGTTACAGAATTTTGAAAATCACTTTATTCCCCGTCGTAACGTAATATTCGAACGGTTTAAGTTTAACTCACGAATTCAACAACCAAGAGAAGCTATGTATAGAACATTTTATTACCAGTTTACGTTCGTTGGCAGAATATTGTGACTACAGCACCCTTAAGGAAGGATTAAGGAATTAGGGATCGCATAGTGGTAGGAATGTTGGATACAAAAACTAGCGAACGTTTGCAACTACAAGGTACTCTGACTTTGAAAGATTGTATTATTGCTGCAAAACAAGCAGAAATGCAGGCAAATCAGACTCGGAAATTGCGTACTGAAAACCGTTATCATCCAACTCAAAGAAGTGGGTGTCCAAAATAGAGAACGAGGTAATGTCACCGGATCGTTTCAGAAGGCAGAAAACATCAGAAGAAAGAATTTCCAGGGAGACACGTGTATGTTTTGTGGTCAGCAGTCTCACTCAAGGTCATTAGGCATCAGTTTGTTTATCTGGTAAAGGTCAAAGGGAATATAAGGTTAGTACTGTAGAAATTGATAATTTTATGATAAATTCAGAGGATAATAATTTGAATTTTGTCGGCTCTATTTATAATAATAATATTGAGGCTCGGGAGTGACTGATTTCTATACTTGTGTTTGAGCTGCGGACAAAATTTGAATTTTTAATTGACACTGGAGCAGAAGACCTTAGTCTAGCTTTATTAACCGTACCACACCCCTTGAATGTGGATTTTCGCCTTCCGAACTATTAATGTATCGTAAATTTAGATCTTCCTTACCCGTAATTCCAAAACTGTTAAATAATCCCGTTAATACCGATTCGGTGGTATAAAGAGAAAATAGAGCGAAAGAAAAATCAGCCTCCCAATTTAATAAAAGACATAGGGCCAGGACTTTGTCAGATTTATCTATAGGAGACAGTGTTTGGGTAATTGATTTGAGGTTGTACGGTAAAATTTCGTCCATTTTAAATGAACCAAGATATTATATAGTAAAAACCAAGTCAGGAAATTTCAGACGAAACCTTCATCTCATTCCAGCACCATACTACATTGAACCTGAATTTACTCTAGCACTGCCTCTGCCCACTTCTGGTTCTGATTTTAATTGTAAAGAAGGTAGGTGGGAAGATTGTGTGAGTCGGAAGGATTGTGAGGGAAACAGTGAGTTGTGTAGTGATAACGATAATGCGCTATAATCCACAACCGGATAATCGGGGTTCCACTGTAAATAAAATTTTTATTGTATATTTCTAGTTTGAGTCAACTCAAACTAAAACGAGCAGTAAGAGTTGATCTGAAAATTTTAACTCAATTTTTGCTAGTTGAAATACTCTTCCTATCCTTCCCAACTGTTGTTAGTAAAAGTAGATCGCAGGAAAGCGATAATCAACTCTTATTAGTTTGGGTTGACTATTCCTGGAACGATTCAGTAAATGTAGAATCTCATGTGCTTTTTGATGAGTGCGCACCTCTTTGTTTTGACTGTTTCAACTACTTATCACGATTTGACCATTTTTTAATGGCATGGACTTATGTCAATTAGCCAGTCACAACATGATTTATATATCAAGAAGACATGATTTATATATAAACATTTAAAGGCCGCAAAGTCCATAAAATATCAATAACGGAGAAAAGTTAGTTCAGTTGAGATGTAATTTAAGTACTGAAATTAAAAAGATTGCACTAAGCTTAGGTCAGCTAATTACAGCTTCATTTCGACATAATGGATGTGTTCAAAAACGATCTACAAAAACTTTACAACAATAACAATAATATTAGAATAATAAACAAGACAGTGAGATCTTCAAAGTTACATAGCATGTTTTTTCTTTTTTTGTTGTCTTCCGTGGCTCTCTATTCAATTCCAAAGCAGCCTTGCTATGGACTGTCCAAGTTGCTCACCACAATTTCTCTATATACAGTACATAATAGACATATACATACATACACATATACACACATATCCAGTAACATTTTATTTATAAAATTGGTTGTTTGTGTTTATGTTGTGAAAGAATCAACTCTTACTAGATGACATTCTGAAGAGTATACTTTTTCTAGTGAATAAACATCTGCATTTTATATTATTTAAAATGAACTATTACTAAAACCAGCTGTTTGAGTTGACACCAACTGGGAATAGTCAACTCCAACTGGATAATCTACTTAAAATGTAACATAATTGAATGCTATGCTGGAGCAATGCTTTAACCACCAATAGTTTCAAATGTGGGTGCTCCATAGAAAAACGTACTGTAGGAGCAAAATAATGTACTGCGGACTGGTGAATATTATGAGACTTTACTTTATGCATCCTTTAGTCTACAATATTATTCTCATAAAGATTGCTTTTTAGAATATGATCAAATATAACGTTGGCGTTTACAACGTTGTTCCAGCATAGCGTTCAATTATCGTGTTAGGATAAACATGTTTTAATTGTAATACTTGTAATACTTTTATTGTAATACAGTTTTCCAGATTTCCATTCGTTTAATTGATCTCTTTTTTATACGTTATTCTGTGACTTTTGCTGTTGTATCCAATTTTAGCAAATTTAAAATATATTAAATATTGTTAGCAAACTGATTTTGTTCACTAATATCCTTAGAAAACGGCATCATTATCAGAAAAAACGAACTTTGTAGGTAAACTCCCTATGTAAATAATGTAAATTGACAGCACAATAGGTCCCGACGGCGGCCATGACACTTTGGCAATGTGGAGGGGGTACGATTACGGTTTATCCCAATAATTTAAGGTTTTCTACACAGTACACAGTTGTTTTACACATTCTTTGTACACAGTATGAAAATATGGATGAGCCGTAACGTTCATGTAAACAAACAAGAACATGAACTTCATAAATCAGACAGTGCTTTGACTAAAGAGGAAAAAACCGGGACAAAACTTTAAGCCACGGTTTGTTAGAACGGTGAGCGACGCACAACTCACAGTCAGTCGAACGCCGCGCACGTCAGTCGAAATCAAAGGAATGGTTTCTGTATGTTAACGGATTGTTAGGTTCTGCTTAGTTGCGCGCTCTGAAGACCGACAGCAGTGTACGTCGACGGTGTGCGCTGGAATCAACTGCGATTTGATTTGGACGCAAACGTTCAGCTGAACTCACAGTGTACAAATTGGTGGTAAACTAATTTTATTCAAACAAAAATAAGTTTGCATGATTTGACATATTTTTAATTGCACACAGTAAATGAAAAAGTCACTTGTATTAAATTGATATTATTAGTATTTAATTGCTATTTAGATTAATTGGTATTATTTCTATTATTAAACTGAAGCATGCATTATAATAAAACTACGTTTGTACAAAATAAAGTGTATCGTTATTATTCAACAAATGACACAATTTTTTCTTGCCATTATCCGTGATCCCTTTTTTAAAGTATGCTTTGAATATCTCATTTTTTATTATTCTATTTGCGTATTTTTTTATATATGTATTTACGTAGTTCTCTGTAAATTGACCTGTTTTCAGGTCAATTATTTGGGGAAATATTCAAAGAGAAAAGCAGCTTGCATTTAACAAAAGGTACCTACTATAAACCTTTCCCTTTCAGTAGTGCGTTTCAAAGACACCATGTGCCTCAACGGGAACCCAACATCTAATTTCTATTACTATTGTATTAGACGATTTATTACTCCTTTTACACTTTTATAATACTATATTGTATTAGGTACCAGGAGCACCGAAAAAAAAGTAAATGTCAAAAACAGAAATTTCTCATTAATGAGCGAATTAAAAATGGGACGAGAGGAACGAACCGCTTTGATTGAAAAACTTGTTAAAAAGTCGGAAACATCATCGACATTGGCTCAAAAATCAGGTGATCCACATGTTTTTTGAAAGTGTTGCTTCCACTGTACCGAAATTTCCTACGATTGAAAGGCAAGAATAAAAGCTGAAGTAATGCGTATTGTTTCGCGATATGAAATTGAGCTGGCTGCAAATGAATTAGGTACATGAATTGATTCCTATTACAACAAAAAATAATTCTTGTGACGAAAATTCTTTGGAAATAAATGTAGGATCTCAGAGCGTGCATTTGTTTGTATTTTCACCAGAATCAATTAATAGCAATGTAGAAATGTAAGATACAATTATAATATACTTTACATTTTTAAGAAGTTTTCTATTTTGTACTTAAACACATATTTTTATTTTTTCTCTAAATAAAAAAAACCTAATTCAAAGTTATGGTTAATTTTTTTCTCCAGAAATCGGGTGTTGTCTTCTGTTGTAGGGTTTTTTAGTAATATTACCCCTTATAAATGGTAATACAGTTTTAAATAAATGTCTGGAAAGTCTAAAATATTCTAGAAATTTTTCCTCGTTCTGAAACAATTTTCTTTCGACTGTTAATATAAATGCACCTTCTGTATTACGACATGAAAACATTTAGTTTACATTTTTATTTCTTTTATTTAAATTTAATATTATTATCTCTTCTTCCTCCTCCTTTTCTAGGAGTAATAAAATTATTGCCTTGATTTCGTCAGAATTTGTTTTTCTACGTACACCCCCCGTGAGAATAAACGTCAAACTCAAACTATTTTGAGAGCGACAGAAGACAGAATAATATGCTAACAAACCGACTTACTCAAATCTGCCGTGCGTCGAGTACAACAGATTCTGCTGTACCCGTATGCCGTGCGTCGCTCACTGTTCTAACAAACCATGGCTTTAGAAGACAATAAGATTGTAGCTATTTTTGATTTAGAGGGTGTGTTCCAGCTTCCTTGTGGAAATACATCTTCCTTTTCTTATAAATCAAAGTTGAATGCATGCAACTTTGTCATTTTTGATGCTATAACACGTCACGGCCACTGCTTCTTTTGTAATGAGGGCTTGGGCTCGAGAGGGGTAATAGAAATTTCTACATGTGTATATAAATATTTAAAACATCATTGCGCAGGAAAAGATGTCATTTTCTGGAATGATAACTGCATTGCACAGAATAAAAATAAATATCTCCTGTGCATGTATATTATTGCATTGTGTACATTGCATGTGAAAAGCATTACACATAAGTACTTAATTACAGATCATACACAAAACGAAGGGGACTCGATACATGCCTGTATTGAAAGAGAGAAGACAATAATGCTAAAACAAGGTTCCATTTATGTTCACACGGACTTGGTGTCTAATAAAGTTAGCCAAGAAAACAGGTTACACAAGAAAAACAAGAGACTTCTTGGACTGGAAATTGTCCGAAAGTATTGGCAAAAACTTTAATGTTGATAACACAGGATAAAAATGTGTGTGGAACAGCACATTGATGTAAAATACAAAATGCGGGATCGCAGAACTGATTGCCGGAATTTAAATTTACAGCCAATATATACTGCCCCTCCTTCAATCCCTGAAAAAAAAATGATTTGTTGGAATTATGCAGATCCAGAGCTATCCCAGAACGACATCCCCTTTTTGAGAATTTGAAGTAAATTTTATCTATTAATTTTAAGTAGTGAGTGTTAGAAATCAAGTTTTTTTTATTTTAAGTTGTAAGAAATAAACATCTCTGATAAATATAATTTTTTTTACTATACCGGGTGGTGAATTGGAAAACGAGCCGTAGGAAACTCAATGTAAAATTCTAAACTGTTAAATTCCTGCTTCCTAACTTATTTTACATCAAAAGACATGAGAAACTATTTGTCGAGGATTGAAATCTGCATTGAAAACAACTGATAAAATTGTTGTACGAATTAAACATATTTCAAAATTTTGTAAAAATGTAATACATTTTTCGGGGTATTACGCCAAAATTAGGCCACACACAGTGCAATAATGTGTTACAATGAAGTTGTAACATTTTTTCATTTATATTTTATCATTTATTGTTTAAAACACAATAAAGTTGATAAAATACCCTCAGTTGAGGAGAAAGTATTCATAAAAAAGATGTTTTATTCAATCTATAGTGTGCGCACTGTAATTTAAATAGTAACGTATGGCTAACTTTTACACACATACCTACTGTGGCAAATATATTATAAAATGTCAAAATTCTGGAATGCGTTTAAATCGTAGAACAATTTTAACTTTTGTTTTGAATACAGATTTCATTCATCTACAAATATTATCTTATGACTTTTGATGTAAAATAATTAGGGAAGCATTAATTCAACAGTTTAGAATTTCACATTGAGTTTCCTATGGCCCGTTCTACGATTCACCACCCGGTATACTAGTCCCTATAGAAATGAGACATTTTGAATAATAGCACAACCCAGACTACCTATGCTAATGTAAAACTGGGATATTTTACAAAAACCTGTCTTTTCTGGGTTACAGATAAAAAAGAATTAAATGAAAATTAACATTGCAGGTTACGCTCGAATATTAGGAGACTAATATTCAATAACAATAAGCTTTTGGTCACCTCTTTCTGATTTTAATTATGACATGCAAACTTTAATCCTCATTATCTCGTAATTTCAATTTGACATATCTCACTGTTACTTTCATCCATCGAGATGATCAAATACCGTACACAAAAGTGTGTCAGCTGTGCTTTGTACAAGAGGAGCAGTTTATTGTGCAATACAAAGAAAATGATCAAAATAGTCCTGTACGCGCCACTCACCCCCAATATTAATTTAAGGCAGAGCGCATCACAGATGCGTACGCAGTTGGCCCTGTCTGGGGGCTGAAAAATACAGTACTCCTCCGACTTCACAATAGTACAGATCGTACATTTCTTGTCACTAGTGAATCGCAATAAAATACATAGCATTTACAGTGTCATTAATTTCAATTCAGTACATACAGAACATTTCAAGCGTAAACTACAAATTAGTGGTCCTTCGAGCCGGATATATAGCTTAATTAATAATTATAAAATAGGTGCAGTTAATAGCATTGTGTTTTGTGGAATTGGCCCAAGCCAAGCCGAAAAAGCGCGCGCTTCAGTGGGATCATTCATGACCGGAGCGCTGTAGGATTCTTCAACGGCCAACTGACCAATCACAAACAGCATCTAGCCGAAAACGCAGAAAAAAATACCAGGTACCTATTCAAATATTCAAAGAACTATTATAATCTCTTTTTACATTCTTTTTACATACTTTTTACATTCGTGACTATTTTTAGATGAATAGTGCTGGCATTTCTCATCTGAGAATGAGAAATGGGAGCACTTTATAAAAATTATATATTCAAAAAAAAGTAATAATTTATCTTTTGTTTATTAGTTTTAGTTTATTTGTTATTATTTGTTCATTAGAATTGTTTATTAGAATTGTTTACAATTTGTAGTTTTAATAATTAGTAGTAGATTAGGGCTATTGTTAATTAGTCAAATAGAAAAAATTCTTAAAGTAATAATATTGTAATAAACTACTATAATCCCATCAGGAAACGACCTGGATTAGTCACAAGAGGCCAGGTCTTTTGTATACTATAGATATAAATAAATAAATCCCTTTTTACAGTTCTCCTACACCTACTATTTTTCAATTATTCAGTGAAAGTTATTTAAAGACATTTCGGCTGTCTGATAGAAAAACACAGAAAGTGCTAAATTTTTAAAAAATGAATTACATACAGAATCTTATTTAATGTGTTTTTGCGCATCGGATAATTCTGAGAAATTAATCAAAATTCGTATATTAACTATGATTTGAAAGTGTGTAAACACAGTAAGTGACTTTATCTGGACAATTTCAGTAGATTAAAACACAGTAAGTACGAAACATTGAAAAAAACACAGTAACTGACTCAGGCTTACTGTGTTTTTCCATATTTTAAACAATTACTGTGTTTTAAAATCATCGAACACGATCTACTACCACTTCTTTTTCGGTACCACGACGATTTTAATTTGGAGATTGCCTTGCCTCATCTCATATCCAGCAGTTAACTTGAGGTGGCTAAGAGTTGAACATGTCTCGTCACGTGTCAGGAAAAATAGTGTTAGTTCTCGATCACGCTACGTCGCGCGTCGTAACTAGAGCTCTTGAACATTATTATTCCAATATTGAGGTAAACATATGAAATATGGTGATAGTTTTTACTGTACTTATTTTATTGTATTTCAGAATAATTTTGTAAGTAGCTCCAATGGCGTTGCATCTGTTTGATCCAGTTTTAATAAAAAAAGTGAGTTTAATTACAACATTTTTATAAAATATCTACTATTTTCACTATTTACTTCAGAGCCCATTGCGACAAAAATGTCAAAATCTTGACGAGCTTGAGTTGTTTCCACATATAAAATATGAGACAGTCTGTTATTTTCTTGATGATAACTTAAACTTAGACACGAATGTTTTGTATTCTTTTTATGAGTTATCAAAGACTGCAGAAACTGCCAGTAACGATGACGATATGTCTAGTACTTTTGATGAGAGTGATGCTGATCAAAATTATTTACCCGAGAGTGAAACGTACAGTTCATCTGAAGAAGAAGTTCCTAACATAAAAGCTCTCGTAAACATTACGAAAACAGATAATGAGGTATGTTTAGCTATATTATAACATTTTAATTACAAAATTCTAAAACATAGAAATGTCTACGACTTTCAGGAATTATGTGACTTAATACAGTCTAGCAGGGCAAACTTGAATGTGATTCAGTTAACGGAATTTCACGGCCGGGAAAATAAGAAAAAAATATTCACCAAAGGTTCTGGCAACAAGAAAATGAAAGACTTCCAGTTAAAAGACGTCTTTGAAGTTTGCTTGACGAAAGGAAGTCGAAACCTGGAATTCAAATTAGATTTTGATGACGAATTTACGAAATTGAATTTCTTGCAAAACAAGTATCGTCTTGATCACGTCCTACAGTCGTTACCAGTTCGTAATATAGCAACAGCTAAAAAAAATAAAATACTTAAGAATTTAGTCCGATTGATGACAGCAAATAGGCAAATCTTTTGGAAAACTCTTCCCGAATCAGATGTATCATCCGATCTAAGTAATAGTGGGGAATTGGTTGGAGAATTTTAATCCCACCCATATTTAGTGAAAACTAAATTTATTTTGTTTATTATTTCTTATTATTTTTCATTCTGTACTATTCACAATATTTTGTGATTAATAAATTAATGTTTGATTTTTTTGAAAAAAGTTTATTTAACATTTTCCCTGCCATAGAATGAAATGTGCTGAACGCTCTACATTTGCAGTTAAACAAAATGACAACTGAGATTCCACTTACTTGTTTTTCCGTCGTTAATAAAGAAATTAAAAAAAAATTATTACTTTACATTAAAAACACAGTTATTGCACTTGCATTATTAAAATATTTTTACTATTGTCCGCATGGTATTTGAAAAAACACAATAATTTCATTTACTGGGTTTTATTAAAATAATTTGTATGTTATTTATTATCACAAACCAAGTATAAAAACAAAGTAGAAGTTGCCTCTCGACAAATATTTATTATATTAAATAAAACCGAATAGTAAATCATGCAGTACAGATTGTATAATGCCATTGCTTAAAATTAGGACTTGAACTGCACTAATACGGAAAGGCTGCATTTTTTTTGTAAAATGTGATTTATCTCAAAACTTATGCAATTGGAGTTACTGTGTTTTACCATATGGCAGCCGATTTGAACAGTTATTCTTTTCATTTTAATTCAATCATTCCATTCCAATTATTTTACGCTCAACTTATCTATTAAATATAAACATAATTACACAGTATATCGCATATTCATATATTACAGTTATATTTAATATTAGTTACTATTTTTATTTAAATTTTATTTGCACTTCTAAATAAAATTTGTTTTTTTGTTAATAAATAAAATGGAAGATTTAAAAACATTACCTGTTAAGTGAGATGGCTTAGAAACGCGACTAGAAATCTTCAAATAAATATAGAGAAATGCATGTCACAAAATCGACTCAATCGACGATAGGGTTTTAAAAAACAGACTTTCACATATTGAAATCCTACTTGCAGAATTTGCAGAGCTACAGGTAGGCATTGAATGCTCAGTGAAAGAAGAAGACCTACAAGGCGAATATGACGTGCGCCAAGCATTTGAAAACAATTTTTGTTCCATTATTTCAAAAGCGCAAGGTCTTGTCAAGGAAAACAGGACAGATAATGCAAGTTCAGCTTCGGTTTTCAATCCAGAAAATAACAACAGATTCACTAACTCATCAGATGTTCGATTACCCCCCATAAATCTGCCAATCTATTCAGGTGACGCAAGCGAATGTCTTTAGTTTCGCGATAGTTTTGACAGCTTGATAAATGACAATCTTTCAATTAGCAACGTACAAAAATTCCATTATCTAAAGAGAGATATCACCTTAAAGAGTGAAGCATTTGAAATTATCGCCAATATGCAGGTCACACATAACAAGTGACGTTTAAGACGAATTTGTCCTATGCATAATGTTTCCCAAAACACCTCAAGAAGAAGATCAATTTGTTTGGGAATGTGAAAATCAGGATCGGCTCATTTATGACATGTAGGTATCGAAAGAGATATCGGATCAATAGGAGGTTTAGGTACAACATCGCATATTTCTGGAGCTACTAAACAGACTAAAAGAGCAGTAAATGGAGTGTTTTTAGACACAATTTGAATTTGACAAATAGCCTGAATTTTGGATTCTACCTCGAATGCCCCTGAAATGGTAATATTTGTAGGCTTTCTTGGTAGTGCAAGTTTGTGGCATAAATGTGAACTAACGAAATTAGACTGGCTCCCTGGATCTAAAAGTGCTCTGCGATCATGACGATTTCTTTCTGTATCAACTACTTCTAACAAAACAGTGGATAGAACTACCTGTTTTGAACTTAAATTAAATGTAAATAGAGACTGTTACGCAATTTATGGTACAACGACCGCTACCATCCAGTATATTCTACCACGTGGATTCGACACGAGGCACCGCCGCGTCGCAGCGTTGAATATTCTGGACTCAATTGCGCCGTAATGGAACAGCAATTCAGCAATAATAAAAATTATAAAAGACCATGTAAAAATCAATATTTTTGAGTCTGATAAAAAATAGTAAAAAGTAGTTTGATTTAAATGTTAAAGTAAAGTCTGATTTTAAATTATTGAGTTGTAACTAAAATCTTTGTTTGTCGAAATAAAAGTTTTAATTGTGAAGTTCAGATTTTTAAAAAAGTGTTTTTCCAAAGAACATTCATAATTCGCATTTGTGTCAGATGTAGAAGGTTCTGAAACATGCAACCGAGAATGATGTTTGGCACTACAATTTTTGCAATGACCAAAGTTACAATTGTTTACTGGATTGACTATCGACCACAAATTGGATTTTTTGACTACATCGATTCGTTCAGGGACAGACAACCACAGAAATTTTGTAGTACACGTATAAATTTTATTATTGGGAGCAGTGCATGATGAACAAGTACGGTTTGAAATGTGATAACTTCCCTGAACATAGGAATTAAATCTATTACTAGACTCTGCTGGTGGTTTAGAAGGTTGTCCCTTTATGCTTGGGCTTGAATTTGCCTCTGTATGTTTTTCTCCATTCTTTTGAGCATTTTTGCCTTTTGTTTTAAAAATGTGAGAAAAGCTTTCAAATTGGGAGAATCATTCATGAAATCCTTTGATTCCCATTCACTAATTGTCACTGGATCAAGTTGGGTAAATACTAAATATACTCGTATAATTAAAGTATCCCATGATTCTGTAGGGTGTCCTAATGACTTTAAAGACCTTAAGTGCATCCTGACATGATCTACCAAGTGGCTCAAACTTTTTGAAGATTCCTTTTTTGCAGGATGAATATCGAATAAAGCCTTGGTATGTACATCCAACAATGCCCTTTTGTCACGATATTGGTCACACAAGTCCATTTGTTTCTGTTAATATTAACATTAAAGAAGCTAAACGCAGCAAAATATTACCAGTTTAAAGTAATTTGGATAAACTTATCACAGCTCCAACCGACAAAATGAACAATAAAACAGTTACTGAAAAAAAAAATCAACAAATTGAATTTGCCTATAAGTGAATGCCAAACCCGGATCAGGCATATATGGGGGCATTAATTTCTGAATACAAAAAGGATAAATTTAATTAGGGTTTTCTATAATGTGTAAGTATTTTTTTTTGTTTTCATTTTAAGTTCTGTTGTTAAAGCTAAATTTAGGAAAAATATGTTTTGTGTTATAATTTTCTATTTAAAAATAAATATTCGTTTTATTTTGAAATTTATACCTTAATTTCACCAATTGCGCTAACAATTTTTGGAAAATTTAAAATATTTTGTGAAATGTTTATTTTGTAATTCCAGGTATTTTGTAAAGTTCCAAGTACAAGACTTATAGTGCAATAAGGTTCCAAGTACACTACAGACGTCAGTAAATATGTTACAAAATTGCACATTACAATCTTACTTATGATTTTATCTAACGTTAGGCGTTATCAGAATTTACCATACTGTAGTATAAAATAATTTTAAGATTTACAGTCCTTCAAATAATAACGAAGTTATGATAGTTTAAAATTAGAAATTTGTCTACTGACAAATTTATGAAATGGGGCTTGGAACCTTATTGTTCTCAGCCCTCGATTAGTCGCCTCAGTATTCCTTGTGTAACAGTGCACCCCATAGTATATAACAGTGGTCCCCACTATTTGGGTAAAATGTTACAATTGTATTTTCTCTAAAAAATGGTTTTTACCGACTAGTCATATAAGCTTTTCCTGTAGTTGGTTATATCATAGTAGGCCTCAAATCCAAAATAGTTGTATGATATTAAATTTGAGAAAACCCTGTCAAAATTACATCGAATAAAAACATTCATGTAACACTGTGCCCCTCTCCTTCTATTATGTACGATCTTTGTATGTATTCTACCCCAAACAAAAAAAATCGATAAGTTACATTTTACTTTCCATTATTTATATCATTACAGTTAAACCTCGATACAACGGGTCTATATTTAATGGACGTTGGATAAATCAGACAAAAAATTCGGTCAAATGTAAAAAATTAAGAAATTCCTGGTAATATTATACTTGGTTAACCTGTGACATACCAAGATACATTGCCAACAAACGGGTTGGCCGTGGACCCCAAACGCTATAAACCTTCCCACAAACTTTGCCAAAAGTTTGTAGCTGTATGTTTTGAAAAAAAAAATACAACATCGCTTATTCAACCCATGGATCAGGAAATAATTTTGGCAACCAAACGAATATATCGCAGAAAATTTTTAGATCAAGTAATTACTGTATTGCATGATGAATATAATGAAGAAGATACAAGAGGGCAGCGTACCTTGCAAAACTTAGAGTCTTACAATTTTTAATTTTGATGCAGTATGGATTGTGGTAAAAGAGCAATCAATAAAAAATGGTTGGAACAATTCCTTTGAGGCCAAAGACGTTCCTAAATTTCTACAAGGGCAAGGGATAGGACAATGCATAATAATGCCGGGAAAGAAGTAGCTGGGGAAGATGTTTTACAATGGTTAGAAGTAGATCAAGGTGACCCTGGAGTGCAATACCAGATTAAGTTATGAATGTGAATCGGCCTTAATTCCATCTTTACAACTAGCACTCATATCGGCCAAACCTCGAACTAGCCTATGTTCAGTAGCGTTACGTGATACTACGAGAAGATAAAGCCACACGTACGAATAATTCTGTCTCTTTCTTGTATGCCTACGTTACCGAATGACAAAACGTCAAATGTTTTATTTTACGTTGTGGTTGTTATGCAGTTTGCGTAAGTGAATATAGTGCTAGATTGTGCTTTCAATATTATTTAAAAACAGGTAATATGTGCGATAGTTGGTTGCAATAGCAATAATAACCAAAAACTAAAAAATCCATACATTGCCGCGAAAAACCCCTGGCCCAAATTTGCCAGCAATGATAGTGAGAAAATTCTTTTAGAAGAGTTAGGCCAGGGTAATAAGACAAAAATATACCCTGTTCGTGACACTCGAGCAGCCAGGGTACTGAAGCGTTTTTTCGACAAGTAATACCTATAGGAACAAATTTTAACTATTTCCTGCGTAGGATCTGGCGGCCATTTTTATTTATAAACAATTAACTGTCAAAAAATGGCATTTTTCCCTTTTTTTTCAAATCAATGGAAAACAGTGAAACTTATGATTTTTTTAGTACAAATATCTTTGAGATTATGGAAAAAGCTTTAAAATGACATATTACAAAGTTTGATATACTCATTTATTGCTAATATAATTGCGAAAAAAGGTCGGAATTGCAAAAAAAACTATTTGCGCAATAACTGCTGTAAAAATTAGTGTACAGGTTTGAAATTTTTGTCAAATTAGGGTTCTTTGTTGCTTAATATGTGATAAAAATTTCAAAGCGATTCATTTAATTGTTTAAATTTTATTCGAATTGTTTATCTCAGTGAGCATTTTTTTTGCACTAACATAAGTCAGAAAAAAATGACGTTAGAACCATTCCACAGATGTCAAATGGAAAAGCATGAACTATATTTTCAACTTGGTTTAAAAAAGCCAATAAAAAATGCATTTATTAGCAATAAATAATTATGCAAAAGTATCGTAAATCTTTCCTTATAAACTTTTTGAATAACTTTTTCCAAAAAAATTAACTTTTTTTACCCTGTTTTAAGTGCACAACTACCAAGTAACGTTATTTATATCATAATTGATAAAAAATTGTAATAAATATATATATAATTTCTTATATAACAAAATAAAAAGTTTATAAGGAAAGATTTACGATACTTTTGCATAATTATTTATTACTACTAAATGCAATTTTTGTTCGCTTTTTTTAAACCAAGTTGAAAATATAGCTCATGCTCTTTCATTTGACACCTGTAGAATGGTTCTAACGTCATTTTTTTCTGACTTATGTTATTGTAAAAAAAATGCTCTCTGGGATAAACAATTTGAATAAAATTTAAACAATTGAATGAATCGCTTTGAAATTTTTATCACATATTAAGCACCAAGGAACCCTTATATGACAAAAATTTCAAAGCTGTACACTAATTTTTACAATAGATATTGCGAAATTAATTTTTTTTGCAATTCCGACCTTTTTTCGCAATTATATTAACAATAAATGAGTATATCAAACTTTGTAATACGTCATTTTAAAGCTTTTTAGATAACCTCAAAGATATTTGTACTAAAAAAACCATAAGTTTCACTGTTTTCCATTGATTTGAAAAAAAAGGGAAAAATGCCATTTTTGACACTTAATTGTTTATAAATAAAAATGGCCGCCAGATTCTACGCAGGAAATAGTTACAATTTGCTCTTATAGGTATTACCTGTCGAAAAAACGCTTCACTACCCTGGCTGCTCGAGTGTCATGGAAAAAACCTTATTACCCTGGACTAAGTATAAGCTCCATTTATTGAAAAAAATAATGTCTTGATAAAAAAACCTTGGATAAAGAAAGAGCAAATACTGATTCTTCTTTCATGTCAATTACGTATGACTTACAGAGCGTTTTGAACATACCTTCCACAGAAGTTTCTCTATTGTACTATAAGAGAAAATTGAACATGTATAATTTAACTATATACGAAGCTCCTTTACCAAATAAAGCATTTCGTTTAGCGTGGCCGGAAGTTAATGGCAATAGGGGCAGTGGCGAAATTGGAAGCTGTCTCCTATCATACATATATAAAAAATTATTTGTCGCCCAATATACGAGAACGTTCATTGTTGTCTGACACTTGTGCAGGACAAAACAGAAATGTTCAGTTGGCACATGTGATTCAACAAAAATTCTTGAAGAGTGTACATTCATACATGGAATGTGATTCCATGCACAGTGCAATTGAGAAGCAAAAGAAGTTTGTTTCTGTGTATTCTGTCAACGATTGGTTGAACATTTTTGGGCTGTCTCGTTCTGGGAAGAAGAAGAAAAACTACCATATCAGGCTGAAGAACTCCATTATAAAGATTTTTATGACTTAAAATTATAGGTAAAATACTTTAATTAAAAAAAGATCCTTGAGTACTGAAGGAGAAAAGGTAAAATGATTGAAAATTAAAAGTTTAAGGTACAAAAAAGAGAAACCTTTTATTATACGATATAATAGAGTGAATATAATATATCATATGGAATATGCACGCAAACAAGCGAAAGGTGGTAAGGTCCCCGGTCCTGATGAAATTCCCATAGAACTGCTCAAACTTATGGACGATGAATCTATTAAAATACTCTTAGATCTATTTAACACAATATATAGAACTGGAATAATACCCAAGGAATGGCCCCGTTCGACCTTTATACTACTTCCAAAAAATACACAAAGGAATGCCACGAATATCGTACGATAGTTTTGATGAGTCATGCTCTAAAACTATTCTTAAAAGTAATCCACAATAGGATCTATAGGAAATTAGACGTAGACATCAGTAACACACAGATGGGATTCAGAAAAGGGCTGGGTACAAGGGAAGCTCTGTTTGCAATAAACGTTCTCTCACAAAGATGCTTTAGACATGAACCAAGAAATTTACACCTGTTTTATTCATTTCGAAAAAGCCTTCGACAAAGTACAGCATGAACCACGAAGGCAAGTTCTAATAAGCAAAATTATAGGCAGCCGAGATATTTGAGTTATATGCAACCTAATTTGGAATCAAACAGCAAATGTGAAGGTTGAGGGTAGACTAACAGAAGAAATTCAAATCCGTCGAGGAGTCCGACAGTGATGTATCTTATCGCCACTTTTATTTAATCTGTATAGTGAAGCCATGTGTCAACAAGCACTCGCGGATGATGTTGGTCTGATAATAAATGGTGAGACGATCAACAATATAAGGCATGCTGACGATACGGTTCTACACGCAAGTACTCCAAACTTTAGACAAAAGATGCGAAATTATAATTGTGATAAAAACTAGAAGTAATAGAAATAAATGCGATACTTTGTATTAGAACAGCATTAACCCATTGTAATAGAAGACACCGTAGATGCAAACGGAGGCTTATTAATCAGACTAGACAAAACAGAGGTCAGTTTAATTATTATGAAAATATGGAAAATTGGGATGGCCAGCCATTTCTTAAATACAAAAGAATCAAGGTTCGAGTATTTTTCGAAAAATTGCTGCAATTAGCCAAACCAAAAATAAATGTGCAACATCGCTCTGATGGAATTTCTGTTGAAGAGAGGCTTGTCATTACTTTACAGTGAGTACAGACCCCTATATTTTGTACAATTTAATCATGTGATTGTTGGTAATCTGTTCCAGGATTATTTCTCAAGGCATGTCATGTAAGTGCTAGCATGGACATTTCACAATGGGCATACTACTGTCCACAAAATAATCCATGAAATGTGCCTGGTACTTTGGGATACCCTCCATCCTTTATATTTGAAGTTTCCATCTACCAAGCAGGATTGGCTTCACATTGTAAGTGGTTTTCAAACAAGATGGAACTTTTCTCATTGTTTAGGAGCCTTGGCTGGAAAACAGGTCACCATTCAAGTGCCTTCTATAAGTGGATCATTGTTTTTTAATTATACGAAACAATTCAGTATTGTTCTTTTAGCAGCCTGTGACAGCCCATACAGATTTACAATGGTAGATATTGGAGGTTATCGATCCCAAAGTGATGGAGGAATATTTAAAGAAAGCATATTTGGAACACGCTTTGAACAACAAGAGTTCAACATCCCCGATCCTGAGGTTTTGGATGAAACTTCCAATGTTGAAATTCCTTACTTTCTTGTTTCCGATGAAGCCTTTCCTTAAGGAGGGGGTATGGTTTGAAATCAACATATCAAGCACATTTTTGTGAATTTTTTTCGAAACTATGGTAGAATTATTTTATTTTTAAATTAAATAAACACATTAAGTACAATTCAAAAAATATTTAAGAAAAAATTCAATCCAAAATATTGAAAAATAAGCCATTGGCGAAAAATTTTGGCAGGCAGCTCAAAAAAAAATGGATTTTGCGGTGGACATCAGAACTCATCACTGGATTATACGAAACAATAAATTCAAAAAGATTTTATTAGCTTATGAGTTTCACGAGGTAACAACGTCGAGTTTTTTTATTTTTAATGATTTTTGAATTTTTGGTATCACTCAAAAGTCAAAAATACGAAATTTTTGATAAAAATTTTGTGAAAACCAACAGATTTAATATTGTTGAACAAAAAATAAGCACAAAACGAAAAATATCTCGACGTTGTTACCTCATGAAATGTCTAAAGAAAATATGTGCAAAATATCAGGTAGATCGGCCGAGTAGTTTTTCAGTTACAATGTCCACCGCATTTGAAAAAGCAGTTTTGAGAAAAATGGGTTTAAAGTTTTGACAACTGCATCTTCATTTTCTTATTTGTCTGCCAAATCGTGAAGTAATGAATATTGGAATATGTTTTTTAAATCGAGGAATAATCTACAAAAGAGAAGGCGAACAGTTGTTTAACGTTTCTCACTACGCTCAAGCGTGCTGGCGCGAAGCCGCGGCAAAGCGAGTCGAAGGTAGGGATATTCAACACCCTGTATCTCTGGTAATTTTACTCCGATTATTTTGAAATTTTCAGAGAGTATTCTTGAAAGTATGCACTTTTATTTGAAATAATAAAAAAATTTAAATATTTCAAACCATACCCCCTCCTTAAAGACAATATATTATGAGGCCATGTTGAGGAAAAAATTTAACAGCACAGCAAAAAGTTTTTAATTAGCTACTATCTAGGGCACGTCAAGTAACTGAAAACAACTTTGGAATTATTGTTGCCAGATGGACGATATCAAAAAGTCAAATGCAAAAGCTGAAAATGCAGACAATACAATGAAAACCGTTGTAGTTTTACATAGTTTTGTATGAATGAAAATGGAGATGGCATTGAAAATATATATTTTCCATCTAGTTTTGTTGATCAATTAGATCAACCAAATGGTTCATGGAGGCATGATCAGGCACCATTAGAGTCAGTTAAAAGAATATCTGCAAATCTTGCAAAAAGTGACTTATATTCTGTAAGAGACAATTTATGCAGATATTTTTCACCTGATAGTGGTCAGAAGAAGTTAAAAACGAGCAAGAGGAAGCCCTCCTAATTAAAACCGGGAGCAAGTCATATACAGACGTCTTAAAGGAGATGAATTCGAAAATAAATATAGGGAAAATAGGATTGAAGGTGGATAGACTTAAAAAACCGAAGGGGGGACATCCTCATAAAGCTTAAAGGAAGGGGAGCTGCAGAAAATCTAAAAAGGGAGATGGACACGAAGATGTCCGGTATTAGTATGGCAGTAAGGCGCAAAGAGAATTATTTCACAATAACTGGTCTGGACCCAGGGGTCACGGAGAAAATCCTGCATGAAGCCATACAAGCATACACCGGAATATCACAGGACGAGGTAGACATAAAAATGCTACGAACAAACCAGCACGGAGAACAAGTGGCAACCATAGCCATGCGCCCTACGAAAGCGGAGGAATTGAGACGATACACTACGATAGCGATAGGCTGGGTGTTCTGTCCCATTATGGAGAGGTACACCCCGATGAGGTGCTACAAATGTCTCCATTATGGGCATAGCACATTTGAATGTAAAGGGGAGAGCAGGGTAGCGTGTTGCTATAACTGCATGAAAACATGGCATACGGCAGTGCAGTGTGGTCACACTGCATTCTGTCTCACTTGTAATGAAGAAGGTCATCGCATGGACCGCATGCAATGCCCAGCCTATCGGGCGTGGGTGTACGGCAGGGGAAGGGAAAGGGAACCCCCAAAGGGTGCATAAGAAAAAAAATAAAAGTAAGAAGGTGAGAGATGGTTTCCTGGAGAACAGAAATGGACCCCTATACAGCCCACCTGCGAAACAGGAGGCCACCTCTCACAAAGTTTCACGGAAAACACCTTATGCACACCACTATTTCAATTTAATAAAATTTATTTATACACTCTATTTATTTAACTTAATTATTGAATTTTTTATTTATTTTATTTATTCATCTATATATACTATTTATTGAAAATTTATATTTATATACATTTTATCTATATACATTTTATTTCTTTTATTTATTTATTTATTTTATCTATACCTATTTATTTATTCGCCTTAGTTTTTAGACATTTTAACCTAATGATAGGATGCGAATCCGCTGCAGAGGAGACCTCAGGGAACTGAACCTAAACGGACCTCAAGGATCAACCTGGGATAAGGATACTGCAGGTGAACGTGGGCAGAGCGCGCAGATCGCACGATCTTGTCCACGCAAAAGCCTGCAAGCTAGAAACAGATCTGCTCATCGTCCCCGAACCAAATAAGAAAATTACATCGGTCAGTGGGTGGGTACAAGATAGCCAGCAAAACGTGACGGTGCTCATTAGGAATGGGGATGTGGGAGTTCGTGCCATTGTCAGGGGCGAAAATCATGTCCTCATCAGACTTAGGGACTTCAGCCTCCTGGCATGTTACGTGTTTCCGAACATCCCTCTACCTAGATACAAAGACATAGTAGATGAGATAATGAGTACCGCCGCGAACGAAAGAGAAATTATGATCGCCGGGGACTCAATGCAAAATCTATGTTGTGGGGTTCCCCCATAAACGACAAAAAGGGGGAACTCTGGAATGAGTGGATAGCCCAGACTGGCCTCCAAGTTCTAAACAATAATAAACCTACGTTCGTAAGGGGGGCCAGTCAAACACATATTGACGTTACTATTGCAAGCGAGGGGCTATCAAGAAGAGTCCACGATTGGGATGTTCTCGACGATCAGTTATTTACCTACCACCGATACATCAAATATGAAATAAAGGTTAAAGGGGGAATAAGGCGGCCGATAGGACACACTAAAACATATTTTAACACAAATACGTCCTATCGGAGGTCAGAAAAATAAATAAGGAAGAGATTTCTGACCTTGGCCAACTGAGAGGAGTACTCGAGAGCGCAGTAAAGTTGGCCACCGTGAAAAGGAAAAACAACCAAAAAACTCCCTACTGGTGGACGGATGAAATTGAAAATCTACGGCAGAAATGCCTCAGAGCTCGAAGGAATTACACAAGAAGCCAGGGCAACCTCGAGCTCAATGAAATATACAAAGAACAGAAGAAAAAATTAAACAAAACAATAAAACAAAGTAAAAAAGAAAAGTGGCAGACCCTGATTAAAGCTTTAGATAAGGATATATGGGGCGACGCATATAACATTACCATGAAGTCCTTGAAAATAATGGCCCCATATAAACTTGACGAGGACCAGCGGATGGAATCAGCTGAACTCCTCTTCCCCAAGAAGACAGTCCAAAACTTTGTGAAGATTTTTCCAACAATGGTAGAGGAGTTCACGGAAGATGAAATTAAAACCGCTGGTCAGGAGATGAAGACGGGGAAACCTCCCGGCCCCGACGGGCTGCCTCCAGAGGCAATCAAGATAATAGCAACAGAGAAACCAGGTTTGATCAGAAGAATATGTAATGCCCTACTGCAGAAGCAAGAGTTTCCCAGGGACTTAAAGGAAGCGAACTTAGTTCTACTCCTGAAGCCTGGGAAGCCCCCCGATTCAGCAGCCTCTTATCGGCCAATATGCCTCCTGGACTGCCTTGGTAAGTTCTACGAAAGACTTATCAAGAAGAGACTGGAGGGCATGTTGGAAGATGAGAGAGCGTTATCTAATCAACAGTACGGATTCCGGAAAGGCAGATCGACAGTAGATGCCGCAACCTGGATAAAGGACTCGGCAAAGGCAAGCAAGAAAAGGTGGGTAGTCCTTGTTCTGTTGGACATAAAAAAAGCTTTTAACTCAGCAAACTGGGGCCTCATTGTAGACAGAATAGTCGAATGTGGAGCTCCGGAATATTTGTCCAACGTAATAAAGGACTACCTATCTGAAAGAACCGTATGCATATCAAAGAAAAAGAAGATGAAAATGACCGCGAGAGTACCCCAGGGGTAAGTCCTGGGACCCTCACTATGGAATATATTATATAACGGGGGTACTAGAAATAAACAAAGAGAGAGGAGTAAAAGCGATTGCATACGCGGACGATCTGGCCTTACTAGTCGAAGGCGATTGGGGCATAATAGAAAAAGTAAACCAAGCAATAAAGAGAACCGCGGAATGGATAGAAGAAAACGATTTAAAACTTGCAGTAGAGAAAACTGAAGCGATAATCTTGAGGGGACCGAGATACAGAAACAACATAATATTCGAGTACAATGGCTCCGAAATAAGACACCAAAAGACCGTGAAATACTTAGGAATCACGTTAGACGATAGACTAGCATTCGGACAACACGTTCAGGAAGCATGTCGAAAGGCTGAAAAAAGGACCTCGGTACTAAACAAGTTAATGCCAAACATAGGGGGCCCAGGATCACAGAAAAGAACAGTTATGTTACAATCCATTCTATCGATAGTATTATACGGCGCCCCGGTATGGTACGAGGTCCTCCGGATGAAGAAATATAAAGACATGCTTCTCAGGGCACAAAGGAAACCTCTGATCAGGGTGTGCAGCGCGTACAGAACCGTATTAACCATTGCGCTACAGGTGGTGGCTGGTTCTGTGCCGGTGCACATCCTGGCTGGAGAGAGAGTCCGAATGTACCAACGGGGCAATAGGTTCAGGACCATTAGAAAGAAAGAGAAGTATAGAGTTGTGGTAGAGGGAATGGTCAGCCGAAGTCGAGAAGGCGGTCTGGACGAGATCCTTGATCCCGGATGTGGTGAGGTGGTGCGGGTGTCGGCATCGGCGCGTCAACTACTACTTCACACAGTTTTTGACGGGGCATGGATCGTTCAGAAAATATACCCACCGTATAGGGAAGACCGCTGATGATCTATGTCCCGAGTGTGGGGTGGTTGATGACGCGCGGCATGTCGTGTTCGTGTGCCCTGCGTACCATGCGGGGCGTGCCGAGCTGCAGCTGGGTCTGGGATCCCCTCTAGGTGAGCCACACGAGCTAATGGACAAAGCCATTAATAGCAAGAGAGACTTCGACCTGGTCATTGCTTTTGTCACCAAGACAATGAAACACAAGGAAGAGAAGGAGAGGCGTCTGCAGACGGGATGACCACTATATTTATTTATTTAATTTTTTAAGGATGGGGATACTATTTTAGGATGGGGAAAAAGGATCTCATCCAGACCGTCCTCGCGACCGTCATACCGTCGACGAAATCAATTTTTAAAGTGAAAATTTCTTTAGGGAAGTTGTGCACTTTTTAGATGGGGAAAAAGTATTGAATTAACGACTGTCGTCGCGACCGTCATCGCTTCGGCGAAATAAATTTTTGAAGTGAAAACTTCTTTTGGGGACGTTGTGCACTTTTTAGATGAGGAAAAAGTATTGAATTAGCGAGCGCCATCGCTTCGGCGAAATAAATTTTTGAAGTGAAAACTTCTTTTGGGGGCGTTGTGCGCTTTTTGGATGGGCAAAAATTATTAAATTAGCGACCGTCATCACTTCGCCGAAATAAATTTTTGAAGTGAAAACTTCTTTAGGGACGTTTGAAACCTCTATACTCTGGGTATAGAGATTTTGAAGAAAAGAACTGACGAAATTGGGGTAAAATAAAAGAGAAGAGATTTAAGACAAAACGAAGAGGGGCCTAGCTCAGAAGAAAAAAATCAAAAGGGCAGAGAGACACTAAATCTCAAGTGAGTATTCGGGCTAGCTTCAATACACCGAATATTGGCTTTAGAGATATTAAAAAAAAGATTTGATAATGAAATGATAGTAACTAGGAAGAAAATGAGACCTGTTAATTCAAAAATGAAAGGAAAATAGATAAGAATGCTAGAGATAAAATAATATCGAGATACAACAAAGAAAGAAGAAGAAAAAGGCGCCAACTCGAACGAACAACTCGGCTCTCGGAACCAAGAAGTTGGAAAGGTTCGAGGTTTTTTTGAAGTAACGAACGACAGGAACTCAATGACACTGGTTACAACCACCTGAAATACAAACTATTAAATACTAACCTTGTTCTGCTATATTATATACTGGTAATACAGACTGAAATAAAACACCAACCTTCCTAATAACAAATATATTAACGATAAATAATATGTTATATGTCAACAATTTACATATAACGCAACTTAATAACAGTGATAGTGGGCGGTGAAAGATCAAATAGGACCGCAAAGGCCACTTAACAAGCAATTATCCACTATCACTGGGCCAAGCAAAGGTATTAACATCAAAGTTCAAAGCAAAGTCCGGGAGAAAAGCAAGAGTCCTATACTAGGGTTAGGGAATCCTAGACTATCTAAGGTATGAAATCGAAATACAGAACCACTATGGTTACCAAAAAAAAAATACCTTATATAGCAATTATCAAAGCAATGAGTCGGATCAGAGAATTGTCTGCTTTAAATATTATGAATGTACTAAATATAACTTTAATCTAAAATCATTTTATAACTGTATTTATTACTATTTTTAACCATTACCTACTCTATGTTTATTATTAGAAATCCACTTTTTTGTTTAACACAAAAAACCTTTTCTGATATTAGAAAAAACTATCCAAGTAGTGTACCTGATTATATGCATATAAAAGGTTTACATCTGTAACTGATAATTATTAGAATCACTTATGTGTACTTATCCAAATATAAAAATCAAAACACTGCTTAACTGACAACAGCTGGATACAAGAAGCAAGTCCGCTTAAGATTTAATCTCCTGGGCTCTACAAAATGCAATAAAATGGAAAGCTGCTGAACCGATGCAAAACTGCTGATACAAGTATATAGGTAGGTAATGGTGTTGGTCTCCAATGTTATGTGTTGTTATTGTGGATGGGAGGTGAACGAATCTACGAAAAAAATTACATTTAATAAAATTCCATAGTCCCCATGAATGGTTACACAGTACATATTCAACATACTGGATCAAAACTGATATTGTTTTATCATAACAAACAAACATTATCCGTATGGCATTTCGACTGTCAATCTTTATGACATACTGCTGTCAAATTAAAAATATTTTCGCCTCTGCGCGTTCAGTAAAATTTCCTAAGACTTTTTACCGTACTTATAAAAAAATGACACAAAAACTATGTCACACAAAAAGGAAGTTAAATTATAGAAAGACATATGAACCTTAAGATACAACAACAACAGACATTAATATACTGAACAAGCAAATAATCACCACAATACAACAGGCTCAAACTAAATACTGTCCAACAAACCAAAAAGATGAACAACTAAGTCAACCTACTAAAACCCTTATAGAACTAAGACGACAGATGAAAGGAGATACAAGTTCCAGCAAAGAAGCGCTAAATCAAATAAATAAGACTATCACAAAGTCAATAAGAAAAGACATAAGAAACTACAATGTAGAAAAAACAAAACAAGCAATAGAGCAAAATAAGAACATTAAAGTTTTGAAGAACGTAAGCGTACAAAAAGGAAAAATAGAAATCAACAAACTAAGAAACAGAACTGGAAAAGAAACTACAAACAGAGATGAAATATTAACAATAGTCGAAGAGTTCTACACAGAGTTATACAAATCAAGAAAAAAGATGACAATGCGCAACCTCCAATTACAGTAAAAACTGGGGTATTAAATCAAGGATCGGATTTAATGCCCGATATAACAAAATCAGAAATCAAAGAGGCTCTGAAGAAAATGAAAAATAATCGAACCTCAGGTGAAGATGGAATAGTATCAGAAGCACTAAAAATTGGAGGAAATATACTACTTGAAAAAATTAAACAACTTTTCAATATCTGCCTTCACAACGCTAATATTCCAACAGACTGGAACAACGCTACTATGATTCTATTACACAAAGCAGGAGACAAAGCCAATTTAGAGAATTACAGACAGATTAGCCTCCTCAGCCATTTATATAAGTTATTTACGCGAATAATAGTTAAGAGAATGGAAAGAAAGTTAGAGACTTATCAACCAAGAGAACAGGCAGGATTCCGAAAAAATTACGCAACAAATGACCATCTACAAAGTATAAAAACCCTGATAGAGAAAGTAGTGTAATACAATCCTATTAGGCGGTACAGGCTCGGTTTTTTTTTTAATATTGTATTTAATTACAGAGTAATTTCCACATATTAATATATTTTTCAAATTGGGCTCTGTACCGCCATTCTTTATTATATTACGAATACGTGTGCCAAATATCTCTAAAAAATATTCAAAATTACAGACGCAATCTTGGAACGCGTTTTTGCTATCTGTTTATCGCTACTGTATCACCTTAATATTAGGCATGATGTTATAATATTTTTAGATGATTGCATGATGTTATATCTGTTAGATTGATTTATATTTCTTTGGATAGATCTCTTTTGATAGTCATCTTCAGTAGAATTCATACATATTTCCAATCTTCAGGAAGTTCAAAATAAATTAAATAAAATAATTTTCAGTCTACAGTATATTTTACTGTCCTATAAATAACTCACTGATACTTAGAGCTATCAAAATCTGCTATATTTCCAAGTGTAGCATTATGCCAAGAAATCAGTATGTATTTGAAATTTATACATTTCACTGATAATGTATGCATAGACAACGACAACAGAGGATTCAAACTAAGGCCTGTTTTCAATACGATAAATACGGGATTTAAAAAAATATGCAGTTTTTGAAAATTAATAATAATTGTCGATTGATGAAATGATTGTGAAATACTATGAACAAAAGTCATTGAAGCAATTTATAGCCTATAGTGGAAAGCCTATTTGAACCAGCTATAAATTTTGGGCTTTTTGTGGAAATTGCAGATTGTTATAATTTGGACTTTATTGGAAAACATTTGCTAAAAATGTACGTGAAGATTTAACCTTACCATCAAGAGTGGCACTTAACATGTTAGATTGCATTGCTGAACCTGCAAGTCACTGGGTGTTTCTCTATAATTTATTTACCAGCAGAGATCTGTTAATTTATTTACAAAAATGAATACTGAGGAACATTGTAGGAAAATAGATTGTCTTGGAAAGTGTCGTATACAAGATACAAAAACCCGAGTAAAGAAGCTTATGATTCATGTGATTTTCTGTTTGATGTAAATGTAGAAATACTTTTTGTAAAATGGAACGATAATAAGTGTGTTACTATAGCATCTAATGTTGATAGTATACAAGTATACATAACCTCTCGCACAAGCTAGTAGATGAGATCGCAAGCTTGAAGAAAAACATTTAATTTCTCAACCACAAATGTTAAACAATTAAAATAACTACATGGGAAACTGTTCTGTTAGTGTATCTTTGATTGCCCATATATGGCATGTAGGTGGACAACTGTGAGGATTAAGTTAGGTTAAGTCTGATCCGGGGAACCAGTACAAGTTATGTTACAACTTATATTCAAACTAGAATAAATATATCTTCATCAAAAGTAATAGTATTTATTAAAGAACCCCAATAAACATGGTGGCAGCGGTTTTGAGTGCAGTACGTATATTTTTAGTACAAAATATTATATTAGCCATTAGCCACTAGCACGTGTCAAGAGTAGCAAAGCAAGGTTAAGGGCAAGAAAGTATTACTGCATTGTGGTTGAAATTATACCCGACATAAAGTAAAACTGAAAATGTCTACTAATACTACTCATGATATTCAAGTTATAGTAAGTCCAGCACCCTTGAATGTTAACCCTCCTGATAAACTCAATTTTTAGCCCCAGCAATATGGCCAACATAGAGGAAACAGCTGGAACGATATATGTCAGTGTCAGGGCAGCTCCAAAAGACAGAATAACGAAAAATAGATATCCTACTGTATCTTATGGGAGAAGAATCTGAAGAAATTTTGCTACAATTTCAACAAATTCCAGATACTTACGAAGAAGTTCTAAATGCTTTAGACAAATATTTTATCCCCAGATGTAATATACAGTGTGGGCCAAAGAAAACAGTCCACCCCGATATTTGGCAGTATGTATTAGATTTTAAGGAAATGACGAAATAGGTCCATGTTGATTAAAGGGGGACACATTTTTACGGACAATACATCTGTTATTTGTCAACCCCCTTCCTTCCACTTCCCTCACCCCTTTTTTTAAATAGGGAATTGGGGTCGTGTGCTAGCTCATTTGAAAGATTATTTAATTCTCTATTCAGTAGTATAAACATTAACATAATTATTTATACAGGGTGTCTGAGAAAAAAATATTTTATTTAAATTAATTGACACAAAAAGAAGAATGTATAATTTATTTAACTCAAAATACATTCTACTGCTTTCACAAAACAGAAAAAATGTTTTTTGATAAATAAACATTGCCTTTCGCTTAATTTCAATGTTCAAGCTGCCACCCATCTGCCTCTTGGTAGATTGAATATTGAATTTAAGCAACAACAATGCTTATTTATCAAATAAACATTTTTTCTGTTTTCTGTCAGCAGTAGAATGTATTTTGAGTTAAATAAATTATACATTCTTCTTTTTGTGTCAATTAATTTAATTCAAAATAATTTTTCTTGGACACCCTGTATAAATAATTAGGTCAGTGTTAATATTTCTGAAAAGAGAATTGAATAACCTTTCAAATGAGCTAGCACACGACCCCTATTCCCTATTTAAAAATAAGGGGGAGTGGAAGGGAGGGTGTTGACAAATGACAGATGTATGTACCGTAAAAATGTGTCCACCTTAGATCAAAAATTTCCTGTTTCTTCATTTCCTTAAAATCTAGTAACTACTGCCAAATATCGAGGTGGACTGTTTTCTTTGGCCCACTCTGTATATGAACGGTTCAAATTCAATTCTACAGTACAAAAACCAGGTGGAAACATTGACCTATTTCTATTTAGCACTAGCCTACTTACTTCAGCAGAAAATTGTAATTATGGGCAAATGAAGGAGGAATTAATCCGAGACCGTATTGTAGTAGGCATACTGGACACCAAAACATCAGAAAGGTTACAGTTAAAAGAAACCCTAACTTTACAGCAATGTATACTGGAAGCAAGGCAAGCAGCGTTGCAGGCGGTGAAGAATAAAGATTTACTAGTTGTCCAGAGATATATTGGTAGAGTGCAACAAAATAAAAGTGGTGCGAGCACATCTAAAGTAAGGGGTGGTCGGAGATCCAGTGGTACTAAAGATTTTCGTTTTTGTGGGCTACAGTTCCATTCCCGCGAGCAGTGTCCTGAACAACAAAGTAAGTACGTACTGAACAAAGTAAATCATATTGACTCTAAAGACTGTATAGCATCCATATATCTGTCACAATTAAATAAAAATGTAAACTTTCTAGTAGATAGTGGTGCAGATATTAGTTGTCTTCCAAAAAGGTTATTAGACCCTAATTTATTAAAAGATGTTAAGCCAACAAAAATAATTGTAACTGGCCCATCTGGAGTTAGATTGTCTGTCCGGAAATTAATTAAAAATTAAATAACTTAAATTTTATCACTCATGTCTATACAATTAAAAATTTGACAAAACCTATTCTTAGAAGAACAGCTATTGTCAAACTAAGGGCCGCTTGTTCGAACGTTAATAAAAAATGAAATCAACTGATCATTATCAAATATTTAATTGCTGTCACCAACTGCCAATGTCAACTTTAATTGGGTTGTTGAAAACGTAATTGATTATAATTATGATATTCATTGATTAGTTAATTAATTATGTTAATAATTGTTATGTTAATTAATAATTAATTAATCAATAAATGGTGTTAATTATCATAATAATAATTAACATAATTGATTACAATCAACTGATTGGCGTACGAACAACGGATTTTGTTATTTGATGGTTGTTAAGGGGACTTGATTATAATCAACTTCTTGATTAACGTTCGAGCAGCCGGCCCTAAATGTTCTTAAACTTTTTTATCATCAGATCGTACCATTAACATCAGATAATGCATCAATAAAAACTCAAACTTTATCCCACTTTCCTAAAATTTTTGGTAGGGTTGGGAAATTTAAAACTGAATGAGAAATAAAATTCATTGAAAATGTACAACCTTACGTACAATCTGTGTCCAGAACAGTTCCTATACCTCTGTTAAAACCGTTAACAGAAGAGCTACTTTTAGAGGAAGAACTAAGAGGAAAACAAAAATTACATGAAATGTTATTAGATGGTCGTGAAAATATTCAATAAAAAATAATTTTTCGTAAAGAAACACCTATTAATCATCTAGACCAGCGGTTCTCAATCTGTGGTACATGTACCACTGGTGGTACATTTCATTATTTGAGATGGTACACAAAATGCAAAACAGCCAAAATAAACACCACTATTATAGTTAATTAGATCATCTAGCTAAATAGGTATTTCAGTTAGGTGGTACCAAAAATAATAAAAAGAATTTGGTGGTACATGACCCAAAAAGATTGAGAACCGCTGATCTAGACTGATCCTTAATTTATTAATATTGGATGAGATATCTAAATACCTGCGTAGTTAAGATTGTTGGTGCGTAAAATATTAATAAGAGCACAATATTCTAAATATGAACAGTTAACATTATACTACTTATTTTTATAGTTCCTGTATAGGACTTGTATAAACACAACTTTATTGGTTTGTGAACGCGACTGCTGGTAAGCAGACAAGCGGTAATAGATATTGTGAGGTCATTATGTTATGGTTTTTATGTGTATTATTTAGATATTTACGTATTTTATTTATTATTTCTAATTACATATTTTTATTGGTTGTTGTTGTTAAATTGGCAGAGAAAGTGACTAAAAGTGAACAAGCAGCGGAAAAAAGAAAAAAATATATAAATATGAAGATTGCCTGCCATTTCTAATTCCTTTTTTTGCCGAGCTGTCTAATGTCCAATCTTCGGAATCTGATGCTCCTGTGAATACAATACATGAGACTGAAGATGAAGGAAGTCAATTACAAGCAGTGCAACCAACTACGGAGGTTTTACAAAGAAGCAGGCCAAGTGAAGCAGAAAACCAACCGCCTCCTGTAATAAAAACGCGGCCACTTCTAACCAAAAGGAGACTCACTGAGCAGAAACCAGACTCAACTACAGTAGAGTCTCGGTCATCCGCCCTTCAGTTATCCACACCGTTCCGTTTTATCCGCCGGACCATTTATACAAAAAAAATTAATTTAGTATAATTTTGAAACTAGTCCGCCTCGCGACTGTACAGTAGGAATTTGGTGCTAGACTGCCAGACAAAACAGATGATTTACCTCCCCCGCCCCAGTCCATTCATACAATACTCTGTTCTTCAACTTTACTGTAGCTGCTAGTACGGTTTCGTGGAGTCAACTAGTATTTCTTTTTGTGAGTTCGTGTACAGTACGTTATTTATTCACTTTACCGTTTTGAGTCCCGTACACTTTAGTAAGTGTTTACCCGTTGCTATCAAACGTGATTATGGAAAAACAAAAAAGGAACAAGATTGTCTTATCAATGCAAGAGAAACTAAATGCATTAAAAATACTTGATAAAGGGGAACACTGCAGAGAGTGGCTGATGACTATGGTGTTGGTCGTCGTACTGTTGGAGATTGGAGGAAAAACCGATCAGCATTGGAGAAATGGTGCTCTTCACGAGTCATTGAAATCGACTTGAAAGACATAAAAACCATGAAAAAAGTGATTACGAAAAAACTAGAGAGGCTTTTTACATGTGGTTTGTCCAGTTTAGGAATAAGGGAGTGCCTATACTCGGGCCTATCTTAAAAGAAAAGGCATTGCACTTCCAAAAGAAATTTCAAGAGGATGAGGCAGATTTTACAGCAAGTATTGGCTGGCTAGACCGTTGAAAGAAGAGCTGTATATTTGCGGTGAGAAATTGTCATCAAAATTTGAAGGAATGACTACATTTCTGTCTTGCAGCTAAAAGTGAAAATCAGTAGCTCCTGTCTATAAACGCAGCAAAGCTCGAGTAACCACTTTCGCCTGTAGCAATGCCACGTCAAATTACCTTCGGATAATTTTTATTTTTGCATTGGGAACACTGGTTACAAATAGAAAGTTAGAAATTTGACAGTGACTGAATTTTATCAAAGAAAAAAATTAATATTATAGGAACAACATAAAAATATGATGGAAAACTGATGTACTGATAATAGTTGTGTAATTTTCACATCGAGTGAAAATCGAGGATACGGAAATCAAATTTACCGGTTGTATTTAAATAAAAAAGAACCCCAGAGCATTTAAGTGAATTTCAAAACACGCTCTACCAGTGAAATATTGCAATCAGAAAAGTCCATGGATGAGCAGTGACATTTTTTAAGATTGGTTCTTCATGGATTTCGTACCATAAAAAGAGAAGTTTTTAAAAGACAATAATCTACCGAGAAAAGCAGTATTATTGTTAGATAACGCGCCGACTTATCCTGATGAAAGTGAAATTAAAGATGGGAACATAAAGGCCATGTTCCTCCCTCCGAATGTCACAGCTATCTGTCAACCAATGGACTAGGGTGTTTTGGAGACGCTGAAAAGAACCTAATCAGAGAATCCTTCTATCAACCATGATACAAAAAATGAACGATGGCCGAGACTTAATCCCTATTGAAAGCCATTAACTTAAAAGATGTTTCCTACTGGATCTCATGTGCATGGCATGGGATAATGTTGGGGCACAAACAATTACTAAGTGTTATCCGCACTTCCTTCGGCGCATTTATGGCGGACAGCCGAGACTCTACTGTACTTTAATGAAGTATATAATCGCTAGAGAAAATAGTGACAAAACAGAAAATGTACATCCAATCGATGCCTTTGTATCTTTACTCGCTGCCACTGTTAAGTCATTTCCCCATATTACCAACATTTGGTAAAAGGTAGGCTATTACAAGTGGTTCAAGAATTGGAGGAGCAGCAACTACCAACTGTCCAAGATAATGGGTACTGCCTAACACCTTTGTCATCTCCATCGCCCTCTGAAACTTCATTAGGTTATACCCATATTATATCATCTGTGCCAACACCATCACCGGCTGCAACTTCGTCAGATTCTACCCATACAATTCATCAATTGCAGACGTTTTAAGCCAACAACGATAGCCCAAATGAATCAACATCTAACCCTACAGCAAACGGTTATTTTCACACTGCACAATTAATTAAATTATTGTTCTGAAGTTATTTCCTTGTGGCATTTTTATAATCAACTATTTATAATGGGAAATAATGGAACAGAACAACTTAGAACGGGATCCTACAACATTTACAAGAAATAATACGAGGAAAATATCAATACCATATATAAAAGGACTATCCGAGAAACTTAAAACAATAGGAAATAAATTCAACAATTCAACAACATTCAAAACAACAAACACATTGAGATCTATTCTATCTAAAACTAAACCTAACAATGAACAAGAAAGAAAAAATAATTAAATATATAAAATACCTTGTGAATGCGAACAATTTTATTTAGGTGAAACATCAAGACCATTAAACGTTAGAATAAGTGAACATGTCTTATATTAAAAATAGAGAATTCGATAGATCTCAAATATGTCAACACGCATGGGATAATGAACATAGAGTTCAATGGAGAGATTCAAGTATAGTCCTAAAAGAATCAGATAGTAAAAAGAGGAAAATCAAAGAAGCTGCTCTAATTATACTAAATGGAACCAATTGTGTAGCAAATTCCTCGGTAGAATGCAGTAGGATGTGGTTACCCATACTGAAAGAGGAAGTCAATAGAAAGAAAATACCACGATTTAATATCAGTCAATAACATATCGAGTTAGTACAAATTTTATATTTTAGTATTACTTATTGTATATCTATGTATTCTTAATATTATTTACAATTTAAACATATTAAAGTCAGAATTTGGTATTAGTTTTTTGAAAGTAAATTAAACGTAAGACCAAATACTTACGATGTCGGGATAGTATCACGAGGTTTTTTCCTGATTTTCCCTCTTGATTTACTATGGAATCTCTAACGCGAGAATTTTATCATCGTTGCATTTGGTTGTCTTTTTAAAAACAGATCACATGCTATGATATTTTTTTTGTGACGGATATTCTTGAGTTGGGATTGATTTCATGTAATCGAATGAACTATCTTTTAGTAAAGTCGTCCCAGGAACGCAACTCATAAATATTGACGATATAATTTTACGGTCTTCTACTTTAAAATGTATAATATACGTCTGAATTGCCAATATAAATGAGTCAGATTAAATAAATTATTAGAAGAATTTTTTTTACTTAGCAACATTTTTGTTTATTTTAGAAGTATTTTTTATTTTGACAACGAAACACGGTTTGGGCTTCGAAACGTTAATAAAATCTTTTTTTGGTAAAATTGTGGCTTATTTCCCATTATAAATAGTTGATAATTAAATTATAAAAAGTAATAATAAATCAAAATAAAAATGGCTATTTCCGTACCAAGATACTTACCTTAAGCAAACAGTCAAACGTTTTCTGACCGAGATCGGTATTTTCCAAAATGTAAGTTGCTTCTCATGACGGTATTTAATTTTATCCGATAATTCTTTGTATATTTTAAATTCTCCTTCGGTTTGTCTTTTTGCCACATATGATGCACACTCCATCTTCTTTGCTTCCGCTTTTCTGCTCTTGCTCTTCCTCTTCATCGAGTAGTAATTCCAACACAGTGAGATCTATCCAAGCCGTCATATTATCAACTATCTTTTACACAGAAATATGTAACAACGTTTTTCTCTCTTATTCGGCCCGGTACGCACACTGCCACAACGCGTTTGTATGTAAATATAACAATAAAAATATCCGGACTTGGCACTGGCACGAAATCAATATTTATTAACTTTACCTATGCCATCAATTAGGCCTCTTTTTGATCGAATATGGGGATAGATATTTTCTAATTTTTTCTCTAATGCATTAATTAAAACTTCTGTTCTTTCTAACATCTTTTCTGCCAATTAATGAAATGAAATCGGATTTGAGGCATTAACTTTTACTACACTAGTTTTTTATTATTTGATAATTATCTTTAAGAGATTCTACTTGCCTAACTATTTCAGTCCATTGACCTGGTCAATGGACTTTTTTTTTGGGGATATATTAAAAGTTTGGTTTATCAAACTCCACCTACAACCGAGGAAGACATGACAACGCGTATTCGTAATGCATTTGCAACAGTTACTCCAGAAATGTTAGGAAAAGTAAAACACAATTTTGAACACAGAGTGAGGTTATGTATTGAAGACAATGGACACCATTTTGAACATTTAATGTAAATTAATTTTTTCCAGTGTGTTTTGTTGAACTTTATGTAATAAAGTGTAATTAATTAATTTCAAGAATAGTGCATTTTCAAAAAAACGCAAATAAATCGAAAATTATCAAAGATAGGCATAGGGATTGTTTAATAAAGTAATAATATTTTTTTGATTAGAATTCAAAATTAAAGTCAAATTCAGGGTGTCCCATTTAAGTTAAGAAAGTAATTATACAAAATATTGTAGAGCATTGACACTTCAGATTGCGAACACTCTGTAGATTAGTTTCAAATGGTAATTATTCTGATGTAAAGCATGGGCAGTTGGCAATTAACTGACAAAAAGACGTTAATTAAAATTCATGCGATAATGTGTAATTAATTAATTTCGCGAATAGTACATTTTCAGAAAAACCCAAATAAATCGAAACCTGTCAAAAATAGGTATAGGGAATGTTGAATAAAGTAACATTATTTGGTTCAATAGAATTCAAAATTAAAGTGAAATATAGGTTGTTCCATTTAAAAATATATAACTTTATATTATTACGCTAAATTGGGACACCCTGTATATATTTCACAAATTTTAATTTGTAGCCGGTACTGACCTACGTATTCCTACGGAAGGCATTTTTAATATCTTTAGCCGTTTCCCCGGTAGGCTCCGTCCCGTTGAGCGTGGCTCACCCTGTATACAAAAACTAAAACACCCATTAGTATTATGGAAAGCTCAAATATAGTGTACAAGATACCATAAGGAAATTGTGATAAGTCATACATCGGACACATCCAGGAATCTAATATGTAGACTAACGTCACATAAAAGCGATCTCGGAAATAACAAAAATAAATATGCATTAATAGATCATGCAATTATTAAAAAGCATTCATTCAATTTCAATGAAACAACGGTATGAGAATTTTTTAGAAATGGGATGCACAAATAAATATGAATATGTGAATAAAAAACTGATATAAATAAACTAAGTAACATCGATAATTATATTTCACCTTATAAATGATATTTTAATTCTAGAACATTAAACTCCTTGACTAAATTTCATAAATTAAATTTTCAAATTTGGGAACACTTTAATTTGTTAACAAAACAATAATTGGGAAAATACATATAGGGGAAATGTACCTAAAATGGGATACTTGGATAAAACGGGAAATATTTGTTTTAACTAGTAGTCAGTGCGCCATCTATTCAAATATTGCTGAACGCAAAGCCGCCGCTTGTTTTTACAGTAGGCAATTTTCAGACGCCAGTTTGCAAGTGTTAGTCACGAGTAAGGTACGTTCGTGTGTTTATCATATATCGTCGCCCTAAAGTGTTAATCTGCTAACTCCGTTTTACCCAATTTTACAGGAGAGGCAAAAAACGATTTTGCAGCGTGTACTTGTAAGGTCAAGTTTTACTATATAAATGCACGGCTGTCAAGGACTTATCTGTGTTTACGAGGGAAAATCAAAGCAATCGGAGTTAGCTGGTATACAAATCATACAATATTTTAGGTTTTAGATAAAAAATGTAACTTGACTGTTTAACTAATCGATAGACTAAATTAATATTATTATGAAGATGTTAAAAACTCATTTTCCCTAAAATGTGGACTTAGCAGGTTAACACTTTAAGGCGCCGATATTTCTTACAAAAATTGTAGGTACTACACGATCGTAAGAATTGCATGCTAAGATGTTTATAAAATGTCGTAGTGTTTTTTTGTATGTAGCTGATTCATATTGAAATAGAATTTATGTAGTTTTACGGCAATATTAGTTTGTAGGGGATATGTAAAAAGTTGTTAATTTCTTTGTAACCATGTTGCTAAAACGGGAAAAAAAGCGTTTTCTAAAATGGGTTATCCCGTTCTATCTACACAGTATTTACATTAAGATTTTAAATAAGTATATTTTTTTAGATACTTAAAATGCCAGGAAAGCCGAAATATCAGAGAAAGACTAATCGTCAAGCATGGTCGGAGGAACAAATGTCTGCGGCTATAGCATTTAGAGTCGGAGCAGTGTTGTTATATGAAAACGGCAAAATATTGTGGAGTACCCAAATCTACATTAGAAAGGCGAGTAAAAGGGAAAAATAAAATGAAAAAGGATAGTCTAAAAGGTCTAGGAAGAAGGTTGATCACATTTCCACCGGAATTGGAACAAGAGCTTGTATCATATGTAAAAAATATGGAATCGATGTTGTTTGGACTTACCGCAACGTCACTTAGACAACTAGCATTTGATTTGGCCGAAAAGAATAACCTACCCCATTTTTTTAATAAAAATAATAAGGCAGCACGATGGGCTTGGTTAAGATCTTGTATGCATAGAAACAATCTTTCACTCAGGGTAACCGAGGCTACCTCAACGGCACGGGCAACTGCTTTTAACAAGAATAATGTTAACAATTTTTTTTAATCTCTTAGAAACTATTCAAGATCCACATCATTTTAAATCCTCACAAATATTTAACGTCGACGAAACTGGTATAACTACCGTCCAAGGGAAACAATCAAAAATTATAGCTATGCGGGGAAGAAAGCAGATCGGGGCTCTTACCTCAGCTGAACTTGGGAACCTATGTATCGCAGTGATTTGCATGAATGCAGCAGGCTATTTCATTCCATCAATGATTGTGTTTCCCCGTGTCCGAATGAAGCAAGAATTCGGAATTGGTGCTCAGGGAAAGCGAAAGGAAAGAGCGTAAAGGATAAATTTATTGACAATAATGAATCCAGTGAACAAGAGTCTGATCAGGAATGTTTCTATTGTGCCAACAGTTACTCTTCAAGCAAAAAGGGGAACGGATGGTGTTTGAAATTCCATAAATTGGTTTGGCCGTTTGAATAGTTCGAAATCGTATCCCTTTTACCCATGTCGACACCTGTGTTCCTTTCTATGACCGTATCGAAAACACCACATATCGCGGTGGCGACGTTCGGGGTTCGGGGTATTACCACTTGAAGCCAAAAATTCCTTCCCTCTGCGATAAGGAATGAGATGCCTTCAAAACTCGAATGTGTAGAGACGTGTAATAGTTAGCGAATTCGTTCGTTTGTTTTTTCGATCGTTGTGTCTCCAGCCAGACGGGGTAAGCTTAACCTAAATTTAATTACCTTTATTATCCCTTATTTCCATTGTTTCGTTTTTGAATTATTTAGCAACAAACCAATTTGAATTTGTGTATCATTGTATTGCGCTTATGAAGAAATTCTACTTTCTCACCATATTTATTAGCTATCAGAAGGCGTTAGCAGGTGTTGCAATTAGTGTTTATTGCTTGTTTTGATTTTATTAATTGTCTCGTACAGTACCTGCTAGTAATCAAACATTCGTCCTTTGAGCCGGATGTGAATTATTTGTTAATTAGTTGATACACATATTTAAATTTTAATGGTGGTTTGTCTTAATGTATTTGTTTGATTCGTAGTAATTATAATATATTCGCCGTAGTAATAATATACTCGTTTGATTTGTTGTAATATATTTATAATATAGATATAATTAATATATTATTTATAATATATTTGTTTGATATCGGGATTGGGGAAACTTTTATCGTTGGTGTTGCGGTCGTGTCGAAGCTTATCTGTTTGACCGTGATTAATGAGTGGGCGTGCTAGAACAACAGAAAAACAGGTCTGGGCAACAGAAACGAAAGAGGTGACAGGCTTATCGAATTTTGCCAAAACAATAATTTTGTCATAACTAATACATTGTTTAAAATGAAAAAGAGAAGACTATATACCTGGAAGTCACCAGCAGATCAAGAAGGGAGAATTGTAAGAAACCAAATAGATTATGTATTGATTAGACAAAGATAAAAGAACGCAATTATATCTTAAAAACCTATCCAGGTGCCGACATAGGATCAGATCACAACTCAGTAGTGACCAAAATTAGGCTCAAAATGAAAATATTAAAATGCAGAACAACAGATGTAAAAATCGATACAAGTAAACTAAGAAACCCACTCATAAAACAACACCTGACAGATGAAATTAATAACCGTTTAATGAATGTTAAAGAACAAATCCAGCAAAATACTGAAACAGAGACAAAATGGTTATTAATAAAGACAGAAATAGATAAATGTCAAAAAGAAATTCTTACACCAACCAGATACAAAAATAAACAATGGATGACGGAGGAAATCTTAGATTTAATGGAAGAAAGACGTCAGCATAAAAACAAAGATAATCAGATGTACAAAAATGTGGATAAACAAATAAAATCCAAAATTAAGCAGGCTAAAGAACAATGCGCAGAAATAAAAGAACACCAGAAAAGACATGATAATTTTAACACACATAAAATTAAGGAATTAACTCTAAGAACAACAGAAAAAGAAAACCGGGAATACTAAAAGATACAGATGGGAAACTTATGCTGAGTACTAACGAAAAATTAAAGAGATGGACAGAATACATAAATGAATTGTTCAAAGACAATAGAACAGAGCAGATGAAAGTCGAAGTAGAAGATGGTACGGTTTTGAAGATATTAAAGAAGAAATTAAATCGGCATTAAAAAACAGCAAAAATGGTAAAGCAGTAGGTCCAGACCAAATCCCAGTAGAAAGCTTAAAATGCATAAATGATGAAACTTTAGACATTATTGTAGACTTGTTTAACACAGTGTACAAAACAGGAAACATACCAAAACAATGGTTACTCTCAACCTTTTGTGCTATCCCTAAAAATACAAACGCTAAAGATTGCAGTGAATACAGAACAATATCATTAATAAGTCACATTCTCAAACTATTCTTAAAAATAATACATGGTCGTATAAATAAAAAACTAGAAGAAGGAATAGATGATAGTCAGTTTGGGTTCAGAAACGGACTAGGAAACAGAGAGGCGTTATTTGCTTTTAATGTGTTAGCTCAAAGATGCATGGACATGAATGTGGATGTGCCTGTTTGCTACGTTGATTTTGAGAAAGCTTTTGACAAAGTAAGACATGAAAAATTAGTCCAAATTCTAAAGACAAAAAACATAGACAAAAGACTTACGAATAATAACAAACATTTACTGGAATCAAAGAGCACACATTGTAATAGATAACGAACCCAGTCCAGAAATTGAAATCAGGAGAGGAGTTCGGCAGGGATGTATTATGTCTCCATTACTCTTTAATGCATATAGTGAAGCCATTTTGGAAGAAGCATTGCTATCTCAAAGTGAAAGAATAATAATTAACGGAAGATCTATTAACAACATAAGATATGCAGATGACACCGTGATTATGCCAAGTTCTGCTGAACAACTCCAACTACTACTAAACAAAACAAACAATTTCTGTGAAGAATATGGACCAAAAATGAATATAAAAAAGACCAAATACATGATAATGACTAAGAAAACAAACATACAAACAAGCATACATTTGGGAAATGTACCGATAGAAAGGGTTGATAAATACAAATACCTAGGAATCTGGATTTCAGAGAAAAATGATCAAACAACAGAAATAAGGACCAGGATAGAAATAGCAAGAAATGCGTTTGTAAAAATGAAAACAGTTCTCTGCAACACAGACCTTAGCTTAGAACTGAGAGTAAGGGCTTTGAGATGCTACGTGTTCTCGATACTACAATATGGACTTGAAAGCTGGACATTAAAGCAAGAACACATAAATAAGCTAGAAGTCACTTGAAATGTGGTGTTACAGAAGGATGCTTAGAATAGCATGGACACAGAGGAAAACGAACACGGAAGTAGGAAAGAAAAATGAAATCAAAAAGGAAATCTTGCTCGGTACTGTTTTGGTTCATGCAATTGACAGTAAAGGGTGTAAACAACCCTTGAGATGTCTTCTTGATTCGGGTTCGATGAGTTCGTTTATTAGTCGAAAGGCTGCCAATCGATTGGGATGGCGTAAAACTCTTTGCTCGTTCGAAATTAACGGACTCAATTCGATGCAAACGAAACTGAATCAGGGGCAAATAAGTTTCTCTATCCAACCTCGTCATCAGGAGTCACCGGTGTTTCATTTGGAGGCTATTATTACAGATCGGGTTTGCTCGGATTTGCCCAGCACCCAAATAGACATTTCTGCTTGGAATTATATTGAAAATTTAAAGTTAGCTGATCCCAAATTTAATTGTATTCAATCTGTCGATTTGTTAATTGGTTGTAGTATATTTTCGAAGGTGTTGTTTTGAAGAGGGTAAAATTGAAGGTAAACCGGGACAACCTGATGCCCTAAATACCGTTTTTGGATATATTTTGTTGGGACCAACTAGCACACCTAACCTTTCGTCAACGTCGCTGGTTTGTCTTTCAAATGTGGAAGACTCCCTAGATTCTTCGCTAAGGAAATTTTTGGGAACTGGACAACATACAGGAAGAGCAAGTTTCAGAACCGGAAGACGTTCTGTGCCAAACCATTTATCAGGAAACGCATAGTCGGGACGTCTCAGGGAAATATGTCGTGTCTTTGCCTTTTCGTGAATCACCGCCTTGTTTAAGAGAGTTATGATGTTGCTTTAAACAGATTTATTGCATTAGAACGTCGCTTGTTTCGTTAGCCGAGTTTGCAAAGGGAATATTCGTCCCATATGCAGGAGTATATCGATTTATCATAAAGAACAAGTAAAAACTTCGTTTGTATAATGGTATAAAAAGTTTATTGAAAAACTATTAAAAAGTCATTCAAAAGGATTTGCAAAACGTTTTCAATTTAGATCAGATCATCTTCAGTGGCTAGAACGAAGTATTTCCACGTTAGAATGAATGCAACATGTTAAAATTATGACTAGTTTAAAAAAATGTGGATAATACTTACATTCTGCTTAGTACATGAAACTAGATGACATCGAGAAATATGATTTACATTTCTAAAAACTGATGTTAGTAGCGACTCCTAAGTCGACGTTAAACGATAAATTTAAGAGTGCTCAAAGGGGCAACATGATTCACTGCTCGATGGTAACATGTGGTACTTGCCAGTTCGATGGACACAGACCAACAAGAATGTAGGAGATGACAATCTATTTTTTAGACTGAAGTGACACGACAAGACAGGTAGTCAATTTTTGGTTATGAATTTTAATTTAAATTATCAGTTAAGCTGAATGGATGTTAATAGCTTTATTAAAGTGGAATTTAAATTATAATAAAGTTAGATTCTATTGTAAGTCTAAAAGGCAACTCTCTTTTACAGAAAGAACTGTTGTTATTATTATGTTATTAAAAATATTATTCGTAGTAAAGTCACTGACATCATTGATGACAGTTTAAAAAAGAAGAAGGTTTAATTTAGTTTTGAAATAAAAATAATCCCTAATATATTTTTTTTTCTTTTTGTCGTTATTCTATATACTTAGCAAAAATTAATACTAATCACTTTTTAATATAACTTTTCTTGCTCTACACAGAGGTAAACCACACTATGTCCAGAGACAATTGTACGCCAAGTTACCGACTTTTTAATGAACACCAAGTCCAGTTCCACTCAGAGGTAAACAACACGATGTGCACTTGGTGTCGTTTACCTCTACTAAATGTATGCACCGTTATTTACCATCCAGACATGGTGTTGCTTACCCCTGGCGCGTGGTGGAATTGTCGTGAACTAAAATAATTGTAGCTATTTTATTTAGTTCACACACAACAGCGTTAGATTGTTAAAAGTTTTACAATACATCCGTTTAATAATACGTTACAATACCACCTGAAATAGACACCTGCGATACATGCAGTTGATTCCCCGCTCAATCGAAAAATAAGCTTACTGCAGATGAACTAACAAGTGTACAGGCTGATCATGATGCTCACCTGATTGAATCTAAAACTCGGCAACGGTATAACTTAAAACAATTGGACTTCATAATGGCTAAGGAGTCACCAAAACACAAAGTACTACATATCTGGTGATTTGCAAAAGTGTTTGCCTTCACCATTAACAAACAATTGCATTAGTTTCTACAAGAGGAAGCTTTGGACATTAAATTTTACATTATATGATGGCAGTGATTCCTCTGTACAATGTATGATGTGGGACGAATCAAAGGGGCCCGTGGTGCAAATGAAATTGCCTCGTCATAGTCCATTCTTTGACGGTTTTTGCGGCAAATTTTAAAGAACCGCTTGGATTGACATGAAATTTGGCGTACCTATAGCTTACATGCCAAAGAAAAAAAGTGATATTGTGCCGATGTGTGCTTTTGCTCTGGGGGTGGGTACCACCCCTTCTCGGGGGTGGAAATATGTAACCTCAAAATAACCTCGGAAATTAATAGATATTTCAATTCTGAGTAAAAAATCTTATATACGACTTTTTCGGTAAATTGATATTTAGCAAGTTATTCACGATCGAAATTGATGATTTCCTACATGAAAAATGCATGTTTTTGAGTGGATTTTCAAAAATATCTCTAAAATTATGCATTTTTACGAAAAAATTATTATAATCAAAAAGAAACCTATTAAATGAGTGAATGGAGTGGTGTTTTTTTAAATTATTATAGCAATAGCGCAACCTAAGTTACAGCCTACTTAAAATCGGGGTTTTTTTCGAATTAACCTTGAATCAAACATTTTATCATTAAATAACGCAAGAAATAGAGATTTTTAGAAAAAAATTATGGATACATCTTTTAAATATTTTACTGATGCCTTTAAAAGGTGCTATGATAAAAGTGATTTGGATAAAAAATGGCTGAGTTATTACAAAAACAAAACGATTATGTCGTTGAAAAATCAAAAGAGTAATTACTTAAATTGGTGAATTTTCCACAAAAATAAAAATTAACATTATTCCATACACAATTAGGTTTATTTATAGCCTGACTACGCGTTCTGAGATTTTAACCAGTTTAAAGTGTTTAGGTTTGAAAAAAAATTTCAATTTAGTATTAAATTATTTTTTGATATTTTATAAATGTTTTCCATTTTTCCAAAATTACTTGAAAACTAAAAGAAATCTGAAAAATATATATCAATACTAAAATGTAGTATTTTTTATACTAAAACTTATTCAGTTTTTTCAATGTCTCTATGGTAAACACTGAGTGAGATATTTATATTTTAAGTTTGCACGTAAGTGTGAGAAGCAGTTTTCTAAGCTCTTTGAATCGCATGCTTTAAAAATCAAAGACATCCAGAAAGTCCAGCTTCTGCATACTTTTATCACTTACAATTCCCCACAAAATAAGCTTTGGAGCAATGAAATATCGTGAAAATTACAGAAGTTATCGTTAAAAAACCACATTGAAACTTAGGTCGAATACTTTTTAAGCGTTGATATAAGTATTTTATTTTTTTTTTTATGAAAAAGGCGCATCGTATGAAAAAAAGGGAAGATATATTTTCTGTCATAAATTAAATAAGTAACTCAAAAATGCTTTTTAATTTGAAATACCTCAGTGGCGTACTATTTTTTTTTAATTCAGAATAGTACCCGTATGCGCGCCAATGATGAATATAAAATTCTTAATAGTAAGCCTGTCAATAAATGCGTAATAACTACCTCTTAAAACCCACCCAATTTCATTTGCATATCTCAACCGATTTTAGAGCAATCAATAAATCTTCACTTTGTAAGAGAAATCTCAACACCCCGTATCTTGAAATTTCATTAACTACGACACTGGTTCTACTAGGTCTCCAAACTTCATACATACTCAAATTTTTTCAGTTTTTCATAATCTATATTTCTGCTCGGAATATTTTTTCGATAAAATACTTTTTGAGTTATTTGCGAAAAACCGTCTAACAACGTGGTCCTTTTGTTGAAAAATGAACATATTCACTCGCAAATAACTCGAAAAGTATTGACTTTTTGTCACTTTTGAGTGAAAAAACTTTATAGAACAAAAGTTGCTTAGAATTAGTCAGTTTATCCATTTTCGGACTTATTTTGGACCTATATTTTTTCACCCCCGATAAGGGGTGAAACTCACCCCCAGGTCAAAAGTACATATCGGTACTATATCACTTTTTCCTTAACTTATTAGCTATGTGAATGCCAAATTTCATGTCAACCCAAGCGGTTGTTTAAAATTCACAGGTTTTGCAATATTTTAACGTGAGTGAATGATCTAAATAAATCTATTTGTAGGGGTAATTTATAAGGGTTGAAAATATTAAATACTTAATAAACTAAATTGCAAACATAAAATAAAGTTTAGATCACTACAAAATAAAGTTTCAAAATATTTTTTAAACAAATTCTTATTTAGAGGGTAGTGTTTAAGGGTTTAAAAATAGTTATAAACTATAAAATACATTTCAATATGAGAAACAATCAAATTCCTATATTTAACATACTATTTAACGTACCTACACATAATTTAGATTTAAATAACGCTTATATCGGCTGTTTTTAATTTTTGGTAAAAAAGGGTAGTTTTCACGCCTTAAAAATAAAAAGCACATATTGTAGTCATATCACTTTTGAAGAGAAGGATAAGATGAGCTTATTTGCCAATTTCTTCTAAATTGTAGCGGTTCTTTAGAATTTAGAGGTCTTGCAATATTTTACCGTTAACGAACGGACTATCAATTATGAAATGGGCTGACAATACAATCCCTGGTAGTCAAGTAGAGGACATCACTCTTTGGACCGGTAACTACTATGGTCAAAATAAAAACATAAGCATTATAATGTGCTATTTTTGAATATTGCACACTTAATCTGCACTTAATTTGCACCTCAAATAAAGACGATCACACACAAGTTTTTACTGAAAGGGCATACACATATGGAAGCAGACAGTGCCCATGCTTTGATCGAGAGAAAAAGAAAGAAACTCTCCAATTTCGCTATTTTAACACCATGGGACAGGCAACAGCTAGTTAGGCAAACATCAGGTAAATAAACAGTGCACAATATGGAACTTGCAGATTTCAAAAACTTCAAAACGCTGTTTGATAAGAAACTGTCACCTACATCTTTTGTAAGTAGAAAAAATAATGTTAACAAGGAGCCTGTTCTACTGTCAACATGTGTTTTCCTTCAAGTCCAACAAGAACACATTGGAAAGCTCTTTTATAAGACCGATTTCAATAAGGGGGACTTCACAAGGTATCGAAGACAAGAAGTAACGTTTCCAGCACAACTAAATCAAGTCTCAATAATGCCATTATCAATCACAAAACAAAAGTACAATGACTTAATGTACAATGACTTTTATTGCCGTTTGTTCCGTAGGTTTGTCATGCTTTTTATCAAAATTTAACACATAGCGATGTAGCCACAAACGATTACCCCCAAGGAGATGAAGATGATACGGAGCTTCTCTAACAATATTGAGACTTGTCGTCTATCATTTTACTGAATTGTTATAACATTATATTATTTGTATTTAATAAAATCATAGTATGGGCTGTTTCATGTGTTTGTCATGTTTATTTCGTAGAGACCTTAACATGTAGTGTCACATTATTTAAAAAAGTTGTTAGAGGTAAACAGCACTATGTCCAACTACACATTAAAAAAATTGTTGTATAGTGAATGGTAAGCTTCAGGTATAACACTTCATGGAAGGAAAAACGATTATACACACAACAAAAATAATATATTAATCTTGGTTAACTATAAGTAACATTTGAGCATTTAGCGATTACAAATTTAAAAAATGTTTAAACTGCTCTCCTGGAAAAGTACGAAAATGGACATAGTGTCATTTACCTCCGAGGTACAGATTTGTAATTTGAATCTTCACTTTTTTCAAGATTTGTTCTGTACATCATCTGCAACTTTCAGAGGCTAGGTGGAAGAGCAGACGTATGTTGACTCCTAAAAGTTTAATTAGAAAAATATATTGTTAAATAACATACGAACTGAATCTCGTCCCAAATTTATTTATTTTCGGAGAATGTCAACTTGCAAGTTATTCCTGAGACGTCACCTTGCTTAAAGCGACTACCTCAACCTATAATTATGAAGTATGTAGCTATATTAAAGTGCCGGTAAAAATACCTGTATTTTCTGGGGAAAATAATATGAGCTAATCCAAATGTCATTGGAAATCCGAACGTTCCATTACTAAACAAGAACAAAATACGAGTTGTAATTAATTTTAGTGATTTAATATATTTTCTCTTTCTTTTACCAGTAAAGGAAGCAACAGGGGCTGCTTTATTTACACTGATTGATTAAAAAAAACATAATGTACCCTATGAAACAAATTTTATAGTAAGTCAAAAGAGGCAGAAACTAAAATTCGAATTGTTATCCTCTGCGTTTTCTAAAATAGAAAATACAAAGCAGAACAGAGTGGTGAATTAGTCTACAAGGTGATCTATAATTGCATCCACGACTTGCCGTCGTTCACCGTGATAACAATATTTAGCGAACCAGTTCTTTTTTACCCACAAAAGTGAATACAAATAAAATATGAAGTGAATACACATAAAATTGTATAGTATTTGCTGTAGCCGGCGCAAATAAGATGATGGGTGCTAATAATTCTTTTCAAGTAGACTTAAGGAAAATGTCCCAATTTCTTTTTGATGAATTGTATATGCCACAGCTTTCACCTTTGTGCATCATACGCAAGTTATAGTACAACGACCGCTACCATCCAGTATATTCTACCACGTGGAATCAACACGAGGCTACGCCGCGTCGCAGCGTTGAACATTCTGGACCTAATTGCGACGTATTGGACAGCAAGATCAGCAATTATAAAATTATAAAACACCATGTAAAAATCAATATTTTTCAGTCTGATTAAAATCTCTAAATAAGTCTAATTTAAATGTTAAAGTAAAGTCTGATTTTAAATTATTGAGTTGTAACTAAAATCTTTGTTTGTCGAAATAAAAGTTTTAATTTTGAAGTTCAGTTTTTTAATAAAGTGTTTTTCCAAAGAACATTCATAATTGGCGCAGAGTCAGTACGGAAGTGGAAGAGTCTTTACAGATCCTCGTCACTTTTAAGTGTTTGTCCACTGTTCCAAGAACCAGCCCCAGGGAAACCGTTGCAGAGTTCACCCAAGGGAATTAGCAGTTAGAAATAGAAGTTAGGAGCCTTCAGGAGCAAAGGAATGCACATCGGCATCGTCTTTATCCTGTAAGCGATTTTTATTATTACTTAGAATTAAGAAGATTAATTTCTGAAAGAGATATTATTAAATCAGACTCCTCTGAGTCCTTAGATTGAGTCAGAGCTAGATTAAGAAAATAAAAACAAAGATTTGAATAAATTAATAGAAAGATTAAAATAATTTAGAAATATCTCCTCTAAGTCCTTAGATTGACTTTAGAGCCAGATTTAGAAACTTATTTAAAGAAAAATTTGAATAGCTTAATAAATACTATATATTAATAAACACTAGAGATTAATAGATAAATAATAAGCAGTTTAAGATTGATATATTTGAAATTACTATACGTATTTGACTATTGACTATATATATTGAAATTTTTTTTTAAATATGGCAGTTCCACAATTTGACGTGAAAAATTTATTCATTCTTCCAAATTTCGACGGAAACCCAAATGAATTACATGAATTTATTAAAGTTTCTACAATACTTCTAAACCATTATTATGATAGACTAAATGCAGCTAATATCCAAAATAAATTTTTGCTTCATGGTATTATAAGTAAATTAACAGGTAGAGCCAAAGAAGTTATATCTGTATATGGATGACAAACTTTTGACGAAATAAAAAATGCATTAATTCAAAATTTTGGAGACCAAAGAGACGAAAATCGCTTACAAGAGACCTAGTAAATTTAAGACAAGGAGCAACAGAATCTATCATGCATTTTTACGAAAAAATAATAGGACTTTTAAGCTGTATCAACAATTACTTAGAATTACATACTGTAAATGCCGACATTAAAAGAAGCAAACAGGAATTTTTCCGTCAACAAGCTCTTACAACATTTTTAGCAGGCCTACGAGAACCAATGGGCTCTGTTATCAGAGCAATGAGACCAGGAAGTTTAGCTACGGCGATACAATACGTACAGGAAGAAAATAATGTTAGATATCTTCAAAAAAATCAAATAAGTCAACCTTCAACATCAGGAAGAAGCGAAAATTATCAAGAACGCCGACCTCAGAGACAGCAAATGCCTTTACCTGTCCAAAAACCATTTTATCAACAGCCAAACTTTGCACCTCCGCAATGACAGCAACCAATCAGGCAATTCTACCCACAGAATCAGTTTCAACAACCACATCGACAACAAAACTCCAACCAATTTAGACAAAATTCAAACCCTCCAGCATTCAGGACCAGTCAAATGTATGCCAAATGACCAGAAATGCACATCGGCATCGTCTTTATCCTGTAAGCGATTTTTATTATTACTTAGAATTAAGAACATTAATTTCTGAAAGAGATATTATTAAATCAGACTCCTCTGAGTCCTTAGATTGAATCAGAGCTAGATTAAGAAAATAAAAACAATTTTAAATGACATTTTTGTTGCTTGATATTTTGTATTCAGTTAGTCAAAGAACAGCTGCATAGTTAAATATAAAATTTGCTATGAATAACTTGTTACGCTTGAAATGCTACAATTGCTATTGTTGTATTGTTAATTATTGAAAATTCATGTAAATACAATATTCACTCACAGAATAGTAATTGCTCAAATATATGTAGTAGTATATAATTGATTCTGTTTTCCAATAGTAAATAATAGAAATATAAAGTTAAAAATGATTTTATTTGCTTATATATTAACAGCTTAATAATGTTACATTTTATATATCTTGATAAAGTTTTTCAGATGAGGATGTAGTTTATCTGGTTGCCAGTATGTAGAAAGCGATTACTTTGGTAGTAAAAGCTGAAATAAATAAAATATCATACCTGTTCCTTTAAGATTTGAAGAGAACTACTGGCCTTTCTGTTGGTTCGGTTAGATCTGTTCTGGTTATTATAGCCTTTGGAGGTAGGAAGCCTCATTGGTTTAAAGAATCTAAAAATAATTATAGTAAATAAATGTATACAGACAATGTTTACATGATTGGTAAACATAGGTTAAGGTCACGTCCTTGTCTTGTCAAGTCATTGTGCCAAAGGTTACAGTAGTACCAGAAGTAAATTAGTACACAAAGTACCCTAAAATTTAGTAAACATTTAGGTGAACCTAGCTTTAATGCAGATTTCAAAACATGAGTTGGTAATTATATTTTTCCTAGTGTCAGATTTGACTGACATTTGCACATTTCCTTCCTTCAGATGGAATTTGACTGGTGATATGATAGGAGGTCCTACTTCTCTTAGTTAGAGGATTTACACCCCAAATTTTATCCGAGGTAATCTTAGGAAGTATGAACTTATTTCTCAAATCGGTTTGAAAATAAGGAACCAGGAAGTCGGGGATTTATAGCTTCCTAGATATTTTACAAATTTTCGAAGTGAAACCTACAATTTTGGCCACATTACATCACAGGGTGAGGAGGAATATATTATCAATTCATATTAAAGTGGTAGAATTATTTTAGTGAATTAAGCTAGGCTTAGTAGAACACATTTTACATTCATTATTAGCAGAATTCACTAATTTATTTTCTAGAAGTAAAAATAATACTTAACTTTAACGCTGTAACCATTGTCATAATGCTCGGTTTATTTTAGGCATTGTTTGTTTGTTTGGGTAGTTTTCCACTTGTTTGGCTTTCGCGGTGTCCGTTTCCAAGGTTTGGCATTATTCTCCATTTTGTACTGGACTGGAATGGGTTTTGGGGCATATAGTCGAAGCTTATCGTTGGTTCCGAACAGATGAACACTTGAATCTGTGGTCTTGATTGGTCCATTTGCACTCAGCAGAAGCCCCAGATACCACCAATAGAGTACCGCACTTCAAAATCAATTAAACTTGGTGGCTATGGACTACCGAGTTTAGTGGTAGAACCAATTCTACGCAGTAATTCACTAATCAAGGTAGGCTCTATCCTTATAATTTGATTGTATGAACATGGCCTAGTCAGCTTAAGGCCCTTCCAGTGTCACATTTCCTAAAAAGAGACATTCCGTCAGAATATGAACTTACTATACAGAGTTGTGAAGGTTGATTAAATAAAGGCACAATTAAGTGTGTAATAATTAGAGATAACTTATAGTAGAGTTTTGTCTAAAGAACTAGGATAACAGGTAGTAATATAAATGTAACATACCTAAATAGAAATTGCAGCAGTCTTGATATCAACATAATTTAACAACCATTTTCACTTGCAAGCTTGCAGAACGTTCTAAAAGTACTAAATTGGTTGATACCATACAGGGTTATATAATTCAGATTCTCATAAAGATTAATTCCACCGTCTGCATATAAATAAGTTTTCAATTGTTGCATGTGCATCATTTTCATTTCATTAAACAGTAACATAACCAAACTTTGCATGTTTAGTTATTAAAATGTCAGTGTTCAGAACCCTGCTAAACTTTAAAATTGCTCTCCTGAAAAGTTGATGAAACATGACTTATCAGCTTATGTCATCTACTCACAGACATGTTCTCTTCCCTAATAGCCCAAAGAGAATAGACGGGTACAAAGAATTTCAACAATTTGCAAATGTATTACCTCACAAAATCCTCCAATCCGTTATCAAAACACTGACTTCACAGTATCAGGCCTTAACCCTCTATTTTATAAAGCAAGCTTTTAAAGAAGTGTTACAAGCCGATAGCATTTTAGAAAAACTTAGAAAACATGAAACGAAATTAAATCTTGATCTTATATACTACCTTTATTTAAATCAGCTAAAAATTTTAATGCAAAGTGAAAAACCACAGTTACATAAAATATAAGAGGAAACAAGATACTTTGAAGAAAAGCATGATATATAAAGTTGATTATTAAAATCATAGAAATTTATTAACAATTGATAATATGTATTTTGGATCATTGATTATGTTGAGTAAAACTGATAAAAATATTTTAAATTCAGTTAAAATAAAATTTTTATGTTGAAACTACAAAGCAAATACTTCCCAGATTTCCCCTAAATACATCGCCAGTCTTGATGGAAATGAAGACACTAGTGCCAAGTATCCGAAGATCACAATGTGCCATTTTAATGATTTATGACGCCTGGAACAATCTTACGTCAGTGACCATTTCCAACTGTTTTAAACATGCTAGATTTGTTAGAGATAGTTCCAGTTGCTGCCGATAACAATGATGATGATCATATTCCGCTGTCTCTCTGGGCGAGAGTTACGCCACTGGATTCTGCAGATTCTAGGATACTAGAAACTGCGCAATAATACCTTATAAATAGAGGGACTTTCAGATCATTCTAACTGTTGCTTAACTTTTGCTACTTGTATTTAACTTTGGTAACTTTGTTCAGTTTTGTTTAACACTTCTGTTGTTTCACATTTTGAAAATAGTTATAATTTATATTTTGAAAATAAAATACTTTTTTAAAAACTCCTTCGCGAACATCAAATATATAATTGGCGCAGTCAGTAGGATACGTGCGGGATCGGAAAAGACAATTTTACCCATACAGTGACAGAACTTTTTCGGTTTTTGGTGTTTCTACATCGTAGCGCGTATCGAAACGAATCTCTACCCTACAGTGGTATCCAGCGAGAAGCAGAGTTCCGGAAGAAGCAAAAGTTCGGAAAAGAGAACCAGGTGCTCCAGATAACTGTAAGTGCCTTTCCTTTTCGCCTTTCCTTTCATATCTTTGTGAGGAAGGATAGATTAATTTTTTGAATTTTGAAAAAGAATACATTTTTGATACATTTCTGATACATTTTTGATATATTTTTAAACTGTTGCAAATATTGAATTTTATTGAATAATTTTTTGAAATATTTGAAAAATATTTATATTGCATATATATTTTTTATTTTATTTACATACGTATTATTTTGTTAGATATTTTGAATTTAAATTTATATTTTATCTGATAATATGGCTACTGCAGATCAGGCTCAAACACAAACTCCCCTTAATTGGGATTTTCTCAAATCAAAACTAAAAAATGTTAGACCCTACGACGGAGTTTCTAATAATCTGAACAAATTTATCTCAAGATGCGATGAATTAATGCGAACATATACTGTATATAAGGATGCAGATTTAAATAAACATATTTTGGAGTGCATACAGGATAAACTAGCTGGAAAATCAGAAGCACTAGTAGGAAATCGCATGGAATTAACGACATGGGATAGTATAAAGAAAGCATTACAACAATGCTTCGCAGATAGACGTGATTTAGACTGCTTAATGCAAGAACTGACACGAACAAAACCATATAAAAATGAAAGCCTCCATAATTTTGGAACAAGGATACAACTCTTAAGAAGTAATGTAGCCCAAAGAATAAGTAACGATACTAGTATAGAACTTGCAGATAAAGTATGTCAAATTAACCATTGTGACAAGATCGCACTAAACACTTTTATTGCGGGATGTACAGGTGTTCTTAAAAATAATATGCACCTTAAGAAACCCAATTCTCTTGAAGATGCCATTGCATATGTCGACGAGTTTCATAATTTTGAAAATTTATATGGACATTCCAGTAATAATTTTCCAAAAAATAATCATAATTTTAAGCCACCCAATTCTTTTAATCAATCTAACAGGCAAACTCAGCCTAACAACTATTATCGACCCCTAAGTTCGAACCCAAAAAACATCAATACCAAACAAATCCAAACTTTACTTATCAAAATCAAAACCCTTTCAATTCTAATTATTTTAATCGTAATCAAGGTCATCAAAACCAAAATCCTTCAGGACCCCGACATTTTGAAAATCGGTCCACATCTCAGAATCGTTCCACAAACCTTCGACCAGAAAGTAATGTCTTCAGGCCCAACCGAATTCCTAATGATAAGTTGCCTAAGCCACAACCGATGACTATAGCATCCAGAAATACATTAAATTCAAACTCTAGATCAGATTCCAATAGACACAATAATTATCGAAAAAATTATTTCCCAAGAAGAATTCCTGATACTATAGCTGAAGAGCTATTCACAAATAATTATCAAAACGAAAATATTAATTCAAGAGAGCCTCAACATGCTAGTCAATTTGACTATTTTAGAAATCCTGAGTATGATGATGATCAAAATTTTTATATGGAAGCATTGGAAAGAAAACCATCAACAGAAATATATTTCAATAATCCCCTACCATATATTGAAGTAGGAAATTCAAAAATAAAATTATTGATTGATACCGGTAGTGCCAGGTCCTTTCTACGACCAAGTATTGCCAAAAAATATTTTCCTAATTGCATCTACCAGTCAACTGTAGATATAAAAACTGTTCTTAATAGTAAGACTATCAAATATCAAGCCGAAATACCAGCATTTCCAGAATTCGGAAGTGACTTTCATATCAATTATGTCCTATATGATTTTCACGAATATTTTGATGGAATCTTAGGATTAGAAGATATGATGAGAATGAATTTAGTTATAGATTTAACTAATAAACTAATTTATAACAACAATGTAATGATACCGATTAATTTATATCATCACAAAATGACGAGTAATAATATAAGAGAAGAAATGTATAATAATGAGAACAGAAGATACAATAAAAATCAACATAGAAGAAATAATGGAAATTAAAGCAGAACATAGAGAGGGTATAATAATTATAATGAAGGAATATATAATTAAAATTATGGTAAATATAACGATAATGGAAATAAAAGAAGAATATATAGACGATATAAAAAATACGAGAAGAACATATAGAAGATATAATGAAAATAAAAGAAACATATATAATCATGAAAATTTTCTAGACCAAACTTCAAGAAATATCATTGCAACGAAGAATACGAAGCCATAAGTAAATTATGTAATAAGGACAGATATTGTTTATACAAACTCGGAACGCTCTAGGTTTTACGATTAAAATAAAGCATAAAATAGATTTACCTAATGATACCCCATTTTATACAAGAAACTATAAATATCCAGAAGTTTATAAGAAAGAAGTTAGCAGACAAATAAACGACATGTTAAAAATGGAATAATACAAGAACCAAATTTTACTAACTTATAGAGAAATTAACGAAATAAAAACTAAAAGAGAAAAGATATTCGACAACACAAGACTATTTGTTATCTTACCCCAAAGAGATTTACAAAAAGGAATAATAAATTTTGTAAAAGATTATATAGACCCAAGAAAATTATACGCCTTGTATTTTAGAGCACCGCTATCACCTGAAACATTTGTAGTTTCATTAAAAAATTATTTTAAAAATTCTGCATTTAAATTTGTACACTGTACAAAAATATTAGATGATATTGAGACTACCGACGAACAAAAAGAAAAACTTAATTATTATCATGTTTATAAAAAAGGACATAGTGGCATGAATGAGCTAAAAATGTCATTAAGTTCACGATACTACTGGCCCAATATGTCAGAAGATATAGAACAATATGTCAATAATTGTGAAGTTTGTTTAAAAAATAAATATGAAAGAAACTCACTAGTCATTAAATTTAATCTTACGCCAACGGCTTCTAAGCCATTTGATCATATTCACATGGATGTATTTAGAATATCCAATACACCATTTCTTACAATAATCGACACATTTTCTCGATACGGACAAGCATATCAAATTCCCAGCATTAGTGGAATTTCAATAGTCGATGGTTTATTAAACTACATCACAAAAAACTATGACTTAGAAGATTTTTGCAAATTACATAAAATAGAATTAGATTTTACCACTCCTAAGAATAGTAATTCGAATTCCCCGGTAGAACGTTTTCATTCTTCCTTAATAGAACATTTTAGATGCCTTAAAGAAACAAATAAAGACATGTCAGTTAAACAATTAATGAAACGTTGTATATTATCGTATAATAATTCCATTCATTCTGTAACTAAATTTACGCCTTTCGAAATTATAAAAGGGCATATAAATAACCCAGATCCATTCGATAACAACGATCATCTTATTTTATCACAATACGTGCAAAATCATAAAGAACAATGCAAGATATTATACGGAAAAATACATGAAAGGAATGCCAACGTGAAAAGTCAGCAGATAGATAAACGCAATTTATCGAGGTCAGAACCTGATGAATGAAGACAAAGCTTATTAAAAGTGGAAACCGTAGCAAGGCACTTCCTAAGTTTAAACAAACAACTATTCTTAAAGGTGATAAGCTGACATTACAGACTGATAAAGGGGTTTATCACAAAAGCACAGCTCGCAAACCAAGATCTAATAGAAAAAACTTTTTGCAGGTTCAACAAAATGAAGACGATAATCGTGTTGACTCTGATACAAGTGATATACCGTTCATCTGTAGATTTAGCTATTTTTAGATTACATTTAGCTGGGATTTCTTCAATTTTACATCGATATCAATATAACGCCCCTTGAAAACCTTTTACTCCCAATTAAATTAGGCACATGTAGATTAATTTATAGTAAACATACATTTATCCATTATATTAACTTAAACGAAATAGTTAGGCAAGTAGAATCTCTTAAAGATAATTATCAAATAATAAAAACTAGTGTAGTAAAAGTTAATGCCTCAAATCCTATTTCATACCATGGATTGGCAGAAAACATGTTAGAAAGAACAGAAGTTTTAATTAATACATTAGACAAAAAATTAGAAAATATCTATCCCCATATTCGATCAAAAAGAGGCCTAATTGATGGCATAGGTAAAGTGAATAAATATTGATTTGGAAACTTAGATTCAGATGACGTAGATAGATATGATAAAGCGATAGAAGTCCTGGAAAATAATCAGAAACATATTATCCATGAGACGAACTTACAAATATCTTTGTATAAAAAACTAATCGATCATTACAACAAATCTTTAGCCACACTTTGGCAAAACGAAGAAAAACTGCAACGTAACTTAAAGAAATTCCAATTAGAAATCCAAAACACTATAAATAGTTTAGAAAATTATATTACTTTTCAAGGTACCATAAGTCAGATAAATTTAGATTGCCAAAATATGATAGATTTTATTGAGAATACCGCAAACGGAATTATGTTTTCCAAATTAAACTCATTGCATAGTTCAATTATTTCAAGTAAGGAAATTCAAGATATGATTGAATATTTGTACAGTATTTATCAACCTTCTCAAATCCCAAAATTTACAAATATTTTAACATATTACCTGCTATTAGGGACACAAGTAACTTTTTCAAGTTCAAAACTGATCTTTGCTACTCACATTCCTATCCTAAAACCAAAAGTCCTTGATTTTTATCATATATACCCAATAATCCAAAAGAACAAAATGTATACTACCACATACCCTTATTTGGCACGAACCTCCGACGAAATGCACCTACAAAAAGACGAATGCCCCATTTTAGAAGAAATATATTGTAAAGAAGACACCATACTACAAGACAATTGTACCTTACGTTTCCTCAATGGTCAAAGTTCAACCCAATATTTTACCACAGAAGTCACTCTTCAAGAATCCATTATCGAACACGTAACCAATAATGAAGTATTGATAATGCCATCCACATCTGAACGAGTCCAATCAAAGTGCAAGAGAGACCAAATTTTCGAAGTCCACAGTCCATCTCTCATCAGTATACCAGAAAATTGTGAAGTGACAATCAATCAATTGAAATTCAATAATAATATCAAAATACACAGAGGGAAAGCTCTAATTTTACCAAAAATAAAATATTTTTCTACAGAAAATCTACGAAAATTCCAAAACCATAATATTACCAAAATTGATTTTGAAAATCTTTACGCAATTAATAATATGGCAAAACAATTAGTACCAATAAGAGAAACAAGTACTACATTGCATACAACTCCATTAGTGACAACCTCAGTCATAGCAGTTATCCTAATCCTGATAATTCTATATATTATTAAACAAAGAAAACCAAAGCAACGGAACGGGAATGAAATAGAATTACAAGAAGATTCCGGCTTTGAAGAAGAAGATCCAGCAACCAGCATCCCAAAAATAACTCCATTATTTTTCGGACTCAGTGAGGGAGGAGTTACGCCACTGGATTCTGCAGATTCTAGGATACTAGAAACTACGCAATAATACCTTATAAATAGAGGGACTTTCAGATCATTCTAACTTTTGCTACTTGTATTTAACTTTGGTAACTTTGTTCAGTTTTGTTTAACACTTCTGTTGTTTCACATTTTGAAAAAAGTTATAATTTATATTTTGAAAATAAAATACTTTTTTTAAAAACTCCTTCTCGAACATAAAATATATAATTCGAGAGCTGTTTTTTATTAAACACTTTTCTTTACTTCAATAGTTTGCATCAAATCTTTAGACGTTAATTTGCCTGACTCTTCTTCAATGCAAATGAATGAAAATTTGCAGACGTATGCATTCGTGGGAACAATACACGAAGTCAATAAAAAATTTATGTTTATTAATTGTTTAAATAAAAAAAAATATTTGAATGGAAAATGCTTAAATTTTCTTGTTTTTTACAACGTAGAAACTTGAAACTTTTACGCATTGTAGCTAATGATAGGAACTATACATAATTTCACTTTTTACGTTAATTGTTTACGTTATGATTCATAAATAAACAATAAAGTTTCAAATTTTTGCTGATTCCGGCTACTTTTCATGTGTGTACATCATATGTTTTATACATACTTTAATATGTATGAAAGTGTAAGACTAAAAAGTAAAAAATAAAAAAAAATATTTTTAAGAAACGCTTTTCTTTAGTTACAAGTGACTAAAATTAAACATATAAAAAAAATCAACTAAAGAGCAAAAAATAAAAAAACTTGAAAGAATCACATTCATTAAAGAAAAGCGTGGTGCGAAAACCGTTTATTCGATGAAGACGCGCCACGCTTTTCTTTAACGGATGTGTTAGATTTTTTCAATTTTTTTTTATTTTTTGCTTTTTGGTTGATTTTTCTATAATATGTTTAATTTTAGTCACTCGTAACTAAAGAAAAGCGTTTCTTAAAAATATTTGTTCATATTTTTTTATTGAAATATATAATCATTTATTAACAATCAGAATTACATATTGTCTATGTTAATTTGATAGCAAGCACAATAACTTATATACACTATACAGGGTGTAACAAAAATACAGGTCATAAATTAAATCACATATTCTGGGACCAAAAATAGTTCGAATGAACCTAACTTACCTTAGTACAAATATGCACATAAAAAAAGTTATAGCCCTTTGAAGTTACAAAATGAAAATCGATTTTTTCGAATATATCGAAAACTATTAGAGATTTTTTATTTTTAGTTAAATTTAATATTCTTAAAACTTTTTTGCCTCTTAGTATTTTTTCGATAAGGCAGTTTTTATCGAGTTGAGGCTTATTCTTTAATATGTTTACATAAAAATTTTATGGGGGTTTTGTTCTTTTAAACCCCCCAAACGTTTGTGTGCGTTCCAATTAAAATATTGCTGCGATACCATTAGTTAAACACAGTGTTTTTAAAACTTTTTTGCCTTTTTGTATTTTTTCGAGAAGGCACCTTTTATCGAGATATGGCTTCTTTTTTAATACGGTTCAAAATATACCTAAAAATGTAAATCATACATAAATTTTCATATTATTACCAAGTCTCCATAATCGTACTTAACCATATACAAGTATGCGGTGGATTTGACAAATATTCAAAATATCTCGATAAAAACTGACTTTTCGAAAAAGTACTAAGAGCCAAAAAAGTTTTAAAAATATTGTGTTTACGTAATGTCACTACAATAATAATTTAATTGGAACGTACACAAAAGTTTGGGGAGGTTTAAAGGAACTAAACCCCCATAAATTTTTTATAGGGTGTCCAAATTTCACGATAATTTTTTCTTAAGATGCTACTGTCATAAGAATGCCATATGTCCATTTTCAATAAAAAATCTTTAATAGTTTTCGATATACTGGAAAAAATCGATTTTCATTTTGTAACTTCAAAAGGTTGTAACTTTTTTTATATGCACATTTGTACTAAGGTAAGTTAGGTTCAGTCAAACTATTTTTGGTCCCAGAATATGTGATTAAATTTATAACCTTTGTTTTTTGTTACACCCTGTAGTATTGTACCCTAATATGGCATTATTAGCCCGATAAAAGAACAATCTGACCCCAAAAAAATAAAGGAAGGATGAAAATTTGGGAATAGGTAGTTGAAATTGCCTATTATTATATAAGAATAAGTTTACAATTCTACATCCCCTACATTTTACAAAAATGGAGGGGAGTACCCCCTCTCGAAAATAAAAAATATACATTCAAAATAAGTTCGGAATTGGATAAAATGACTAATTCTAAATAGCTTTTGTTCTATAGAGTTTTTTCCCTAAGTCAATACTTTTTAAGTTATTTGCAAGTGAATATGTTCATTTTTAACAGAATAAAACATGTTTTTGGACGGTTTTTCGGAGATAACTCAAAAAGTAAGTATTTCAGCGAAAAAAATATTCTTCAAAATATTCTTTTCTCTTCAAAAATATAGCTTATAAAAGACTGAAAAAGATGGTGTATGCTTGAGGTCTGTAGATCCAGCAGAAGCAGAGTTGTAGCTAATGAAGAGTAGGTTCTTCTTCATCAAATTCCAAATCGAATATTTCAATGTGAAATAACCCAAAAACGGAGCACTTTTCGGGGAAAATTCATTTCAACTTTTTCAAGTGTCTAAAAGAAGGTTTATTTTTGTTTAAAAAAAACTTCTAACATTAAAAGTGAGTTACGCTCAAAATATTGTTGGTCTTTTATTTTGTGGTAAAAAAATCGCGAAAAACACCACCTAATTAGCATCACAAATAAATTTTATTATTACCACTTCACAAGTTACTTTGCTTATGTATTATTTATATGATCTGTAAGTTTCATCGGTACAAAGTGATTATTTTTGAAAAAGCTGTAGTTAAAATCGCTTGAATGAGTAACTAATCACGAGTTTAGGCAAATTTTGAACAGCCATAGCATAACCAATTTTTGTCTAACAAGAAAACAAAAAGCAAAAATATTCAGAAAAGCAAAACATACATTTTATTACTCTTTAAGATTTTTGGTATTACTAATTTTCTTTTTCAAAATAAAAAAAAATGTTTTATTTTAAACCCAATTTTTTTCAAAAATGAGCACTTTGAACCAATGAAACTTGTAGATAATATAAACAATACATAAGTAAAGTAACTTGTGAAGCGATAACAATTAATTTTATTTGGGAAGCTAATTAGGGGGTGATTTTCGCGATTTTTGTAGCAAAAAATAAAAGGGACGAACAATATTTTGAGTGCACCTAACTTATTTTTAATGTTAGAAGTTTTCTTAAAAAACAAAAATACACCTTTCTTTAACACTTTAAAAAAGTTGTAATGAATTTTCCCCGAAAAGTGCTCTATTTTTTTGTTATTTCACATTGAAATATTCGATTTGGAATTTGACGAAGAAGAACCTATTTTTCATTAGCTACAACTCTGCTTCTACTGGGTCTGCAGACCTCACGCGTACACCATTTTTTTCAATTTTTTTAAGCTATATTTTTTTCGCTAGAATACTTACTTTTGAGTTATCTCCGAAAAACCGTCCAAAAACATTTTTTTTTTTTGGTTAAAAATGAACACATTCACTCGCAAGTAACTCGAAAAGTATTGACTTAATAAAAAAACTCCATAGAACAAAAGTTACTTAGAATTAGTCATTTTATCCAATTCCGGGCCTATTTTGAACGTATATTTTTTCACTCCCGAGAAAATATTTTTCACTCCGTATTTCCCAATTTTTGTAAAATGGAGGGGATGTAGAATTGTAAACTTTGTCTTATATAATAATAGACAATTTCAACTACCTAGTCCCAAATTTTCATCCTTCCTTTATTTTTTTGGAGGTTTTCGTAAAATTTGGTGTTCCCTGATCGGGCTATATGAGGTACATCACCCAGCAGTTTCACCTCAGTTTCAGCGAAGATCTATGGGCGGGCCATAATCTTCGCAATATTCTGTTGTTTAGTGGCTGCAGTAGTGGTAATATTAATTGGTTGGGGTGGCCTTCCAATTTCTCGTGGTATCTGTTGGCTTTATCTTGAATCACTGTGCTGACTAACGGGATGTTTAGGTCTCTATGAAGTGTTTGGTTGGAAATGTACCACTGGGCATTTGCGATGGTGCGTAGAGTTTTTGATTGGGTTCTTTGGATTATTTTTGTATTTGATTTGCTGGCGCAACTCCATAGTTCGATTCCGTACGTCCATATAGGTCTGATGACTGTTTTATAATAAATGAGCAGTTTGTTCTCAATTGAGAATCGAGATTTTCGACCTATAAGCCAATTAATTTATTTCACTCTTAACTCAATTTGTTTTTTTTTCTTTAAAATGTGTTGTTTCCAGTTTAATTTAGAATCCAGATAGAGCCCCAGGTATTTGACGATATCCTGTCGGGGTATGTTGACTTGATTAAGACTAATATTTGGGCATTGGTTTTTCCTCAGTGTGAAAGTTATATGTGTTGACTTAGTTTCATTAGCTTTTATCTTCCATTTCGTTAACCACTATCCGATTTGGTCAAGATGTTCTTGAAGTTTTAATACCGCAGCTGTTGGATCCTCTTCAGTTGCAAATATTGCTGTATCATCAGTTCCAATGGTTGTTTGTGTAGAGGTTGGTAAATCGGATGTGTACAGTACATAAAGAAGTGGACCCAGTATACTACCTTGTGGGACACCTGACTGAATTTGTTTACGGTTTGATAGTTCATCGTCCACTTTAGTTTCAAATTCTCTTTGATTTAGATATTATTTTAATAAGTCAAATTTGTTGGGTAGACATTTTTTGATTTAATAAAGTAATATCTTTTCAAATGACTGGCTAATATTCAGAAAGGCTGCTGTGCAATATTGTTTATTGTCCAAGGCTCTATTAGTTATTACACTTGATATGCGATGGCATTGTTGCACTGCAGAATGAGCTTGTCGGAATCCAAATTGGTGTTCTGGGATCCAGTCTTGGAATTTAAGGTCGCTTAAAATTCTTTTAATAGCTTTTCAAGAAGTTTTGACATTATGGGCAGTAGACTTATTGGGCGGTATGATGAAACATCCGTTAAAGCTTTACCAGGTTTCGGTATCATAATTACTTGGGCAATTTTTAGTGATTTAGGCCAATAAGTATGTCTTACGATTGCATTTAATATGTACAATAACTTAATTATACCTTTTTTAAGAAGTTCTTTTAGCATCGTTGTTGTTAAGAGATCAGTGATTGGTGCCTTAATTAAAGTTAGTCGCTCTTGTCGATTAATTGGTAAGGCTAGTTCCTGCTCTACTTCTTGAACTTGGTCATTGTCCTGTGGCTTGAAGACTTGAGTTAGATGTTCAGCAAATATATCAGCTTTTTCTTTGTTACTTTTTGCCCATGGTCCTGGTGGTATTGAGTTTTTCCGAATTGGAGGTGAAGTATTTATTCATTTATTGTTTTTGATTGGTTTCCAGATATAATTATCTTGACGAGAAAGGTTTGATACATAGTTTTCAATTGAGTTGTTTATCTTCTGTTCTAGTGCTGTTTTCAATGTTCTAGTTTTGTTATTGTCCTATCGTCTGGTCTGTAAGTTCTTTGCCAGATTGATCTGGCTTTTCGTTTTTCTGCTACCAGTCTTTTTGAAGTGAAAACTTCTTTATGGACGTTGTGTACTTTCTTGAGATGGGGAAAAAGCATTGGATTCGCGACCGTCATCGCTATTCTTAATTCAGATATACTTTCCAGTTTACGTCAACTTAACAAGAAAAGTTAGGTTATGTAGAGATGTTGGTGGTGGATATATACAGCATATTGTTTGATTTTATTTATTGTTTCTTATAATTTTGTTAATTCTTTTTATTTTTGATTAAAGTTGTGTGTTAAAGGTTTTGACTGATTTTTTATATTTTATAATGTTAGTCACAATTAATTGATAAACCAATGATATAAATTCAAATTAAAACAGGACAGACGTAATTTTTTTACACGGCTAGCTTTGATCCCAATAATTGTGGATCGCTCGATATTATTATTGGTTCGTCCACACCACTATGAATAACAATTTTTAATTTTCTTGTTTTGTAAAGAATATTTTAATTCATTTTCTTTTCAATATTATAATTAATTATTAGTGAAAGAATTTACTATTTCCATTGTTTCTAATTATTTATTAGTTTTGGGACACCCCGTATATACGAGTAGGCCAATACCTAATTCAGTGAGTATTAATTTTTATCTTTTTTTTCAAGTAAAAACCTGAAAGTTTTTTGTATATAGTTACCTACCTACTCGTATCATTTTTAAAGACATTCGCCAACCAACTCTCTTGGTAAGCAGTCACAATTCCGAAAAGTGTATTGAAACTAAATATAGTCCTGGAGAGTAATTTCTACAACTCAACAATAGCAGTACGAAGAATAGCAGGCCTGCTCCAGCTTGTGCAACGAGAAGTGACAAGGTAGGAAATATTTTCATTGCAATTAACTTTGAGGTCTGGTTTTTTACTGTTATTTTTTTTATTTTAAATTCACCCTATGCTAAACAGTCCACTCATAAAGCTCACTGAGTTAGTAGTCTCCTCCAAGACGATTTAATTATTGATAATGGAGAAAACTATTTTATAAACGATTTAAGATTAATAGACGAACTAAATGAGTATAGAGATCAGCGGACTATTCCGAGACACATTAAAATATACAAAATTAGAAAAAATGCTTTAAGTTGAATTAGAAGAAGGTAAATTTAAAATCAAATACCGCTTTTTAAAAGCTACTGCAATTTGTATAATTGATGATCAGAAATGACTTAGTTGGTGATTCTAGAGGTGGATATGTAGGGAAGACCGAGTCACAGTGGCCACCCGGGCACATTGGTCACTTTAAAATAAATTTCGTTTGCTTACCTTATATGTGCTGCCACCTTGTATGTGGATTTTAAACTATAATACCACCATGTTCAGATCCACTGACGTTCCTAAAGTTTGTCAAACTTAATTTATTCTCAGTGATTGTTTTGTGTGGTGCACGTGAAAATATTTGGTAAGTTTTATTTTTTTACTATAACAACCAATATTATTTTGGCGCAATTGAACTGTTTTACAATTATTAATATTTGTATAATACTTAACTTAATTGAAGCGTTCGGACGAATAACGGTCTATGTTACAAATGATCAAAAATCGAGTGTTGGTTTGAATAACGGTCGACGAAATGTGTAGATTCCACTAAATATTATAGTTTGTCAATATACCAACAATGGGGCGAGTATACCAATATGGAGAGCGTGAAAATAAATTTTCAAGTTGGAACAACGGTCTATATGACATCAACGTCAAGCGTGCTTCGACTGTACCAAACTAAATCATTGTGTTCTGTGGTACCGTGCGAATAGTTATAGTTTGTTTACATTGTAGTATTGTTTTGGTTGTAGTCTGTGTAGTTTTATTACATTATGAACGAAAACGAGATAGAACAAACCAAGAATGTTCGGTTTTCACCTACTGATATTCGTAGACTAAATAAATCAAAAAGAAGTACCAGGCAGATAAATATAGAAACTTGGAAGGATGTTTCTAGAAAAAATCGCAGAGATTCGGGTCTGGCATACACAACAAGGAAGACAAAAGCTTAGTTCCTGCCAAGACGGCACCTACCGATGTAAGTATGAATAAGAAAAAAGTAATACAAGCGAAAGCTTTATTTTAATAAAATAAAATAAAATTATATTAAAAATTAAACATTACTGTTTTTTTCGTTTTACTTCGAAATGATTATTAAAAAAATACTATTTTCCATTCGTTCCTATATAGATTTATTTATTTTATGTTATTTGTTTAAGGTAAACCTATGCCGCAAATCTTGTAAGCAAATGTGTTCATATTTCACCCTTCCTATAAGAAAGGTTCTCTTCAAGTTCTTCTATTCATATTCGTACGATGAGCAGTCAGCGTTTTTAACAAAATGTATCAGAACGGAGGAACCAAAAAGAAGAAGAGCTGGAAAAACAGATGGGACTTCGTTAAAGTTGTGTTCTTTCGCATACTTCATTAATAACAAGAAAGTATGCAAAACTATGTTACTCGACGTTTTCAAAATCACCCATAGACGAATTCTAACTATGCAAGACAAACTCAAACTCGTTGATCATATTCCTATAGCCGGATATACATATGCGCTCTGCTCGGTGTGCGAGCCGCTCGCGCGCAGCGTATTCGTCAGATTAGTACGTGTTTTCAAGTGACGCACAAACGGCACGCACACGGCGCACCACGATCTAAATTCTGTCGGGTTTTCAACAAACGCTTTGATGGTTCGCAATACGTATTTGGACGGGTTTGTGAGTGGTTTGTTGGTTTTGGCGCGCATGAGTTGAATATTTGTTAGTAATGGAATGGTCGGAACTGTCGGAAGGAAATATCTAACTTATTGATGTTTACCGTGGAAAATCTTTATTGTGGGATCCTCAATAAAGAACCATTTAATTTAAAGAAACAACTTAAATCCGATCTGAACGGAAATAGAAGCTGAAATAAAAAAATGTACATGCGGACCTTTTTAAAAAATGTTAGTTCATTGTTGTACTAAAAATAACATGTATTAAAAATAAGATTTACTATTTTATTTGGGCATACGCCACACTTTTGAAATCAAGTTTACTTGACCTTTCGACTTTCACTTCGGAAATAGTTATCAATATCAAAAAAACATTCATAAGCAGATATATTATATTATGTGTCACCGGAAAGCGAAATAGGTAACGCACGACTTGGAGAACCTATAGTTTTCTAACTTCGTGTCTGGTGAAGCAACTCAGTTGAACAGGCCCGATTCTATAAATGGGCACGCTGGGCACGTGCCCAGGGGCGCACGAGCCTGGGGGCGCCAAGAGGGCGCAAGAAAAAAAATAATAAAAAAAATAAAAATTTTAATAATAGTTTAAAATAAACAAATATTTTCTGGAGATCGCGGCAAATTGTAAACAAAAACTACGAATAGCGATTTAATCATTGGGAGGGTATCAGCGTAAAATACACCACCACAACCCGACCTCAACGCCGCGCCCGCGCCGGTCCTAGACGACGGAACAAAGCGGAAGCGCGCCGCTCTACATGTGTCTATTTTTAGCCCGCCCGCCTCCCCCCACCATCCTCACCACAACATCCCTTTTGTCTCTTGACTCCACAGTCAGGTATTAGACACTGGACAGTCTATTGTGGCGTGGTCTTTCCACGGTTGCGCTGTTTGTTTACGTGCATCAGTTCTTTCAGTCGAGCGCTTCGCTGCTTCTTTTTTGATGTGATTGGTGACTAGTGAGTGTAGTAGGCTACTATGAGTGAGAAAAAGAAACCTAGTGGCGCTGAATTCCGTAAACGTGCAAATCAGAGAATAGCGCAAGAGGCGATCTTCCTAAAAAAGGTTCCTAGAATAAGTAATTTCTTTAACGTTGTATCTGATGTTCATACGAGTCAACATAATTCTAATGACAAAAATGTTGACACTCAAAAAAGCTTGCCTCAAAATGAAGCTTCTGCCTCATCATGTTCAGATAACATAAATCCAGCTTCAAATGATCAGAATTTTTGTTCAGCTTCTGAACTATCCTTACCATCCACCACATCTCGTACACATCATTCGCCTAGTAGGCCTAAGCAGGTTACCGTAGAACCACTAAACCCATATTCTAGAAATAGTTTTGATTTTACACTAGATGATCCGGCCACTTGGGACACAAAAAACGATGAACAAGTTCTTCAAATAATCAATTCAAATGTCAAGCAAGATTTGCAAGCAGATTTTTCAAAGTCAGAACGGTACTATAAAAATGATGTTAAAAAAAACCGTAAGCTTTCAGTAAATTTGTTTTCAGGCGAAATCCCGAACGGAGAACGTTTTAGAAGAGGTTGGCTTTTGTATTCAAAATCCACTGGTTGTGTATTTTGCATTCCATGTCTTCTCTTTCAACCAGAAAATAAAAGAACTTCTTTTTGTGAAGGTTTCTGTGACTGGAAACATTCATTAACTTTAGCCAAGTCACACGAACAATCAAATGACCACAGGATTAATGTCCTTAAATTAATTTCAAGAAAAAAGTCTCTTTCCGTAGAGTCCTTGGTCTCTTCACAGCATCAACAAGAGGTGAAGTATTGGAGAGACGTTCTAACTAGAATAGTGACAGTTGTAAAATTTTTGGCATCTAGAGGACTTCCGTTTCGAGGTGACAATCAAGAATTAGGTTCAACTTCCAATGGCCTTTATTTAGGATGCCTTGAGCTAATTAGTGAGTTTGATCCATTCTTAGCACAACATTTCACTAAATACGGCAATAAGGGTAAAGGAAATGTATCATACTTGTCATCAGACGTATGCAATGAATTTATTACCGTCATGAGCAACGAGGTGCTTCGTACAATAATTGATGAGATTAATCAAGCACGATATTTTGCCCTGGTTGTTGATTCGACACCTGATGCGTCACATAGTGACCAGCTGGCGGTAGTTTTACGGTATGTGTCCCTAAAAGATGCTTGTGCCACAGAGCGGCTTGTAAAACTCTTGCCACGTATATCGCACAAGTCTGAAGGTCTTGAAGAGGCAATCCTTTTGTCTCTTCAAGATCTGAAACTGGACATTCGAAATTGTCGTGGCCAAAGTTATGACAATGCATCAAACATGTCGGGCCCTTACAGTGGATTACAGTCAAGGATTAAACGAATAAACCACCTTGCAGATTATGTTCCGTGCGTCGCACATTCCCTTAATCTTGTAGGCAGCTATGCGGCCGAAAAGGCTTGTGTGGAGGTTGTAATCTTTTTCAACTTTGTTCAAAACCTCTTCAATTTTTTTTCAGCATCTACGCATAGATGGAATGTCCTAAAAGCATTAATAGGGAAGAGCAATGATGGAAAACCACAAAAAGAAAAGAAAACTCTGATGTTAAAATCCATGAGTGACACTAGGTGGTCAGCCAGGTCCGACGCACTACTTGCTTTGGTTACCAGCCATAAAGAAATCAAAGCTGCCCTTGAAGATTTGATTAAGGATAAAACACAAACACCAGACACACGGCTGACAGCAGAAGGGTTTGTTAAAACCTTGGAGAATTTCCAAACAGTTCTTTTAATTGTAATTTGGAATGATATCTTGCAAAGAGTGGACAAAGTTAGCAAAACGTTGCAAACAGAAGAATTAGACCTACTTGGTGCTACAAAAGAGCTTGAGTCTTTATCGTTGTTCTTAAACGAGAAAAGTGAAAAATTTGATGACTTTGAAGCTGAAGCTTTGAAAATGGCTAATTTAAGTACCCCTTCTTATGACAGAGCAAGAAAACGTACCATGTTTTTTGATGAACAAAGGGATGAACAGTTTGAGAAAATGGATCCTAGAACAAGATATAGAACTGGAGTTTTCAAACCCATTTTCGACCATCTAGTAGTGCAGCTCAGTAGCCGGAAAAATAGTTACGAAAATCTAAGTAAAAGATTTGAAATATTCAGTCAACTTCACGAGAAGAAGTATGAAGATCTAGTGGAACAAGCTAAAAAGGTTGCTCAGTACTACTCCAATGACATTTGCGAAAATGACTTCGTACAAGAGTGTCATCACTTTCAAATGTACATGAAGGCTGAGAAACTGAAGAGAATAAGAGACTGCTACTCATACATCAAAGAAAATAGTTTAACAAGCACATTTCCGAATTTGGAAGTAGCCATTAGGGTGTATTTGACTCTGCCAGTTACAAACTGTTCGGCAGAGAGGAGTTTTTCGGCCTTGAAGAAAATCAAGTCAGAAAATAGAAGTACAATTGCAGATGAAAAGCTAAACAGCTTGATGTTACTGTGCACTCAAAGTGACATAACCTTGAAACTTGACTGTGATAAACTGATTTCCACATTTTCAAACTTGAAAATGCGGAAGAAACCAATGTAAATAGAAACCGATGAACTGATGAACTTACAACAAAGATAATATAACATGAAAGTGTGATGTTATTATTAATATTGAACTAGTATATCAAGATGTAATGTTATAAAGGCAGAGTACAGTGTATATAGTAGAATAATAATTACAATTATAATAATAAGGGTGGGAGGGTGGTCCGTGATACCGTAGTAACAAAACCTATTGATTATTATGCTAATCTGTTATTGTTTAAGCGTCAATAACGGTTTTGTTTTGTTTTACGGTTGCCGGTTGCCAGTCCGGGACACGGCGGGTCCATAGGTGGTGGATAATGGAATATTCTCTATTTGTAAAGAGAATAGGGGTTAGATCCCCCCCGAACCAAAACTGGCAAATAAGAAAAAAAGTACAAGAAAAAGCGGAAATCTATTTCGAAATATGGCGCTAGTGGCCGGGTTGTGTTGGCGTATATTTGGTGGTTGGGAGGGGGGGGCGCTTGTCAAAATGGTGCCCATAGCGCCAAAGACCCTAAAAACGGGCCTGCAGTTGAAACAAGCAAATATATTATAATTGTGTCACCGGAAAGCGAAAAAGGTAAGGCACAACTTGGAAGAGCCTATAGTTTCCTAACTTCGCTTCTGGTGAAGCAACGGAGTTGGAACAAGCAGATATATTATAATTGGGTCACCGGAAAACGAAAAAGGTAACGCACAACTTGGAAGAGCCAATAGTTTTCTAACTTCGCTTCTGGTGAAGCAACGGAGTTGGAACAAGCAGATATATTATAATTGGGTCACCGGAAAACGAAAAAAGTAACGCACAACTTGGAAGAGCCTAGTTTCCTAACTTCGCTTCTAGTGAAGCAACGGAGTTGGAACAAGCAGATATATTATAATTGGGCCACCGGAAAACGAAAAAGGTAACGCACAACTTGGAAGAGCCTATAGTTTTCTAACTTTGCTTCTGGTGAAGCAACGGAGTTGGAGCAAGCAGATATATTATAATTGGGTCACCGGAAATCCAAAAAGGTAACGCACAACTTGGAAGAGCCAACAGTTTTCTAACTTCGCTTCTGGTGAAGCAACGGAGTTGGAACAAGCAGATATATTATAATTGGGTCACCGGAAAGCCAAAAAGGTAACGCACAACTTGGAATACCCAATAGTTTTCTAACTTCGGTTCTGGTGAAGCAACGGAGTTGGAACAAGCAGATATATTATAATTGGGTCACCGGAAAGCCAAAAAGGTAACGCACAACTTGGAAGAGCCAATAGTTTTCTAACTTTGCTTCTGGTGAAGCAAGGGAGTTGGAACAAGCAGATATATTATAATTTGGTCACGGGAAATCCAAAAAGGTAACGCACAACTTGGAAGACCCAATAGTTTTCTAACTTCGCTTCTGGTGAAGCAACGGAGTTGGAACAAGCAGATATATTATAATTGGGTCACCGGAAAACAAAAAAGGTAACGCACAACTTGGAAGAGCCTATAGTTTCCTAACTTCGCTTCTGGTGAAGCAACGGAGTTGGAACAAGTAGATGTTATAATTGTGTCGTCGGAAAGCGAAAAAGGTAACGCACAACTTGGAAGAGCCTATAGTTTCCTAACTTCTCTTCTGGTGAAGCAACTGAGTTGGAACAAGCAGTTATATTATAATTGGGTCACCGGAAAGCGAAAAAGTTAACACAGGGCTTGGAAGAACCTATAGTTTTCTAATTTCGTTTCTAGTGAAGTTACGCAGTTGAAACAAGCAGATGCATTACAATTGTGTCACCGGAAAACGAAAAAGGTAACGCACAACTTGGAAGAGCCTATAGTTTCCTAACTTCGCTTCTGGTGAAGCAACTGGGTTGGAACAAGCAGTTATATTATAATTGGGTCACCGGAAAGCGAAAAAGTTAACACATGGCTTGGAAGAGCCTATAATTTTCTAATTTCGTTTCTAGTGAAGCTACGCAGTTGAAACAAGCAGATGCATTACAATTGTGTCACCGGAAAACGAAAAGGGTAACCCATGACTTGGAAGTACCTATAGTTCTCGAATTTTGTTTCTGGTTGTAGGAACAAGCAGATATATTATGGTAGGGGAGCAAAGTATGCTAAATGTGCAGTCACTCGAGCGCTTTGGGGACCTACTGGGTTGTGATTATTGGGTAATAAAACCAAAAAAAGTTAAGTAAAATTTTCCATTTTATTGGGGACTTCCCAGTTTTTAATTTAATTTTCCATTTCCAACAATCTTTTTTCCGATTATAGCGTCATCTATCCATAATTCAAAAAAATGTTTCGAATAAAAGTTGTTTATTTTTATGCAAGCAATCAAAATCTGCAATAAGAAACGGGGGCTACCATTTAAGATTTTAAAGTAACCCCCACCTCACCTCCGTGGGGGTCGTGTTTGGAACCATTCGATAGATTTTTCAAAAATATTGATAAAGTGTATTTTGCAGATTTTCGATATGATGTTTATTTTGCGAAAGATCGCGGGATTTGCATTTAAAATTTTAAATTTACCCCCGTCCCCTCTCCGTGGGGAGTCAAGTTTGGTATTTTTCGATAGATTTTTGAAAAATATTGAACACGTAGTTTTTAGTTTCTTAATCTGACGTTCATTTCGCGAAATATTCGATTTTTTGTGAAACTTTTTGACTCACTCATTTCCGTACGCCCCGCTCAAATCGTCATATTTCTGAAATATAGACTCTTTTGCATGTACTTAACTTACCTTATCTTAATCTGACAATTTCGAGTATTTTTAAGGATAGATTTTTTTTCGGGCCCCCCTGAACGAACTCCCCTGTGTTAAGAGCCAATATATGGTGGATGTACATCTGCAGGGTACCACGTTTCTCCCCATATGATAATCTGACGCGCTCGAGTAACTGCAAAAATCCCCGCTTGGGCTCCCCTACCATTATATTTGTGTTGCCGGGAAGCGAAAAAGGTAGTTCCCGAAATGTTCCCAAACTGTGGCTTATTCCACATAATATAGTAAATTGCATAAGATGACACAAGAAAATAGTTTCAGAACAATACCAAAATAAGATGTAGTAGAAGTACAGGACAGAGACATGATTATCTACAATTACTAAACGTTCGTAAGTTTCCTCTGGATCGTCAAAATGAAAAATTTTAACGAACAATAACCGCGCCACGAACGCGCGGCGCTCACACGGCGCGGATATCTGTCTCCGCCTTATAGATCAGAGGTAAGCATCATAATAGGCCAAAGGCGATTCTACACCAGAGTTGAAACCTGGCTATGGAACATATCAATAAATTTCCAAGGCAAGAGTCACACCATTCTCGAGCTAAAATACAGAAAGAATACGTGAGTCATGATCTAAATTTGTCAAAAATGTATCAATGTTTTTAAACTGAAAATCCTAATGTTGATGTCAGCAAAACGTTTTATGGTACAATTTTCTTGCGTTTTGGCGCACCTAGATCAGATACGTGTAAAATATGCGATGAATTCTATATACAACTAAGTTCTGCAAAATCAGAGGATGATAGGAAGAAAATACAGCTGGAAAGTGACTTACATCAAACTAAAGCCTCTTTGGGATATCAAAAACTTAAAGCGGACATAGGTAAATGTAAAGCAAATAACTCATCTACTGTCGTCCTTTGTGTTGATATGCAGCAGGTTCTATTTTGCCCATCATTATCCCACTCAGATATCTTCTACCAACGGCAACTTAGCTGCTACAACTTTGCTACACTGAAAAAAATATTGTACATAGTACCTATGAACGCCAATCATTGACTTTTTTACATTGATTTAATGAAAATTTCGTTAATACAATAAACACGTACGTTAATACAATAAACATACGTCATTGAGTAATGATCACATTCATTATTACAATGTAATTCTATTCATTAAAAAATAATGAATATAATTTTTAATTCACTGAATCGTTTTATTGATCCAACGATTTTTTTCGTAATACAAATAATTTGTTCATTGTAAATATGAAACTATACGTTAGGATTATATGTTTAAATGAATATAAAACGTTGCACTAATGTACAGTGTTCTTAAAATTAACACCTTGTTTATTGAATTAATAAACGCACTTTTTGATATGAATGCATAGGCGCAAAATGTCTCTCCAATGTGTTTTAAATGCACTCAGTTTTTTTTTAATTCTGAGAAAACTAATAAGTATTCTTGAAAAATTTAAACGCACAAATAAAAATAAAACAAGTAATTTTCTCATTTGTTAGTCCTTATCTCTCCATGGTATTTATTTTTTATACACGGTGTCCCAAAAGTAACGGAACGGTCGAATATTGCGCGAAATGAACATCGGATCGAAAAACTGAAAAATACACTTCCTGGAGGTGGGGCGGGGGTTAACTTTAAAATCTTAAATAGGAACCCCCATTTTTTATTGCAGATTTGGATTCCTCATGAAAAAATAAGTATTATTTATTCAAAACGTTTTTTAGAATTGTTGATAGTTGGTGCTATAATCGGAAAAATATGATTTATTAGCGGCATCTATCAACAATTAAAAAAAATTTTTTTGAATAAATGTTATTTATTATATGATGAATTCAAAAAGTTTTTAGAGTTATCACTCCACCTCTAGTGTTTGGTGTCATTCGTATTAAATACGTGTTTTTTGGTTTTTAATTTGGTCGTGTATTTCTCGAGATATTAGACCGTTTCTATAATTTACCTATGTTATCACGATAAATCGTTTTTCCAATTATATATAGCTATCTATCTACAATTCGAAAAAAATGTCTTGAATAAAAGTTGTTTATTTTTACGTAAGGAATCTAAATCAGTAATAAAAAATTCGGGTTTCTATTTAAAATTTTAAAGTTGCCCCCACCTCACCTTCAGATGGTGGAGTGGGGGCTCGTCTTTAGTGTCATTCGATAGATTTTTGAAAAATATTAAACACGTACTTTTCAGTTTTTCGATCCGGTATTCATTTCCCGAAATATTAGACCGTTCCGCTACTTTTGGGACACCCTATATATTATTTTTATTAACGGAATTTGTCCTTACACATAATCATAAATAATAATTGATTATAAAAAAATTACCTAAACATTTTTTACCGAAATAATTATCTACCATTATCACTAATTTCAATAGACGTTCAAACATGGATATCCCGGAAAATTACCAAGACAACTCATTAAATGCTTACTCTCATCTGATCAAAAACTACGGCGCCTCCTCATCAGATGCAAGTGATGAGGTTCCCTCCCTGAGACTGTAATTTTTCCTTGCCGCCGGTGGGAGGGCTGAGTAATTGGTCTTGGTCCCTTATTATGTGAGGGGAGCACGACCAGTGAAACCAAACACAGTCTCAGCGTCCAGTGCCTGTGCACCGGGTCAGCGCCGGACACCGCCACTGGACGCTAAAAGGCGTAGCAACTGAGGCCTCGCCCGAGTTGCTGCGCCTTCGCCTTCAGCTATTGCAAACAGCGTTGCCGTTTCGGTACAATTGTACTGAATTCAGTACACTTTCAGTAAATTCAGTACGTCAGTACTACCTTTTGCAAAAAACTCTAATTTCAGTACCAAATATGATTTTTGTAAGTTAGCTTTGTTATGTTAAGATTATATAGAAATAAAAAGCCATATAATTTTTTTTTGTATCTAGTGACATTCTAGTGATTTTTGTCAGTGAAATCTAGAAACTTTTATTAATTTGACCTGGCAACACTGATTAGGGACGGTTAGCTTCATTTGTCATTTACATTATTGCATTTTCGATTTTAAAACTCCTAAAAGTTTTATGAGTGCTGTGCATTTTAGTGAAGAAATTTAAACACATCTTTGTTATTATCACAAAATGGATAAGTAAGTATAAATTTTATCAATTATTAATTTATTTTCTCAGTTTATAAATCATAAAAATATAATTATTTAGGATATTGTCAGTGTAACAGTTAGTAATTTATATGTCATTGATAATGAAGCCTGTAAGAGTGCCTGGGAAGTAAACGAGGAAACAGTTTACTTAAGGTTGAATATTTATATTTGTGTGATACCTGTTGATTTGTATTTAACAATGATTTTAAAAGTACCATTTATACCATACAGTCTTGACCTTGACATAAACAAATTTCTTGTTCTGTCCCTGAAGTTAGCTGCCGAACTGTCACTAGTTAAGTTGAGTTAAGGTACGCCCACACCAATTAACGTAAAGGCACGCTCACACTAAGGGTTGGTACTTTATGTCCCAGTATGTTAACCGGGGTTTAATCGGGACAGAAAATACAGGCTCTAAGAATAACAGACTTAATAAATGCAATTATAATTATTATAATAATTATAGGTAATAATTATAATTGCATTTATAAAGTCTCGAAGCATTTTCTGTCCCGAGTTAGCTAACCGGAGTTTAATCGGGACATAAAGCACCGGCCCTTATTCTTCTTGCTTATAGGTGTTTATCTACTATTTTTGAGTAGTTAGTACAATTGTAGTTAAAAAAATTAAATTTTGTTTTTTGTTACTTGGTGAAAAATTCTTCTAATAATTAAAATTTATGAGACTCATTCATATTGATAATTCAGACATATATTATCATTTATCAGACATTTCAATATTATACATTTTAAAGTAGATATCTTTAAAATGATAGTCAATATTTTTGAGTTGCGTTCCTTTGACGATTTTATTGGAAGATAGTTCATTCGTTTATATGAAATCAACTTTAACTTAAGAATGTCAAATAAACTTAGTTTTGAACGACAATTGTGGCTTATTCCCATAAAAAATAGTAAATTTCATTAATATGTCACAAGAAAATAGCTTCAGAACAATATTAAGATGTTTATTGTTTAGGTTTGTAATAAGAACAACAAAAGAAAAGTCTCCACAACCCACTACTTCATCTAGCGTCGATCCAGTCGAATTTTCTCAACCTGAAAGTGAGAGTGAATCTGAAATCACTAGAGAGTCTTCTTCCGATTCCCCCAAATTAGACAGCAAAGAGGTCCAACCGAAAAAAAAGCGAAAATTGTACGATGTCAAGTATAAATCCAATTGGACAACGGTATGAATAATTTTTTAATGTAGATTTATTTTAATTTGGGCTTCTTAATTCAGGAATTCAAATGGCTGAAAAATGTGGAGGGGAAAGCCTATTGTGGTTGCTGCAAGAAATCACTAGCTGGTGGCAGAAAACATTTGGAACGTCATGAAAATTCAGAATTTCATAAGATAAATAAAAATAAGATTCGGGGATCACAGGCAATTAATGTAGCTCTACAAAATGTGCCCAGCCAAAAATTGGGCCAGTAGGTAAAAGCAGTTGAACTCAAATTAGTAATGTTGGCTGCAGAACATAATCTACCTTTTTTAATGTTTGAACATCTGCCTAAATTTATTTCTTCACTTCCTGACCGAGAGGTAATGAACTCGGTGCGTTGTTCAAGGACCAAGGCAACTGGTATTATAAATAATAAAGTAGGGCCTTTTGCCCAAATGAATTTAGCTATGATTTTAAAAAAGATATATTTTTCTGTGATAATAGACGAAACAACCGATATATCAACATCAAAATGTTCAAAATCATCAAAAACAGCAGATGTAATTTTCATTCAAAGTACGATATTCCTATAACAAATATAATAGGGTAATGACATATATAATCGGATAATGCATCTGTAATGATGGGTCATTTAAATGGTGTAAAAGCTAAATTTGAGCAAAGAGTACCCAACATATTTGTTATAGGTTGCTTATCACATTCTCTTCACCTTTGTGCATCTAAAGCTTGTAGCGTTCTACCAGATCATGTAGAAAATATGGCCAGAGACATTTACAATTATTTTGCACATAGCGCAAAAAGGCAACACCAATTTAAGGAGTTTCAGGAATTTGTAAATGCTGCACCTCACAAATTGTTAAGGCCTTCCAAAACAAGATGGCTCTCATTAAACGCTGTAGTAAGTAGAATATTAGAACAATGGACCGCTCTTATATTGTATTTTCAGAGCGAATCATTGGTTGAAAATGTTTATGGTGCTCGTCAGATTTTAAATCAGCTCAATAATATTGAAAATAAACTATACTTTAACTTTTTGCAACATATTTTAAATATAATTTGTAAAATGAATTTAGAATTTCAAAGCGAAAAACCTAGGATTCATACCATTTTACCTACTATTACAATGTACTTAACAATGATCAGTAAATTTTATATGAAAAGTAAAGTGTTCAATAAAATGTCAATTGAAAATATTAATCCCCGTAATCCAACTTCTCTTAGAAAAGAAGAGGACATATATTTAGGAGCTACGTTTGAAATGACACTAAATGATATGTCGGTAAAACCCACAAGAACGCAGCTCCGTGCGATAAGGACTAATTGTCTAAATTTTTATGTTACGTTATGTTCTGAAATAAGAGCGAAAATAGATTTCAAAAATCAAGTTTTAAATGAGATAGCAAGTGAATTAGATTTAAGCAAAATTTTCAGAGACGACAAACCGTCGATAGTGAAATTGGCAAAAAGTTTTGCAAATATTATACAAACAAACGATGAACTGGAAACTTTAAATTTGGAGTGGCGATTGTTGACCGATTTTAAAACTGATGAGCGATTTTCTGATGTAGAGGCTTTAATTGTATTCTTAAATAAGCAACAAAATGCATTAGGAGAGGCACAATTTTTCACATTGAGTCGTTTTCTACAACACCTAGTTTCATTACCACATGGCAGTGCCTGTGCTGAGCGGGTATTTTCTGCTTTAACAATAATAAAGAATAAATATCGCAATAATTTAAATACGTCTACAGTCGAAAATTTGTTATTTGCTAAACAGTTAATTGGTAATAATACGTGTTACCAATGGGAGCCTAGTCAAGAGTTGATTAATTTTAAGGACAAATAAATAGGTTGATAGTAAACTAATCTAACCTAACCTAGTAGTAAGCTCTATTGCATTTAAAAACATTATTAATAATTTTTTTTAATGTCAAATGTGTTTTTTATTTTATAAAACCCGCTTTATACCAGCAATAAATTGATGAAGAAATTGACCAACTTCTTCAAGGACAAATTTGACGTGTACAAATTGTATGGTTTATTGTACAAACCACAATTTGACATCCAATTTTATCGACAGATCACCCAAAGTGTTCTGTGATTTTACCGTGACCTTGAAGAAGCTGGTCAATTTCTTCATCAATTGGCACAGCCATCTTCCACAAGACACTAGCTACTAAGGTGATTGTACACACGACCGCCACACGACGTGAAAGACCCACCTACGGATTCATCCTAAAGAAAAAAGACGCTACGTACGCGCAACTCCTGGAACGAGTAGAAAAGACGGTTGGTGGCACTGAGGCCAAGGGGGCTATCCAAAGCCTCAGGAGCACCAAAGACGCCGGTCTGCTCATAACCATGGATAAAGACCAGGTAGCAGCCTCTGAGTTGAAAAACGCGATTACGCAGAAGGAAAGTGGGCTCACCGCAAAAATGGTGGGCAGTGAGAGGCAAGCGGTCATCCATGTTAGAGGGATGACCGCAAACACGGACGAAAAACAGATCAAGGAGGCGATGTGCAGGGAAGTGGGCGCATGGGAACCATATTTCGCAATAAAACAAATTCGCCCCATGCGAGGAGATACAAGGGCTGCTACCTTGGTCCTCAGCTCCTCGGCCGCTAGAAAACTTTTGGATCTAGGCCGCATAAAGGTCAGCCTGGCAAGATGCGAAGTAGAAAAAAGACAAATAGTGAGAAGATGCCAGAGATGCTGGAGCTTCACGCATGAGCAGAATAAATGCACGGGACCGGACCGCACAGGGCATTGCCTTAAGTGCGGTAAACACGGCCATACCATGGAGGGATGCGAGGGAGAGGAGCTCTGCGTACTATGCAGCGAGCCGCATAGACTCGGCAGCGACAAGTGCTCCGCCTTCAGCGATGCTCTGCAAAGGGTGAGAGCGGCGGAGCGGGGCACGGTGCTCCTCCTCCGCACGTCCCCCAACGTAGGACAGAACAACCCAAGCAAACAGTACAAGCCCTAAACACCATTACAGTGGCAGAATGCGGTGACACCGACCCCTCAGCGCAGAGACAGCGAGGAGGCTACCCGGGATTCCCCCTCCACGGTCTCTAGTGAAAAACAGAGGGAAGCACCCGTTTGATCTACCCCTCCACCATCTCAGGTTCCCCTAGATTTCTAGGTGCTCTGAGTCAGATAGCTCGCGCGCGACATTAATTGATCAAAATAAAAAAAAAATCCAAATGAACACAAAAAGTTTAAGGGTGTTGCAGGTCAACGTCGGGCGGGCCAAGGCGGCGCACGACCTGGTCCATGCGAAGACCCTGGAAATCGGGGCGGATCTGGTAATAGTCCCAGAGCCAAACAAGAATCTTGCCGGGAGGTTTGGCTGGATATCGGACACGCTTTGCGATGTCGCTATCTATCTTATCAACAGGAACTTAAGAATTGATAAAATCACGAAGGAGGGTGTAGTAAAGATCAACCTCGTTGATGTGGCTATAATAGCCTGCTACATCTCTCCAAACGTTGATGGCAACACCTCAACTTATCAGGACTTATCATATGATTGTCCTGGCACACAACCTTTACAAGGAGATACAGAAATTATTTCTAATGTTAGAAATACCAGCTTATCGGATGTTTCTGAACTTAAACAATTGAAGCGTTCGGACGAATAACGGTCTATGTTACAAATTATCAAAAATCGAATTTTGGTATGAATAACGGTCTATGAAATGTGTAGATTCCACTAAATATTATAGTTTGTTAATATACCAACAGATGGGGCGAGTATACCAATATGGAGTGTGTGAAAACAAATTTTTAAGTTGGAACAACGGTCTATGTGACATCGACGTCAAGCGTGCTTCGACTGTACCGAACCAAATCATTCTGTTTTGTGGTACCGTGCGAATAGTTATCGTTTGTTTACATTGTAGTATTGTTTTGGTTGTAGTCTGTGCAGTTTTATTACATTATGAACGAAAACGAGATAGAACAAACCAAGAATGTTCGGTTTTCACCGACTGATATTCGTAGACTAAATAAATCAAAAAGACATACCAGGCAGATAAATATAGAAACTTGGAAGGATGTCTCTAGAAAAAATCGCAGAGATTCGGGTCTGGCATACACAACAAGGAAGACAAAAATCTTAGTTCCTGCTAAGAAGGCTCCTACCGATGTAAGTATAAATAAGAAAAAATAATACAAGCGGAAGTTTTACTTTCATAAAATTAAAATAATATTAAAAATTAAACTTTACTGTTTTTTTCGTTTAACTTCGAAATGATTATTAAAAAGACACTATTTTCCATTCGTCTCTATATAGATTTATTAATTTTATGTTATTTGTTTAAGGTAAACGTATGCCGCAAATCGTGTAAGCAAATGTGTTCACATTTCGCCCTTCCTATGAGAAAGGATCTCTTCAAGTTCTTCTATTCACATTCGTACGATGAGCAGTCAGCGTTTTTAACAAAATGTATCAGAATGGAGGAACCAAAAAGAAGAAGAGCTGGAAAAACAGATGGGACTTCGTTAAAGTTGTGTTCTTTCGCATACTTCATTAATAACAAGAAAGTATGCAAAACTATGTTACTCGACGTTTTCAAAATCACCCATAGACGAATTCAAACTATACAAGACAAACTCAAACTCGGTGTTCATATTCCTATAGATCAGAGAGGTAAGCATCATAATAGGCCAAAGGCGATTCTGCACGAGAGTAGGAACTTGGTTATGGAACATATCAACAAATTTCCAAGGCAAGAGTCACACTATTCTCGAGGTAAAACACAGAAAGAATACTTGAGTCCTGATCTAAATTTGTCAAAAATGTATCGATGTTTCCAAACTGAAAATCCTAATGTTGATGTAAGTAAAACCTTTTATGATACAGTTTTCAAACAAATGAATTTGCGTTTTGGTGCTCCTAGATCAGATACGTGTAAAATATGCGATGAATTCTATATACAACTAAGTTCTGCAAAATCAGAGGATGATAGGAAGAAAATACAGCTGGAAAGTGACTTACATCAAACTAAAGCCTCTTTGGGATATCAAGAACTTAAAGCGGACATAGGTAAATCTAAAGCAAATAACTCATCTACTGTCGTCCTTTGTGTTGATATGCAGCAGGTTCTATTTTGTCCGTCATTATCCCACTCAGATATCTTCTACCAACGGCAACTTAGCTGCTACAACTTTGCTATACATAATATGGGAACTAACAAAGCGGTAAAGAACTTATGGTACGAATGCATCGCAGGAAGAGGCTCTACAGAAATAGCATCTTGCATAATAAAGTACGTCACAATCAACTATAAGAAATTAATAAATGGAGAAGAGCGCAAATTAATCGTTTGGTCCGATCGTTGCGTAGGGCAAAATAACAACTGGAGGATATTAAACACTTACTGTTATCTTGCAAAATGTGGATATTTTACTGAGATTAACCAAAAGTTTCTCTCCTCGGGTCACAGTTTTTTGCCTTGTGATCGAGATTTTGCATTAATCGAGAAAGCAAAGAAAAGTGCAAACGTGCATGTACCCTCGGACTGGAAATATGTTATTGCTGACGCTAAAGTGAATGAACCATTTGATGTCATAGAAATGAGCCAAAATGACTTTAAAGACCTAACTGTTATTGAAAAACACCTGCCAAAAAATAGAAGTTCTTCAAAATTACAAGTGACAAAGTACCTCTGGATGAAATATGACCTAGATGATCCCTACACTATTTACGGTCGAGCCAGTCATAACGTCGTAAAACCCTGGGAGTCATTCAAGATTTTCAAAGAAAATTGGGAAGCTACAACAGAGCCCGAAGATTTACAAACAGCCTACAATACACTACTACCAATTACGCAAAATAAAAAAAAAAGATTTAATAAAAATGATTCCATATATGGATAATAAATTTGCAGACTTTTATAGATCCCTACCTGAACACTGATTTCTGTTTGTTTTTCATAATAGTTTTCTGTTTTTTCGTTTATTTCAAAGATACCTACTTATAGAATCACATAATAATTATAATACAATTTAATTTTATATCACATGTTATATTAATACATATAAATGTAATAATTTGTGTTAATAAAATTATTTCAAAAACGATTTTTTACTTTATTTGTGGAATAACGGTCTATGTTACATTTTCGGTCACAAACTTTTAAGAAATAAGCAACATGTTTAAACTCATCTTTTCTCGAAAATGTCAACTTGTAACATAGACCGTTATTCGTCCGAACGCTTCAATTATTAGAGTAATGGAATTTGCCACAAGTACTAGATCATTTAATTGGTGAGTAATAAGTAGGCAATTTTTATCTAGTCTTGGAATTGCATTTTGATTTGTTTAGAATTCATTGCGAATTTTTGTTTTACGTTAAATTTTTAATTCTTTTCCTTCTGATAATTTTCAGAACTGGATTTGAATTTTTATACTTACTGCACATCTACTATTACTTCGAATTTTTCTAATGTTTAAGCCCAAAAAAAATATTTGGCAAAGTTAATTATATTTTCATTTCAGATCAAAAGGTATTTATCAATGTCCTTAAAATTATAAAAAGACATCATATAGAGAAATTGCTTAAAGATTTCGAGTTAGGAACCCAAATTTTATTTGAGCATTACTTAGAAAATTGGCGTAATTCTTTAGGATTGCCTTATAATGACGTTTTTCAAGATCTTAATTTTCTAAATTTAAGTATAGAACCATTATCGCCAACATGTTCTTCTGTTTCCACCGCTTCTACTCGATCAAGATTTGCACCTTATTCTCGACCAACAACACCTGATGAAGGTAACTCTATAACCTTATCAAAAATATTAAATGAGAATGCTAAAGGAGATATGTTAGCAAACTACTATGAGAGGAATAAAAAATTTGAAGATGAACAATGGCTACGAGCTATAGATTAGAAAAAGAAATTGTCGAGCGATTTTCCACTGAAAAACTGGTAAAACTACTAAAAATTATTTTTTGTGACATTTCATAAATTTTATATTTTTTAGGAATATGACCGTACCAAGAAAAGGGGACAAATTTATAATAAATGTTCAAATTTGAAATGTTCACTCACAAAAGTCCTAAACAAAAATGTTCCAAAGAAATCTAAATAAGAAAAAAGAAGTAGACTTGAACAGGAATTCTGTAAGTAAACCAAAATTTTGTACATACCTACTATTATGTTTTCTTCGTGCTTACGTTAATAATCTGAAGTTAATACTAAACGAATAAAGTTAGTATGTAATAATAAAATAATATTAATCAATACAATAATCGTGAAATATTTTTCCACCGTTATTTTCCGAAGTGTATTTCCTGAAATACTAATTTTTCGATAGGAATACAGTGAAAATTATTAATTATTACGCCTGGTTTCATAATCAATTTAAAGTGAACATTAACTAAAGTTCACTTTAAAGTTGGCATTTACACATATGAATTTCATTGATAAAGGTACCAACTTAAAATTTAAAGTCGACTTTAACTGATTATGAAACCGAGCCTTAGTTTATGCCTACTAAAGCTAGACTATCTTGAAATTTACTGAAGAGACAGTACATACAGGGGACAGTAAAAACTTAAAAAAGCAAAACTTTTTTTAGATCCCGAAACAGATGCTAAAACATGTTTAACAGCTATGAAATTTGACAACCTAACTTCGGAACAATTCGATAACTACTGGAAAGCTTGCACACAATATCGTCTAAATGACATTAAAATGGCTCAAAATTCTGCTGAAATTCTTAAAACATGGAATTTTTATTCCCAACCTTCTGGATATCGATTGGTGAGAAATATTTACTTTCCCTTTAAAAAAAATGTATTTATATTTCTACCTTTACAGATTGATATGGACTTTGGAGTGGCATTCGGAAACAGTAATGGACTTATCGAAGGATGGGAAAAAGATTTCGAAAGAATTGTCTCTGAGTGTGAAAGTCATATCAAGGATAAGACAAATAAGGCTTTGCTTGAAAAGATTACCCATGGAGACATTTCAGAAAGTAAGTATTTTTTAATTGAATTCTACTTATTTTCTTGTATCAACTAATTTTGTGTTGTCTGTAAATTTTTTGAAATGCTAATTCAACAAATAAAACATTTGAAAATATTTTTAAATGGTATAATCCTATAAAAGATTAGTAAAGTAAATCTTTAGGTGATTAAGCCGTAAATAATTGAAAAATATTAGGTACTATCTCTTGCAGTGTGTAGTATCTAAGTAAAAATAAGCAGATTAACATGTAGCAATTTTTTTCAGGTTAAATTAAAATATTTCCTTAAAAAATAATATCCAACAAAAAGTAATATACAACTACAGTTGTTGTTGATCCCAAACCCCTTTTTACAGCGCGTCATTAATTTTGCTGGCATATAATGATTTTAAGAATGTCATTACACGATATTTTAGTTAAATATTTATATTTATATTTTAAATAGACAGTTGTCAGAATATTTATATTTATGTTTATATAAATATCAATAGTTATATAAATTTGCCAGAATATTAATATTTAAAATATTTTAAGGAAATAATAAATAAATAAAAATATCACTATACAATGTTCGAATATACTAATAAAACAACAAAATATTTATATTGACGTCGTTAACACGTTAACATTGTGATAGTACCGTCAAAATTGATTACTTGTGTTTCAAATTATCTTTATTCGCATCATTAGAGTATTTTAATTGCCAACCAGTTACATACAACCAGTTAGATACATCTATAAGTATGTCGCTTTTATATGGAAATATCCTTCTACGAATACATAATTTTCGTAGTTCTATGTATAATAATCACGGACGTACGTTTTTTTGTCATTTCGAGCTTAATGCGTTAGAGCGAATTCGACAAAGAATGACACACTGGAAAAAACGTTTGGGATCAACTGTGGGTACATAATTTAGATTTATTTTTTTATAATAGTAAAATAAAAATGTCAAACATGCAGTTCTTTGGGTACTACATGGCTATTTCGTACCGACAAACAAAATGGTTAAAAAAGATGGAAATGGAAAATCAAATGTAGTAAAATATACGATCAGGGATTCCCAGGAATCATTTTTATACGTAGGGAAGACTCAGCAAGAAGTCGAGGACCATATAAGATTTTTAAAGTCGAAGAAAACTGCCATTCAACCATTTATTTTTTGTGTTATGGATTAAATAATTAGACCCAGAGATATCTGTGTGTATTTTGACGAGATAAGGTATACATTTCTCAATATTTTAAGGGCAGTTAATTGAGAAAATAATACGCACTACATGCAGTTTTTGCTTAAGAACGTAGGCGCAAAATTTTGAGCCAATGCTTTTTAAATGCATTCATTTTTTCGGGTTCTGAGCAAACTCATAAGTATTTTTGAAAAATTTAAACGCACAATGGAATATTACATTATTACCGAGGACCGAAAGTCCCTGAATATTTTTGTAATTTTCATTTTAATGAGTTACAGGTATGAAAAAGAAGAGAACATTGAGTGTGATTTTTAATTTCTAATACCTCATTCAAACGAAAATTTTGTTTATTCTAAGGGACTTGTAATAATGTAATCTTTCATTCTGCGTTCAAATTTTTCAAAAATATTATATAAAATAAATATATAAATATATATATATATATATATATATATATATATATATATATATATATATATATATATATATATATATATATATATATATATATATATATATATATATATATATAAATATATAAAAGCACCGGCCCGAAATTTTCAGAAGTTTCAGAAGTTTTTAAATTTGGTTGATTTTGTATTAACTACGAAGAATAAATTTCTGTTATAGTTATTTAGATTTTTCCAAAAAACATAAAAATTTGTAGGTAATAAGTAAATACATGTCTTTTTTTCTTTAAACTTATACATATAGTCCGGGAGGTAGCGTCAAGTTTGACCGGAGCATTTTAGCATGGCTGTTTTTTATCTAATCAGTTGTTCCAAAGCTTATTAACACATGATATGTCAGCTGGCCCAAAACCAGCTTTTTAGACAAGAAAAGATAAAATATGAAAGTAGATGGATAAACCCTACAACTTATATGTCAAATATTTATCTCAGTACCTTACATCCATAATGGCCTAGTGGTTAGAATACCTGTCTCATGGCTTTCACTCAGGCGAGTCGGGTTCGATTCCCAGCGTCCGAAATCATTTTGTTTTTAAAATTGACATTTTGATTTGAAAAATAATTGTTTTTGTAATACTTTTTTTATATTGTCATATAAATGTCGTATAAATAATAAAAACAATTATTTTTCAAATCAAAATGTTAATTTTAAAAACACAAAGGATTTCAGACGCCGGGAATCGAAGACGACTCGCCTGGACGAGAGCCAGGAGCCACCACTAGGCCATTATGGATGTAAGGTACGGAGATAAATATTTGACATTATAAGTTGTAGGGTTTTTCCATATACTTTCAGATTTTATCTTTTCTTGCCTAAAAGTCCCGGAGTCGCGCCAGCTGACACACATTTTATCTACCAATACTATCTACCAAAATAAATTCATAGAATCCATGCTAAAATCGCCGTAAGAATTTGATACTACCTCCCAGACTAATACTTAATTAAAATTTAATAATCGGCAAAAATGTTTGCTTTAACCTATACTTATTTGTAATACTTAAAGGGAAAGGCGCAAAATGACGCCTGTCAAAATTTTCAATGTGTTTTAAATATATTCATTTCTTCGAATCCTGAGAAAACTAATACGTATTTTTGAAAAATTTAAACGCAGAATGAAAGATTACGTTATTACTAAGGGCCGAAAGTCTCTTAAAATAAATAAAAAGTTTTTTTGAATGAAATATTTTGAATTAAAAATCACACTAAAGCTTCTCTTTTATTTCACGCCTCTAACTTATTAAAATAAACATTTTAGAAGTTTTCAGGGACTTTTGGCCCTCAGTAATAATGCAATCTTTCATTGTGCGTTTAAATTTAAAAAATATTTATTAGTTTTATCAGTATTTGAAAAAAATTAATACATTTAAAACGCATTGAACATTTTGACAGGTGACATTTTGCCCCGATGCTCTTATGTAGATATTAAGTAGTCATTTGTTTTTTATTGAATATTTGTATGGTAACTCTGTGTACCTGTTTTTTAATTATATTAAAGTTTATAAAATTTATTTTGAATTTTATTTCCATCAGGAGTATTTTCAGCTTCCCCTTGCATGTAGCAGTTACAAAATATACATTATGGTGCAAAGGAAAATAATCAATTCGTTATTTCGTAAACCAGCGACTTTATTAAAAAGATCCCAAAACAGGTCCATTTTATTTTTAAATTATGATTTTCTTGATTATAAAGATATCATAATATTAGTGTCGTCAACCATCTGGGCTTGATGATGTAATCGATGTTTTTTTAATGAGAATAGGTGTCATGTGCTAGCTCATTTGAAAGGTTATTCAATTCTCTATACAATAATATAAACGTTAATAACATTATTTATACAGAGTATCCAAAAATATTTTATTTAATTAAAATAATTGACACAAAAAGAATAATGTATATATGTAGGTATATAATTTATTTGATTCAAAATACATTTTACTACCGAAGAAAAAAACATAAAAATTGTTTATTTGACCAATAAACATTGCATTTCGCAAATTGAATATTCAAGGCCACACACCTGCCTCTTGGAATTTGAACATTTAATTTAAGTGAAAAGCAATGTTTAAATATCAAATAAACATTTTTTATAAAATGTTTATTACACCATAATAAATAAACAATAATATGTATTTTGAATTACATAAAATACACATCTACATTCTCTTTTTTGTGTCAATTAATTTAATTAAAAAAATTTTTTCGATACCCTGTATAACTAATTATGTTAATGCTTATGTTTATACTACTGAATAGAAAATTTAATAGCCCTTCAGATGAACTAGCGCACGACTAGCGCGTAATACTTAAAGGGAAAGGCGCAAAATGACGCCTGTCAAAATTTTCAATGTGTTTTAAATATATTCATTTCTTCGAATCCTGAGAAAACTAATAAGTATTTTTGAAAAATTTAAACGCAGAATGAAAGATTACGTTAGTACTAAGGGCCGAAAGTCTCTTAAAATAAATAAAAAGTTTTTTTGAATGAAATATTTTGAATTAAAAATCACACTAAAGCTTCTCTTTTATTTCACGCCTCTAACTTATTAAAATAAACATTTTAGAAGTTTTCAGGGACTTTTGGCCCTCAGTAATAATGCAATCTTTCATTGTGCGTTTAAATTTAAAAAAATATTTATTAGTTTTATCAGTATTTGAAAAAAATTAATACATTTAAAACGCATTGAACATTTTGACAGGTGACATTTTGCCCCGATGCTCTTATGTAGATATTAAGTAGTCATTTGTTTTTTATTGAATATTTGTATGGTAACTCTGTGTACCTGTTTTTTAATTATATTAAAGTTTATAAAATTTATTTTGAATTTTATTTCCATCAGGAGTATTTTCAGCTTCCCCTTGCATGTAGCAGTTACAAAATATACATTATGGTGCAAAGGAAAATAATCAATTCGTTATTTCGTAAACCAGCGACTTTAATAAAAAGATCCCAAAACAGGTCCATTTTATTTTTAAATTATGATTTTCTTGATTATAAAGATATCATAATATTAGTGTCGTCAACCATCTGGGCTTGATGATGTAATCGATGTTTTTTTAATGAGAATAGGTGTCATGTGCTAGCTCATTTGAAAGGTTATTCAATTCTCTATACAATAATATAAACGTTAATAACATTATTTATACAGAGTATCCAAAAATATTTTATTTAATTAAAATAATTGACACAAAAAGAATAATGTATATATGTAGGTATATAATTTATTTGATTCAAAATACATTTTACTACCGAAGAAAAAAACATAAAAATTGTTTATTTGACCAATAAACATTGCATTTCGCAAATTGAATATTCAAGGCCACACACCTGCCTCTTGGAATTTGAACATTTAATTTAAGTGAAAAGCAATGTTTAAATATCAAATAAACATTTTTTATAAAATGTTTATTACACCATAATAAATAAACAATAATATGTATTTTGAATTACATAAAATACACATCTACATTCTCTTTTTTGCGTCAATTAATTTAATTAAAAAATTTTTTTCGATACCCTGTATAACTAATTATGTTAATGCTTATGTTTATACTACTGAATAGAAAATTTAATAGCCCTTCAGATGAACTAGCGCACGACTCGTAAAAAATCATCAATTACGTGATTACACGTTAATTCATAATATGGAAAATTTGCTATTATGAAAAGTTGTTTAGAATTAAAAATTATGTTTTAACGTGCAATTATATCATTCTAATTTAAATGTTGTGAATTATAAAGGTACTTTACTCTAGACTGAAATTCATATTTTTTTATACAGTGCTAGTCAAAAGTCCGTACCCCCCCTCGTATCTTTTGAACGGTTATACTTATAATAGTGGAATTTGGAGGGAGGAAATAAACGGATATAGGCTTCTTAACTAGTCATGACAGGTGACGTAATAGTGACAGATGACGTTACAGCACCACTATGACAGATAATTTTAAATGGGACCTTATGGCAAGTGATACCTCGTTTGAAAGGTATTGAAAATACCTATTCAGTTATACTATAATATTTTTGATGGTCTTAACAGCAAATATTGTAGTGATAGTAATCCAAACAGAAAGCCAATGTCAACTTTAAGCAAGTCAACTGAAAACTTAAAAGAAGGTTTAGAATATTTTTAAAAAATTAAAGTTTTTGAAAATCAAAAAGAGAGAAATAATATTTACTGTCTACACGGCTTTCAGTGGACCATTTTGTCAGTTTTATGTTTGTGGGAGGAACTTCAAAAATAATATAATGTGTCATATCTTTTAACATCTTTTCTGAACCAAAATCCTCTAGAAAATGTTTTCTCTATTGTGCGCAATAGAGTTAGTCTAGTGCGTTCATAAAAAAACATGTGCTTTTACTTAATAACAGGCGGTAGCTGGTTTGTCTTTAGTTTCATGCGTGGAAGAGAATGATGCTAGATCAAAAGTATGTGTTTTATCTCGTCAGGTATTAATGACGCACGGGTAAATAATCGTGGACTCAACTGAATGTTAAACTACACTATTGGCTTTAGTTTATATATACAGTAGATATTAACAAGTATTTTATAATATCAGGAAAACAATATCAGTATGTCTTAAAACCTTGGAATCATATGGAAACTTTTTTATTCAGTTTAGGGAAAAATGTATTATTGATAAAAACTTGCACGTCCTAAAACTCAAAATGAAAGAATCAGATGTCAAATATTATGAGTCGTATACCAAGTTTGTTAAAAAATATTAATTCTTCTCAAGAGTAATATACCTTCATTTTTAAAGTACTTTCATATAAATATGAACGTGGTTTTTAATTGTTCTCGACTTTTAATAATAAAATGTTTCGATATTGTCAATAATGAAAGTACTTCTTGAGAGCAAGAAATAATAAATATCTTAATTTTACTATCTTAGTTTGAAAATAATTAACATTCAAATATACTTATTTACTTTGTTTTGAAATATGATCTAATTAGTGATGTTTTAAACTTTCTAATCCTGTCCGTTTATCAGCTTTTACCTATTGTTCCTAGGCAGATGGCCCTCAACTATTTATATGTTGGAAATTCCCTGTCATTTTATCAAGATATATGTATACCAAATTTCATGCCAATCCAATGGATTCTTTAAAATTCGGAGGTTTTGCAATATTTTACCTGGGGGTGAATGGGTTAGATCTGGAAAGAAATTCTGTATATCAACTTCAAATAGTTTATTTCGCATTAGTTCTGAAAATATCATTCTTTTACAAATTGCAAAAAATAATTTACATGTGAATTATCACTGCTAATTTTATTATGTATTTTCTATTTTGTTGTTTTTTGTAGTGTATTAATAATTAAATAATTTTTAAGAAACCTCTTCACTATTTTTATTAATCAATTTTTAGCGTTTTATCTGAAGTAAAATCGGAATTCCAAAATAGAGATTACAATCGCGTTAAAATTATTTGTTAAAATGCTGAATACTACCCTTATATCGTTGTCTATTACGCCAGCCAAGCGACTCAAATTTATTTTTCAATCTTAACAAAAATTTCAATAAATGTTGCCACCGTCCAGCTAGTTAGTACTTAGACTTGAGGGGCAAAGAGATGTAAGTGGGCGGAGTTTAACACTGAATTCGGTTTTACCTAAAGGTGAGGTATCTATGTAGTTATTAATCAATGGTCTTAGTATGTGATCAAAGTAACTCATTTCTATTTCCTTCATAGTGGTGAATACTTTTTTTCTTTTTTCATCTGTGTTAGTGTTTCCCTGTTTGTTACGTGTTGTGTCCATGATATTTTCCTCATTTTTCGATAACACTACATCGTAACCTCTCAATATTCTCGTTCTAATTTCGACACACAGTTTTCCATTGCATAATACTGAATTAATTTTATAAGTGCTCTTGGCTTCTGGTCATCTCAATGTATCGTTGTATTTCAAGGCTGCGGTTCCATTGTTCATTTAGCTCACATCCCAAATACAGTCGAACCCGCTTATTAGAATACCTGTTATAAGAATATCCCGGTTTAAGGAATAGAAATTTGAGTTCCCGAAACGTTTCTATTAGCCACCTATGATCGGTTATTAGAATATCCCGGTTATAGGAATGTTTTTACTTGGCACGAAGGCTATTCCAATAAGCGGGTTCGACTGTAATTGTATCTGGGTACTTTCTCTTATGGTTTGTTAATTAAGTTATTATGTAGTTCTCTGTTAATAATCTTTATTGGTAAATTTCTGTAGGTATTTCATTTCATAAAGGATTTTTCAAAACAAAAGGACTATAATCCAAATATGCAAATCAGGCTAACTTGAATACCGTGATTTGCAAAAGGATTGGAATTTTGGAATTCCCTCTCTTAGTAATAGTTGGGAATTGCAAGGGACAATATGATAAGATAATCGCCCCGGATGGTTATGTGAAGATTTAATACAATTTAGTTTTCATTGAAAGCGCAATACTTATTACACCTGTTTTCATAGAAAGTAGATATTTTTGATCTTTCGGTATTATTAATACACAAGTTTTAATATAACTGTTTTCCTTTCATGAGAAAATAATACTTCTTGGTTGTAAATTAGTCTTAATTTATGTGTTATTAATCCAATCGAATTAATAAATTGTCAAATTTCCTTCTGTTGATTGTCTCGGCCGTTGAATGCTTGTGTTGTCGATGCATTTCGGTCTTCTGGTCTTTGGGTCTTGCCTCAGGTAGTTGCAGCGATGTCCGGTAGATGCGGCAAGAATGCATAGTGTAACAAGCCTCATTTAAAGACATGAGCTGTCATCATCCCATCGAACCGGAGCGTTTCCACCGCAGCCGGACCGATCTGTCACACTATGCGTTTTTACCGGATGCGGCGGAAACGCATCCGGTCAAAACGCATAATCTGACATCGGCCTAATATTCCGCCCAATTCGGTAATTGTCATGGATAATACTTCTTATCATTCACGACTCTTAACAAAAATACCCAATAGTAGTACTAAGAAAGATGACATTGTAACTTTTTTGCGAGATAAAAACATACCCCTTCCTAAAAGAGTCCCTTTAAAGAAAGATTTATTAAATATTGTAAAGTCCCACAATTTTAACAAAGAATACGTTCTTGATGAACTATGTAAGACACAACGGCACGCCATTTTACGCTTGCCACCTTATTACTGCATTTTTAATCCCATAGAAATGATTTGAGGCATAATAAAGTCGCGCTTAAGGAAATGCAATCAGTCACCGACATTGAGCGCAGTGTTGCTAGACAAGATACGCCAAGTAGTCAACGAGTTCGATAGTGACATGTGGAAGAATTGCATTCCCATGTTATCGATAAAGAAAATGAATACCCCATAATGGATCGTACAATCGCCATAATTGTTATTCGACCCAATTTGGACACTGCCTCTAGTTCTGATGATTACAGTTCTGATTAAAGATATAATAAATAGGTATGTATAGTTTAAGTAAAACATTTAGTAAAACACTTTAAGAAACGGTTCGTTTGGACCCATCCGTTTTTTACGCCCACGTAACCGGTTCGCAGCGATATTTACAAGTTTTGTGCAAAACGTTTAGTTCGGTAGTAGTGACTTATTGTATCGTGGGTAAAGTGATTACTATAATTTAATTATTTTGAATAGTGATACATATTTACAGGTTTAGTATTTTTAAAATAAATAAAAAAAGAGAGGGGACATGCTTACATTTTTTGCTGAATATTAAAATTTTTGAACTGTACAACTAAGTTATTTTTAAATTTAACTGTTTTTATAAAGTTCTTTTAGTATCAATAATTCTAACAATAACAAGAGTAATTACAAAAGCTATTCTATATCAGTTATTAATGCAAGCATGCGGTAAGAGGGAGTACCTGTAAGGTTAAATGTAAATAAAAAATGGTTAAAATTAATTTTAACACATACGATATGTCCTACAGTATATGCATAAGTAAAAAATAAATATTTTTAATTACCATAAAAACCAAGCCGCCGGACTATAGTGCTTAAGTGACCAATTTAAAATTGAATTTTCTACGGTTTACTAGTACTTAGGCATTGGAAAGTATATTATTTAAATAATGAGACGCTGGGGCAAACATACAAACTCTTTAATTCGATATAATTTCAGTCTATTTGAATATCCTATTATTATTCATTGACAGATATTTATGAAATTAAATTATTTTTGTTGCTAAATATGATATGTTGACAACTTTTTTATACAATATGTACTTTACGACCATTAATTTATGTACATTAAAATTGTCATTAGTCTGTTTCTCATTAATCTATAGTTCAATATAAAATAAATGATGCGCCCATGTCTCGTAACACGATATATTCCTTTAATGTTTACCGTCAACCACTTGGTTTGCCTGCTTCAACTGACAATATATACAGATTACTACGTTTTATGCATTCGAGGTTTATCAAATTATGAACTTGAAAAAATACTAAATAATATGTCCGACGAAGAAGATGAACGTGAATTTAGCGATGATTCAATTATAGATCGTAATTATGAACCTAATTCCGAAGAAATCTGATAATTCTGGAGACGAACTGTAAACTTTCGAAGAACGTAAGTTGATTTACTAAGTATTATATATTTTTGTACCCATTGTTATAATATTTGTAGTCGAAGATGAATACGTTGAAAATGTTTAACACTTTATTATTTTTAGCACTAAACACACAAGATAATGAGAATCATCAGAATATATCGACGTATAATGTTGGAATATCAATGACAGTAGATGATGATTGGACAGAACCAAAAGGCAATCAAGTACAATTGCCAACTTTTTCAATTGAAGTTGGTGTTATAGTCTGTTCGCTAAACTCAGACTCAACTTTCTAGATATTTTAGTCGGTAATTTTGCCAATTTTAGTAAAATTGGCAAAAAATAATTACTAAATAGTTAATAATCACTAAATAGTTAGTAATTTTGCCAATTTTTGCAAAATTGGCAAAAAACAAAAAAATTATCGACTAAAATATCTAGCCAGTTGCGTCTGAGTTTAGCGAACCGACTATAACAGTGATGTAGCAATGGGTTAACCAGAAGAGATCTTTTCCGCTATCGTTACGGATTCAATATTTGAAATGATAGCAAATCAGACAAACTTCTACGCTACGCAAACACTGATTAACACCGACACCCCTTCATCTTCTAGGTTACAGAACTGGAGTTAAATCAAGTATTAAATCAAGAAAACATCAATACAGTTATCGCATCAGATAAGGCATTCGAAATTCTTAAAACAAGACTAAACATGCAATGATACGTCAATTAGGAATGACAACACTTTTCTTGACTCTCTCAGTAGCCGAAGCTTTATAAGTTCAATTAGTAGCTATGTTAAGTAAAGTTATCGATAGCACAGAGCTGAGCCTTGAAGAAGCAAATCGGTTAACAAAACAGAAGAAATTCGAGTTGGTTTGCCAAGATCCTGTAATAACTAGTCGAAATTTTGGAAATCTTCGGGTAAAAGAGGGCTATTGGAGAGATGAATATCAATATGGAGGTTCACCTTACATCCACCGCCTCCTTTGGTCAACTAATGCTCCACAATTTGACGACCCAAAATCTGTGTCAAAACATATCGAAAACTTCATTAATGAAATATTAACAACATCAACGACAGTTTACCAAGAATCTAAAGACGATCCTACTCAAACATTTGACGAGGAAACCACAAATCTCGCCAGGAGATTACAAGCTCATAAACATATAGACGAAGCAACGAAGCATTAAACAACCTAGGAATTTTGTGCAGTAAAATGAATCGTCATGCAACTTTTTGCATTCGATTAGAGAGAGTGTCAGGCAACTTTGTGAACTAAATTCATCTAGGGCAAAAATTTTTGTGCATAAGAAAATGCATTTTAAAAGTGCATCTCGAAGAGGTGAAAATTAAAAATTTAGAACTCGGGCAATATTTAAGGAAATGAGTTGAATTTTTATAATCGGGGGTTTTGGGGATCGCTGAGCACGAATTTCATATCGGCGATGGTCTCCAAGGTACCTGGTGCCCACGGTGGAACTCGTCGCCTAGAGTTTTACGGTATAATCATTAAAAATCAGTCAATATCCATTACTCGGGGGGTTTTTGGGGTCGCCGGCCACGAATTTAGTGTTGGCGATGGTTTCCAAGACACCTGGTGCCCAGGGTGGAGCTCGTCGCCTGGAGTTTTATGTTATAATCATTCAAAATCAGTCAATAACCATTACTCTGGGGGTTTTGGGGGTCGCTGAACAAGAGTTTCATGTGGTCGATGGTCTCCAAGATACCTGGTGCCCAGGGTGGAGCTCGTGGTCTGGAGTATTATGTTATAATTATTCCAAATTATTTAAAACCATTACGCGGGAGGTTTTGGGGGTCGCTGAGCACGAATTTTATGACGTCGATGGTCTCCTGTGTACCTGGTGCCCAGGGTGGAACTCGTCGCCTGGAGTTTTATGTTATAATCATTCAAAATCAGTCAATAACCATTACCCTGAGGATTTTGGGGGTCGTTGAAAAATAATTTCATGTGTTAGATGGTCTCCAAGGTACCTGGTGCCCAAAGTGAAACTCGTCGTCTGGAGTTTTATGTTATTATTACAAATCATTTAAAACCATTACTCGGGGAGTTTTGTGGGTAGCTGGACATGAATTTCATGACGGTGATGGTCTCCAATGTACCGGTGCCCAGGGTGGAACTCATCGCCTGGAGTTTTATGGTATAATCATACAAAATCAGTCAACAATCATTACTATGAAGGTTTTAGGGGTCGCTGGGCACCAATTTCATGTTGGCGATGGTCTTCAAGGTAGGTATACAATAATCTGAAAAATACGTGTTAAATTAAATGTTAGTGCACGTATTCATAATCAATTTATTTGTATAATATAATGAAACAATTAATAAAAAAGTAAAATAAAATAAAAAAATATATTTACTTACTTGAAGTTACACAAATTTCTCTCTTCCGCAATTTCGAAAACCAAAATTATAAAACAGCGCAGCTGTAGACTGTAGATAATGAAAATTGCTTTAATACCAATCTTAAACGGCTTGATATTATAATAGTATTATTTATTCTGTAATTAACAAAACTAATAAGTATAAAATATATGACTTTTGCAAAACACCAACATTAAAAACTTACTTTGCTTTAAATACGGTATCACTTTTTAGATGTTTTTTATAATTAATTAAAATTTTTTAAAAGAACAGAACTACATAAAAGTGTAGCTTGGAGGTATTCACATAATAGGTATACTATGCTTTGTTTTTAAACCAGGAGCAGTAAAATAAAAAGACAGATTTACACCCAAGAAAGTCAATAGAAAAATCACCATATACATCTTCTTTTTTGGTTGATCATATCGACCTTCGACGGTAATCCATCAACATTATATTATACTAATACGTCGCTAAATAGGTCTAAACACCACTGTTTTTTATATAAAAGCAGACTAGAAATCAAAAAATTAAAATAATACCGCAGAAAACACAAAAAATCGCTGATATAACTTAATTACCCTTACCCACCCACCTTAAATATCCCACCCCCAGGCCCAACTTAGTTTTTCTAGTAAATCATTAGGTTTTTACACTGGATATGATGTACTGGCTATTATAAAGCGCTAGATTAAAAAAATTATCTAAAAATATATTTTGAAAATGACGCCCTACTTATGGGTTTCAGATCCTCTGACGACCGAGCGCCGCGAAACCTGAATATCGGTTGTCATTTTTTTCGAATTCTAACAAGTCTATGTGTGCTTAAATTGCAGATGTTTTGTTTAGTCTACAATCCATTCGTTGAAACTTGTCGGTACTTTAAGGAAAAGTAGAAAAACAATCCAAATGATGTAGAGGCCCAAAAATTAAATAAAGAACACCTTTACGCACAGGAGAGTAATACAGAAGTAGGTGTTTTAAAATGGCAGGATAAACGTGATATTCTTTGCCTAAGCACTATTCATACTGACAAACCACTAAATATACAAGAAGAGGAACAGACCTAGAAAATCCATCTCTTATAGTTGACTATAATTCATGTAAGTCATTCATACAGTGTGGTGGAATAATTGTTGCCCCCCCTGTTAACTTGTTTATTTTAAGAATATAAGCAAAACGCTCGGACAGGTGGATTTCTAAACTAACCATAGTATATTATAGCATCAACGTTTCGAACTTTACGCGATCCCTCTTCAGGTGACAGGCATAACTTTGATTTTTTAAACGGTAAAGTACATCATGTGATACCTCATTTAACAGCTTTTAAAATACTGATTTCAAAAATGTATAATACTTTAATCCTTTTTGAGATCGCAGGCCCAAAATTTCGGTCGAACTCTTTTTAAACGCATTTATTTTTTTCGAATTCTGAGAAAACTAATAAGTATTTTTGAAAAATTTAAACGCAGAATGAAAGATTAGATTATTACCGAGGGCTGACAGTCACTTAGAATAAACAAAAAGTTTATTTTGAGTGATATATTTGAAATTAAAAATCACACTAAATTTTCTCTTTTTTCCACCACTGTGACTTATTAAAATAAACATTATAGGAGTTCTCAGGCACTTTGGAACATCGAGAATACGGTAATCTTTCATTCTGCGTTTAAATTTTTCAAAAATATTTATTGGTTTTTTCAGGATTCGAAAAAAATGATTGCATTTAGAAAGAATTCGACCAAAATTTTTCGCCTACGCTCTCAAACAGGATTAAAGTATTATACATTTTTGAACTCAGTATTTTAAGAGCTTTTAAATGAGGTGTCACATGATGTACTTTCCCATTTAAAAAAATCAAAGTTATGGCTGTCACCTGAAGAAGGATCGCGTAAAGTTCGAAACGTTGATGCTATAATATACTAAGGTTAGTTTAAAAATAGACCTGTCCGAGCGTTTTGCTTATATTCTTAAAATAAACAAGTTATTTTAAGACAACAGGGGGGGGGGGCAACACTTATTCCACCGCACTGTAGATCTATCCGATCAGTTGAAATCATATTCTTCCCCTTTGTGTAAAGGGATTAAGTGGTATAGAAAACTTGCATTTGAAATATTACTTGGCTTAGCAGTAGTAAACGCTATTATAATAAACAAAACAGTGACAAATACCAAAATATCAATAACGGATTTTAGACAGAGCATTGCTCTAAGTATGTTACAAAGCGATAAAGTAGATGTCCGGAGAGTGCCGGAAAATGATAACACAAAGCATATTTCACATGAAGTTGCTTCAAAAGATCGTCGAAAATGTGTAGAATGTTACGCGAAAATAAGCGCTGAAGAAGGCAGAAGAACCGCTCAGAAGAAGGGACCAAAATCAAAATTTTCATGTGATGCATGTAATAAGTTTTGTTTGTTATGTTTTTTTGATGTTCACCATTATTCTGTATAATTGATAAAAACTGTTTGTATTATTTAATTAAAATAAAAATATTTTTTCATAAATCGTTATAAATTTTTTGAAAAATTTTTAATCATAGTAAAAACATAAATAGTGCCGAGCTCATTCCCTAGTATTGCCTGCCAGGCCCCTTTGTAAACACTTTCATATAGATAAATGTGTTTGGAAGCACTGAAGTTGGGTTACAGGCTTTGATGTTAACGATAGTAGTGAAGGTTGCCCTATCGATGTCGGGGCGTATACAAAGGGACAACAAAAGTCGGGTGTCATGGCGATTAACGTGTTAATGTATTTTAACGATATATGTTCAAATACAACACACGTTTAACATTGTTAAACACAACTTAAATATGTATTATATATTTAAGTTGTGTTTAACACACTTAATCAATATGTTTAAATAGTTTTGTCAAAAGTGACGCGTGAATTTTTGAATTAATATATTTAATAAAATAATGCTCGTTTTCTACTGCAGATGGTGCGAAATTATTGCAAACAGTCGAATCGACAATAATGGGCAATCGTATCAATGAGTGAAGTTATCAAAGCTGTAGTGGATGGTGAAATGGGCTATCGGAAAGCTTCCAAACAATTTAATGTTCCTAAGTCAACATTGGGAAGGCATGTTAAAAAAACAGTTGAAGATCCTCATCTAGAGTATTGTTCTTGTGTACGGTCTCCATCTTATAATATTTATATATCAAAAATCGAAACGGTCCAACACAAGTTCTTGAAATATGTAGCATATAAACTGGGTATACCTTTTGAGTTAAATTAAGTAAATTAACATCAAATTGAAACCCAACTTGACATTTTCTCATTGCGTAACCGACGAATAATTAAGATGAAGGTTTGCTTTATGGCATAGTTAATTCAACAGTTCTGTGTCCTCAACTACTTGAGCAGGTTGGTCTCCATGTACCTCTCCGTAGAACACGATTAAACCAAACTTTCTATGTTCCTATTCACAGAACCAACTATGCTTATAACAATCTCGAGCACTAAGATGAGCAAATATTCACCCTGACCTAGATTTTTTGCACCGAAAGCTGAATTCATATTTGGCCTAAGGCGTATGTTTATTTGAGTAGTTGTGGCATAGATAGTCATTGTTGTGATATGTAAATCTGTTTGTGATATTTATATTTTACTGTATTATTATTATAACAACTATTTTATTATATTTTGAAAGTATACTATTTTACATAAGTATATTGAAATATTATATTACAAAACTTGTAATCCTATTGGCACCAGCCTGTTGAAAATAAATAAATAAATAAAAAGATCCAAACTAAAGCATTAACAAAAAAAGGGGGAACACAATTTCAATGTGTGTTCTCTGAGGAATAAGAGGAGGAACTAGTCCAGTATTTGTTGAGAATGGAAAATAGATTGTTTGGGTTAACTTTTATAAATTTACGAACCTTAGCATTTCAGTTGTCTGAACGTAATCAGTTGAGTCATAAGTTTAATTCAAACAACAATATAGCTGGACAAGATTGGGTAAAAACCTTTTTTGCCAGGCATTTTTCCTTGACTATTCGAAAACCTGAGGCTATGTCTGGGACGAGAGCGATGGGGTTCAACAAAGTGGCAATAGACAAGTTTTTTACCTATTGGAAAAAATCTCTTCGATTTCATTAGACAGTTTAGAGGTAATTGGATGTGACGAAACAAATACCAATGTAGGAAGTAATGACGGAATTATTTCGTTGTTGGAGAAAACAATTGGGCGGCCCTTGCAGTGGTTTATTTGTCAATTGCACGCGAACTAACTTCCTTTGTGATATTTGCTAAAGCATGGCCCTCGTGCATTTCGCGGGCCTATTGGAGCGCTTTTACATAACTGCGAAAAGCTTCCGATTGTGGAGTTTTCTAGTATAGAATCAGAACTACCTGATATTACATCTGAGTTTGAGTTGAGTACGGATCAAAACTATTTACATCAAATATGTTCATCAGTAACAAACGGTAGTTGCTCCAAAGGTCTTTCCAAACGTGACGGTGACTCTGGAAAACTAGTTCATTCCCGTTGGTTAACTACTACTAACCGAATCCTTCGCTTGTATGTTAGTACTAAAAATACGACTAAGAATTTAGTTACATTGGCAACGTTTATAATTAAAGTTTACGCTCCCATGTGGCTTTTGATCAAAACAAAATCTTCCTGCGTTTATGGCGCACAACATATATTCAAGTATATTGACCTATACCATTACATATTTGTCCGAAGATTTAAAAAATGTTGTTTTCAAAGTAATTAATAAAAACGGGTTTTTTGGGCATCCTGAAAATATACTACTTTCTATGTTTTGGGATGAGCGCAAACATATAAGACAGCTAGCTTATCGCAGAATTTTAAAGTGTAGGACCGCAAGTGCCGGTAAATCAAATATTCGTAGTTTCGCAGTTCCAGAATTCAACTTTAAGGCTAAAAACTACTATAAACTAGTGGATTGTCAAACCATTTTATGGACTGAACCACCCATAACTGCTAACCGAATCTTTCGCTTGTATGTTAGTACTAAAAAGCCGACTAAGAATTTAGTTACATTGGCAACGTTTATAATGAAAGTTTACGCTCCCATGTGGTTTTTGATCAAAACAAAATCTTCCTGCGTTTATGGCGCACAAGATATATTCAAGTATAAATATATTCAAGTATATTGACCTATGCCATTATTTGTCCGAAGATTTAAAAAATGTTGTTTTCAAAGTATTTAATAAAAACGGGTTTTTGGACACCCTGAAAATATACTACTTTCTATGTTTTGGGATGAGCGCAAACATATAAGACAGCTAGATTATCGTAGAATTTTGAAGTGTAGGACCGCAAGTGCCAGTAAATCAAATATTCGTAGTTTCGCAGTTCCAGAATTCAACTTTAAGGCTAAAAACTACTATGAACGAGTGGATTGTCAAACCATCCTATGGACTGAACCACTCATAACTGCTCGATTGACGGATGCCCAGTTGAAAGAAATAGTAGAAGACCCAGAGAAATCAGAAATTTTTCATATAAAACAGTATTCTTCTCACACACAGGCCGTGGAAAGAGCAGTCAAAACGGTAACTGAAGCATCTCTTAGAGTTTGTGGATATGAAAGACGAGATGGGCTAATTAGAAACCAACTAGCTTCAAGATCTATCATGTCGACATTTGAAAGCAAGAAAGATTTTATTTCAAACCTGTAAATTGTTCACATACGTTAGTTTAAATTTATTGTAGTAATAATTAAAAAAATAATAAATACTTTGGTCTAGTTTACCATTTTAATTTATGGATGACTGGAATTGTTGTGAGTAGTACTGGAGGGTATCAAAAATCACTATTAAAGGGAAAATTGTATGGATACAAAGAAGATGTCATTAAAAGAATTTAACATCACTTCAAAATAAAGTATGTTTCTTAACTAAAATGGTTCAAAAATCATTTTCCGAAAAAAAAAATGTTAAAAAAATTTGGTGGCGATGGAGGGGATATCGTCACAACAAAACAAAAAACATTAAAAATATCTATATTCTAAATTACGACTTCCCCGCAGTCAGGCGTCATCATTTGCACAATTTTTTTTTTACCTATATACCACATATATACTGACGCTGTGGCGGTGGAGGGGATGCCGGCAAAAAAAAACAAAAAACATGAAACAATTATATATTCTATATTACAACTTTCCCGCAGTCAGGTGTCTTCATTTTCACAAAAAATTTTACACGTATACCGACGCTCCACCCTAATGTACATTTACATAAATAATGAACCAGATATTCAAAATTATAGGATTTGGTGGAAAAATGAGGAAAATTTAAATTCAGAAAATTTTTTAGACTTGCTACAAGAAGAGATTTTACCGAGAGTTGCAGAAATAGCTCCAAATGAAAAAGAAATTTGGTTTCAAATTTATGGATGCCATGCGCACAATAACTGCGAGGTTAAGGGGAAACAGTAGCGATCAACAGGAAGCGAAGACGCGTTTCAAGATTGCGGCTGTAATTTTGAATATTTTTTCGAGATATTTGGCACAGGTATTCGTAATATGATAAAGAATGGCAGTACAGAGCCCAATTTGTTAAATATATTAATATGTGGAAATTACTCTGTAATTAAATACAATATTAAAAAACGAGCCTGTACCGCCATTAAGAAGAACAAAAAAATACACTTTCTTCAAATAAACTTTTTTATCCGATGCCTAGATTTTGTGTCATTTTGGAACTACTAAAATTGTTTATTTCATAAGTAGTTCCAAAATGACATAAAATCTAGACATCGGATAAAAAAGTTTATTTGAAGAAAGTGAATTTTTTGTTCTTCTTAATGGCGGTACAGGCTCGTTTTTTTAATCATCATCATCATCATTGGCTCGACAGCCCTTTCTGGGTCTTGGCCTGTTCCAGGATTCTTCCCAACTCTGATCTGTTTCGTGCTTTTTTTCTCCAGTTTTTTATTTTTAAGGTTTTTATACCATTTTCTATTTGTTCTAAATATCTCAGCTTCGGTCTTCTTCTTGTTCTTTTTCCTACTGGCATCTGTTTGAATATTTTGTTTGGTATTTCGCCTTCTTCCATTCTTTCTACATGTCCCATCCAACGCAGCCGTCCTATTTTAATGAATGTTATGATATCCGGATCCTGGTATATTTCGTATAGTTCAAAGTTGTACCTTCTTCGCCAAATTCCATTTTCTTTTGTGCCCTTATATATGTGTCGCAAGATTTTTCTTTCAAAGGTGGCTAGCAATGTTTCCTCTCTTTTAGTGAGTGTCCGTTTTTTTAATATTGTATTTAATTACAGAGTAATTTCAACATATTAATATATTTTTCAAAATGGGCTCTGTACCGCCATTCCTTATTATATTACGAATAAGTGTGCCAAATATCTCGAAAAAATATTCAAAATTACAGCCGCAATCTTGGAACGCGTTTTTGCTACCTGTTGATCGCTACTGTTTCCTCTTAAGGAATTACTTAAAAACAGCTTTAATAGTAATTGTTTGATTGGACCTAACTATAACATTAAGTGGCCTCCGAGATCGGGAGATCTGTTTATTACAAACTGGTGAATTGTTTAAACATTTATTATAGTTTTGTATTTAGAAAATATCATAATTTATTTTTATTCATTGTTTAAATAATAAAAATTGCAATCACTATTGCCTGAATACAACATTATTGCGAGTTTTCGTCAACTAAGTAGATTTCATTTTTCGTCAACCAAGTACATATTTCAGATTCTGTCGGATCGAAAAAACTAATCCGCAAACTTCAAGATTTGGACGTTTATCGCAACAAAAACAATGGTGCCGGTGATGAGGCTGATGTTCAAACGTAAATATTTGTGTGTGTGTAAATTAGTGTACGGGAGTGCTGTGCCATAAGTATAAGTTTGGATTATAATACTATCAAGGTCTGTGCGTGAATTTTTATAAATAACATTTTTTGCATCACTACGTTAATAAAACTCATTTGTCTGAACTGAAAAATAATTCGTAACAGAGTTACCTATTTTTGGTATGTTTATATTAGTATGTGCTACTTATGTTGGGTTTATTTATTATTACTATTTTGGAACACCGTTAACTGCGCTATAAGGGACAGTGCGATCTGTTGCTTTATATTTCTTTTTGTATTGCAGTTTTTTTCTTTAAGACGTAAATAGAATTAAAAACCAAGTACTCTTTAGTTTTTCTTAATTCTTTTTCAGCTAAGCCCATTAAAATTGTGTATTTTGTGTGCCTGAATCACGCAACAAAGTGTTGATTGTAGTTTTATGTTCATAGAGTTTCTTACACCTTGTAACAATAAAGTTTTAGGTACTTAATGTTTCTCCATGAACCAAGATGTACAGAACAAAACAAAACCTTAGCTTATCATGATTTTTCATTTTTGTTATTCTTCAGTTGATTAGTAAAATTATATTATGAAATTTGCACATATTAATATTAGGTCATTACTCCTAAGCTTCAATGAGCTTTCAAATTTAATTTGTAATCAAGATTATGATGTAGTGCTAATAACAGAAACTTGGCTTTCGTCTAACATCGGTAGTAACACGGTAAAAATAGATGGTTATAATTTTTTTAGAGCGGATAGGCAAAGTAGAGGTGGTGGAGTAAGAAGAGTAGTGAAGAAATACATTATCTGCTCAAGTTATAAATTTTAGCTTTCAAATAAATCCAATTGTAGAGTACTTATTTCTTCAAATTTCAATTAATATGAAACAAATTGTGGTTGGTACGTTCTATAGACCGCCTAACTCAAATCCCAACTCTTTTATATCTGATTTTGATAATATTTTTTCATATATTTGTCCTGTTTTTGATCAAATCGTTATTTTGGAAGATTTAAATATAAATTGTTTCAATTTAAACTCCCCTATTTTAAACTGTTTTGAGTCTTATGGTTTACTGCAAATTCGTAATGAACCCACCTGCATAACTAAGACAACGAGTACACTTGATTCTGTTTTTGTAAATTGTCCGGACATTGTTGTTAATCAAGGTACTCGTCCTACAGATATTTCTGATCACAATCTTGTGTATCTAACGCTTAATCTTAAATCACATAAACCACCACCTAAATTCATAGAATATCGCTGCTTCAAAGATCTTAATTACCAACAATTTTATAATGATTTAATCGAACTTAACTGGAATAACATTTTTAGAATATCAGATATTGACAAAAAGATTGAATACTGTAACACATTATTAATTAAACTTTTTTATGTTCATGCCCCTTATACAAGATGTCGAGTAACAAAAAATAAAGCACCTTGGTTGACGGATGATATTAAACTTCTGCAAAAACAAAGATCAAAGGCGTTGCAAAAATAAAAAAAAAGTAATGATCAGGAAGACCGAAATAATTATAAGTTACTAAGAAATAGAGTTGTAGACTTAACCAGAATTACCAAAAACAACTACTTAGAAAATATATGTTGTGAAAAAAATTCAAACAAAACCTAGAATGCAATAAAAAATTTAAATGTTCGAATTAATAAAAATTACGATCTTCCCCCTAAATTAGCTGACCCCGAAGCTATCAATAAGTATTTTGAACAATATTTGTCCAATGCTTCTAATAAGGGTAAAAAGAAAGTACAGTTTTACCATAGTAACAAATTTAATAATAATCTAAATTTCGCTTTTTCGCTCACCTCACTGAATAGCATCAACTTGGCATTGCATTCCATTAAAACAAACTCTTGCGGAGTAGATAACATATCAGCTAAAATGCTTCAACTTTGTAGCCCCTTCATAGATATTTATATTCTCCATATAGTAAATTCTTGTATAGAAAAAAACATATTTGTCGCATTTATGAAAAATGGCTACTGGTAAACCATTAGCAAAAACAACAATCCTCAGACTTTCTCTGATTTAAGAATTATAAGTATACTTCCAGCCCTTTCCGAGGTGTTGGAAAGAATTCTATATGATCAAATAGATCTTTACTTTACAAACAATAAAATACTGTCTAACAAACAATGTGGATTCCGAAAAAACTATAGCTATGCTACTGCTTTGGTAACGGTTATGGATGAGATCCTAAAAGCTTCTGATAAAGGACAAATAAGTCTACTCGTTCTTTTAGATTTCTACAAAGCGTAGATTGGCGTAGATCATGAGTTGTTATGTTTAAAATTGCGATACTATGGGTTTCATGCAGAGTCTGTAAACATAATACAATCATTTTTATTAAATAAAATACAAAAAATATCTGTAGATAACAAACAATCTACACCAATTAATATTCTTTCAGGTGTACCCCAAGGGTCAATCCTTTCTCCATTACTGTTTTTAGTTTACACTACTGACATTATTAACTCTTTACAATACTGCAACATAGTTGCTTACGGGGACGACACTCAATTGTACCTGAGTTTTGATAAAAAAGATCTATTTAATGCTTTGGATAAAATTAATTCTGATCTTGAAATAATAAAAGAGCTCTCTGACGAACACAACTTAAAACTTAGTTCCACCAAATCAAAACTATTATGTATCGCAAATGAAGTCAACCGCCAACTTGTAAAAAACAATTCAAACATAAAAATTTATCATGTTTACCTTTCACAGCCTCAGCTAGAAACCTTGGAATTATATTTGACGAAAATCTAAGATTTCAGGAACATGTCAAAAACATTAACAAAAAAGCTTTTTCATCATTGGAACTAACTTTTATCAATCGTCACATTTTAAGTAAGGACTTAAAAAAAAAGCTTCTTTGTGAGAGCCTTGTCCTGTCTCATTACTCTTATGGTGATTTTATCTTTATGCCATGTCTACTGGAGGCGGAGAAGAGTAGGATTCAGAAAAGGCAAAACTCCTGTTGTAGATTGATTTACGGGATCAAAAAATATGACCACATTTCACATAAAATTAAAGAATGCGGTTGGCTTAATATGAAAAATAGAAGCACATAATATCATCTATAGTCCGTCCGCTATAACTTTTCCCATGCGGTACGATTCATTTTCAATCAAATTAAGTCAAAACAAAAAGTGAAACGTACGCCGATGTATATAGTATATAGTATACAGTATACAAAATATATATACACATCGACGTTCGTTTCAATTTATGTTTTGACTTAATTTGATTGAAAATGAATCGTACCGCATGGGAAAAGTTATAGCGGACGGACTATAGGTAGCTTTATTCATAAGTTACTTCTAATGCCAAACACCTCCACTATCCTTAAAAAAAAAAGGCGAGAACGAAAAACAGACCCAAAATGGACACCCCTGGACCAAAATGGATGGTTGACAAATAAATGGGCGAGTCATTTCCTAAACTTTAAGATGGGATTTGGCCCAATTTTCAATTCAGTCAGATTTAGAAAATCGAAAATTTCGTGTATACCTATATAGTTTCGTATGTAGGGGGGTTATGCGGCACTGGCGAGAACTACCGTTCTCTGGGATTTTTATTATAGATTAGTTGAAAAAAGATAACGCATAAAAGATTTTCTTTAGTCCTTAAACCGTAGATACCGTCACTTTTTGTTAAAACTCACCGACCTTGAGAATGACTGCATAATTAAAATAACAAAAAATACTCAAAACACATCAAATACTTTTTTCTAAAAGCTTATATTCTTTAACAATCAACAATTAATGTACCGTCCCAATTTAGCCAATCCACTGTCGTGCTCATATTTTTTTTAACCTAACCGTCCTTTGTGAGGCCAAACAGCAACTTTGCCGCGCCATTTGAGCTCCATTTTCATCATTAGTGCAAGGAAAATGGTTGGTCGGTTGATGATTTGACGGTTCAAGAAAAGTAAGCAATACGAGCTGAATTGCAAGTTGAATAAGAACGTTTAATGAGGATCGTAATTTATCAGTGCAGAGCTCAAGGGTATTCAGGTGAAAGGTTGTAATTGGATCCTAGCGGGGTAACGAAGAAAGGTAATTCATATGCGAGACGTGAGATTGAAAGACACTTTCACAATGCCACAACATAGATCGGGTTTGTTCGAAAGGAGTTTTACCTACAACGCAGTAAAGCTCTATAATTCAATTCCTCATAATATTAAACTATATTCAATTAATCAATTCAAGTATAAATTTCGTTCATATCTTCTTGATAAGCAATAACCTTGCTTAACAATAATGTTGTGCATTAAACTGCATGGACATGTCTTTGTTTGGGCTGTTTTAAAGGAATTCTTTTTCTCAATGATGAGTTTGAAAAAAATATATTTTTTTGAGTACTTGGTTAATATCTACTATTTTTTTTTTTTTAATTTACATTTCTTGTTTCTTAATTAGTTAGCTTAGGTTTATTTTTAGAATATCAATAGAATTGTAATTGTAAACAATAGAATTTATTGTTTACAAAGTAATATTTGGATGCCTCAGAAGTCAAACGGTGTCACATTCTCCATAAAAATGACTTATGAGATATAACACTTATTATATTATATATTATTATTTACTTGTTTGTATTTATGAATATGATACCCATATTATGATAAATAAGGACAGTTTATTGTTTTTAATAACTACTTATATTTCTGCAACTATTGTCAGAAACATCTTAATATCTCATTTTAAACACTTATTGACTTACAACCGATTGGCTTCTGAGACATCGATTTATTATTCAGTAGTAGTAGTATTTTCGTAAAATTTATTGTTTATAATTTAATCATAAAATAAAAGTACTGACAATTCAAATTGCCAAACATCTTACATCAATATGACAAAACGCAAAACATCATACACATCTTGCACTACGTGTGGCCTGACTTTTAGGGGTGGCCTCAAAAAGTATTATATTTTTGCAAAATTTTTGAGTACGTAATTTTAAAAATTGTTTTCGATACAGATTGCAGTCCTCTCCAAATAGTTTCCCATGACTTTTCATGTAAAGTAATTAGGGAAGCAGGAATTCAACAATTTAGAATTGTCGATTGAGTTTCCTATGGCCCATTTAGCGATTCACCACCCGGTATATAAAAAGCTAATACGCAAAGGTTAACGTTAATAACGTGTCAAGACGTAAATAACGAATAACGGTCTATTTGAACACATGCATCAAGAGAGTTATCGCAAATGTTTTGGGGCAGGGCTTAACGCTATTATGACAACCGACGCCACAGTGTACGATTTGACTAATCTAGGTGGACAAAAGGTATTTAAATTATAGTGTTAAAACTACGTTTAATCACTTCCTTTTGCAGATCGTATTGCAGATCTTTTAGAAACAATGGCCGAAACTACCTGAACCTTTTTCAGGTAGACGGTTGGTCACTCAGTATGACCGTTAACGCTAACGTGTGTACACGTATCGTCGTGTTCACTGCAATTTTAAGTGCTTTTTTATGGATTCGACATCTAGAGGTAATTATACATTTACTTGATAAACCAAATATAAACAAATATGTATTTGTAAATTTATAATACTCAATTCAAAATAGGTCATCAATTTTTTTATTTATTTGTCATACGTAACATTCATTTAGATATAATATATCTAGTAGTATATTATACTATGTTGTCAAGTGTAGTAAAGCTGTACTTATGGTCTTAAACTAATCTCTATTTAGTACACTTTCGTAATATTATTACTACTTTTTGCGATTTTTAACATATTTAATAAATAAAATATAAACAAATATGTATTTGTAAATATTATACTTAATACTCAATACAAAATAGGTCATCAAAATTATTTATTTATTTGTCATATGTCTCATTTATTTAGATATACTATGTTGTCAAGTGTAGTAAACCTGTATTTATGGTCTTAAACTAGTTTATATTTCATACACTTTCACGGGCGCCCATATAAAAATTTTTAGGGGGGCCAGACGTAAAGGTGTTACACATTATATTTTGTAAACTTTGGATATCCATATATAGTTTAAAGCACCCGAAAAGATAGAGGGGGCCACGGCCCCCGTTCCCATGGGCATGGGCGCCAATGTACACTTTCATAATATAATTACATACTATTTCTTGCGTTTTTTAACATACTTTATGTTTGCTCTTATAGGTGCTCAAATGAAGCGGAAATTATTATTTGAATTTTGGCGTTCTATACCGGCTGATGGTCGATTAAATGCAGTAATCAACTTTGTGAAGATGAGTTTCGATGATTTGGTTATTGATCGAGAACAAGAGAAGCAGTTAAAGGCGTTCTTAAAAATGAATGCGAAAAAATTTGAGTCAAATGGGTTCAGAAGCAAAGACGACTGGACTTGTTTTTAAATGAATGCGAACAATGGCTAAACAATTATTTAACTTTCGATATGCTGGCATTAGCAAATCAATCTCCAAAATGCTGTTATGTTGATGGAAGAAGTATCGTCAGCCTCACCAAAGCGTGCTTCCACATATAAGAAAGCAAGAAGAAATTTAGATGTCCAAATGAAACAAAGGCCTTACACACCTGAATAAGCTTTGGCCTTTTTTATAGCAAACAATTTTACTGTACAATCTTATAAGAATGTGCAACAAGAGGCAAAAGAAAGGGGTTTTAATGCATGATTACGTAGCAAAGCTAAAAGAGCAGTGTTATCCTCCAGTTGAAAATATTACAGTAACTGATATATCGGCGGAAGTAAGACTGGGTGCTCTACTGAATCATACAGCACTGAGAATATGTAAGAATATTCTAGGAGAAAGGTTAGACACTAACAAGCAAAATTATTCTTTAATCTATAAGTGGGGGTGTGATGGTTCATCAGGACATAGTTTGTATAAGCAACCGTTTGAGGATCCAGAGAGCACAGATGAGTATATGTTTATAATATCATTAGTTCCAATAAAACTTGTGAACAATCTACAAGAGACCATATGGCAAAATCCTCGGCCATCATCACCAACATCCTGTAGAGTACTCAAATTTATTTATAAGAAAGAAAGCGAAGCACTGATAAAAGATGAATGTAGAGCGATTGAAAATCAAATTCAAGAATTGGTTCCAACTCTTAGCCCGACCGCACATCAAAGAAACATGAAACGTAAATTACGTTTCATGGAAATAAACCACTGCTAAACAAATATACGTCCGGCCATTTATGAAACTCTCCGAAAATAAAAATGTGTCATTAGCATGAATCACACTCGTTTCATTGGTAGGCGGACTTTGAGATTTGTTTAGCAGTGTTTTAGTTTCATGAAACATGTTTTTCGTTTCATGTTTCATGTTTTTCGTTTCATGTTTCTTTGGTGTGCGGCTTGGCTTATAGAAGTCCGAGGCGTTACCATCACGGTCACGCATCAAATGATTCTAACAATGATTGATGGTAAAGTGTGTAATGTGTTAAGTGATAATAGATCAAGTCAAAGATGTTGGAATATTGGAATAAATTCGCAGAGAGTCTTATCAACTTACGTTACAGAAGGTTTCAACTCGTGGGGTAAAGCGTTAGAGAGATTCAAGGATCACGAAAAGTCAGAATTTCACAGACATTCGGCGCTATCATTGAGACAGAACGATCAAGGCGTGAACGTCGCAAATATGTTGTCAAAGTCTAAATTGAAAGACATGACCAATGCAAGAAAATGTCTTCTCACAATATTTTCCAGTATTAAATACTTGACTGTTCAGGGTATTGCCGTCAGAGGACACTTCGATAGTACATCAAACTTCAATAATCTGCTTCATTTAAGAGCTGACGATATTCCAGAACTGCAATCTTGGTTGGGCAGAACAGGATATAAATGGTTATCTCATGATATTTCGAATGAAGTAATGTCCATTTTATCGAATGCTGTTCAGAGAATTATTCATGATCGTGTCCGTTCGCAAGAATTTTTTTCAATAATTGCTGACGAAACATCAGACATTTCAGTGAGCGAACAAATGTCTTTCTGCTTGAGAAGCGTGAATGCTTCCTTGGGAGTTGAAGAATATTTCATCGGTGTGCACGAGACTGAATCCACAACTGCAGATGTTCTCTATAACATGATTAGAGATGTTTTATTACGTTGTCGATTGGAGATTGGCAATTGTCGCGGACAGTGCTACGACGGCGCAGCGAATATGAGTGGATGTGTCAATGGTGTTCAAAAAAAAATCTTCTCGATGAGCCACGTGCTATATATGTGCACTGTCACGCTCATAGAGTGAATCTAGTCGTTCAAGATTTCTTACAGAAAATCTTACATGTCCGTGAGTTCCTCTCTGATATAAAGGACATTATCACTTTCATTCGAGATTCTTCGAAAAGACTCAGCCATTTCAAGCTATTTCAAGGCTCAGATAAATCTCCAGCTCTTCGCCCATTTTGTCCCACTCGCTGGTGTGTGAGAGTTGAATCTTCGAAGAGTTTATTAAAAAATTACGAGAATATAAGTGAATTCCTGGAACAGCAGAAATCGCAGCCAAGCTATGGAGGATCAAAAGCTAGTGAATTCCTCAACAAAATTTCGGATTTCGGATTTATTTCCTTCTTAAGTCTATAATACTTATATTCGAAAGAATAGAGACATTGAACACGATCCTGCAAGGACAAGCACTTGATTTTAATAAAGCAACCAAACAAGTAGAAACTGTGAAAACGTCTTTGCTTTCGATTCGCAATGCAGGCAGGTATGATGAATTGTGGAACAATGTTACAACAGAGTCTGAGCAATTGGATTTGAACGAACTAATATTGCCCAAAAGAAGGAAGGTCTCAAGGAAAGTAGATGACATGAGACAATCCGAATAGAATTTTGACGATGTTAAACAATTTTACCGCCAGATGTACTATGAAATTGTTGACATGACAGTGACTAGCTTGACGAAAATATTTGAGGGGGATACATTGAAGTATCTCAGAAAAGTTAAGGCATTTGCGCTGGATAAAGCGGAAAATGCAAATTATGTGACATCCTTTTATAAAGAAGACTTCGATGGCGATAGATTGGCCCTTCATAAAAACATGTTCTTGGATATTACATCACAGCGAAATGTCGAACTTGAATCTATACAGGATATAGTGACATATCTGAGGAGTCATAGCGAGCTTTATATTTTACCTGAATATTTAAAATTCATAAAGTTGTTGCTGGTAATACCAGTCTCATCATGTACGGCCGAAGGATCTTTCTCGTCATTGAGAAGATTGAAATCATTTTTAAGATCAACAATGAGCCAGAAGAGATTAAATGATGTAATGATGCTGAATGTTCATGGTGACATGGTGGAAAATCTCGATTTGGAACAACTGCAATGAGTTTATCAAACGGTCCTCTGTTAGGATGAACTCTTTCTCATTGTTCGATCCTGGAGAAAAATGAAATATAATGTTTTACAGCCGTTGTCTGTTGTCTTATCATGTTCTATTGACTAATGGCAGTTTTATATGTATTAATTTTTTTTATTAGTGTAATGTTGATCATGTCGTGTTGTATGTTTTTCGTAGATATAGGATATAGGTATGTTTATCAGTCTATCTATCTTCATATTTTTAATTCAATAAACGTTAATAAATTAGTCTAATATGTTTATTTTCCTGAAAAATTTAGCTACCCAGCCCACCCTACCTTTTTCAGCACAAAGACAAAAACTTTGACAATCGAAGGTGAGGTGCACCGGACGGAATTTCTAAAAGTCGGCGCCGCTGCTAATGACGTCATCCATCTGGGCGTGATGACGTAATCGATTTTTTTAAATGAAAGAAGGGGTCGTATGATAGCTCATTTGAAAGGTTATTTCATTATCTATTCAATAATATAAACGTTAACATAATTATTTATACGGGGTATCCCAAAAACTTTTTTTTATTAAATTAATTGAGACAAGAATAATGTATGTAATTCATTTATTTCAAAATACATTTAAGTGCTGCCAGGAAAGAAAAAGAAATGTTTACTTGACAAATAAACATTGTTTTTCGCTTAAATTCAATGTTAAAACTACCACCCACCTATCTCTTAGCAGTTTGAACATTGAATTTACGCGAAAAGCAATGTTTATTTGTGAAATAATCATTATTACCTGTTTTTCTGACAGCAGTAAAATGTCTTGTGAATTGAATAAATTGCTTACATTCTTCTTTTTGTGTAAATTAATTTAATAATTTTTTTTGTAAACCCTGTATAAATATTTATGTTAATGTTTATATTGCTGAATAGAGAATTAAATACCCTTCAAATGATCTATTAAACAACCCCTACTCTGGTTTAAAAAATCATCGATTACGTCATTACGCCAAGATGGATGACGTCACATGTATGATATATGTGCCAAAAAGTGATAATTTAAAAATAAAAATCTACCTTTCTCAGGATTTCTCTCCAAATTCGCCCATACTCGAGATAATGAATTTATTCCAACTCAAACGTTCTCACTGTATTTTTGTTAAATTAATCAAGAAAGCCTTAAAAGCTTAAAGCAGCAATAAAAATAAATGTAACAAAAATTTCACGATAAAAATATATAAAAATATCAATTAACTAATTAATATTATTTGCATTAGATGTTCGAATTATAGTCCGCCGGTTGCAACACACATTTCGAATCATGTCAGAAGATTTCTAATACACTGTAATGCATAAGTTAGGGATATAGAAAATGTATGATCATTTTCATAGTTGATTTGTTCGTGAACGTATTAACGGATTCCTCTAATTTTTTTATTATTATTTTAGATATTTCTTTAGTATTTACACAGTTGTGCAAATATTTACTCAAACTTCTTTTTTGTACTTATACCGGGCGGAAGAAAAGAAATGCTTTTCTTATGTTAAGTTTGAAACACTCTGTAGGGAGGACGAGGCACATATCTAAGTACACATCGTAATCATATTGTAGTCTTATATTTTGTGAACATTTTGTTTTTTGATTCTCCTTAATATCTTTAGAAACAAAGAACATAACAAAGAAAATAGGTGGCTTTACTCTTTAACATTTGTTTAAAGTGAAACAAAACTAAATTAACAATAAAAATAACAGTTAACAAAGCTTTAAAAACAGAAAGGCACATAACGTAAACAGATCTTATCGACACCTATAAGAGTTATTTGTCGACCAGGTAACCGGTATGCACAGGGTACATAAGAGACACGATATTGCCAAACAGTATGGAAGAAACTCATATATTAAAAACATTTCTAGTGAAAACCAACAAAAACTAGGATTTTCTAACGGTACACGATATAGAAAACCAAATTATATTTTCCTGCAACAGCAATTTACAAATTTTAGCAGATTTGGACACCATTTATGTATATAGATGAAACTTTTGAATATTGTCCAAAGTTCTTTAAGCAAATTTCTCCATCCACGGTCTAAAAGAAGATCATGATATACCTTTGGTTTTCTTATTGCCAAATAAAAACATACATAGACACTGGCACTTAAATACCTTACAGAACAAATTAGCAAATGCAATAAAAAACTCGCTTTGAACCGTTTTACATGTCCGCTCATATGGGATCAGGGATAGGACCAACTACAAAGACACTGGGGGGTAGAAATGGGGCTAAAGTAGAAGGGGCAGACACATAAAGCTTCTCTGCAAACGGCGCATCAGTTTGTTGTTCGGAGAGCCTGATTCGTGGATCCGTTAGGGAGATGACTCGTTTTAAAGATGACTAACTACCATAACCAAATAGACAAAGGATACTTACACAGACTTGAGGACTTTTCTACTATTTAAAAATGGACGCCGTTTGAAATAAATCCTCAAATTCACATATTGGGTACTTACTGGACACATTATCGAAACCTTAATTCTATAACTAGGTAACTCGACTTTTTTGCGATTCTGAGATATCCATTTTAAGACATCGGCCTTACAATAATGTATCGAATGCTATAAGTAGATATATGATATTGTCCCTAGTTCATTAGGTATGGCATTTTGTTTGAAAGTAGGTATCTGTTATATGAGCCATTCTTTGAAAACTACAACTTGATATGTACAGATATCTACTATTCAGCACTAACGCCAAACGAAAACATTTATAGATAACTCTAGTTATCTACTTTTAGAAAAATATATTGGTGTAAAAATATTTCTGCTTGTTGAACCAAAACTAGATAAGTGACTAGTGAGAATAAAAAAAACATTAACTACACCGTAATTCTACCTTTAGATTTTTTAAATATACAAAATGCATTATTGCAACCATGCACATTAGTGTTTAATACCGATGTAAAACTAACTAGGTCAATGAACAATTTATGATAATACTATTTTTTGTTAAAATATAACCTGGCAACAACGTATCATTAATAACCTCATTTGTGTTTGGTTTTTCATCTGTCATTTACGCGTATGCTGGCCTTAATAAGCAGAATTTGATTGGCAATTAGTGAATTAATGTGAAAATTTAAAAAGCAATTGTAAGAATACAGTGTAATTACAATATGAATACCAGAGGAACATTTATAAGTAGCAGCAGAACCAAGTTATTAGTGCACCGTGCGTTAGAAGTCGGTAAGTTATTTGAGTGTCTTTATTCTTCATTCTGTTACTGGGAAACCGAATTTTGTAACCTTAAAACCAATACTACTTAAATATTAGTAAAATCATTTATATTGTGTTTTTAAAAGGGAGTCAGAAATACACATAAATTATAAGTATAAGTGAAATTTAATAAAAAATTTTCTTCTTGGTAAAAGGTATTAGTTTAAAAAGCCCTAAAGGGCTACAAACATATGAACAAAACGTTTTCGCTCTGTAACAAGAGCATCATCAGTGTTACCTAAAATAAGTATAACCACATTAATTAAAGCAAATGTTAAAGTTAAAATGATGACCAAGCTAAAAGGACAGTTTGGTTATACTTACAAGAACATGGTGAGCCAACCAAAAAATACAAAGGTCAAAGCCTTTCAAAAAACAGACAAAAGTCTTATATAACAGATAACATCGCAAATTCCAAAGGATGGATAAAATTCCTAAGGATAAGGCCCTATGGCAACATATGACTCCCACACGTTGTAAGTGGGTCAAAAGGTAACTAGGTCATTCTGTTATGAGAGGTGGCAGGCAACTAATAGATGAGACTTCAAAAGCGAATCTGTCTGATGCCAGGACGACAATTGTCAATGATTGAAGTTTTATGAAATTTTGGTTACGCAGCTACTAAATTTAAAGTTATTTATGGTACAAGCAATGATAACAGCTAACATCAGTGTGTGTTGGAATTATAAAATTACAAGAACTTATTGCGAATAAATTATCTAAGATTTATAAAATAATGGGCGAATTTGAAATTCCAAAATCATCAATTAGGTGTTTATAAATTGATGAAGTGAAGATAGGCAAACCAAAATACAGGTAGCGTGTTTTACGGTTTGTGTTAAAATTAGATAAATAATATGTATTTGTGAACCAACACAAATGATGGTTGATAAAAAGGCTGCATGAAGATGAGACAAGTGAATAGGGGTTGAGATATCAAATGCTGAGGAATTGCAGAAAAACTTTTTAAAGTTAGTAGGATATGGATGGATTCATCAACACCAATTTAGATGACTGAAAAGATTGTTTGAAAGCTTAGTCCGAATTTCTTTATTCTGTCCTTTTATGTAAAATAACATCTAGGGCAAAGAACAATTAATAAAATTGGATAAAAGTATAGTATAAGTATACATATATGAGGTCGCATTGTTGCCAAACGACATTCTATTTCCTGAAAATTAAGATGCTATTTTGCTTTATTTATAGGTGAAATAAGTGGTAAACTTTCAAAGCCGAGTACTTCAGCAACAAATCCTGATCAATCAAGCGGTGCAGATTTGACTTTAGAGGAAACTACTAAAAAGGCTGAACCGGTGTCGGCTTTTCATGACGAGAGTGATTTAGATGACCGGTTATCTACGTCAGACCCGTATTCTAGTGGCGATAATTATGTGCCTTCTGAAGGTAATTATTATTCGTCGCAATAACCGCAATATGTCGTAACCCAATTTTTTTTTTGATTACTGATAATTTTAATTCTGTTGTTAAAGACACATGTTGCTGCAAAATATCGTAAGCCCTAGAATGTTCCTTATTTTTCTATTAATATTTAAGTAATACGTCGGAAGTCACAATGCATTTAAATTACCAGCGTAATTTGTCCAAAAGCACAATTAATATTTAAGTAATACGTCGGAAGCGACAATGCGCTTAAATTAAATGCGCACAAAACCGTTAAAATATATGTGGCTTACGACAGATTGCAACAACGTGACAACGTAGTATTATTTTCACAGTTGAAGTAAACCTACAACACTCTGTAAAAGTTTATTTTTTATTGTTTATTTAGTAATTAATACTAAATACAGTATTCAAAGTATTGTGTAGCTCTTCTAATATTAAGGTAAGTACAAAACAGTCTGATAATTAGCAACTGGGCGTGTAATTGCATCATTTTACTTTTCTAACCTATACTATAATCAAGATGCATTAGAAATAAACAAACCAGGACACGTTAAATGTTACTAGGAGCACTCCCGAATCATAATTTACAATGTATAAACTTTAGAAATCATGATTTGGGATTTACAGTGTATATAAATTGTAAATTATGTTTCGGGAGTGTTCCGAGTAGCACTTAACGTGTCTTGATTTGTTTATTTCTACTGCATCTTGATTGTAAATTTAGTATAACTTATAAGTTTAATTTTTTATTTTAGAGCAAAATGAATAGCTGAAGTTGACAGATACTTGCGTTATGTGATATGGAGGAAACCGTCATTCAATCGAACACTGAAAGCAATTTGGTATGTAGTATTAACTCTGTTATTTATCCTGTACAAAATCATTCACACAGTGAGTACCAAGTAGATGACCTAACAATTCCTTTTGATCTTGGTAACCAGGAAAATAAAGAAAATAATGGTTTTACTCTGACTCTTCCTAGTACAACCCATGCTGATGACCAGTTAAATTTTGCTATGTTGTTAGACCTTGATGATAATGTAATTGCATATTAAAAAAATGTGCAAGAGAACTTAGATTCTATTAACCTAACGAATGAAATAAAATTACTAGACACGGACGCTGTTAAAAACAATCAAACCATGTTTTTCTTAAATGACGGAATAGAAGTTGAGGAAATAGTGACAATTGAAAGTACATTTGTTACTCAAGAGAGCCATGGAGAATGTACAGATAGCTCTGATGAAAACATTGATGATAATGTAATTACCTGTTCAAAAAATCTACAAGAGAACTTAGAGATTGTTAACGCACAAAATGAAATACAATTAGTAGAGATGGACATAGTTAAAAATACGTCAGCCGATGAAAAAAATCAAACAGAGTTGGCCTTAAATGATGGAACACAACTCGAAGAAAGAGTGACAGTCGAAAGTACATCTGTTGCTCAAGAAAACCATGAAGTTACAGAGATCGACGAAGAAGTCATAAAAAGGAAAAGAAAACAAAGGGCTGTTAGATTTGAAAAATCAATAAAAAATTTAGATTAGAAGGTAAGGAATATATAGGCTACGAAAGAAAAGGAAAAATAGTAACCCATAACAAGCCAAAAACAAATAAGAGTATTGGACCCCGTTGTACGTCTGAATATTGTAAGAAACTCCAAAAATGTCACAAAATAAATGAGGATCAAAGGCTAGAAATTCTTCAACGATTCTGGGAGAAAACATCATGGGAACAAAGGCGAGTATACATAGCTAGCTTAGTAGAGACAATCCAACCCAAACGTTGATACACAACATCATATCATTCGAGACGAGGACAACCATTTATATAGGGTGAGGCAGATAAAAGGCCTATTAGAAATATCTCGAGAACTAAAGGTAACTGAATTATGAAAATGGGAATAATGAGGTTTTGAAGACTGATATATTTAATGAAAATATTTTCATCTACTTGGTACTTCCGGTTATACCGGAAGTTGCTTATAACTTCGTTTTTTTAAATGGGACACCCTGTATATTTTGACATTTTTGGTTTCTCCTCGATTTCTTCTTTCTTAAAATATAATGTTTTGTAACATAATACAGGGTAGGTTAAAAGATAATTACGTTTCCTTATTAATTTCGTAGCAATATTCACACCCTGTAGGATTGTAGTAGTTTGACATAATAAACTCTATTTATGTTCAAATGATTTTTAATATAGTCTACTATTGTTAACAATTATTAGTATAGCTAAATTTTTAATTTTAGTATACAGGGTGGGTCTAAACTCGAAATGAGTGTTTTCTAAGTTTTCTTAAATGGAACACCCTATATTTTAGTATTGTAAGGAAATGATATTTCATGGTAATTTTTTATTTCTTAAGCATTCCCTATACCTAAGTGCTTTAATTTGTGCTTAATTGTTAATCGCACCCACAATCTTAACTTCGATGGTATTTTGACAGTTCAACCATTATTGGCAATGTTAAGTATCAGTCTAGATTAATAAGTATTTATTTCCAAAAAATTATTTGTGATTGAATATTTTCACGGCCAACCTAATACAATTTCACATATTTTGTGTTGCAATTAATGTTTTGCTTGAATCACCAATAACTCACAAATTAAAGCAGTGAGGTATAGGGAGTGCGTAAGTAATTAAAATGTACCATAAAACAACATTCCATTACAATACTAAAATACAGGGTGTTCCATTTAAGAAAACTCAGAAAATACTGATTCCGAGTTTCGACCAACCCTGTATACTAAAACGAAAAATTTAACCATACCAATAATTCCTAACAATAGTAGACTATATTAAAAATCATTTGAACATAAATTGAGTTTATTATGTCAAACTACTACAAGCCTACAGGGTGTTAATATTGCTACGAAATTAATAAGAAAACGTAACTATCTTTTAACCTACCCTGTATAATATTGCAAAACCTTATATTTAAAGAACGAAGAAATCGAGGAGAATCCAAAAATGTAAAAATATACAGGGTGTCCCATTTAAAAAACGAAGTTACAATCAACTTCCGGTATAACCGGACGTAGCAAAGAGACCAAAATATTTTCATTAAATAGTTCACACCTCAAATCCCATGTATAACAATTTTCATGATTTTCTTACCTTTAGTTCTCGAGATATTTCTAATAGGCCCTTTATCTGCCTCACCCTGTATACACGCTTAAAGTGGATAATGAAAGATTTCCTGTGTGCAAAAAGATGTTTCTCTCAACTCTCTCTATTGGGGAGAGGTCTGTCCGTGATTGGATGATCAATAGTAAACACGGGATGGCTGAATCTCAAGAAGTCAAGAATTCACTTCGCAAAGTATCTAACAATAAACTGGAAGACAAAGGTATATTAGAAAATTTTTTAGACGATTTACCAAAGTTACCGTCGCATTATTCTAGAAAGAGCAATTCAAAATTTTTTGTAGAGCAATGTTTTCACTCTTTCTCAAAATTATACTCAGTGTACTGTGAACACGTTAAAAACAAAGGTAGAATACCCTTAAGTAAAACTAAGTTTTCAGTTGTTTTCAAAGATAAAAATATGTCATTACATACTATCCAAAAAGATAAATGTGACACTTGCACAAAATATGAAGTAGGAAATATTACCGAAGACGTCTGGAAGCAGCATGTAGATCGGACAAATCGAGCTAGAGAAGAACTGGAGAAAGACAAAGTAGATGCTGTTAACAAAAAAACTAGACTTATTCAAATGGATTTACAGGCTGTTAAGGTGGCCCCTTCAATACAATCAAGCTCAGCATACTTTAAAACAAAATTATGTTGCCATAACCTGACTGTGTATGATATCGCCACTAAATATACGGTATGTTTTTGGTTTAGCGAAACTGACACTGACTTAAAAGCATCGACATTTGCTACAATATTAATTCGTTACCTGCAAAACCACTACCAAGATGACGAAATTTTAATTTATTCCGATGGCTGCACGTATCAAAATAGAAATTGTATAATGGGAAATACTCTGTTAGATTTTGCGATAAATCATAAAAAAACCATAATTCAGAAATATCTCGAAGTTGGGCACACTCATATGGAGTGTGATTCTGTTCATGCGAATATTGCAAAGAAAGTTAAAAACAAGCCAATTTTTCTACCGAGCTTTTATTTGACAGCTACCGAAACTGCAAGATCTAAGCTTATGCCTTATCTTGCCAAGTGGATGAACTATGATGAATTTATTGACTATTCCGATTCATCAAAATATCGCTTCAAGTCACTTCGAGCAGGTACGAACAAAGTTGTTGACCTAAGAGCAATCAAATACACTCCAGGAGGGGAGGTACTTTACAAAACAAATTTTGATCACGAGTGGCAGATATTACCTCAAAGGATGATTCAAGTTGCAGCACCTATCACTTGGAACAAGCTTAATAAAGAACCAAGAAAAATATCTGCATAGAAATTCAAGCACTTACAGGAGCTTAAACCAGTCATTCTACTAGAATGACCATACTAGAATAACCAGTCAGTGTACTATTACATCGTTTATTATAATTTAGTAAATAAAAATTTTTCCTACAAACTACCAGTAGTTTTTATTAAACCAAATTTCATAACATAGGACTTACCTACTTTAGATATAATGAGATTAAGGCAGAATGAATGGTGAAATGTGAAACAGACAAATGCATGGCAATGGGGGAAGAAAATCCCCTTTAAATTATAAGAACAAAATAAGATCAATTTTAATTACTTTCGTCTGTTCTATATATTAAATAAATATAGCCCAATTATGTAATAATATGTCGTAATCCACAGAATTAGTCCAAATTGTAAAATTCAATATGTCATAAGCCACCGTTAACGAGAAAAAAATAATAGTACTAATTAAAACGTAATAAAACATTAATCTAGCAATGAAATAACTTCTCCTGTAAAATTAAGTGTTGGTAGGTTACGACGTAATGCGGTTATTGCGACGAATTTTAAATTACATTAAAATTAGCAATTCTTTTCAGGGTAGGTAAGATGTAGAAATTGATCGTATTAGATTACAATTACGATCTAAATTATACTCGTGTTCAAAGTTATTTGCAACGTTTGTTTATAAGGTGTCTGATCACAAAGCTCAAATTTTAACCATAAGTGTAGATAAAGCTGATGCTAATAATCAATATCATCTGGTTAGATCCTTTTGTCAAACTAACAAATTAAAATTTCTTGAGTATCTTCGTCAGTGCGACTTTAATGATGTATATGAAATATCAGATGTGGAAGTAGCTTATAATGTTTTTAATGAAAAAATTGGTTCGGGCTTCGAATACGCGTTTCCGACTAAACGTAAAAAAATACATAACAAAAGAAATTTTAATTGGTGGTTAACTCCCGGAATAAAAGTATCGTCAAAAAACAAAAGATACTTATTACAACTAAAAAAATATACGAATAATATTACCATAAAAAACTACATTAAAACGTATTGTCGATGGTTACAACAAATAATTAAAGAGGCAAAAAATAAGTACTTCCACGGTATAATCAACTCCTCAAATAATAAATCTAAAGCGACATGGGATTCAATTTCACATTTTAACAAAAGAAACATAACAGCTAAGAAAGATATATTTATTAAAAAAGGTGATACTGATATCACAAATCCAACTGAAGTTGCAGAAGAATTTAAATCTTATTTTCAACACATTGCATCAAGTATTATTCCTAATATCAAAAGTAAAAAATCTAGTGATAACTATTTGCAGAGTTTACCGGCAAATAATGTAAGTTCATTGTTTTTTGGACCTTTAATAGAAACTGATGTCAGGGAGTGCATTTTGTCACAAAAACCAAAGAAAACCGCGGGGCTTGACAAAATTCCAATTACCCTTGTAAAAGAAAATATTGATACCCTTTGTAGGCCTTTAGTTTTTCTTTTTAATTTGTCTCTTAAAAACGGAATATTTCATAAATGTTTTAAAAAATCGGTAGTTATTCCTGTACATAAAAAAGGTGATAGGTGTAATATAGAGAACTATCGCGGAGTGTCTCTATTACCGTCCCTTTCAAAACTATTAGAATGGGGCGTAAATAAACAGTTTTACACGGTGGATATTTCCAAAATGAGATGCGGTAGACCCATGAAAAACATGTGCAACGTACAGCAAAGTCCTCTGTATCCATCCAGAACAGCACTCACTGTTGCAAAAAAGAGACATGTTAGACTTATTACCTTACATACCTCCGATCTTTTATCACTACTACAGAAATCTGCCGACGCAGATAGCAACACGGTCTTCAACAGCTATTAATGAAGAAAATCGCCCTTCAGCTGACGAGAATATCTTTCTATCGTAATTATAAGTATATAAAGTTGTTCAAATAAATAATTCTTTGTATTACTGTGCTTTACTACAATATATGTATATGCAATATCACAGTTAGATATTTTTAAAATGCAGAAATTATTAACAATGACAATAATTAAACCTCATCCGAATAAATTTGTTCCATATTTTTAGGATAAGAAAAAATCAGTCATTTTAAAAATGGCACAAGTCCAATTTTATTTTTTAAAACACAACTTAAACTCAGTATTCAAGCAAGATTTCAATATTTTGTGTCATTGTTATAAAACTAAACATCTAATATTAAATAAAATCCAATTACGGTACATATGTGATATTTCTAGAGTTAACTATAACTGATTTCACTAACCTTCGATATCTCAGTTTCAACTGTTGTGGAGTTGGACCATTGTTATTCTGGGCGCCTCAAATGACGATGCTCCATGGCAGAAAGTTCATGACAGAAACAAAAGAAGAAGACAGTTGTTGGAATGGGTGCTGGATCTGTTCCAAAATATGTGGATCTACATGTGTATCGCATTGATCCTAGCGCCAATGTGACTGGAATGGAAAATCTTCTGAAAGCCCATTTTCCGGAGGTGCTTTGCGAGTCTATGGAGTCTCGCTACCGAAGTCTTTACTCATCATTTAAGGTCCGAATATATCAAAATAATTTCAATAAATCTATAGATCCAGCACTCTGGCCTAAAAACGCATGTGTGAACAATATTTTGTACCTTAGAGGTTCCAGAGGTAATGTTTAACCCTAAATTAATGTTATTAAATGTTCAAAGTATAAATAACCATAAAATATGTGACATTTTTGTGGATATTAATACATTTAAAAATATCGATACATTTTTGGCAAAAATCATGTTTTTCCATTAAACTAACGCTATTATTGTTTAGAAGGTACTGCCAAAGTGTAGTAAGCCTAGAATTACTTTAAACATAATATATTGTTTTGATTCTACTTATTTTTTATAATATGTAAGCATTTAAAAATTACACTTACCTTTATTTTTAATTATTATTACCTAATAACTCTTTGATTGGGCTAGCTCAAATTAATAAAATTATCTCAGAGTTTTACGTCATCCAATCGCAGAAATGCAAAACCAATACTCAGAAAAAACTCGTCGAAAAAATAAAAATAAAATATAACCGTATATTAAAGCAAAATTGATTATACCAAAGAATGGAACACACATTTTAATAATAGAATAAACTGTAAAATCAGACAATCCATGAAATGATTATGCAAATTAATGTAAACGAATATGAAAAATACCGCAAATTATTTTGAAATCGAAAGTCACCCAGTATAGATACAAACTGAATTATAACTGGTAAACAAAAGTCAATTTAAAAATCACGAAATGGTTTATGTAAAAGTTTATGTCCAATTTCACTGGAGTCTTTACGTAGAGGTCCATGCAACCAAAATCGTGGCAAACAGAGAATATTGACGGAGAGAATATTATATAAGTTTGGATACCTTGGTACAGCTGCTATCAGTTGACACTGAATTTACTGTTAAACTCAAAAAAAAACTTTTACTAAGTACTTTGTGTTTACGGGTGCCTATAAGTCTTTGATTAACGAAGACCGACACTTTTTTTCTTTTTTCACACAAACTGCTCCTATCAGCTATCTGAAATAGTCTGCGTCTCCTTCTTTTCTTGCCCTTCCTTCCATCTATCACATTCCTTCAGTTCCATTGGTCCCAACAAATATTCTTACTACGTCATATATCAACGCCTCCAAATTTCCCAGTCGTCAGTACTTCTACGACTTTCTCGGAAATTTAAAATGTCGACTTTTTCCAAATATTTCTCATAACTCCGAAAACAAAATGTCTTTGGTATACAAACGCTTTCGCCGCGAATTGTTCTTAGCAACTTTCTATTGAATCAAAACGCACTGGTAGCATGATAAACATTTGTCCAAAATTCATAGAATTATTTTACCATTATTAAAAGAGAAACTTATATCTAACAATACAATACTGATAATTTCAATCGGTACCTATTTTACAGGGTGAATCAAAAAATTAAATAATTTAAAAAAGAACTATTTTAACGTAATACAAACTGACAAAAATGTTAGACTTTCTTCTTCTTCCTCTCTGCCTTTCTTTATCTACGACAATATGTATAAGCTTACTACACTTTGGCAGTACCTTCTGAACAATAATAGCGTTAGTTTAATGGAAAAACATGATTTTCAAAAATGTTACTTACGTTACGTTGCCAAAAATGTTTCGATATAGAAAGCTTATGTCTAACAGAATTGTGGGAAACCATTGACTCTACTAATAATGTATACATTGATGGATTTACTATGAATAGTAGTTATTGTAGAAACTCTTCAGTAAGAGGAGGTGGTGTAGGAATATTCGTAAAGAGAAATGTAAACGCTCATAATATTAATGTTAAAAAATTCTGTTCTGATAAACATTCAGAGTTTTGTTGTTCTTTAATTAGGGATAAAAACAATAATATCTTTTACATATTGAATTGCTACCGATGTCAAACAATGACCAAACAAAACTACTGAATTGCTTATCTGCTTATAACATACATACTAATCTTGTCAAATGACCTACAAGAGTAACAAATACCAGCATAACAACAATTGATAATATTTTTGTAAATTTTTCTAATTTAGGTACATCATGTATGCTTGACAACACTGTGTCCGATCACAGAACTGTTCTAGTTGACCTTGAAATCGATATATCGACCATGCCTATGTCTTGTCAAAAGCGATATCTTTCTAAGAGTGGGATAGATAATTTTGTTATGAGTCTTATGCTGGAAGATTGGAATCATGTTTACGGTATACTTGATACTACAATTTGGCTTTTAATGTGTTTGTTGATATTTTTGGTATTATTTTAACATTAATTTTCCATTGCAAAATAAACGTATTATAAATAATCGTAAAAAATGGGTAAACACAGAAGTACGCTTACCTACTTAAAAAACTTGCATGTTTTATCTAGATCCTGTCCGTGTCTTCGTGAATATTACAAGTTAGAAAAAAAGAAACACCAGAAACTTTTATGTTCGACAAAGAAAAATTATTACCAGAATATTATTTCCTTATCAGATAATCCTACAAAAGTGCCTGGAGACTTGTTCCTGATGTGACTAATAATATTGACAATAATGGAAGGAAAAATATACATATGCCTAAAATCAGATGAAAATTGTGTAATAGAGGAATACCCTATTGTTGCTAACATGTTCAATGTTTTCTTTAAGAATGTTCTAATTGAAGTACGTTCTAAAATTCCCAGTCATCGAAATAGTACTTTAAGGAAACCGCCTTATAATGAAAATGAAAACTTTTTACAATTATGTCCTTACAATCCAAATGAGCTGAGTGAATTATTGATAGGAAAATTGAAATCTTCAAAATCGTGTGGATTTGATGAAATACCTCAATTTTTATTAAAAAAAATAATTCCATTCTCATACTATCACCTTTAACATTTCTAATAAACTTGTTCAAGACGTAGTGAGATGGACAAGAGCGCGACGACGCATGTGGAGAGACCACGTAGATCGGATGGACCCTGAACGTATGGCGCATTGGGCGAAAACACAGAAGCCCAACACCAAGCGACCCATAGGAAGACCCAAAAAACGATGGTACGAGAGTTGGAGCTCCGGATCGCAGCAAAGACTGTACCGTAGATTGGGGATACTTTGAACTCGGGGGTTATTTTGATCAAAACTTTAAAAATTAATTATATGCCTCAGGCGTGTGCGCTTAGCCACTGCCGATAACCGAATTTTGCCTAGTCGGCAGCAATGTTACTGTTATTTAGTATTTATGACCATTCGATACCGATACACACGCGTGTGCTAGAAGTACAAGCATTTTTTTTTGAGTATTGAGTTTAACATCAATTTTGTTAAGTGAAAAACTTCGTACATATCACGGTAAGTATATTGTTTATACAACGTATTCTTTCATGTAGTGATTAGAAGTACTTTGATCATGAATCTCACTGAAAATAACGTAAGCAGGTTATGGGAGTGATTAAGAGTACGGCGTGAAATTACTGGGGGAAACATTGATCAATACAATAGGCAACATTGATCGTGTGATCAATGTTACCCCAGACGATCCGTATAATCGTTTTTTCGAACAGATGAAAATATTAATCAAATAAATATTATTTAAACGTATTCTTTCTTGCAGGAAAATGCCCCGTAAGCATAAAAGATTACTTGGCAGCAGAAGTTACGCTGATTACCCTCCAGCAAATTTAGAAAGAGCCATTGAACGGGTAGTTGAAGGTACACTATCTATTAGAGAAGCATCAAGACAATATAAAATTCCCTTTGGTACCCTGTATAACAGATATAAAGGAAAACATATTGGCACCCCCGGACGTCCTACTATTTTTGCCAAAGGAGAGGAGGTAGCAATTTTAAAAGCAGCCGCTAAATGTGCTGACTGGAGCTTTCCTATATCTATTCAGGACCTACGAATGATGGCAAAATGGTATTTGGATCAACAAGGAAAAAACGTGGCTATATTTCAAAATAATCTGCCTGGTATTGACTGGGCATACAGCCTACTTAATAGGCATAAGGATTCGTTTGGGCAACGACTAGCAACAAATATTAAACGTGCTAGAGCTGCTGTTTCAAGAGTTACACTAGAAGAGTTTTATAATAACTTGGAGCCAGTAATTAAAGATTTGCCCAGTTCCAACATTTTCAACTATGACGAATCTAATTTGTCAGACGATCCAGGGAAAAACGTTGCATATACAAAAGAGGCATTAAGTACCCCGAAAAAGTGATGAATCACTCCAAAAGTTGTACCACTATTATGGTATGTGCTGCTGCAGACGGAACTCTTCTCCCTCCCTACGTCATTTATAAAAGCATTCACCTGTATGATACGTGGAAGGAAAATGGACCGCGTGGTTTACCTTGCTGCGATAAACCATGCTGCAACCAAGGGACGAGGTATAATCGTACTCAAAGTGGATGGATAGATGGCGTAACTTTTAGAGACTGGTTCACAACTTGCTTTTTACCCCATTCACGACGTTTACAAGGAAGAAAAGCTTTGATAGGAGATAATTTGTCGTCACACATGGATGTTGAAGTTCTTAAGATGTGTGCTGAACATGAAATTGACTTCATATGCTTAGTTCCAAATTCTACCCATTTGTGCCAACCACTGGACGTGGGCTTTTTCAGGCCAATGAAACAGGCTTGGAGGACGACGTTAACGGATTGGAAATTACAAAATTTGCGACTAAGTACAGTTCCAAAAGATATGTTTTCATCTCTTTTAAGGAAAACATTAAAAACTCTTGACGAAGTCACTCCTCGAGTTTCGAAAGGTGGTCCATCCCAACAAACGGATAAAATTGCGTCAGCAGTAAAGCGAAACTTAATTATCTCCTTTCGTTCTACTGGTATTTATCCGTTTTGCCCGGGTGAAGTTTATCAGAAATTGCCAACAGATGACGCTCCACAAGATCCCACGGACGCCGTTGAAAATGCATTAACTGCACTTCTAAAGGAGCAAAGATTTGGAGGACCAGAGAGACCAAAAACAAGAAAAAAGAAACTAGATGTAGCTCCCGGAGCTAGTGTGTCAACAGCAATAATTGAGCAGCAATCAGAAGATAGTTCAGATAAAGAAAGCCACATATCACAGTCAGATGAATCCGAGTCCGAAAATGAATCAGACTTGTTAGAAAATGAAGAAAACTACGAAGTGCAGTCTGAAGTAGATAAGGTTCAAGCAGGTAGATATATTTTAGCAAAATTCTTATCTCAGAGAGGAAAAAAACTTATATCAATGTCTGTAAAATTTTGGAGGTAGAGCCGGAAGTAATAGTCATAGACTATAAATCCATAAAACCCAGCAAGACAGAATTTAAGATGATTGATGCCGACATATCCCAAATTAGTAAGGAGGATATAGTTGAATTTTTACCAAATCCCGCATCTATAGAGTGTTTAGATGGAAGCACCAAATGCATTTTTAAAAAAGACATTAAAGTAGTTGAAGTTTAGTTTAATTTGAAACACGTTAACATACCTTATTTTTCTGTAAAATTCGTAGTTTTTAAGTTGTTGAAGTGCAGTTTCATTTCATTATCATCAAATACATTATTTTCTGTAAGTTTCATAATTTTTTTTTACCCTAAAAAGTCATAATAAAATAAGATTTGTCAAAATATGTTTTCAAAGTGAATAACATTGGGGATACTTTCATATTAAACTAAAATTACATGTGTGATCAAAATATCCCCATCTACAGTATATCTTTGATCAGGTCCTTTAAATTTTTTTTCTTGAAAAGTATCAAACATTTAGTGTTAATATTTATTGTGTGTCTTGATAAACGAAACCCGATTATTACTGATTTTTTTAGTCGATTTTAACTCTTAGATAAAAGTTTTGTTTAACATTAAAATTTAAAAATGATCAATGTATCCCCATTCTACGGTAACAGAAGAAACAGGACATAGTCCTATAACAACAAGAAGAAGAAGAATAAACTTGTCTTTTTGCAATGGTATTTTCTCTGACTATCTGTACATAAGAAAGGTGATCCAAAGGATATTGGTAATTATCGACCAATAACCGTCCCTTCATTGTTTTCGAAAATATTCGAATACTGTTATCTTAAAAGATTACACTCTTATTTATTGGAGAACGGTATAGTTAGTAAATATCAGCATGGCTTTCAGGCAGAAAAGTCTACAAATATAGCATTTCATTCATTTTATGATGCGGATTTGATACTTTAACTAACTATATTGATGCAGATGAATGCCCTGTCGGGATTTTTTGTCATCTCAAAAGGGCATTGACTGTGTCGATCATACCTTCCTCATTAGTAAATTAGGAAATATTGGAATAAAAGATCTCTCTCTAAAATGGATAGAATCCTACCTATCAGAATGTCGTCAGTATGTCTCCTTAACAGATTTATCCCAACAATCAGTAAATATTTACAAATCAGATTACATTTACATTCATATGGGTGTTCCGCAAGGATCTGTAATTGGCCCAATATTATTTCTTATTTACTTAAATGATATTGTCGTAATAACTTCCGCTGTACAGTTTACACTTTATGCATATGATACTTCAATACTTATATCAGATAAATCACATATATCTCTTGAAAATAAATGTAACGAACGCTTGTGTGATCTTAGTTATTGGTTTTCCTCAAATTACTTACATCTTAATGCGGATAAAACGCATGCTATTCATTTCCACAATAGACAGAAACGTCTGTTAGATATCGAACTATCAATATATTCTAAACAAATTGAAAAAGTTCAATGCCTAAAGTTTTTGGGTTTGTATGTTGATGAATGTCTCAATTGGAAAAGGCAATGTGATATTATTTCCAAAATAAATACAGCATGCTACCTACTTCGAAACCTCAAAGATATACTAAGTGAAAAACAGCTAATTATGCTGTATTATGCTCAGGTGGAGTCTCGTTTCCGGTATGGCATAGTATTTTGGGATACGTCTTGTAAATACCGTGAAGTCTTTCTATCTCAAAAGAGAATAGTCCGTTGTATTGCTGGTATTTCTCGAATAACTAGTAGTCTAAGAGCTGGGAGCGGATTTTGTGCGTGATAAGTAATATGGAAAAACTATACTGGGATATGTTGAATTAGTTGTGTACATGACTTTCACCAACGGCCGGAAACCAGAGTTGGGGCCGAGGGTAGTTATAAGGGGTCAAAGTCGCGGATTTTATTATTTTTTTTATGACGCTCATGATCGAGATAGTGCACCAAAATTTGGGAATAAGTAGGTCATGACGTACCTAAGTAAAATCTATAGGGGCTCAACGCTGCGTGGCCGACAAAGTGGTGGGGGTAGGGGTGAATATAAAAAATATAAGGGGTTTTTTGCGACGTTCGTGATTGAGATAGTGCACCAAAATTTGGGTATAAGTAGACCATGACATAAATAATTAAAATCCCCAGAGCCGGAAACCAGAGTGGGGAAGGAAGGTAGTTATAAAGGGTCAAATTTCCGTTTTTTATTATTTTTTTTGTGACGCTCATGATCGAAATAGCGCGCCAAAATTTGGGAACAAGTAGGTCATGACGTAACTAAGTAAAATCTCCAGGAGTGGAACGCTGCGTCGCCGACAAAGGGGTTGGGCAGGGGTGAATATAAAAAAATGTAAGGGGTTTTTGCGACGTTCGTGATTGAGATAGTGCACCAAAATTTGGGAATAAGTAGACCATGACATAAGTAAGTAATATCCCCAGAGGCGGAAACCAGAGTGGCGGAGGAGGGTAGTTATAAGGGGTAAAAGTCGCGGTTTTATTATTTTTTTTGTGGCGCTCATGATGGAGATAGTGCACCAAAATTTGGGAGTAAGTAAGTTATGACGTAACTAAGTAAAATCTTCAGGGGCGGAACACTGCTTGGGGTAGAAAGGGGTGGTAGGCAGGGGTGAGTATAAAAATATATATGGGTTTTTTTGCCGTTCGTGGTCGACATTGTGCACCAAAATTTGGGAATAAGTAGATCATGACATTACTAAGTAAAATTTCCAGGGGCGGAACGCTGCGTGGGGGACAAATGTTGTGCCTGGTCACAAAAATAATAATACACACTGCGACTTTGACCCCTTGAAACTACCCTCATCCCCAACTCTGGTTTCCGGCTCTGGGGATTTTACTTAGCTAAGTCATGGTCTACTTATTCCCAAATTTTGGTGCACTATCTCGATCATGAGCGTCACAAAAAAAATAATAAAAACGGCGACTTTGACCCCTTATAACTACCCTCATCCCCAATTCTGGTTTCCGGCTCTGAGGATTTTACTTAGTAATGTCATGATCTACTTATTTTCAAATTTTGGTCCACTATCTCAATCACGAACGTCGCAAAAAACCCTTTATATTTTTTATATTCACCCCCACCCCTTTGTCGGCCACGCAGCGTTCCGCCCCTAGAGATTGTACTTAGTTACGTCATGACCTACTTATTCCCAAATTTTGGTGCACTAACTCGATCATGAGCGTCATAAAAAAAATAATAAAATCCGCGACTTTGACCCCTTATAGCTACCCTCGGCCCCAACTCTGGTTTCCGGTCGTTGGTGAAAGTCATGTACACATCTAATTCAACATATCCCCGTATAGTTTTTCCATATTACTTATCACGCACAAAATCCGCTTCTATCTCTCCGACTATAGCTGTAAGAATTATTTTACTAGATATAAACTTTTAACTGTACCGTGCTTATATATTTTTGAAGTTTGTGTTTTTATTCATTCAAATCTTGAGAAATTTAAAACTAATAGTCAAATTCACAATATAAATACAAGGCAGAATCAAAAATTACATGTGTCTTTTTCTAAAGGAAATATGCATTTTTACTCACCTGCAATAATAGGTCAAAGAATATATAATAAGTTACTCGAGCCAATAAAAAAATGTAAGAATTTGAAAATACTTAAATTAACTTTTTAACTAAAGATTTTTTATTGCAGAATACGTTTTATTCTGTTGATGAATATTTTAATAGTTAACATTATTTTAAGTATATTAGAAATTTTACATTTTCTATTTGTGTTTGTCTTATAATCTTTATAGGTTTAGCGTAATTTTTGATTTACATTTATTGTGACTGATCCTATACAAATTTTTGTCACAAAGGAAATAAAGTATTATTACTTTTATGAAAATGAAATCATTTCTTTGCAATAACCATCTCGGTTTAGAACTAAGACAAAGAACAGTTAAGTGCTATGTTTGGTCCGTACTTTTGTATGGTGCAGAGGTGTGGACGCTAAAAGTATCGATTATGAACAGAATTGAAGCATTGGAAATGTGGATTCATAGACGGATGCTGAAGATACCTTGGACGGCGAGAAGGACTAATGAAGAAGTACTAAGGAGGGTCAACAAAGATAGGGAACTGCTAAAGACTGTTAAACATCGAAAAATGTCTTATCTGGGACATATAGTGAGAGGAAGTCGATATAAAATATTACAACTGATACTTAAAGGCAAAATACAGGGCCGTAGAGGTGCAGGAAGAAAACAAGTTTATGATTAAAAACATTCGTAAATGAACTCAGATAATAAGTGCAGGACAATTATTTCATATTGCAGAAGCTCGAGAAGCATTCGCAATGGTGATCGCCAACGTCGGATAATTCTGGCACGTGAAGAAGAAAAATAAATAAAAATAACAATTAACTAATTAATATTATTTGCATTAGATGTTCGAATTACAGTCCGCCTGTTGCAACACACATTTGGAATCATGTCAGAAGATTTTTAATATATATTGTCACCAACGGGGTTCATTTAACCAATGACACGCGTTTGTGCACGGCCTAGGCTCCACCCTCACGTTTCTTTGTTGTCGGTAGTGATTCAAAACTATAAAAGGTGGCGAATCTCTACCGACGCTCTCTAGTTTCTTCGACTCTTACGAGCACTACACGTGCGTCGTGCGGGCTTCGGCCTACGCCGTGACGGCCATGTGGCCTTCTTTACCGGCACAAATGCCTTAACTAGAATACTGTGCTGCAGTCCTTTGTTTTTACTACTCTAAACTGTGTATTTCTTCTTAATTCTCCTTCTTAAACAAAACGTAAGAATGCGAGGTGAATCCTCAAACTGAGAAACGCCATGACTTGGCATAAAAGTTGCTGAATATAACTGATAGTTATAAAATGGAATAAAGATGCTATAACAAGCTTTACAAACAACACACTTCACACCCCTATCTACTCTTAGATAGGTAGAGCATCTTCATATGGAGTATGGTCGAAGGGGCTTATTTCCAGACCAGAAAGCCGGTGATGATGATAATATGTAAATCGTGCTCGATTTGTTATCTTTCGGTTTTTCACATTTTTACAAAAATGTTTCGATTGGAGAAAATACTTTCTATTATACTATACTAAGATACATGCTTCTGCCAACTCCAGCTTTGTTAAAGTTTTGGTAGTTAATTATTTTTAAATGAGTGTGCAAAATGCATTTTTCTACGGCCGTGCTAAAAGAGCCACTTTTACGCACGCATTTCGTTTCCGAAAGTTGCACTTTCCTGCACGGCGTGCGGGAAAGTAAAATACCTTATAATATGGCATTATAAGATATTATAATACATGCAATAATAGTATGTTATTCAACGAGCATGTAATGATACCTATTATTCACGATGATGAAGTTACTTCATCATCATTCAGTGGCGGTTGGTATATAAGTGCTGCGGAGCTGCAGAACCACCAAAATAATCCAAACAAAATTACTTTGAAAATTAAATAAAAAATATCACTACTTATAAAATCTAAATTCATTTAGATGGTTTTCGTGCATGGCCGCCTTTATTTTAATCTGTCGTCCGTCGCATCTCATGGCGATAGCAAGTCCCACTTATTTGACCGGACCGGTGCTACTCCGAGCTGTGAACTGTTAAAGATATCCCCGATAACACACGCTCAACCCTCGCCTACACTTTTCAGGCGACGACTGAAAGCAATATTTGAGCTGCATTTGTCGCAGTTCGAACTAGTGTGTAGAAACCTACGTTTATTGTAATTTTAAATAATCGGTGATCGCGACGCGACGACTGTTAAAATAAGTTGTCCTGCACGTAATTCGGTATTTATATTAAGTATATGAGAATAAAAGTGCTGTTCAGGATGGATGTTATTTATAATTTGATTAATGTTAAGAGATTCTTTAAATATTCTTATGACGAAAAACTAGAATTAAAATGCAAAGGACGTCCTTTGCCGGATATTAAAATCGAAAAAGAAGGATCAAGCCGAGGGAAAAATTACAAACGACAATTTAATTGCGATATTTATACGAGAAATAGTTGGATATGTGGCTGCAACAGAAAAACGCTCTTTTCTGTTTTCCTTGTGTACTCTTTGGAGGTGATAAGTCATGGACGCAAGTTGGTGTAACAGACTTAGTACATTTAAGTGATAAAATAAAAAAGCACGAAACTTCTAAGCATCATTTGCACAATCAAATGGAATATGCTTTATTAGGCTCCGTGAATATTAAAGAACAGTTAGATTCTGCATACTGGATAAATATTCAAAAATTCAATGAAGCTGTAATAAAAAATAGGTATGTTCTCTCAAAAATTATAGACTGCATAAAATTTTGTAGTGTTTTCGAATTGGCGCTTCGGGGACACGACGAGACACAAACATCCGACAATCCTGGAATTTTTCGCGGCCTCATAAATTTTACTGCTGAATTGGATAGAACTTTAGCACAACACTTGGAAGAATCGACGGTTTTTAAGGGCATTTCTAAAGAAATTCAAAATTATATTTTGGACTGCATGTTGGAATTATGCCAGGATAAAATTTTGGAGGAAATTCGGGAATCTCCATATCTAGCTGTCATGGCCGACGAGACTACAGACATTTCAGCAAAATCACAAATGGTTGTAGTATTTAGATATTGTCGAAATGGAGCACCGGTAGAACGATTTTGGACATATTTGGTACCTTCAAAATTAAATGCAGATACTTTAAGCAAAAACATTTTCAGTGTTTTGGATCCTATCCTGGAAAACTCAAATAATAAACTAATTGCTCAGAGTTATGATGGGGCAGCGGTCATGTGTGGACAGCACGCAGGAGTTCAAGCCAGAATCAAAGAAAAATATCCATTTGCTCATTTTGTACACTGTTACGCGCATCAATTAAATTTAATAATGTCTAAGGCTTGTTCCGAAAACTCTCAAGTTAGACTTTTTTTTTGGAAATTTAAATGAAATCCCTACCTTTTTTAAAAATTCGCCACAACGAGTGGCAGTTTTAAATAAAATCGTCCAAAAGAAAATTCCTCATGGCGCTCCAACTCGCTGGAACTTCAATATTCGAACTGTTAATGTTGTGTTTGAACATCGATCTTCTTTTATCGAATGTATGGAAGAAATAGAAGAATCGTTTGATAAGGCAGCTGTCTGTAGTTCAGCGTCTTCCATTCGAAGAATACTAGTGGATCAAAATTTTGTTTTTTGGTTAACATTTTTCCATCGCATAATGCCACAAGTAGACGTTTTGTATAATGCCCTTCAAAAGGCTAAAACGGATCCTTTGGAAATCAATAAAAATGTGACAGATTTCGAAAGATACATGAATTCAGTTAGAAATTCAATAGATGATACCATTGACCAAGGTTCTAGTTTATGCGTTGAACCATTACCAACTAAAAGGTTACGGAAGGATAACAGTCCAGTAGATCATCGGAGAGCATCTATCGAAGTTTGTGATAAAATCATAAATTGTGCAAATGATAGATTTGCTTTTAAAAATCACCTACTTGCAACTTCATTGCTTTATCCTGAGCAATTTGATAATTATTGTGCTAATTTCCCAGATGATAATTTAAGCCTGACTTGCGCGTCATATCCAAATTTAGATAGGGAGCGCTTGAAGACTGAATTATCTGTTATTTATTTTAGACGAGACTGTAGAGACATTAATGGGGCAATACCTTTTTTAAAATTTTTAATTGAAAATAATTTAACAGAGCCTTTTCAAGAAACTGTAAAACTGCTTCAAATTCTAATTACAGTGCCCATGAGTACGGCAGAAGCTGAAAGGTGCTTTTCGAGTTTAAAACGGATTAAAACATTCTTGAGAAATTCCATGACTGAAGACCGACTTGTAGCATTAACCATGTTGTCAGTAGAAAAAACACTTATAAAAGAAATACCAAACTTTAATGAAAAAGTTATAGACAAGTTTGCTTTAAAAAAAAATCGACGAATCGAGCTTATTTATAAAAAAAAATAATATATTTGGCTCTGTGTGTAGTTAGTTCGTAAGACCCTATAATGCAATTATTGTTGTGGCGATTTTGTTTGTAGTGTTTTTTCGTTTGCATTCCTTAGTTTCGCGTATTTATCGATAAAATTCTACTAAAAACATAAACTATAAAACAATTACTAGTGTGCCATAATGTACCATTGCTATTTTTGATATAATTGGATTTATCTTCAATTTGAAAAGAAGAAAATCGGTAAGTTCTTTATTATTTTTTAATAGATATATAATGAATAAATATATGGTGTAAAATATCAAACTAACAGCCTCGTTGTAAAATACAACGATTAAAAGATATTGAATTAAAAAAAACCAAAAAATACTGCAGAACTACCAAATTTTTGAGTCACCAGCCGCCACTGTCATCATTACATCATCGTAATTCATCAGAGTGAGCAATAGCCATTACATGCGAGTAGAATACTATACTTTTTCTACGACCTTTTTTATTTGGATTATTTAAAATATTATTTAAAATCGAAAAATTTTATTTTTCATCAGAAAACATATTTTATATAAATATGGCAACGCTATTAGAATTACCCTTATTGAGCTTATGAAACACTTGTCATAATGTGTCACGATATATAATGGCAGTGGCTTTTAAAAATAAGATATATTTTAAGACAATTACATGAAAAAGAACGTTTGCTCCTATTAAATATCTATTAAACAAAACAGTAAGTGAAACATAATTCATTGATTTAAATTTCATATCCGTAAACCCTTTTACGGAATTAGTACGCATTGTTTACCTTTTAATAACGTCAATCTTAAAATGTCAAATGTTGAAATTTAAGCGTAAAAAAATCTACTGAACCATTGTTACAGTTAAAATCCTTTAAACATTTTTTGAAGTTAATTGTTGATATAAATTACAATGATTATTTTATTAAATAAAAAGTTTATTTGCTAATAATAAGTATATTAAAAGTGCCATGCACCACTTGAATCTAACTTCAACCCGTGAGTAATGACTAGTGTGACCAACTAGCCCGAAAAATCTGGACATGGCCCGAATTACGAAGTTGTGTCCCGGCGTCCCGGACAAGGCTTCCGGGCCATCTGAATTTTCAACTTTTTGGTAAAAATCTATATTTTCGTTTTTATTCTAAGAATTTACATCAAATTAAATTGTTGAGACGAAAAAAAAAATTTTATCGTGGAAAAACTGTGGAATTTTGTTTATTTGTGTGTTTTAATTATCGTCTTCCGAAAAGACCATTCAAAAACAATAATATTTCATGTCACAATGAATCATGCCTAGGCACGCATGCCGCATCGAACGATGTAATGTAATGATTGCTGATGCATTTTTTTTTCGGTTTTGTCAACCACTTTAAGTAGATAAACCTCTTGAGTTCGTTCGCGAAATATGATTAATTTCCAAACCGTTGCATACTTTGAGCCAAATTCAAATCTGCTGCGTTTTAATATGATTTTTTTATCTAAACATTTATTTTATTGTCAGTACAGTAATCAGTTTGAATCCGAAAATCAATTAGTGACCATCTCGGAATTATTGTTTTTGACCTGACTTTTTCATTCCTATATAATATTATTATTCTTAATATAAATATGAAACCAACACAAGAAAGTAGAAACAGAAAACGATATTGCACTTTCAATAAAATATTGGAAGAATTTCTATTTTTGAAAAAAAAAGTAACTCTAACAGGGACATGAAGTGTGATACTTGTGGATCGGAATTTTCGATCGCCTACAGTGGTAGAGCGGATATACTAAGTCACATCAAAAGTGAAAAACATCGAAGAGGTATCTGCTCCGCGTCCAGCAGCAAAAAATTGACTCAATTTTTCAAGCCAACAGCTCCATCGAGCATTGATTTAGAGACAGCAGCTCGGGAAGGTATTTGGGCGTATCATTTGATTAAGCCCATAAAAAATATCATTGTCAACATAAAAATGTTAAATAACCAATAAAATGATGATATTAGAGTCCTATATTTAAAAAAATAACAAATGGCCCGATTTTAATTCAAAAGTCCCGGATTTTAGGTATTTTTTTCAGCATTGTCCCGGATTCGACTGAATTGGAGTTGGTCACACTAGTAATGACCCGTGAGTAACTTCAGCCCGTGACTAATGAACTATTACTCACGGGTAAAGTAATGGGTTTTATATTATTTACTAATTTATTTCAAATTTATCTTATTGTGTTCATGTTTTAATGAAATTAGCGAGATAATTCGATGAAATAGAATTATTTTGACATAATATTTAAAAGTCAGATCAGTAGACAATTACAATGGTTTTGAATCGTCGTCATGGAAACCAATATCGTCGTCGTGGTAACCCATTATATTGAAAGTTTGGTTTTGACAACCTTGTCAAAGAATTAATTTGTGTATTTTCACTTCTACATAAAAATTGATATAACTCTATTTTTTTTTAGCTTTTCTAACTATTTTTTGTAGCTTTTTTCCAAACGTACGGCCCTAGAAAAAGTATCGTTCCTAACTCATGCGGAAAGTGTCTTCCCCGCACTCCGCTATCGCGTCGTTCGGGTCAACGCCAGTCTCGTGAGTGAAAGTATCACTTTCCGCACTAGTTAGGAAAATAACTATATTATATTCTAAATGAGTGTGCAAAAGTCACAATATTTGAAAAACATTTGCGGTTATTTTAAGTGTTGGATATTGCCCTTAATCAAGGTTGCCATGATTTGACCTGTCAGACCAACAATTATTATTCTTGACGTTTGAAATAAAAGTATTAGACCAGTAATAATTATTCGTGTTGTAATTGTGTATAACATTTCAATATGACTTATTTATTTTCGCTTGAAGAGTATGTTGATATGATACTAATTGATGTAGAATATCTGAAAAATAAGAGAGTTTATCGACAATTACATCAGAAAAGGAATCGAAACATTCCAAGTGAAGCAATATTTAAGAATTTGGGACACTCACTAAGATAGTGACATTTTCCAAATAATAAACGAGCTACAATTGAACACACAGTAAGATCTGACCAAAATCTTATGGTGATAGCATAACATAGTATGTAAATTTTAATCCCAAGGTGTCTATTAGAACCCTCGCCAATGAAAGTGGTATTTCAAGAAGTTCGGTTTATTTCAGTGGAACTGTTGATCATCAAAGACGTATTGATTTTATTTCAAGAATGATGTTAAAATTAATGAAGATCCACTTTTTTATCAAAAATATTGTGGATAGATTTCACAATAATGGTGTAGTCAACCGTAACAATTTAAATTATTGGCCTCCGGAATACAAACATTGTATGATGGAAACAAAATTTTAAAATATTTGGGCCACAAATATGTGGTGCGGTTTATTTAATGGCCGTGTTATATGTCGTTACTTTTTTAAGCTGAAGAACAGAAAAGCTGCAGGTAAGGATGGAATACCAAACGAATTACTGAAATATTGTGGAGCAGCAATGACAGAACAATTAACAACATTAATTAACAAAATCATAAAACACGGTAAAATACCGGAAGAATGGAGAACGAGCGAACTAATCCTACTATTCAAAAAAGGAGATAAAAAGCAGCCAGAGAACTACAGAGGTATCAACTTGTTAAATACTACCCTAAAACTTACAACTAAAATCTTACAAGAGGTAATGAATCAGAGGATAAGTTTAGCAGATGAACAACAGGGTTTTCGTACTGGAAGATCGTGTACAGATGCAATATTCGTCATAAAGCAAATTACTGAGAAATCACTAGAGTATAATAGACTAGCATTTCTATGTCTGATTGACTTAAAGAAAGCATTTGACAGAGTAAGACTCAGGGATGTAATCCATCTTCTGTATAATAGAGAAATCCCTCTAGATATCATAAAAACTATTGAGAACATCTACCAAAACAACAAGATGGAAGTCAGAATAGATGGACAACTTACAGAACCTGTAGATATAGGCAGCGGAATAAGACAGGGAGACTCATTGAGTCCTCTGCTTTTCAATTTAATCATGGATGAAATCATCAAAAACGTCAACAAAGGAAGAGGATATAGAATGGGAAACAAAGAAGTAAAAATACTCTGCTATGCAGACGACGCAATATTGATAGCCCAAGATGAAGATAGTCTGCAAAGATTAGTCCACAGATTTAACATAAGAGCAAAAGAATTCAATATGACAATTTCATCTCAAAAAACTAAAACAATAGTAATCAGTAAAGAACCAATCAGATGCAAAATAGAAATTGATGGTATCAGTATTGAACAAGTAATGATAGTAAAATACCTTGGAATTACATTGTCAAGTTACGGAGACCTAGACAAAGAAGTGAGAAATCAAGTACAAAAAGCAAATAGATTGGCAGGATGCCTTAATAACACTATATGGCGAAACCGACATCAAGAATTTATAAAGCCAGTGTAAGACCAATAATGACATATGCATCAGAAACAAGACCCGATACAGCCACAACACAAAGACTACTGGAAACGGCAGAGATGAGAGCACTGAGAAGAATTACAGGAAATACACTGAGAGATCGAAAGAGGAACGAAGATATTACAAGACAATGTAACGTACAGTGTATAAACGAATGGACACTAAATAGAAAAAAAGAATGGAACAACCACATAACCAGAATGGGGGAGACACGTGTGGTCAAAATAGCATGAGATAAATCACCAATCGGCAGAAGAAGTATGTCCAATATTTAGATTATCAAGAAAACATACCTTCCAATTTGCTAGAAGATATTCCTCTTAATGAACGTCAAGTAATGTGGTTTACGGAGCTCCTCCACACAATGCGAGAATCGTAAGCAGCCACCTAAAAAATCGTTTCGATAACCACTGGATAGCATGGTGGCACCCAAAATCCCGACAGCCAAAATTCCGACGGCCAAAATCCCGACCCGGTAGAATCCCGACCCGGTAGAATCCCGACACGCCAAAATCGTGACATACCAAAATCTCGACATGCCAAAATCCCGACAAGCCACAACCTCGCATAACCTCGACACTACTTATGTATTTTAAAAGAGAAAATTATACCTTCATTTTATAATGTTGTAGCAATTTTGAAACCTTCGAAATATGTAATATGCACTACTGGGTATGCAACCAACATACACCCGAAAATTGACAAGTAGATGTCACTGGGCACGCGGAGCGGGGTGGATATTTTTGAAAATCGACCCTGGTGGAGAGGCGAGCAGGGACAGCACTTTTAGGTGGGGGATGATGGCGGAATAGTACGGTTGGTGTAGAATCGAGGTTTTCCGTTTTTATTATCCTAAGTATTTTGAAAAATAAATCGAGTTTGTGCAGTGGTGGATGATCTAGATGATTTGTAAATAAATATTAAAGTGATTAGAGTTGGTCTGCGAGTTTACGCTGCCAACTCGTGTTTTGTGTGGTTGTTAAGCCGTTTGTGTCTTGTGCAAGCCCTTCTGGTGATTCCCGTTACCGCCTTCTCTTCGTGGGATGTGTTCTGCGTGGGATGTGAAATGGGTATATAGTGCCGTTGGCGATATTTTTCTGTGCCAAAGTAACGTACCGTTGATGCATCCAGGTAACCCATTTTTGATCTGACTCTCGAATAGTTTTTTTTAAGTACCTACTTCGATAGATAGGAGTGGTTTTTAATACGACAGATTAGTGTGTATTAGTGGACTTTGTCATAATACACAAACTGTTCTAATTTTTTTTATGTTTAACTGTCCAGTGGTGACCAAATTAACTTTCCTTTTTTTATGTTTGATTCTATAAAGAAATGATATATCGTATATTTAGCTAATGTATATGTTAATATTAACTACCGGGAATTTGTTGAGCTCAGCATCTTTCGATAAAACCTACAGTGCAGACATTTTTTAGTTTCCTAGTTTTAATTTGTTTTCTTTTATTTTTTTATTAAATTAAATCTTGACAAAAATAACAGGTGCACTATGTGCTTTTGCGAAGGTAAGATTAACAGTTTCCATACAAATAGATAGTATTTTTAGGTTTTATATTTTTACATCTTTTTAACGGCTTTGTGATTTTTTTATATCGTATGTCTATATTTATGTTTATTATAATTTAGTGTTAATGCATAGTAAATTCCAGTGCTGGTGACTAAAAGAACTGACTCATACTGAGTTGGCACTGCGAATATGATGAGAGATTTGTTTCTTAACTAAGTTGTGTCCATATTATGTTATTGTGCTGCTGACGTAGAATAAATGCTTATAATTTTCATTTCTTTACGATTTTCATTTTTTTATTACATTTAAATATCACTTTTTTTCTTTGACATGTAGGCTATTCGTATGCCAAATTTCATGTCAATCCAAGCGGTTCTGTAAAATTTAGAGCAAAAACCGCGAAAGAATGTACTAAATAAGCAAAAGTGAGTCACAATGTTTTTCATATCAGGTGTCGATATGTACATGCAAATGTGTCAAGTGCCATACGATAAATAAATAAATATTACATTTATTTTTATTACTCCTTTAAGCTTAAAGACTTTCTTGATTATTTACGAACCCAATTTATTTAAAAAAAATTGTTGAATGGACGATGGAAGACCGCATCCAAAATTATAAAAAAATGTACAGGGTGCTATCAAAAAGATTAAAGTTAGGGGTTGTAACTAAGGGACGAATATTTAGGGGATCATTTTTTCTTCCCAATGTTAAAGTATATTAGAGATGGAATAGCTCAGCTTTTGTCCCATTCGAAAAGCTATTAGTTTATGAGATGTAGCATGGATAAATTAGTCTGGGACCCCGTCTAGCTAACGTATTTTTTCCTTGGCTACAGAAAAATAACATTGATATGTCTGTACTTTTGTTTGTAGAGGGTCACAAATTCCACCTCACTATGCAGTTAAGTGATTTCAGCGCTAAAAGCAGAATTATTTTAATTAGTTTGTACACCAACTCTACACACATTTTGCAGCCTCTGGATGTTGCTGTATTTCATCCTCTAAAATTTACATGGAAAAAGACAGTTAGGGGACATGGAAAGTCCCCTTTTGGAACAAGCAATTAACCTGTTACAAGATTGTTTACCCGTTATCATACAATATGGCTTTAGGACATGCGGACTTACTCCATTTGATCCAAATAGTACCAGGTTCGAAAATTTTTTTAAAAACAATTTGGCTGGTACGAGCAAAAATGAAGATGACAAATCTAATGCCCAATTAGTTCTGGATATCTATCAAAAATACAACGAAGAAAAAATAGAGGTCTTCAATAGTTCTGGGCCTAAATGGATGGCGATATTAAAGATACAACACATTGAGTGCCACCATGGTAACACAAAAATAGGGTTCCACAGGCCGAAGTTGTCAAAATGAAGAAAACAAATATAAAACATGGTCTTAGTATGCCTGTTGTAAAAACAACTTATTTTATTTCATTTTAAATAGATCCAACTATTATATTTTAAATCTTATATAAAGAATTGCAAATTCATGTATTTGCTTCTAAAACAACTGGTTTGTTCCCCTAATGTGAATTGTTGTTAAAACTAGTTCTTTCGGCCCATATATCGCCGCGCTCCCCCTCGCAGTGTAGAAACTCAAAATTGTTCAGTCTGCAAGGCCTCGCCTAGGCGAGTAGTAGTGTGCCTTTTCGCGCTTCTTGTGGAAATTTACGTGGTTTGAAATGTACCGGTCTTTATGTTATTCGCATAATATTACATTGCTTTCACTAAACCCTCTTTGTGTTTACACCCCCGAAGCACTTTATATATTATTAAAGTTTGTAGAACTCTCTGTATTTAGAATTGCGATAAGTTATCAATGTTAGAATCAGCCCTTATTTCATTACAGTACACTTATTAAATAAACTATCGAAGGAATTGTCTTTAATTGTGTTATCAATCCTCCAGTGGTCCTTCATAAATATTTTGGAGTATTTGGATGTCCATCCACTCCTCTTAAAAAGGTGGAAAGTTTGGAATTAAATTCCCTCCCACCAATGCCAGTTTAAGAAAAACCTGTAAAAATATGATTTGGTTGTTATATGACGTCATTTTTAGTATGTATCCGCAGTGGATACACGCGGTCACAATAAGCCTATTTTATTATTGTGGCCGCGTGTATTCAACGCGGATCCATCCCTGCCAACACTGTAAGCAAACTGTAGATCACGTGTCCGGCATTTGTTTTAATCTGGAACTAGTCACAACTTGACAATTTTGGCAGTAGGTGGTACGTTATCGTTACTTGCGGTGTGTTGTTTTCGTAAAAAATATAGTTTGCTTGATAAATTACTGCTTTTGTGATAAAAAATGGCGTACTAGAAAGAACAAGAAAGATTACAAAAACTGATGCAAGAAATGTTATTTGACGACGAGAATTCGCTTTTTGGAGATCTATACTTATCGGACCACTATTCTATGAAAGGTTCCGAAAGCAGTCACAGTGACTCGTCTTTTGAAAATGTGAAAAAACCCAAACGCCAGAGTGTTAGAGCTGGCAGGATATCAGCTGAAGGTAAGTGTGAATGCTTTACTGAATTGTTACAAACGCGACCAATATTCCTTATGTTGCGAATTTTGGTAGTGGCTACTACACATTTTTAAAATATTATTTTAAAACTAACAGATTATTTACCCATTCTAATGACAAATGATTGTTACAGATATTTCTCTGCCAAATGAGTAGAGTATCGACTTCGAAAGAACATTGTGCTAATACCTTAGGCAATAACTGTGCCAGTACCAGTACCATCTCATAAACAATAGAGGATGTTATTTCACAGTTTGAACTGGGTACATCTACATCTTCAAGTAAAGTGGATATTCCAAATTCAGTGGATGAGCTGACATGGAAACCCGTCCAAGGTAAATATCTAAAAACGTTTCCATTTTCTGAAGCAAATGCTGGCGTAAAAACGGAAGTATACGAACAATTTTTTATGTATCTGATGTGATATATTTAGATGGTGTGTATCTGATGCGGATGTACACGGCTCAAAATACAAAAATACATGTGCATCCACATTGAATACACACTGCCACTAAATCAGTGTGACGCGTGTATCCATGTTGGATACATGTGGCACTGACCGTGTTAAACAGAACAGCGTCATCGTCTAATAGCAACAGTGATTTGACAAATATAAAAACACATTCAGCACCTCATCAACATGAACCGAAATTACAGTCACAAACAGAACAAGTTCAGAGAAAACAGATATACATACACCATTAGATACTGAAATAGAAGAGGCCACTGCAGTGTAATCTTCTCAAGAATTAGATTTAACAACAGAAATAAATAAAACCAAAGACGTTTTTGGTTTAACTGATGAAGAAGATGTGAAAAATCTGTTTGTTTTAAACCTCATTGGTGAAGGTGATATAGATTTTACTGCAGAAGATTTAGACATACATGTATTTTCCAACGATCAGTTGCTGAAAAGTAAATAGTCAGGACCGTATAAAAATGTCGCCAAAGTGCTATGGTCAGCCATCCATTGCGCACTTTTGCACGCACAGCTTCCACCCACTTTTTCTCGCGCAGCCTCCGCCCACTTTCAGGAATTTGTCCTGATTTGTTCCTGACAGGCAATCTAACTCTTGCTGAGTTAAAATTAATTACAATGAGACAAACGAGAGCTGGCGGCTGACCTTCTCGTATTCTGCATTTGTCGCTGTGTATTTTCGCTCAAGGTCACGCGCCACCTCTGGCTTGTCGGATTGTAAATATTTTATGAATTTTAGTGACACTGGATCCTTCACTACGATCGGTCGCTGGAAGAGCCGTACCTTACACATTTCTTCGTCCTTGGAAATTTTAGGGGAAGGGTATTTTGGCACTGTTTACAAGGCTCTACATAAATACGAGAACAAGAACTACGCCGTAAAAAAGTTAAAATCCGCTCAAGTTTCTGATGCTAAGAAGTTAAAAAAAATAAGAAATTTTGAAAAAGTGGGATACCACCCACTCATAGTTAAATACATCATGGAATGGGAGGAAGAAGCTGAAATATACCTCATGATGCAGTTATCCCAGACGAGTCTGGCTAGCTTTTAATGACACTGGATCCTCACTACTATCAGTCGCTGGAAGAGCCGTACCTTACACACATTTTTTCGCCCTTAGAAATTTTAGGTGAAGCATATTTTGGCATTGTTTAACCCTTAATTTGGATTTGTATCTTATAGGCTACGTCATTTTCAAATATTCAAATTGTCTCTCTCTTGGTTGGTTATACGTCTACTAAACTCAGAAAGCTAATAGTACTGCCATCTATAGTGATCATTCAACGTTAGTCACAATTGTTTATAAGATGGTTGCCTAGTGAACGCCGATTAAAAAAAGGCTGGTAAGTTTTATTCAGTATTAGTGTAAAAATAAGTATTTTGTTTTAATACAGGAGGTGAAGTCGTAGTATGATGCGGTGGAGCCCAAAATCCCGACAACCAAAATCCCGATGGCCAAATCACCGACACGCCAGAATCTGGACACATTGAAATTGAAAAATTAATTACTTACTAATAAGTACGGGTACTAATTATTATGTATTTTAAAAGAAAAAAAATTTAAACACTCCAAATACAAAAGCTATTTAAAAACCAGAAATAAATGTAATTATATTATGTTAAAAAGGAACTTATCCAACCTGTCGGGATTCTGGCGTGTCTGGATTTTGGCCTGTCAGGATTCTGGCGTGCCGGGATTTTGGCTGCCGGGATTTTGGCTCTCGGGATTTTGGGGTAGACTCAGTATGATGATGTGTTGTGATCATGCATATATAAATATTTATATATCAATATCCAAAAGTGACAATAACAAACAAAAAGATACAGCATAAAGGAGCATTTTTGTTTTGTATCCTATAATCTACTTTGCCAAAGATATAGCTTAATGGAACTTTTCTGTTATGTATCTTATAGTTTACTTTGCAATATATTCAGTATTGTGAAATATTTTTGTTTTGTACCTATCCCACACTTCATTTCGAATTAAATTAGTAGAATTTGTTTTAATGAAACGTTTCAAAATGAACTCATTTAGTTATATAAGTATAGTGTTTCCTTGGTTTCAGCGAAATACCAATATGACATCATCAAAATCCGAAAAAAATTTGGCATTACTTTCACCACCTTCATCTGATAAGGATGATTCGAGCGATAAAGAAAATGAAAGTTATACTAAACCATCTAGTCAAAGTATACCAAATATCTAGTATACCAAACAAACTCAAAGTTCTGAAAGCGTTAAAAGTTCTGAAGTCGAAAGTTTACCTTCTGAAGTTCAAGAGATTTTTGATACATTATTAGATACAGATTCAGTATCCGAAACGGAACATTCAAAACCAGAGCTATCAATACATCAATCTGCTTATAGTACGCCTAAATATATTTGCAGTATACCTAAATCTGCTTTGAGTCCTCTAAAAACACGATCACAACATCAGATACCTGGACCATCTTAAGAGATTATCGACAATACTAACCAACCTAAAGGCAAACTACAAAGTAAACGCACGAAACGACAGAATTTGGTTGATTACCACTGAACGAAAGAAGAATTTCAATATCCTGTGAACATTCCCGAAAATAACGTTTCTGAGGTGGATGAATTAAAGTCACCATTAGAATATTTCAAAATGTTTTTCAGATGATTTATTAGAGTTGATTCGCAACAATTCAAACCTTTATTCCGTTCAGTAAACAGACAAGTCGATAAGCGTTACTCAAAGCGAGATAGGTGACTTCATAGCGATACAGATTTTGATGGGTATAGTAGCTATGCCATCAAACTTTTACTACTGGACTGTAAACTTCAGATACGATAAAATGTCAGAAATAATGCCTCTCAAAGAATATCAGAAAATTCGCCGGTATATGAAAAGATGTTTATATGAAAAGAAGAATCCTTAGGATTGATAGGGGCTAAAGTTGTTCTTACTCTAACACAATCAATGAAATCACCAGCGCTCTGTGTTATATATGTCGAAAATTTCTTTTCAAGTTTTGATTTGTTTTACATTCTTCGCCGTAATTATTCGCCAAGTGACAACATTAATAAAATAAATGTTGTGAAATGGTTTGACAACAAACCTGTTTTCCTTGCTAGTACATATATATCTTCTACACCTGTCCAACAATTAAAAGGTATGATAAAAGTCAGCGAGCAAAAATTGAAATCCCTTGTCCCTCTCTCATAAAACACTACAATTCTCACATGGGTGGAGTAGATCTGATGGACATGCTGGTAAGCCTTTACAGAATTCTCCTAAAAACTCGTCGCTGGTACCTCTCCATATTTACACAAATGCTAGATATTTCTATAATTAACGCATGGATTCGGTATAGAAGGGATAAAAATATTTTACAACACGCGTCCAAAGATTATACTCTCAAATACTTTAGACAGTACATAGCAGAGGCTCTAACAGCAAAGGGTAGGAAAAAATAAGAGAGTGTTTGCCGAGCGAAATGAAGAAATTAAAAAAATTAAAAAGTGCGTTCCGCCGAGACCATCAGAGAAAATACTATTTGATAAGGTTAATTATTTTAGTATTTATGATACCAAAGGCAGGTGTAGGTATTGCAAATCAGGAGAGACACACTGGTCATGTTCAAAATGTTAGATTGTGTTTAGTAAAGGATAGAAAGTGTTTTAATTCTTTGCATAATAGCACATAAGTCATTTTTAGAACAGTTTTGGTTGTTTTTGACTAGAATGAAAAATTAATACATACAGTTGAGTCCGCGAGTCTTTACCCGTGCGATTGGGATTGGGAGAAGAATGCTCCACCTGACATCCGAAATATGCCATGTATTACAAGCAAGCCAGAGGGCTTCAATCAACCAAGACGGATCTGGGCTACACTAAATAGAATTAGAACCAACTGTGGTAGGTGCTCTGACTCACTTTTTAGATGGGGAAAAATACCTTCTCCAAATTGCGATTGCGGTGCTGAAAGACAAACGGTTAAGCATTTGGTGGAGGAATGCCCCATCAGATCGTACAGTGGCAATTGGCCCGATTTTCTAATGGCGACCAATGAATCGATTCAATATATTTATCAACTAGATTTTCGTTTATAAAAATTAATTATTATTATTTTTTAATGTATTGTGATCTTTATTTTTATACAAAAACTGTGATAGAGCCATACGCTAAATAAATAAATACCCGTGCGTCATTAATACTTGGTGAGATAAAACACATACTTTTTATTCATTCTCTTCCACGCATGAACTTAATGACAAACCAGCTGCCGCCCGTTATTAAGTAAATACACATGTTATTTTTATGAACGATTTAGACCCAGTGTATTGAAAAGAGATAGGTACAAAGAAAGACGATTGGGGATGTCTTCAAATATTTTAAGTACAATTTCTGACGTTTTGGTTTGTTTACTTTTGTGGCTCAGTTTGTTGAATTTTTTGCTGTTATTTTGTCGAATTTTTGCATTTTGAAGTTTTTTATAGTATACAAACAGTTGTTTTCACATTTTATATTGAAGTTAGAAATTTTGTGATAAGTTTATGTTATTTTAAGATAAATTTTGACGACGTACAAAGCTAACCTCATTGTTGACACAGTTGAATGCTTGTGTTTATGGTTCCGCCAAAGTGAATAAAATAACAAAAAGAAAATATATTGAATTTTTTTATAAATTGTTTATTTATTTATTAATCAATGATAATAAAATAATTTATTAAGCTACTTCAAATGTAGCTGTAATTATGCACCAAAATTTTAAAGCAAAACTTAAATTTGACATCCTATTTATTCGATAACGTCAAATTTTATAATAACCCGTGATCGGAATAATATCCATTTGCCGTTGCGTTTAGTAAATTTCCGACTTATTTCGTATGCTTTAAATGATGACGCACGGGTAAAGACTCGCGGACTCAACTCTAGTTTTAGTACTTTTAGTTTCTGCTGTTATTGTGAGGTTTCACCTACAATCTTAGACTATGTTTCTTATAAGATAAATTAACTTTTACAATAAATTTGGATATTTGACTATGCATCTTGTGGGATACACTCCATATCTAACTTATTTATTAAAATAATGATAGAGAAATAGTCAAAATGCTTTGTGATATACCATATCACACTACCTAACCAACAATTTCACGAAAATTACTGTTATATTAAGGCTTGCCAAATTAAGGGTTCGAAGGCTCTACATAAATTCTGACGCTGAGAAGTAAAAATAAATAAGAAATTTTTAAAAAGTGGGGTACCACCCCCTCATATTTAAATACGTCATGGGATGGGAGGAAGAAGCTGAGATATATCTCATGATGCAGTTATCCCAGACGAGTCTGGCTAGCTTTTAGTGACACTGGATCCTCACTACGATCGGTCGCTCGAAGAGCCGTACCTTACACAAATTTTTTCGTCCTTGGAAATTTTAGGGGAAGGGTATTTTGGCACTGTATACAAGGCTCTACATAAATACGAAAACAAGAACTACACCGTAAAAAAGTTAAAATCCGATAAAGTTTCTGACGCTGAGAAGGTAAAAGAAATAAGAAATTTTGAAAAATGGGATACCACCCCCTCATAGTTAAATACATCATGGGATGGGAGGAAGAAGCTGAGATATACCTCATGATGCAATTGTCCCAGACGAGCCTGGCTACCTTTTATTGACACTGTACAACCTTGACACCTTACACAAATTTTTTCGTCCTTGGAAATTTTAGAGGAAGGTTATTTAACATTGGAAGGGAGGGTTAACCTGTACAACATTGACACCTTACACAGATTTTTTCGTCCTTAGAAATTTTAGGAGAAGGTTATTTGGCACTGTTTACAAGGGTGTACATATGTACCAGACCAAGAACTACGCAATAAAAAAGTTAAAATCCGATAAAGTTTCTAACGCTGAGAAGTGAAAAGAAATAAGAAATTTTGAAAAATTAGGATACCCCCCTCCCCCAGGTAAATACATCATGGGATGGGAGGAAGAAGCTGAGATATACCTCATGATGCAGTTATCCCATACGAGTCTGGTTAGCTTTTAGTAACACTGGATCCTCACTACGATCGGTCGCTGGAAGAGCCGTACCTTAAACAAATTTTTTCGTCCTTGGAAATTTTAGGGGAAGGGTATTTTGACACTGTTTACAAGGCTCTGCATAAATACGAGAACAAGATCTACGCCGTAAAAAAGTTATAATCCGATAAAGTTTCTGGTGCTAAGAAGTTAAAAGAGATAAGAAATTTTGGAAAAATGGGGTACCACCCCCGCATAGTTACATACATCATGGGATGGGACAAAGAAGCTGAGATATAACTCATGATGCAGTTATCCCAGACGAGTGAACTACGTGAAAGCCACCAAGGATGTTCCGGAATTTGTCTTTTGGAACTGTATCCATGATGTATGTCTCGCTTCGATCTACCTCGCAGAAAAACGTTTGGTTCACTACGATGTAAAGGACGACAACATCTTAATACATAGGAAACACTTCAAACTGGCCGATTTCGGCACAGTAGTTGAGATACGAGAGGTAAGTCAAAACAATGTATTTTTGCATCCTTTACAGGTTCGGATCCAGAAATGTTTTGGGGGGGGAGGGGTTCATGGATGGTGAGGATGATTTAATTACTTTTTTCTGATGCAAGTTCGCTTAGTCTTACGAGCCCTAGGATAAGTGGGTTTTCAATTATTTTTTGGATGGGCCTATTTTTTTTTTGTTTGGCAGCTCTCGGTTTTTTTTAGGATTAGTGCATTGATATTTATTTTCGTTTGGGGGGGGGGGTCATGACTTTGTGACTCCTCCCTCTATATCCGCCACTGATCCTTTAACGAGCGCCCCTTGCCTTAGATTTTATCCAACATATTTTATTTTTCTTGTATTACTTTTTTTTCCGCGTATGATGATATCCGGAAAGACCATGCCCCGCTAAATGTTGGTCTAGTTTAGTCGCCCCCACCATTAATTTACATCAATATTAACAAAAAGCTGCACAATGAGCAAAGTAATTTTTTATTTAAATTTACGCGTCTCAACAATGTGCAGATCTTATACGCCAGGGTAATAAGGCAAAAATATACCCCGTTCGTGATACTTCAACAACCAGGGTACAGAAGCGTTTTTTGGACAGGTGATGCCTATAAGAACAAATTCTAACTATTTCCTGCGTAGAATCTGGCGGACATTTTTATTTATAAACAATTCAGTGTAAAAAACTGATTTTTTCCTTTTTTTTTTCAAATCAATGTAAAACAATGAAGCTTATGGTTTTTTAGTACAACTTTTTTTAGTAACTACAACAACTGTATTCTCATTTACTGCACCTTTTTCTATCATAATGTAAGAAACAAAAGATACGACTAGAAAGCCAACTGGGATCAATAAAGAAAGTATTTCTTAGACTTTAAATTTAAGACACAGCACAAGCCTCTGTACACAAAACATGGAGTTTTTAGAGCATCACAAGGAATGGTCTATGTGGCTAAGTGAATAAATATAAGGAGTTAAAGACAAAAGTAGCAACGTTGTTCTGAAGCTATTTCCTTGTGGCATTTTTATGATTAACTATTTATGTGGGAAATAAGCCACAATTAAATTGTAAGCCACAAAAAAATAATTTTATTAAAGTTTAATTTTATTAATTAAAAGTAGTATCTTGTATTTTCACAACGATACCCAATTTGAGCGTCGAAACGTTAATAAAATTATTTTTTTCAATTTAATTGTGACTTATTTCCCATATAAATAGTTAAAAGTAACAACACTTATCATAAAACATTTGTTGACAATGCTGTTGGTTTAGATGAACCTATGGATTGCAATTTTAAAATTGAGAAGAAGCACAAGTGTTTTGAAGGTCATTAATCAGTGAAAAACAAAAAATAATTTCTTGATCTTACAGGAGTATCATTTGAAAATTTTGATTTTCTTCTACATCGATTTAATATTCCAGAAAAAAATAAAGTATCAGATCATAACAGACTATCATGAAATTAAAATCAGGATTGTCATTTGGGGCATTGAAAGCTATATTTATGATACACAGAACAATAATCTCTAAAATATTTTCTTGTTTAAATCAATTAGCTGCTCAAACTAAGAATTTTGTATTTTGGCCAGACCAGGAAACCGTGCAAGCATTAACACCTGACTACTTTACACCAGAATTCAGTGATACAAGAATGATTTTAGACTGTACCGAGTTTCGAATTGACATTCCAGCAAGCATAGAAAATCGAGTCTTGTGTTATTCACACTACAAACATGAATTCACTTTCAAACTACTTTTTGTTTGCGACTACTGTACTTTGTTGCAGATCGAAAGCATATGGTGAAAGGATTAGTAACTCTCAAATTACCATTGAATCAAGAATTAAAAAACTTTTAGAACACGGTGACACAGTTTTCGCGGATAAAGAATTTCCAGAATTTCAAAGTGTAATTGACAAGAGTGATAAAAAATGCTTGTAATGCCACCATTACTAAAGGATAAAAAATAATTCACCAAGGAAGAAACTGAGAAAAGTTATGGTACTGCAATTATTCGAATACATGTGGAAAGAATAATGCAAAGGTTGAGAATCTTTAGAATATTGGATAAGATTCCGGAACAATTATTTTCTCATATGGACAAAATTATTGATGTATGCTGCATTTTAGTGAACTTACAACCTCCAATAATTTCACATCAACAATCTGTTTAGATTTGTATATAAAATTAAATAATTTAACAATATAAATAACATAAAATTGAATAAAAAATTTTAACAGGCAGGCAAGCCGGGTGACCGTCTGGGCGCCAAATTTTGAGGGACACCAATTTTTTTTTTTTAGATATTATAGATTATTTTGAACATATTTTCTAAGAAATTGATTGAATAAATTGTAATATTATTTATACGAAAACTATTTCAGAATTAATAACTCAAAAAAAGATTAATTGGCAAAAAACAAAACGAATTTTTGTGGTTAATGTCACCCAAATTTAATTTAACTTTTCATGCACCTATATCTGACAGTTGTAGAAGATGTGACGAATTTGAACAAAAAATAAAAACAGAAACTTCTGAAGTTACTTTAGCAAGTTTAAAGTTAGAGAAAGAATTGCATCTTCGAAAGGCAGAAGGCGCACGTGCTGGGATGGCATTGGATTCGGAGTTGGGTAAAATAGCCGAAAACGATGTCACTATAATAGCGTTTGATCTCATGTCTACATTACCTACTCCTCATCTTTCAACTGGGGTATGTTACTACAAAAGACAGTTGTGGACATACTGTTTAGGTATCCACAACTTGTCAAGCAATCAGGCCCACATGTACGTTTGGCATGAAGCCATAGCATCTAGAGGACCTCAAAAGATTGGATCTTGCATACAGCATTATATTAAAAACTATGTTAACACGTCAAAATTAATTATGTATAGTGACCAATGCGGAGTGCAGAATAGGAATATCAAAATGTCTCTATTCTGTAATTATATCATACAAAACAAGATATCAAAAGTCCAGCAAATTGACCATAAATTTTTGGTGTCGGGGCATTCATATCTAGCCTGTGACCGTGACTTTAGGATCATAGAGAAGAACAAAAAAACTTTCAATGATATCTATGTACCTGGAGATTGGACCAGAGTGATTAGGACAGATAAAAAACAAAAACCATTCACAGTAGTAGAAATGTGGCCTACAATTTTTTTTCCAAAAATGTTTTGAAAATTTTTCTTTTTTGTGATATTAATGTAAAATGAAATTTATTAACTTAATTTAAGGTGTTGAAATTTAAAACTAAGGATAATAATCCTTACAGAAAAGAGACTGGTCATATTTAATAAAAACTAAATCGTCTTTTTCTCAATATCAGTTTTTACTAGTTAGGCCACTCTTGCACTAAGCGCCTCATATCGACGCGTTTTTGACAAAACATCTTAAGCGACAAAAATTCCAAAAACAGGATTTTTGGTGTATACGATTGATTAAACTTATTTGCACATTCCTACAAAATATCGTACGTCAGATTTAAGTATTTATTACCAATTTCATTGTTTCTTTTTAATCTTAAGCGACAGGTTTGTTGTACTACGGTGAAATTTTACCCAAAAATATCTTAAGAAACATAGCTTGACTGATTAATAATCGTAAGTGCCAGTCATTTAAGATAGTTGGTTGGGCGCTTAAGATTATTGTTTTGTTCCCAATACAGCTCAACGCCGAAAAAGTGATGTCTAATTTCCTACTACCTGGTTATGTTATGTCTCTGTATATAGAAACCTGTTTTGCCGCATTAGTTTGTTTGTATTTCGGTTGTAAAATCTGTATTTCGGTTGTAAAATAATTCCAGTCGTTTAAGATAGCCGGTCGGGCGCTTAAGATTATTGTTTTGTTCCGAATACAACGGAAGGCCGGAATAGTGAGGTTTAATTTCTGACTACCTGTTAGTTATCGTTATCTGTTTAGTGTTATTTCTCTGTTCATAGAAACGTGTTGTGCCGCATTAATTTGTCTATTTTTCGATTGTAAAGCTGTATTTCGGTTGTAAAATTAGTTTGTACCATTTTAAATCTGTGTGTGTTTTATACTTTGGTAAGTTTTTAAAATAACTTTTTTTTAAGCAATAAAATGAAAAATTTGTAGACAATGGCTTCAGCAAGGAGTTATAAGATCGCGTTACTGGGAAAACACCGAAAGGACGAAGAAATAAGAGAATACGATATGATGTTCGAAAACGTTCCGCTACAGAATAATAATGACGACATTCAAAATCTTTCAGTTGAAACTGATATATTAACATTATCACAAAATGATTTAGATTGTTTGGCTAGGAATATTGAAAATATTCCAATTTTAATAGACAATGAAAATAATATTAATATTGAGGTAAGAGATGATGAACAGTTTGCCCACTTAAGTAACATTTCTACGCATGTTCTGACCCCCATCAATTATAATGAACCTAATGACATCGTGAAAATGTAAAATTAGTTGATTATTTAAGTTCAGATTCTGATGAGGCTGTAAACAGTAGTCAACCAATAATTAAAAGACGGAAAAGATTTGACTCCGATTATTCGTTTCATGAAAATAAAGATTCTGACTTCTACTTTTCAAGCTCTGACTCTGAAGCTCTTGTGGAACAAACTATTGATGTTGTTGGAAACACAGGAATCAAAAAATCTAAAAAGCTAAATAAGAAGCATCTTAAAAAACGTGAAAAAAATTTAGGTAGAGGAAAATTAGTTCAAGAAATCCGTGTAAGAGTACAGTATGTCAACATGGTTGTACCAAACAGTTTACGGAACAACAGCGACATGATATCTTTGAATATTATTGGGGTTTAGGTAGTCATCAAAAGCAGAAGGAGTGGCTATTATCATGTCTAAAAGAGGTTGAAATTAAACGTAGGCGAACATATACAGAATACAGTAGAAGGAAAAGAACTTTTAGATATTACATCTCATGGAATGCTAAGGAAGTTGAGGTGTGTCAACAATTTATTTTAAAAACGCTGAATATTTCTCAGATGACAATAAGATATACACGAGACAATTTAATTAATGAGAAGTTTGTTAAACCAGATCAGAGAGGCAAACATGATCCACCACATAAAACGAAGCCGGACGCAAAAAAATGTGTTCAAGAATACATAAAAGAGCTTCCAGCGGTTCCTTCTCATTACTGCAGGTCTAGCTCTTCAAAGAAATATCTACCTAATGAGTTAAGGAACGTGTCTTTCTTATATAGATTGTTTATAAAGGATCTATCCGAAAAAAATGTTAAAACCGATGTATCATTGAAAGTTTTCAGAACAATTTTTAATAATGATTTTAATATTGGATTTCACCTACCGAAAAAAGATAAGTGTAATCTGTGTGAAGCTAAAAAAGATAAAGATATTACATTTGCAGAACAGGAAGTGCAATATTATAAAACACATGATACAGATAAAAAAGAGAGTATGGACTTATTTTTAACTGACCAAAAAGCAGCGAAAGCAGATAATAGCTTTATATGCGCAAGTTTTGACATGCAGAAGGTGTTAAACACTCCTCATGGGGATAATCTACTTTTATATTACTCACGAAAGTATGCTATGTATAATGAAACTATTTATGAAAGTGGAACCAGACGCGGTTTTTGTTATTTATGGGGTGAAACTGATGGTAAACGTGGATGTAATGAAGTATGTTCAATCATTTTTAAGTATTTGACTCAACTCGACCAGAGACATGGAGTTAAGACAATAGCACTTTACAGCGATAGTTGTTCTGGTCAAAATAAGAACAAGGCCATGTTAACTATGTTATACACGTTTTTACAATCAGCAACAACAATACAACAAATAAAAATTGTATTCCTTCTGCCAGGCCATACTTACATGCCCGTAGACTCTGTGCATGCTACAATAGAAAAATTTATTTCTAAAAGAATTGTTTGGGCACCTTCTGAATGGGCTACACTAATTTCTAATGCAAGAGTTCACCCCAAGCCATTTGAAACAATTACTATGAAGCATAATGATTTCGTAGACTGGAAGACGAAAGCAGAAAATTTTTTACCAACATCTACTGAAGAAGGTCAAAAATTTTTTATCAGTAAATTGCGGGTAGCATCATTGCAAAAAGGAGAGGAGGAGATAAAGGGAAAGTATTCATATTCCGATACCGCCACCCAATTCACTTTAGCGATCTCATCAAAATCAAAATTACGCCGATCTCGGAAAGGTTAGATGTTTGATTTTGAAAATATTTATCATGACTTACCTATATAATTTTAGGCCGAAGATCAAACAAAGTTTTGACGAAAGATGACAGTCTCCTTTACCCAACCCCATTACCACTTTGTACAAAAAAATTAACAGACCTCATGCAGCTGGTGCAAAAAAAGGTTATTCCAGCTCGATATTGGGTTGAATATCAACAAATGACATCTAGCGATGTCGTACCCGATGCTTTAGCAGAAACTGATGCAGATGATGACCCAGACATTTAATTCTTGTTTATTTTCATTTAAATTTTGAGTTTATTTTGAGTTTACTTGTATTTGAATTGTTATTTAAGTTAAAATAATTATCTCTCAATATATTTTTCTTTACTGACAAAATATCGCTTATGTATCTTAACTGCCATCGCTTTAAGAAAAAATACCTGATAAAATATCTTATGTTACATAATTTAAAAATGTATAAGTTTTTTTTCTACTCGAAGGTCAGAAACCAATTCTACAACAAAAAACATAAATAATCCACGTTTGATCTTGATTTTCAATAAATTACGTATGTACAGGAGAAAAGTCCTCTCCTGTATAATTTGCCTTCTGTCGCTTAAGATGTTTTGTCAAAAACCCGTCGATATTATATTTATATTTCTGTATGTCTGTTTTTTGTATATTATGTTATTGTTTTTATCTGTACACTATGTATTTATGAACACTTTATGTTCAATTAAAAAATGTAATGTATTTTTATAGAATTGGGCTTGCCGTAAAATAAATAAATAAAAAAAAATAAAACTAATCCTGAGTTGCTGAATCAGTAAACTATTAATAATATTTACACTTCCGCGTATAACTATACTTGGCGCCATTTTATTAAAATTACTGTCATCAATTTTGTTTGAAATGCGTGAACAACAAACTTGAGCTAAACTCAGACTCAACTTGCTAGATATTTTAGTCAGTAATTTTTTTGTTTTTTGCCAATTTTGCAAAAATTGGCAAAATTACTAACTATTTAGTAATTATTAACTATTTAGCAAATATTTTTTACCAATTTTACTAAAATTGGCAAAATTGCCGACTAAAATATCTAGCCAGTTGCGTCTGAGTTTAGCGAACAAACTATATTTTAGTGGATCCACTAAAGTTGATCAACTAAAATCGAACCGTGAGAATGCGCCTTAACTGAGACGCACAATTCTCAATTACAACTGAGTCTGGATTCCGGCGAGAATTCTGCATCTGGTTTATAAGAAATACCCTAAACATCAAAGCTAAATAATTATCAACGTTGATCAAATCCGGAACGGACTACCGGTGGCAAACAAAATTTAAACGAAAATTTTAAATAATATTGGGCGATGATCTGATTACTTGGCCACATGAACTAAATTGTACATATAGAGATCATATCCTTGCATTTTATTTTTGGTTAAAAAAAGAAATTTATTCTAATTTCACTTATCCAAGAGATTCGGATAATCGTAATTTTAATAAAATAATGTATTACAGGATAACTTCAAATGGAGAAAGTTTTCTACGTTCGTGGTTATATTATTCAAGAATAAGATTCCAAGACCCATTACATGTATACCGCAGAATTATACAGTGGCAATAATGAAAACAAAACTGCAAAATCACCCTTCTCTCATCCTACCGAAGTGGTTTTACGGGTTACTCAACCAATTCATGGCAAAGGATGTAATGTGACTGGCGATAACTGGTACACTTCGGTAGAAATGGTTCGTGAATTTAAAAAAAAAAAAAAGGATATTACTTACGTTGGCACAATAAAAAATAACCGCCAAATTTCACCTAAATTTTTACCTAAAAAAGGGCAGTCGATTCTTCTTTGTTTCAATATATAACTCTAATGTGCCCCGACAGATTCTAGCTATTGCGGCAGCTATTCTGGGCACTAAATTTTTCAGTATTTCTGAGTCTCCTCGAGCCAATGAAAATCGACAAAGAGATGCCATCTCTGTCCGGCCAAGAAAGACAGAAAAACGAACTATTTTTGCGCATACTGTAAAATGCCTGTAAGTTTACAATGTTGTGTTCAGTATGCAAAAAATGCAAAGAATAACTTCATTTCGTGTTTAAACCATTTATGGTACTTCGTTGTGTAATTTTACTTTATAAATAAAAAAATTATCAAAAAAAATTTGTTTGTTTCCTCTATATAAAAAATGGGTCTTATTGACCCACTTATAATACTTATGTAATTACTTTTGACATAGTAGTTTGACTTATGAATTTTAACTTGTAAAAATTAAAATTAATCGTTTGCTCATGATACACAACTTTCATAATACAACTTTTGCTGTAAATATGATACTGAACATGCTAGAGGCAAAAAACAATATTTTCTGACTTTAACCTTTGTTTATAAAAAAATGAGGTTGATTTGCGAGTACCTTTGTATGTATTTTTAATTAACTATATCCCCCCTACGATTTAACACCTTCGAATACCTGTATTTATTTATGGGGCCAATAACTAATCCGTAATAAGTACACAAAATGCAGTAATTGACCACCCGGCGAACAACTGTATTTTTACTTTTCAGTTTAACAGTACGTGCGGATAATAATTAAGCGTTAAATGCACATTTTAAAAAGTTTTTTTGCAATATTTTTGTTCAGAAATTTATTTAAACAGTAGTTGGCCGGGGCCAATAACTATAATAAAACAGGGGCCAATCACTATATATGCCCTGTTTTCTATTAACTAACTATTCACATTTACAAAATCAATGTTTTTTTCAATGAAAAAGTTATCATCAGCCTGAATGTTCCGACAACGATTGTCTCTTTGATAATTGAATATAAAATATATTTTTTCAATCAACGCTTTAAGTTCGTATATACAGACGTTTACTGAATGTTTTATTTTCGTTTCTTAATGCCTAAAACGTCTGAAAACGAGAATTATGTTAAAAAATATACAGAAGAAAGTTCACAAAAAGCGATCGAAGCTGTAAGAAGAGGACTGCCGAAAAGAGAGGCGTGCAAACGATATAAAGTACCAAGAGCCACTTTGCAGTTTCGACTAAGTGAAAAATTTGTAAAAAAATCACACGGCCCTCTTCCTGTCTTATCGTTTGAAGAAGAAAAACGATTAGTGGAGTGGATACTCGATTGCCACCGCAAAGGATTTCCAAGAAGATCTGAAGATATCCAAGTATCAGTAAAACAGTTCCTAGATGAATCATCTCGTGAAAATCCTTTTGTAGACAACTACCCTGGAACTGGTCGGTATAAAGCATTTATGCGACGACATCCTGAAATATCTCTAAGAAAATCAGAAGCCGTAACAAATGCATCGTCTAAAGTCAGCGAAGCTGATATTAGGAACTGGTTTAAACACATATTTAATGGCGACCAGACTAATTTTCAACTCTGCTCCCAAAACAAAAAGGTATTGGCACCCAGGGGTGCCAAAAACGTGTACGAGGTGGACTATGGAAAATCTAAAACTAACCTTACGGTTCTATTTACATTTAATGCTTCTGGATTAACTACTCCACCGCTAGTCATATATCCGTACAAGTGACTCCCAAGTGAAATAGAAGACTCTATTCCAGAAGGATTTACGATTACCTGCAGTGATTCAGGCTGGATGAAGACTGAACTCTTTTTTGGATACATAGCTAATTGTTTTTACCCTTTTGTCATGAAACACAATATAAAATGTCCAATTATTTTATACGTTGATGGGCACAAAACCCATTTAGACAAAAAATTAAGCGATTTTAAATATAAATCAATAGTAAAACAGTGCAGAGATCATTAATATTTTTGATAATGCAAATATCTGGAAAACCAATCTTGCCAATTTCTCCTTATTTTCTGCCATTTATTTAGCAATCAACTGTGTCAACTTAGGAATAAAATGGAAATGTAATGTGACAAGTAAACTTCCATTAGTTTATTTTAAACTTATACCGGGCTTAACACAAAAAAGTGTTGCAAAATAATACCTACCTAAGTTGTACGTGTTTGTAAAGTTTCTTTAATCAAGATTTAAATTTTTATAAAAACTTATGTTGCTAAAGTTTAAACAAGCTTTAAATGTTTATACAGTCAACATTTTTTAAGTTCAATCAAGTTGCTAAATGTTTGTAAAGTCAACTTGTGATTTGTAATGTAAAATGTATTGTAAGTTTTAACTGGTTGTCTCCTTTTCAATGTTTAGTGTGATCAAATTCTTGTATAAAAAGTAAATAAATGTTCTAAAAAGTGTTTTCCTGGTAGCCATTTTGTATTATCATTTTTTGAAAGATACTGGGGTACCTAAGTTCCTCTTGCTATAAGAAAAATATATTATTATATCTCCTACTTTTTCTCATATTCTGATGTCCTTCCTTCATCTTAAAGGAAAAATTCTAGAACAATTTTTATCATAAAAAATATGTATCAAAGTATAATATAATATCACTATAATAGTTTATAAAAGCGTTGGGTTATCATTTTCATTATCCGGATAGCAGGAGTTAAAGAGATTAAACCGGTATTCAGTTCCTTAGGAAGTGGATAACTTTTGAACGGAGCGGAGTATCGAGTTGCGGTAAAGACGGTTAGTCCGGAAATCACGAGACCTTTCCAACGATACCCAACAACACATACGGCGCCTAGGAGGAAAGTTAAATTTTCCAGGCGCATCCATTAATTATAACATCTACAAAGAGCGATATCTCTGCAGCGGAACGTCGTAGAGAGACAAGTAAGGTATCGTGGGATAGGAAATTGAAAGATCTTTCAATCGACACCCAACAACGTACACCTCGCTCCACTTTTTGAGAAAATCCAAATCCACGCCATGGATAGAGCAGAGAGAAGAAATAGGAGAGCAAACCCATCGAGAGATGAGACAAACAAGGGGGAGGAAGGAAACCTCAACACTAATGAGGGTTCGAGTAATACCGATACCCCCCTCCCTCCAACCATCACAACCCACATGCGAAATTTGTGGACACAAAGGTGCGACGTGGAGTAGCATTCGCAAGCATAGAGTCAAATGCGCAGCCACATAATCAGAGAATGCCACACCACTGAATAACATAACATCGGTGGCAGACAACTCAGAAATGGTACCCTCTCAGGAACGGGAACCAAGAACACAGTGTAATTACTGTCCCCAGACCTTCGCTACATATCCTGGTACTCGACAACATGAGAAGAAGGCGCATCCGGTCGAGTACCAGAGAGATCTGGAAACCCAAGCAGCAGCGAAAAAGAAACCTTCGACAGTGCTGGAGAACTGGCAGACAATCGCTGGACTAGAGGCGAAGTTAACCCATGGGAAGCCGAACAACTAGACTTATCTACTTTACAACCAGATGACTGGTATCGAAAAATGTTGATGATGTCCAGAATGTTCCAGGTAAATTTCCTGATTTTAAAGTTGAGCATGGTGTTTTGTATAAACATGTTTTAAGTTCCATGGATGCCCTTACTGGAATGTCGGAGTGGAAGATAGTAGTTCCAACTCCTAATAGAGCAAAGGTTTTGGCCACTTTTCATGACCATCCTACTGCAGCTCATTTTGGTTTTTACAAAACTTTCCGTCGTATATCTGAACTTTATTACTGGCCGAAGATACGTCAGACTATTCGTGGCCATCTAGCTCGATGCAAAATTTGCGCTACGTGTAAATCGACAAATCAATCGACAGATTGATTTTCCTTTTTAACTTGTCTCTTTAGATCACATTGGTCCCTATCCTAGGTCGTATAAAGGTTCTCAATATGCTTTAGTAGTTGTTGATTACTTTACAAAATTTCCTTTGGTTCATACCATGTCTAAGGCAACTACTTCATATATTATTAAGTATCTGGAGAATGAAGTTTTCCTGATTTATGGTGTTCCACAGATCGTGTCATGCGACAATGGACCCCAGTTCACAGCTAAGGCTTGTCGTGATCTCAAGGCAAAATATAATGTACAAAAGATCTGGTACAATGCAAATTCTCATCCACAAGTTAATCATACTGAAAGAGTTAATAAATCAATCGTGACTGCGTTAAGATCTTATCCATTTCCTGATCAGAGAGCTTGGGATACTCATATCCACTCTATAGTACAAGTTATCAGGACTTCTTCTCACGAAATAACCAAATGTCCTCCATCTTATTTAATGTTTGGTCGTCATGTTCCTCTTTCTGGTGACTATTTTGGTAAAATTTCAGAAAATGCCACCAATATTCCTGATATATCAGATAAGTTACACCGCTTAGAAGATATTCAGCATCTTCCCGATATTTATGTGGATGTTCGAAAACGTTTGAAGGCATCTTATGCTAGAAATAAGTGCCATTATGACCTGAGAAAGCGAGCCTTATCTTTCAGAGTTGGAGATTCCGTTTTGAAAAGGAATTTTGTCAAATCTGATAAAGTGAACTTCCAATCTGCTAAGTTATGCCAAAAGTACATACCTTGCACTGTCATTAAAGTTATTTCTCCTTTAATTTATGAGTTCAAGGAAACCTCCACTGGTAGGAAACTAGGAAGGTGTCATATTAAAGATTTACTTGAGGATAAGACAGTAGGTCCACATAACTTGGTTGATAATTTGGATTATTCATCTTCAGACGAAGATTAACTGGTAAGGGACCAGTTTTTTTATTTAAAATCTCTTTATGTGTTTTGTTTACCTGGCCAACATCTGTTTTTGCCATCTATTTTTATTTTTATCTTATCTTCATATTGTTTAGTACCTCAGTTTATGAGTCATTTTATTGTTAGTTCTCTCTTAAAAGTACAAATTATATATCATAGGAGTACAGGATGGATAATGGAAATTTTCCCCATCTTGAGTTCTTGGTTGAATAGGTATTTACAGGGATAGTTAGGGAATTTTGGTTTTTTTTTCTTAAATACTTTCTTTGATTTATGGTTTTGCATGGGTCGCGAACCATGGCCATAAAACTTATATAGTCACTTAACTGTGTCAGGGTTTTAGCGTGGGTTCAGGACTGATCACCCTAAACTTGTGCACTTCACTTGGCTCAGAAATATATTAATACCTATCAGTTGTTCCTTGAGTGTCTCTTAGGTTGAAATTAGAATGTGTCATTTAGAATTGGATCGTTCTGATATTCAGCAGTAAGTAAGTATATTTAACTTTGTTGGCATCTCCTATGTTATTATCTTTTAAATGATTTGAGTTTTAATATATCTTATTACCTGAAGTTTGTTTACTTGTCTCACTACCTCCTGCTTGGATGAGTGGATGTGAGTATGTGAGTTATCTTATTTGTCTCTCTACTGAGCATTATGCTAGTAGATGTCCTTCTACCTTATATATGAAAAGATAGATGTGAGTTTGTATCAAAAATACTACTTTGCAGTAGTATTTGGTTGAACTAAAATGATAAGATGAAATGAATGAAGGAAGGGTGATGAACTGATAATGGAAGTATGGAGAGACAGAGGCAAACTGAATAGAGTTGGCTAGCTATAGATGCAAGAGAGCAACTTGACACTCAAGGATGGATACGGCTCGTTTGCATGCCTGTCGAAGAACAGTAGCTCAACCTAAAGAGAGATGATGACTAGAAAAAGGGAAATCTTTTAAGATAAAAATATATGTTCAGAAAATAAATTAGATAAATATAATAATATAATAAAAATAGAAGAATATAAAAGATAAATAAAATAGACTGAATTATGGGCGCCAGAAGTTGGAATGGACCAAACTTCCAGGTATCTTACACTGCTGTTAAATAGTAAATATATTAAATTCAAAAATGGGAAAAAAATAATTGATATACAAAACAAATAAATATTTATTAAATATAACTACTTAGATTTTTGACAACCTCTGAGTTAGAAAAATACAAACTATGTAACTCTAAAATGACAATGGGAAATAATTACCTATAGTAATATAAATATAATCTATAGTTACATTAGTAATGGAGTAGCTCTTATATGGAGCATACCCCCAACTTACATATACTAGGTTAAATAACAACCTTCACCAAATAATTGTACGATTGCAATACGTACAGCAACGTTAAACCCTATAGAACTAATGAACCAGAATATAATTAAGGGAGGATTATTCACAATGAATAATTTCCGTAACTCTCAAAGAGTTAAATAGGCACTAGCCTCATTAAGGTGAACCTACGGTCTACTTGATATATAAAAATCAGTTGCTTCGACACGTAGTCACTAAAAAATATAACAAGTAAAATGGATAGCTATTCAAAGGGAATAGCGTCCAAAGATATAATTAGAAATTGATTAAATGAATTTAAGTAAAGTTAAGCAAATAAGTTAAATAATTATGATTGACTAAAGAAAGATTAAAGTTATATGAATAAGTTAATAAATTAAGCAAATTAAGAGGACAAAGTATATAAATTTAAATTGATAAGTGGAGACAAGCAAGGTTAGTACTAAAAATATAAAGTTAATTAAGTAAATAAATGGTACAAGTAAATTTCAGGTAATATATAAAGGTAAAGAGAATCTCATATGGGGAAAAGATGATCTGAGCTCAAACCTCTTTGACCAGAGAGTTTACTGGTTTGGGGAACACTATCAACTATTATAGATATATAAAAACAATAAATGCAACTTAAATATTGAAACAAAATATGTGCGATAAACTATAAAACTTAATCATCAAAATAAATGTCCCGAGTCTTATACAAAAAATGAATGTGGTGTAATAGTGGAAGTGACAATCACTAGCAGATACTAAGTGTCCCAAAACAAACCCTAAATGGTCCCCGAGAGTGTCCTTGCTACGGATTCCAAAATCCCTGGTAGGCGAATTAGCACAGGGATGGTGCTAGCTTGTACCAATTAATATACCGATGCCCTTCTGGGGTGCAGAGGGCAGGATACAAAGTAGGTATGTGGGAGGTTCTCCAGGCTGGTCTCCAAATGACCTGGCTTGGCGTAGAACGGTTGCTCCCAGTTGTGAGGGGAGCTGACGGACTGGTTACAGTTTAAGATTTCCCCCAAGTGGCTAAAAACAAACATGTCCCGTTTTAGTTTCAATGTCAGAATCTAAGGAAAGGTCAAAGAGCCAAAGGAAAAGAAATGAGATATTTTTTTTTCAGAATGAACAACAAAAAGATCATTAGCAAAAACAATGATGGATTTGACCTTGATTCACATTACACACATTAATTTGGGATTTAACTTTAAATTCAATATTTAATACAGAATATGATTTTTATCTGAAAAATATGTCTATAAAGGGTATTTTTTTTATTATTAAAAATGGTATGGGATAATGTAATGTGTTGTAAATTTTAAGAAAAATACTGGCTTTTGGAACGAATTTAAGGTGGCTAGAATACACACAATCTAATAGAATAGAGAATAATGAATGCAATCTGTAAAATTTGAATTCAATATTATGAGGTTGACATAACCCCACAAATCAAATGATATAATTTACAGGATATGTGACAAGATAATCTTCATCTGAGTGTATATTTTCGAACTATGGATATAATTAAAGATACTAAATTCAAAGAACAACTTCGATTCATACATTTACAGAAATAAATTCAATAGGAATTTAATATGACATGATAGCGGCCATATTCGTTCCTTTTTCTCAAACTTTTTTAAGAGTCAAAAAAATTTACCGGATGACATGACTTCCAATTCCTCCGGGATCTCCCAAAACTTAGTCTCCTAGCTTCTCCAAAACACCACCAATAATTTGCCACTAAATATCACTTATAAAAGCTTGAAACTATTGTATTAAAATTTCCGTCCTTTTCAATCAGCCATCCGCCACTTTTCCGTTCTAGCGTACCAAGCGAAGTGTCCAATATTTCCTGTCGTTAGACGAGAAGCCTCACAGAACGAAACTCACATGACAGCGAATGGTGTCTAATACCAACTGAAGTACTTGTGCCAACTAATAGTTAAGTATGACGTCAGTCAAAGATTTATTTTAGTTAGATCTTATTATTTTTAAGTATAATTTAATGACAAACCGTTATTAAAATTTAAATAAAATAACTATAAAGATAATTAAAGTTAACGGACTGTTATATTCCCCTTCTACTCGGAGAAAAAAATTTTAAGCAAAAAAATTTTTTTTTTTTTTTAATTCAAAATATTAATAACCAAGTGGTAATAATCTATCATTCTACGTTGACCCGCAAGATTACAAGTAACCACAAATTAGGGATCAGGGAAAGAAGGATGATTACTACACCAAAACTATGAATCGGAAAAGATGACTCGAAGTCATATTAAAATGTCATCGACATTTTGTCTGCAAACCAAAACATAAGCTAAATAATGTACTAAAGTTCATAATGACAAATAAATGTCGAATTGGCACTAAGTCCAAAATTGAACTATCCATGGACATCAAATTTAAAAAGGGTATATCCAAGGACGAACAACCAGGCAAAGGTATGAGCCAATTCGCACCATAACACAAGTAAATATACTAAAGTAAGACAAAAGAAATCAACAACTGAAATAAGTGAAGAATCGAACACTTCATCCAAAATTGAACTACCAATGGACACCAGATTCGTAATAGCATATCCAGAGAAGAACAATCAGGAATATTTATGGAACAATTCTCACCAGTGCCAAATAATACAAATAGTAAGCATATCAAAGTTATCCAAAAACTCATTAATCAAAATAAATGTGGAATCGGACACTTAATCCAAAGTCGGACTATCAATGGACACCAGATTCATAAAGCATATCCACAGAAGGACGACCAGGAAGATTTATGGACCAATTCACACCAATACTAAATCACATAAATTAATTAGGCCTATGTACAACCACAACCGGTAATACGAGCCTATACAACCAAATAAACAAAATAAGTGAGGACTCGGACGCTTTATCCAAAATCGGACTATCAATGGACACCAGATTTATAGGAGCATATCCAAAGAAGAACGATCAGGAAGATTTGTGTACCAATTCTCACTAATACTAAATAAACTAAATTAGGTCCATCGACTCAAGTAAGTCGTTGACTAACTAAAATTGGTCCGTGCTGTTGTTCACTAGCTATAGCTATAGCTGATAACGTACCAATTGTAATAAAAAAAAATCTAAAAGGTGAACTGACAAGGTCTATGACACCATGATAAATGATAGAAAAAAAATATGACAAGAACGAGCAACCAATTTGGAATAAAACTGTAGATTCATACGTTCTCGCATACATAGAATTATCCAGGAAATATTCCTGAATCTCAACAACAAACTAATGCCTCAGGAAAGAAGAGGAAATCTACTAAAATAAGCAATTCATTTGTCCAAACACCTCAAATACTAAAAGGAACCCACTACCTATGAAGTACGGGACATAATGTAAACTAAATATTCCCTATCAAATGCTAAAAAATGTAACTGGAATGATTGGAATAATTACACAAGGATGGTCAGGACATGTGGCCAACATTTCCTGACCAGCAATATTTTGATGAATAAACATCTGCGTACTCTGCTATGAAAACATAGGTTACGAAATCGGATAGCAGTGATCAGTTGCTGAATTTCGAACCCATGCATTCACTAGGTTACCTAGGAACCCAAATTACAGAGCATTGGCAGACTAGTTCTTAAGAAGAAATCCATACATACATCAGAATTCCAAACTAATTCCAGAATCATACTGTGTAGGGCATAAGGATATAAATTATTATAAAGTATTTAGGATATCTGTGACAAATGTTGATAAAGTAAACCAACATAAAATTAAGAACCACCCCATCTTTCCAATATGGCAAATCTAATAACAAGATAATAAAAGATACATATAAAAAAAATAGTATGTAGTCAAATATCAAAAATACAACACACAACCTGAGATAAGTAGTGTATAATATTCTTAGTTCCATAGTTCCATACCAAATATCAATATTAAACCAACGTACTTGCATGAGCTTACATATTCAAATATATAAATATACAATAATCAACAACCCTTCTATGCTAAGGGGTAGGTGCACAATCTAAAAATTACAAGTAGGATTTTATTAACTGGGTAATCCTACTAACAGTATTAATAATTAATAATGTTGATGCATAATAATTAAAATGCAACATTAATAATGAAAAAAAAATGATAAGCTCATACATAAGCGTACTAAAAAAAATAATTAACCTAATGATTCATAAATTGGAAGTCATCTAACAACCATGCCAAAAGATAAAAATGGAGATATGTACCTGCTCTATCTGGTGAATAAAATATTAAACTAAAATACTGAATCTTAATAAGGATCGAGCTAAAGACAAATAGAGGAAGAAGTTAGCTCAAACAACCCTATAAAGTTAATCTTCTTCCGAAGATGATGAATCAACCTCATCCATGGTGTTATCAGGCAGTAAATCCTTTATGTGAAATTGTCCAATTCGTTTGTTAGTCGAATTGTCCTTCAATTCATACACTAAAGGAGATATTACCTTCACAACCGTACAGGGAATATATTTCTGGCAAAATTTTGCCGAAATAGCATCACCCTTATTAGACTTTACAAAGTTTCGCTTCAACACTCTATCTCCAACGAAGAATCGCAGATCTCTTTTCCTCAAGTTATACTGCTGCTGGTTCCTTAGATAGGAAGTTTTTAACTTCTTCCGAATGTCAGAAAAAATTTGAGGTAGAGTCTGGAGATCTTCTAAGCGATGAAGGTTATCGGATATCTGAGGGAGATTTGTGGAAGTGTCGGAAATTGTACCAAAATAGTCACCAGATAAAGCAACATTTCTACCAAAATTGAGATATGCAGGAGAACATTGTGTAACCTCATGGACAGAGGTCCTTATGGCTTGAGCTATGGAATGGATATATTGATCCCAAGCTCTGTGATCTGGGAATGTATAGGACCTTAGGGCGGTGACGATACTGCGATTCACTCTCTCAGTATGATTGGCTTGAGGATGGTAGGCAGCATTATAAAAGGTCTTCTGGACCTTATATTTAGCTAAAAGATCTTTAAAAGCCTTCGACACAAACTGAGGACCATTGTCACATGACACAATTTGGGGAACACCAAACAACAAAAAGACTTGTTCCTCTAAATATTTCAGAATGGCTGGAGTTGTGGCCTGACGAAGAGGACAAACTACAGGAAATTTGGTGAAATAATCCACAACTACCAAGCAGTAAGTATTACCCTTATAACTACGAGGATAGGGTCCAATGAGATCCAACGAGATCATCTGCCAAGGAAAATTAATGTTCCTAAAGGAACCCATGAGTCCAGCTTGTGGTAAATTACTGGGTTTACAAGTCGCACAAACTAAACACTTAGAAATATACTTTTTGATAGACTTGCGCATGCCAGGCCAATAATATAATTCGGCAATACGATGAAAAGTTTTATAAAAACCAAAATGTCCAGCAGTAACTTCATCATGAAACATACGTAATATGTTCTCCCTATTTGGCGTAGGTACAACTATTTTCCAATCTGACATATTGGATAAGGCCTCTATAGGACTTAAGATATGTTTGTACAGTATATTGTTCTCTACCTTAAAATCAGGATAATTTTGTGGGTCTTGAGTAACCCTATCAATCATATTCTGATACCACTCGTCAGGAGTTAAGGTGGACAAATCTAAGACATTAAGATCATGGACACGGGAAAGAGCATCAGCAACCACTACACCGTTGGCCTTTCGATGAACAATCTTATATGAATAGGCAGCCAGTTTGCATATCCATCGGGAAAGTCTCTGAGATGGGTTTTTCATACTATGAAGCCATACCAAGGAACTGTGGTCCGTAATTATGGTGAAATTACGGCCCTCTAAATAATAACGAAATGCTTCCAACCCATGTATGATAGCTAAGAGTTCTTTCTCAGTGGTGGAATAGTTTTTCTGGGCCTTATTCAATTTCTTACTCGTGTAAGCTATGGGATGTTCCGAGCCATCTTTCAACTGGAACAATACGCCACCAGAAGCAGTATTAGAGCAATCAGTCATCAAATAAAAATGCTCATTAAAATTAGGTGACATCATGACTGGTGCGCTAGTTAAAGCCTCTTTAACGCGCCTAAAAGCTTCATCAGCCTCAGGAGTCCAGGTAATGGTCTGCCCCTTTTTCCTGTTCTTCAAAAGATCCGTAAGAGGTGACAACAAGGTAGAGTATGAAGGTACAAACCGGCGATAATATCCACACATTCCCAATATCCTACGGACTTGGGTGGTGGTCTTAGGTATAGGAAAATTCTTAATAGCAACTATTTTCTCAGGATCAGTCCTTAGACCCTGATTATCAACAACATAACCCAAAAACTTAAGACTAGGACGACAAAACTGACACTTATCCAGATTAATTGTTAGATTAGCTTCCTTAAGACGTAAAAACAATTTATCTAAAATTTCCATATGAAGGGAAAAATCAGGGGTGACTACTAAAATATCGTCCAAATAATAGAAAACATAGGGCTCTAACTGTGGACCAATGACTAAATCCATCAGACGACACATTGTCTGAGGAGCAGAAACAAGACCAAAAGGCATGGTGACAAACTGGAATAATCCTTTACCACTGACAGCAAAAGCAGTATACTTCTTGCTCTCTTCACTCAGTGGGATCTGTAAGAAGGCCTTAGACAAATCTATCGAAGAGATGTATTTGGCATTCTGAAGTTTGCTCAAAATCACATCAATTCGGGGAATTGGATAAGCATCCCTGTTAGTGGTGATACTGTTTAGTTTTCGACCATCAAAGCAGATCCTGAAGGATCCATCCTTCTTCTTTGTTAACCAGAGTGGGGAACAATAGGACAACGTTGAATGTTCTATGATATTTAAAGCAAGCATCGAATCAACTTCTTTTTCTAAATCTGCCTGCCAGGCTTGAGGTATGGGATACTGATATAATCTGAAAGGAGTAGGATTTCCCACCTCAATAGTGTGAGATATTAATGAAGTACGACCTAGTTTGTCATTTGAAGAAATAGTAGTAAACTGAGAGATCATATTCTCCAATTGCCTTTGTTCAGAACTAGATAAACTGGAAAAATCATGAATAGCACTAAGGGTAGACAGATTAAATTCAGATATGGAAAAAGAAAAATCAGAACAACTTAAGGTGCTATTAAAAGCATTGAAGAAGTCCATACCTAAAATTATAGAATTCTGTACAGAAGGAATAACATAAAATGTAATTTTCCTACATAAATTTGCCACTGTGATTTCAATTTGGAGTTTGCCTGTAATAGATTGGACTGTACCATCTGCAGTAGATACTTGCAAAGATGAAATGGGCATAATGGGAATATTAGCATTTTTCAATAAATTTAATGAATGTGCTCCTATCAATGAAATATTAGAGCCACTATCTAATAAAGCTAAACACGATTGTCCTAAAATTTGAATAGGTAGATATGGCCTATTATCATTTTGTTTCCTAACTAATAAAGAGTTAATATCTAAATCTAAAATATTTGGTTGGATACCACCATTATATGGAACTACTTCACCATCAAAATTATTATTATACTTAACACTACCAATTAAAGAAGAATTTGTGGCTTTGCAACCCTGTGAATCCTGTGCGTTCAACATATCATGACTAAAACTTAATTTCTGGACTGATTTTGATTTGTGGTGTGTGCTTGTTTCCTGAACGATGCCTTCTTCCCTTTCCGATTGGAAGATGGGTTTGAGTTGCTTGGTGTGCTTGGGCCAGCTGTCTCGTTTTCTGATGGGGTTTGATTCCCTGATTGGGTGTTGGACGGAGAAACGCTCAGGGGACGGACCTCCGACATTTCGTTTCCCGAACACTTGACACAATTTCTTTTGAGGGTATTTTCCCTACCACAACCGTGGCAGAAAATACGAGTTTGTGGGATACCACAATCATTGAACTTATGATTAGACTGGTGACAATTCCAGCAAACAACGGAACTAAAAACAGAAACATTACGTTCAGGGCCCTTATTTTGCCAAGAACGTTGTCTAAAGGAAGTTGGCTGAGAAGAAGAATTAGAAGAGGGTCGAGATGTGGATGGAGGCTGAGAAGACCAGGATAACGTTTCCTCCAAACGTTTGCACTTTACAGTGAGGTCATCAATACTCTGGATGTCCATAAGAGCTAACTGTTGATGGTAAAAAGGCAATAAACATTTTAAGATGATTTTTATTTTGGACAAATCAGATAAAGGAGTGTCTAAACGGCTACACATGCCTAAAATAGTATTAATGAACATAGTGACAGACTCTCCTGGTTTCTGCTTACGGTTTTTGATTTCATCCAAGAGATCATCCTGGTATGAGTAAGGAAGAAAATCTGACTTCAACTTGTGAACCAGATCAGACCAACAAGATAAATTACCTCTATTATTCATGAACCAGGTAAAAGCAGGACCGGTAAACAATTCAGCTGAAGCAGCAAACAAATTTTCTTCAGAGACACCTCTAGATACTCGAAGACATTCGACCTTTTCTAAAAATGTAATCACATCATTGTGCTGTTTTTCACCGGAAAATGAAACACCCCATTTGTGTACTTGCACAGGTTTGGAGTATGTGAAACTAGGAACGACACTGACTGGAGCATTAGGAGTAGATGTGGCTATGGGGTTAACCTTAGAATCAAGCTCACCCTCCAATGTAAGGATTTTAAGAGAAACAGACTTTTTAAAAGGTTCCTGCTCTTCTGTAGTACACTGTAACAAGTGTACTCGGCCAGAAATATGAGCTAGACGAGATATTAATCTAACATATTCACTGTCCTGTACAGTTCCCCTAAACTTCTCTATTTTCTTCGACAAGCTATCCAACGTTTCGGATATTCCTTTCCGTTGGTCCTCAAAAGGGATATGTACAGCCGAAAGTTGGGTGAAACTCCTATTGCCTTCTTCTTGCTTCAAAGCACCCCGCAGAAGATTGCGTTTCCTATCGACAGTTGCCGACTCCTCTGGTACTACGTCCCTAATTTTCAACTCATAGTCCAATTCGTCCACCAGAAGATGTTCAACTTTAAAAGCACACATGATGAAAGCAAAAATTATTGACAAGCAATCCAAAGGTCAGAAATATGAAATATACTTAAGTTTGTACGCAAAATATATAAGTACGGAGAAAATATTAGCAACACACCAACAAAATCAAAAATGGCCAGCAAAATATATGTATCAAATAAATAAAGTAAATAAGGTATAATCAAGTAAATATAGTACCTAAATATTGGAAAAAAAAATTAATTATTATACTTGTACTAGAAAAAAAAAATGTAAGTATTAACGATTACTGTACGTACAAATACAACACTGGCTGAAAGAGTAAAATAATATAATCTAATATATGCTAGTTACTTATACTTCGTTTCAAATTCAACCCAGAATGTAAGCTGTATGACAAAACTATAAACGAGGTTTCAAAATCTCAACTAATTAATAGATACAGCAGTGACAGTGTACCTGTTTAGTATTAGTAAATAGTTAAAGACAAAATAAATCAGAACAGAATGTATAAAAAGATATCAGAAGGGAATAATATAAATAAAAGAAAAAAAAATGAACTAAAAGAACTACTGTCTTAGAACCTATAAAATAAGGGCCCCACGTTGGGCGCCAATGTATCAAAAATACTACTTTGCAGTAGTATTTGGTTGAACTAAAATGATAAGATGAAATGAATGAAGGAAGGGTGATGAACTGATAATGGAAGTATGGAGAGACAGAGGCAAACTGAATAGAGTTGGCTAGCTATAGATGCAAGAGAGCAACTTGACACTCAAGGATGGATACGGCTCGTTTGCATGCCTGTCGAAGAACAGTAGCTCAACCTAAAGAGAGATGATGACTAGAAAAAGGGAAATCTTTTAAGATAAAAATATATGTTCAGAAAATAAATTAGATAAATATAATAATATAATAAAAATAGAAGAATATAAAAGATAAATAAAATAGACTGAATTATGGGCGCCAGAAGTTGGAATGGACCAAACTTCCAGGTATCTTACACTGCTGTTAAATAGTAAATATATTAAATTCAAAAATGGGAAAAAAATAATTGATATACAAAACAAATAAATATTTATTAAATATAACTACTTAGATTTTTGACAACCTCTGAGTTAGAAAAATACAAACTATGTAACTCTAAAATGACAATGGGAAATAATTACCTATAGTAATATAAATATAATCTATAGTTACATTAGTAATGGAGTAGCTCTTATATGGAGCATACCCCCAACTTACATATACTAGGTTAAATAACAACCTTCACCAAATAATTGTACGATTGCAATACGTACAGCAACGTTAAACCCTATAGAACTAATGAACCAGAATATAATTAAGGGAGGATTATTCACAATGAATAATTTCCGTAACTCTCAAAGAGTTAAATAGGCACTAGCCTCATTAAGGTGAACCTACGGTCTACTTGATATATAAAAATCAGTTGCTTCGACACGTAGTCACTAAAAAATATAACAAGTAAAATGGATAGCTATTCAAAGGGAATAGCGTCCAAAGATATAATTAGAAATTGATTAAATGAATTTAAGTAAAGTTAAGCAAATAAGTTAAATAATTATGATTGACTAAAGAAAGATTAAAGTTATATGAATAAGTTAATAAATTAAGCAAATTAAGAGGACAAAGTATATAAATTTAAATTGATAAGTGGAGACAAGCAAGGTTAGTACTAAAAATATAAAGTTAATTAAGTAAATAAATGGTACAAGTAAATTTCAGGTAATATATAAAGGTAAAGAGAATCTCATATGGGGAAAAGATGATCTGAGCTCAAACCTCTTTGACCAGAGAGTTTACTGGTTTGGGGAACACTATCAACTATTATAGATATATAAAAACAATAAATGCAACTTAAATATTGAAACAAAATATGTGCGATAAACTATAAAACTTAATCATCAAAATAAATGTCCCGAGTCTTATACAAAAAATGAATGTGGTGTAATAGTGGAAGTGACAATCACTAGCAGATACTAAGTGTCCCAAAACAAACCCTAAATGGTCCCCGAGAGTGTCCTTGCTACGGATTCCAAAATCCCTGGTAGGCGAATTAGCACAGGGATGGTGCTAGCTTGTACCAATTAATATACCGATGCCCTTCTGGGGTGCAGAGGGCAGGATACAAAGTAGGTATGTGGGAGGTTCTCCAGGCTGGTCTCCAAATGACCTGGCTTGGCGTAGAACGGTTGCTCCCAGTTGTGAGGGGAGCTGACGGACTGGTTACAGTTTAAGATTTCCCCCAAGTGGCTAAAAACAAACATGTCCCGTTTTAGTTTCAATGTCAGAATCTAAGGAAAGGTCAAAGAGCCAAAGGAAAAGAAATGAGATATCTTTTTTTTCAGAATGAACAACAAAAAGATCATTAGCAAAAACAATGATGGATTTGACCTTGATTCACATTACACACATTAATTTGGGATTTAACTTTAAATTCAATATTTAATACAGAATATGATTTTTATCTGAAAAATATGTCTATAAAGGGTATTTTTTTTATTATTAAAAATGGTATGGGATAATGTAATGTGTTGTAAATTTTAAGAAAAATACTGGCTTTTGGAACGAATTTAAGGTGGCTAGAATACACACAATCTAATAGAATAGAGAATAATGAATGCAATCTGTAAAATTTGAATTCAATATTATGAGGTTGACATAACCCCACAAATCAAATGATATAATTTACAGGATATGTGACAAGATAATCTTCATCTGAGTGTATATTTTCGAACTATGGATATAATTAAAGATACTAAATTCAAAGAACAACTTCGATTCATACATTTACAGAAATAAATTCAATAGGAATTTAATATGACATGATAGCGGCCATATTCGTTCCTTTTTCTCAAACTTTTTTAAGAGTCAAAAAAATTTACCGGATGACATGACTTCCAATTCCTCCGGGATCTCCCAAAACTTAGTCTCCTAGCTTCTCCAAAACACCACCAATAATTTGCCACTAAATATCACTTATAAAAGCTTGAAACTATTGTATTAAAATTTCCGTCCTTTTCAATCAGCCATCCGCCACTTTTCCGTTCTAGCGTACCAAGCGAAGTGTCCAATATTTCCTGTCGTTAGACGAGAAGCCTCACAGAACGAAACTCACATGACAGCGAATGGTGTCTAATACCAACTGAAGTACTTGTGCCAACTAATAGTTAAGTATGACGTCAGTCAAAGATTTATTTTAGTTAGATCTTATTATTTTTAAGTATAATTTAATGACAAACCGTTATTAAAATTTAAATAAAATAACTATAAAGATAATTAAAGTTAACGGACTGTTATAAGTTTATCTTTACCTTTATCTTGAGTTTATCTCGTACCTTTGTCGTGAGTGTAGAATTGGATCACGTAAATAGTACAGTTTAGGTATTACAGTTAGGACATTTATTATCTTTTACCTTTGTGGATACCCTCTACCACGAGTAGATGCGGGCTTGCCAGTATCTTTACCTTTTAGCATACCCTATACCATAAGTGTAGTGGGCTTGCTAGTGTCTTTACCTTATTGTGTCTTCCTACTGCTATGAAAGCTAGTAGAGATGTGATGGATTACTTTAACATTGAATTTTCTATGTTCTTGATATCCAGAACCATATCATATATGTTTAGGTTTCTAGTAATATAGTTTTAACTAGTCCTAATAAATTAGCCCCTCATTGAACTCTCGGGTGATTAATAGAATCTAGTCGCTCTAGTGTCAATGTTGGGTATATTGATAGGATTCGTTTTAGGTTAATTGTTGTAAATGGTACTTGGTAGTATGTTAGGGGTTCAAAAGGACATCGGTTCTTTATTGCTTACTTTTCGATTAAATCCAATAGCTTATATTACAGACATCAAAGCAATGTTCAGGCAAGTTTTAGTTAATCCTGTACATCGTCCTTTTCAAAGGATATTATGGCGATTTTCGCTCAATGATCCTATTTCAGAATATGAGCTCAATACTGTCACTTTTGGCATGCCATGTTCACCTTATCTGGCCATGCGCACATTGAATGAACTGGCTTGTCAAGAACAAGAAAGCTTTCCGTTGGCATGTGAGGTCTTAAAATCATCAGTTTATTGTGATGACATATTAGGAACCAGTCCTTCAATTCCGCATGCGTTAACGGTCCAAAAGGAACTTATTAGCTTATTAAAATCTGGGGGGTTTGAACTTAAAAAGTGGACTAGTAACTGCCCAGAATTATTATCTACCCTGCCTGATCGGCAAATGCCTCTTTCCTTTGATAAGCAAGAACCACATTTTATCAAGGTCCTAGGGTTGCAATGGCACCCCAAAAATGACATTTTTTCTTATAATTGTCAAATGAAAAACAAGCCTCCTACAAAACGCTCTATCTTAACTATCACTGGAACTATTTTCGATCCTTTGGGATTTTTATGTCCAATACTTTTGTTAGCTAAATTTCTTCTCCAACAGCTTTGGATTTTAAATATTGGCTGGGATGACACTCCAGACCAAGCTATTATCGATTATTTGAATATTCTTCACTCAGAGTTTCCATTATTACCTAATATCGGCCTAGCTAGACAAATCAAATTATCAAAAAATCAATCTTGTCAATTAATCGGTTTTTGTGACGCTTCCAACCGAGGATATGCATGCGTTGTGTATTTTCGAGTGAAAGAAGAAAACCACATATCTATTTCTCTCATTTGTGGAAAATCGAGAGTTGCACCTATCAAAACACAGACCTTAGCGAGATTAGAGCTCCTCAGCGCTTATCTTTTAAGTGATCTTATCGATTTTATCTTATCTACGTATGCAAATAAATTAACAGTTACCGAGATAATTACGTTCTGTGACTCTCAAGTGGTTCTAAAATGGTTATCATCCCCACCTAGTCGTTGGAAAACGTTTGTGGCCAATCGAGTAAACCACATCCAAGAAATCATACCTTCAACTTCATGGCGGTACATTCCATCAGCAGACATTGCATCTAGGGGTGCAACTCCTTCGCAATTGCTTTCGCACAAAATGTGGTGAAATGCGCCTCCTTTCTTATGGTTATCTCAAAACGAATGGCCCGATTTTAATAAAGCGAAACAAAAGGGGCAATTTGAGGACTTCGATCTTGAAGAAAAACCTAAATTGTCCCTAGCTACCCTTACAGCATCTAATTTCTTAGATTGTCTGTTGGACAAATATTATTGTCTGTTAAAAATACAGCACATCGTTTGTTATGTAATTAGATTTATTCATAACTCAAAAAATCATCCTCATCAAAAATCTAATTTTTCAAATAACACATCTTTGGGGTCTATCGAAAACCCTACCCCTGATGAAATGCAGAACGCCCTTCATCTATTAATCAAACGAGTACAATTTGTTTCATTGTCAGATCTATATTCCTCTTTATCTAACAGCAAACCAATACCGAAAATCGATCGCAAGCTTTCTTTTTTTTTAGATAAAGATGGCCTCATTAGGGTAGGGGGTAGATTACAAAAATCAGATCTTATATCTTTCACTGCAAAACATCCCTTACTAATTCCAATTAAAAATCGTATCACTACCCTTATCATAGAATTCACGCATAAAGAAAACTTACATCCAGGTTTTAAAACAATGCACTATTTATTGTTACAGCAATTCTGGGTTTTATCTGCTAGAAATGCAATTAATCGAGCATTATCGAGATGTTTGCGTTGTTTTAGAATCAACCCTAAACCTTACAACCCTCCAATAATGAGCTCTCTGCCATTTTATCGCATCAATAAACCTTTTTCAAATGTGGCTATAGATTTTTGTGGACCTTTTGATGTTCTCCCGCATAGATTACAGGGGTTCTAAATCTTTTAAGTCGTCTGTCTGTGTGTTTGTTTGCACAACACACTGTATACACCTCGAACTTACCATGGAGTTGTCTACCGAAGGTTTCGTAGCTGCGTTCCACCGTTTTGTATTTCGTCGTGGTAGAGTGAGCGACTGTTGGAGCGATCGAGGTAGCAACTTCTTAGGGTTTCATAATCAATTACTGGAATATGCCAAGGAAGCATCAAATCAACTATCTATCCGTTGGCATCTAGGACCTCCACTTAGCCCTCACTTCAATGGTTTAGCGGAGGCCGGCGTGAAAAGTTTTAAAAACCATTTCATAAGAGTTACTTACACTTATGTGTCGTATCGAGGCTGTCCTTAATTCACGACCCCTTTTAGCGGCATCTTCCGATCCTAATGATCTTCAGCCGCTCACCCTCGCACATTTTCTAACCCTCGAACCTTTAAATTCACTCATACCAGAATCTGACTTATCCGAAGTTCCAATTAATCGCTTCTCGAGATGATAACTTATACAACAACTTCACAATAACTTTTGGAAGAGATAGTCGCGTGAATATTTACATACTCTTCAACAGAGGTATACATAAATGGTTTGATTTATGTCAAGAAGTGAAAATTAACGATTTAGTTGTTATTTCTAGTGACAGTATCAAAAATCCACTTAAATGGCCGTTAGGTCGAGCAATACAGTTGCATCCGGGTGAAGATGGCTGCGTTCGAGTTGCTACTGTAAAAACAGCTACAAGTACATACAAGAGACCGGTAGTTAAACTGTGTCCCTTACCTACAGAAAATTAATTTTTATTATTTTCTTCTTCTCTGTTGATTTTCAGGTAAACAAATCAATAGATTATACTTTAGAATTTTTGATTATTTTTTTGGGTTTTTAAAACTGAGTTTAATATTTATTATTTTAAGTTACATGTTCTAAATTCAATCCGATCAATTCAATATCAAATCTTGTCAATTTAATCTTATCAATTCAATCTTTATTTCTTCAATCTCTAACTTTATTCAATATGAAATCTTACCAAATCTACATCAATTTTGTGTGTTTTGTAGGCCGGTAATGTTAGCGCAACACTTTGCCGCTAAATATTTAAACTTAAAAGCTTCAGAAAACACACAGCTAGTTCTACGCAGGGTACCATTGCTGCGCATAAGCGCTAGAGGTACGACCAGAGAGACATTCGAAAACCAGCGCCAAATGTGGCTATAGATTTTTGTTTACCTTTTGATGTTCTCCCGCATCGTTACAGGGGTTCTTAATCTTTTAAGTCGTATGTCTGTGTGTTTGTTTGCACGACACCACACTGTATACACCTCGAACTTACCATGGAGTTGTCCACCGAAGGTTTTGTAGCTGCGTTCCACCGTTTTGTATCTCGTCGTGGTAGAGTGAGCGACTGTTGGAGCGATCGAGGTAGCAACTTCTTAGGGTTTCATAATCAATTACTGGAATATGCCAAGGAAGCATCAAATCAACTATTTATCCGTTGGCATCTAGGACCTCCACTTAGCCCCCACTTCAATGGTTTAGCGGAGGCCGCCGTGAAAAGTTTTAAAAACCATTTCACGATCAACAATCAACATCTAAGCACCGTCCGCGTGTAACAAAACTTCTCGTCTAAAATCAATCATCGGCGTGATGCACAAATCTAAAGTTGCTGGTTTGGTGCATTTAAGAGTGCAGCGCTGGGGCCCCACATTAGCAGAAAACAACGACACTAAAGGTTAGTAACCAATTTTTTATATCAGTTGTGTGTTGGCAGAACATAATTTATCTTTTTATCTATGGATGTCAAATTTGGATGTTAGTGCATTGAAGTACCAATAGCAGACCTAAATTACAGTCCACAAATTAAATCCACCACGTGCGTTAATAAATAGTCGTAATTGAGGTAACCATAGTTTTACTTAGAGTTTTATTTGTCAACTTGACAGTATTTAACTTGTTATTTAAATTTAATAGGCCCTAGGGCGTTATTTTTCAATAACACGCCCTTGGGCTTTATATCGTACTTAATAGACTTCGAAATAATATCATTATTTGTTAAATAATAGACCAGTCGGACAATAAAGTAATAAACCAAGGGATCTTTGTGTTACGGATCTAGGACTTAAGTATTCTAAAGCAGATATTCAGTTTGTAACAGATTTTGACATGGCATGATTTTGACATGATTTGACATCATTGACATGATTCAGTTTGATTTAACGCAAAGGAAGGTGGGTCATTAGTGATTTGGACGCCCTCAGAATCAGCCTTCTATGATGTCCCTATTGAAGAAGGCTGGGAAGAAAATATAAATTATTAAAAACTTTTTATTTAAATAAATATATACCATTTTTATGTGGGAATAAAACACTTTAACCCTTTGTTGCCCGACGGTCTTTTAAAGTACCACAGAGTTTGAACGCGTGTATATTGATATACACAGATTCACATATGACAGAGCGAGAGAGTCAACAATGGAACGATGTGTATATTTCCGATTGTTGATCTCGATCTTTCAACGATTTCAATCCATCTCACCAACCGCAAACGTTTGTCGAAGATCGAGATCGAGTTAGATCGAAGCAAAACGAAGCCGATAAATATTTAAAGAAAGAGCGTCACAATTTAACCCACGAGGAAGAGTGAGATGCAGATTATTCGGTTTACTGAGTTTACTCAGTTAATAAACATCTCAGTCAATGGTTTGATTATTTGATTTGATGCATTTGATGGAGTTAATTACGACCTACTGGCGAAATAGAAGTAAAGGTTGCGTTATGGGTTCTTTTTCTTTTTCATTTTATGAGAATGAGACGGAGATGCGATTGAGGGTTTAACGAAAGAGATGCTGAATAATGTATTGTCCTATACTTTTCCATTAAATTTTTGAATAACCGTTATTTTATAAAACCGTTATATTGATAGATTTATTTCGAGGAAAAACTGAAGACCAGACTTTTAGTTGTAGCATAATACACGTCAGTGCGAGGTGTTTGAACTGCTTGTATATTTGTACAAATTTGTTCTTGTTGATTCGTAGTGATCACCTTTTAGTACTGATTTTATTGACTGTGATCACTTCTTCAAGTTTTATATTTATATTACGTTGGTAGTTTGGTAGTTTTATGTAGTCAAAATGGCTCCTAAAAAAAGTGATATATGGTTTCATTTTGAAATTTTAAAAGACAAATGCAATGCAAAATGCTTGTATTGCAAACAGATTTTGTCGACAAAAAATGGTTCAATGGGTAATTTGAATCGACATATGAAGACGAAACATCCTACAGTTAGTATTGCCAGGAAAGGGGTTACTAGTGTAACAGTATCTTTGGAAGAAACCCAGACACAAGAAACAAGTGACAGATGCTATAATTTACCAAGTACGAGTACCGATGCCGATACGATATCAATCTGGTGTTAGTGTTAATAGTGAAGATGAGAACATTGAACTACACAAACGAAAAAAACAAAAGACGCAATCAGTTTTAACGAACTTTGCATATAGTAAAAAACCGCTATCGATAGATAGAAGCAAACAAATTGACCTACAAATATTAAGATTTGTAGTAAAAGGTTATTATTCATTTAGAATTGTAGAAGAAGTTGAATTTAAGACACTTTTTGAGATGCTATCCCCTGATTATAATGTACTGTCAAGAAAAACTATTAGCAACAATTTATTGCAAGAACTGCACCAATCAAATCAAGAAAAAAACAGAATGTGTTTTGAATATATTAAAAAGATGTAAGTATACATAAGTCTGGTAAGGCTGATATTGCAATGGAAAAAAACGTTACTTTTGTGAAAACTCTAGTTTACCGCACTAAAAATTATGAATTCAAAATATTTTTACTCCATCTGTTAAAACAGCATACATCTACTTGTCAGAGTTAGTTCTCTTTTAGCGTAGCACTTAAAACAAAATATGTATACTTACGATCCGTTTGACTATCCAACGTTCGAACCGTTAAAAATTATAACTCAACTAATTTCCTTTTGAGTGTTTTGCAATATTGCAATCTGGAGTGACATCACGCTGTGGTGACATATAATAGCTTTATTTTAGTATGTTTAGTCCACAGACAATTTTCGATGATTATTGGAGTTTAAAAGAATATAATAGACGAGTAGCATATAAAGGGTTTGATCACTGTTAAAGAAACTGCTGTGAGGAAAAATAAAGTGGCAAATTGAAAACATACAAAAAACAAAAATTACACATACGTGTATAATTTTTAAGTAAGTGGTACACGAATAGCGGTTTCCAAAAGTTGCTTTATTAGAACTCTGAATGAATCAGAAAAATTTATCATGTGTTGTGTCTCTAATAAATTAAGTTACGGAAGTGGAATAACTCACAATGATAAAGGGGGCAGACATATTTCTGTACATAAAACTGCCCAGTTCAAAATTGACGAAGTTATAAATCACATAAAGTCCTTTCCGGCATATGAAAGCCACTATTCTAGAAGGCATACAGATAAAAAGTATTTAACTGCAGTTCCTAAGTTGAGTAAAATGTACATATAATCTACACACTGGGAAATTTAAAGAGAAGCCCGTCTTAATAAAAATATATTCTCGAGAATTCCACAAAATGAATTTATTTAAAAACCAAAAAACGATACTTGTAGTAAATGCGATACGTTATTAGCAAAAGAGCGATATTCAATCAGTGAAGACGAAAATATAAACACAAAAAGAGAATTGGATAAACAGAATCTAGTAACTGCAGATTTGGCGTACCGAGCAAAGGATGAAGACAAAAAAAGGAATAGAAAATCCATCCCACAGCACTTATGCCTTTGATTTACAACAAGTACTTCAGACACCAAATTTATCGACAAATAAAATGTTTTACTTGAGACAACTAGCCACATATAATTTAACAATTCAGAATTATAATTCTGGAGACTCGAACCATTTTTTGAGGCCAGAATGTACAGATGGAAGAGGTGCGAATGAAATTGCATCATCAAGTAAAATTTGAAATTCCACATGGAACAAAACAAGTTGTATTTTATTCTGATACTTGCAGGGGTCAGAGAAAAAACTCTTATGTTTGTTCAATGTTTCAATACGCTATTTTTCAACATCCGACGTTAGAACTAATCGACGCTAATTCTCGTTCCAGGCCACACACATCTTGAATGTGATGTAGATCATGCGGTAATTGAGCGGGCCAAAAAGAAGTACTTGTTAGGAATACTGTACATCTTATATTATATATATGTAGTGTAGAACATATCGTATGTTATGTGTGTAAACAGTGTTTAGCGTGCGCAGTGATTCAAGGTCGCGCAAGCGTAAGTAATAGTTGGAAGCGAAACATGGTGAGGTGAACAACGCACATCGCAACAAGTAGTTTTGCAAAATGTAAATGTAACGTAGTATTTAGAATAGAAGTTAGTATGTAGATTAAAGGTAATTAAGTTCTCTCAAATAAAGCTGTTGATGTTGATAATTCGATCCACAATCCTTAACATGGTAGCAGCTCTGTGGTTGAAAGAAAATAGAAAAAGCCGGTAGATAAGAGTTTCCAGTGTACGAAGAAAATAACAAGTGATACAAAATGGCCTGTAGCAGTAATATAGATTTTAAAATACCAGTGTTTGATGGTGAAAACTACAAAATGTGGAAGAAACGTATTATGTTATTCCTGAAAATGAAAAAGTGCGATGAAGTTGTAACGAGAACAAAAATTGAAGGCGACGTAGGTTATGAGGAACACGATTTGAAAGCAATGAATTATATTTGTGGTGCAATTTCTGATAGACAAATGGAATATGTTGATGATAAAACTTTGGCGTGTGAGATTAAAAATTTTGATAACTTGTACAAGGAGTCGACGGCTTTGCAGATAGTTTGCAGAAATAGTGTAGAAAGATTGAAACCGAAGAATTATGGAGACAGTGCGACGTTTTTAAGTGATTTTGAAAAATCAGTGAACGAGTTAAAAAGTGCGGAAGCTGCCGTAAGTGAAAAAGAAAAATTGAATTATTTGTTAAATACTTTGCCGGAAAGGTATAGTTATATTGGGGATTTAATAGCGCTAAAAAAGAAGAGCAAACTGCAGACTACGTGATAAATAAGATTAAGATGGCCGAATTGAAAAATCAAAAAGAAGATAGTTTTGGAAGAAAATCGAGTACGTTTATGGTGAACAAAAGTCAGCAGGAACGAGCATGTTTCGAGTGTGGCAAAGTTGGACACTTAAAAAAAGATTGCAGAAATGGACAACATGGCGGACAAACGACAAACAGCAGGAACTATAGAACGTCGTGGACACGTCGTAATACCAGAGGTCGACACGAAGGCGGAAGAGGATATTACGTCAGGGGGCGCGGCAATTCACGTGGTCAGCGCACAGGCACAGGACAGCGTGGTGAGTGTGTAGGCAACACACAACACTTCAACCGACAAGGACAGAAGAATGAAGTTGACAGGAACAGTGCTTGGTTGACAAGCATAGCACATGACGCGCCGTCAGTTGCGCAGAATACAGAAATTGTAAGTACAGCTCAGTGGCGGATCTATACATTTGCCTTATGAGGGGAAATTTGTCTTAGCGGGTAACTTCCAATGAAACATTAACCAAAAGACAATTACCTAAAGATAAACCCAAACTACATAAATAATAACTTTTATGCATTAACTTGGCTTAATTTTCCTAGCTATTTTAAAATAATACTAGGTGATCTAAACGCAAAGGTATGCACAGATTACATAATACCGGTGGCAGGAAGATATAGTCTACATGAAGTTACAAACGATAATGGATCACGTTTGGTCGATTTTGCGACAGGCTGCAATTTAGCCATCAAAAGCGCCCAGTTCGTTAGGAAAAAGATCCACAAGGCAACATGGAGATCAGACGATGGAAGAACAAATAATCAAATAGATCACGTATTGATTGATGGGAGACATTCTAGCAGCGTAATAAGCGTAAGAACTATGAGAGGGCCAGATAGCGACACAGACCATTTTCTCGTAAAGGCCAAGCTCAGAACAAGAATTTCAGCACAAACAATAGATAAATACAGAAATATCGAAAGATGGAATGTGGCGAAGCTGAAAGAAGAAAATAACCAAAGACAGTACGAAGTAGAAGTTTTCAGGTTTTGGAAATGTGAAAATGAAACTGAAGATGTGGATCAGCGATGGAACTCCATAAAAACAACTATTACAGAAGGAGCAGAGAAATCTATCGGAAGAACGAAAAAAACAAAAAAGAAAAAATGGTTCAACGAGGAATGTGAAAGAACACTAAAAGAAACAAACAAAAGAAGAATTGATTATCTGTCAGCTAGCAGGACACTTAGGCAAAAAAAAAGAGACTATCTACAACAAATTGAAAAAGTAGAAGGAGAACACAGACGCAATCAATTAAAAATTTCTACAGAGAGGTAAGACAACATAAAAGAGGCTCCTATATAAGGACAACCAACTTCGTGAGAGATAAAAATGGAGAAATGCCGAAAACAAAATAATAGAAAGATGGGCGGAATATTTTGAAGAGCTCCTGAATATCCAAAATTTCACAGATGAAAACAATGAAAATGGTGGATACAGCGTAGAACATGAGTATCAAACGGTCGAATTGGAAATACCCCCACCAAGCATGGAAGAAATTACTGATGCCATAAAAACGCTTAAAAACGATAAATCCCGTGATCTGGACAATATTGATGCCGAGCTAATTAAAACAGGCGGTCATGAACTCATAAGTAGAATCCATCAATTTATAGAAAAGGCCTGGCAATAAGAAATAATGCCGAAAGAATGGTGTGGTAGTATTATTGTACCAATACACAAGAAAGGAAAAAAAGGAATCATGCATGAATTACAGAGGAATCTCACTAATCAACACTACGTATAAAATATTGGCTTCAATATTATTAAAAAGATTAGTACCATACGCCGAAGAAATAATTGGTTACTACCAGTGTGGTTTCAGGCCTGGCAGATCGACTATTGATCAAATATTTACAATAAGACAAATGCTTGAAAAGTATTGGGAATATAAGGGAATGGTTCATCAGATCTTTATAGACTTCAAACAGGCTTATGATTCAATTAATCGTGCAACATTATTGAAGGCAATGGTCGAGCTCGGCGTAGCCAAGAAACTAACTGCGTCAACACAAATGTGTGTACGTAACTCCTTTGCACAAGTTAGAATAGGGGGAAAAATATCAAATGCTTTCTGCGTAAATTTTGGACTGAGACAGGGAGATCCGTTGTCCCCATTGTTGTTTAACCTGGCCTTAGAATATGTCATGCGAAAAATTTATCCAAAAATCAAACCAGACAAAACAGCTCGGGGAGCAAAACAGGTGTGATGTGGCAGAATAGATATAAGCTTTGAAAGGTAGTTTACGTAACTTCTGAAGGGTTATGGAAATAAGCTAACTGGAAATTCAAGAGACTTTATCAGTAGGGCTCAGGGGAGGATTAGGCCAATTTGCATGCCCTGGTAAGACGGTACCTAATGAAATACTTGAATGATAAAGAAAATAAATTAATATAAGGAGTAATAAAAAGAAAGGGAACTACTGACCGAGAAGATATTACTGAGAACGTATAAGGGCGCCAGGGAAGGATTTAATGAATTCTTCGCCGAGTGACTTATATTGCTGCACCTAACTAATACTTTTATAGACACTAGAGATGGTAGGATAATAAAACATATAAGTATGTACAACCCAATTTAATTAAAAACCTATATACCCTATATACAATTTTTACACTAGCTAATTCCTGACGTACTAGGCTAGTACGCTCCTGTCTACAACGCAGCTTTTACAGTAAGAAAAAAAATGTATTGAATTTATTACAAAGACAGGTAATTATTGATCTACCTATGTATATACAAAACTGATTATTAATGAGGATTAATATTGGTTGACAATCCCGAATCTGATCGGAGGTGACAACCTGACTACAATACCTGACAAATGGAATAAATGTTATTAAATAAGGGAATCTACCCTAGATATTGTGCACAACATCGTCATAGGTCATAATCCCCAACTATTTTAAATAAAGGATATGAACTGTGAAAAGATTAAATTTGTTGAACAATGTTGAATATTACTATGTTAACTATATTTTTAAGGAAAAATGAAGGTATAGTATTATTAGAGGGCTTATTTTTAAGTTATTGACACAAAAAAATAGTAATTGAAGAATATTATTAGAACAAATGACATGCAAATTTTTATTATAAAAACCTGTCGCTACAACGTAGGCGTGTTGCTTCTCCAGATCCTGTGAAGCTGATAGTGGGAGCGCCAAATAAGGTATCCTCCGTTTTCCCTCAACCCTTGGGAGATACTCCACCAAAAGAAGGTATGACAAGGAGGTACTTTCCCAGTATCAACAAACTCAACTGCTATTCCAAAGAACCAAAAAAAACCATCCAAATTACATCCAAAAGAATCCCCAAAATAATGTTTCATTCCATAAAGGTAAACTAAAGTATTGATCGACTTAATTTCCTATCTTATCTTCATTCTTCCGTGGCTAAAAGAATAGAAAAACCTATCAGCTGGTTTTCCATGAGTACACAAGAAACAGGGCCTCTATAAAAAGGTGGATCACCTTATCAGAACTTGACAGAGAAAAAATCTAGGGAAAAATGAAGTTTGATGTACATGCTTGAAGTGTCATTGACCTTGATTATCCTTGACTGGAAAAACCTTTTTAAACGAATATAAGAAAGTATTTGGACAAGTAAATGTGGATCTTGTAATCAAAGATTACTACATGGAGTTATATAAAGGAGAGAATGAAAGTGATCATTGATTCCAAACTTATTTGAGAGTGAAAATGTAATTCTAAGAATTCTATTTTTTCTGTAAACATAGATTAGAAGTATTTAAGAATTGAAAATGTGATAATTGAAGAGCAGCAATGTTTTTAATATAATCTTCTTCTTCTTTTATATAGGCAGTACTGCCTGTTTTTCTTCAACGGTGCCTTTCATTCTGCCCCTAAGTTGTCATTCCATCTTTTCCTTGGGCGTCCTATACTTCTCCTGCCTAACGGTGACTTGTCCCTGGCTATTCTTACTATCCTTGATTCAGACATCCTGCTTATGTGCTCATTCCACTCTTCTTTTCTGTTCTTTACCCAGGTATTTATATTGTCTACTCCACATATGCGTCTGATTTCCTCACTTCTTATCCTATCCTGTAGTCCTTTTCCACCAATCCTTCTTAAGATCTTCATTTCGTTGGTTTCCAGATGTCTTCGTGTTTTGCTTGTATCTGGTCTTGTTTCGGCCGTGTAAGTCATAACTGGCCTAATAACTGACTTATATATTCGGGCCTTTGTTTCCAATCTTAGGTGCTTGTTTTTCCAAATTGTGTCGTTTAGGCATCCGGCCGTTCTACTGGCTTTAATTATTTGGTCTTTTACCTCTTCTTCGATATTGTTGTCGGCTGATAGATTAATTCCCAGATATTTGAAAGTCATTACTTGTTGTATAATTTGATTGTCTAACTCCAATTTGCATCTTATTGGTTCTTTGGCAATTACTAAGCTTTTTGTTTTTTGGACTGATATTTTCATATTCATTTCTTTTGCGTTAATGTTGAACTCGTTCAATAATCTTTGTAGGTCGTCTTCGCACTCTGCTACTAACACGGTGTCATCAGCGTAACAGAGTATTTTTATCTCTCTATTGCCCATTTTGTACCCTCTTTTTTTCTTCACTTGTTTTATTATTGCATCCAATATTATGTTAAACAGTAGAGGGCTTAGTGAATCTCCTTGCCGGATTCCTGTGTTTCTTTCTATGGGTTCTGTTATTATTCCATTGACTTTCATCTCTATTTTATTTCTTACATATATGTTTTCTATCAGTTTTATGATATCCAGTGGTAAATTTTTCTCATATAGAAGGTGTATCACATCTTTTAATTGGATTCTATCAAACGATTTCTCTAGGTCTATGAAACAGAAAAAGGCTGGTTTGTTATATTCTAATGATTTCTCCGCTATTTGCCTTATCACAAAAACTGCATCGTTACATGATCTTCCACTTCTAAATCCTTGTTGTTCATCCGATATATTTATGCACGCCATTATTTTCTCCATAAGTATTTTTGTTGTGAGTTTCAGTATAGTGCTCAGTAAATTTATCCCTCTATAGTTACTGGGGTCTGCCCTATCACCTTTCTTAAATAACGCTATCATTTGAGTGGTTCTCCATTCTTCTGGAATTCTTACTGTATTTATTATTTTACTTATAAGGATATTCAGTTCTTTGTGAAGTCTATCTCCTCCGTACTTTAAAAGTTCATTAGCTATTCCATCTTTCTCAGGAGCTTTTCGATTTTTCATCTTTTTTAAGGCGTTTTTTATATCTTCCTCTTTAATTTCTGTTTTCTCATCCGATTCTAATCGTGGTGTTTCCAGTTTTTTGTGATTAGCTGTTTGATAAAGGTTTTTTAGGTAAGTTGTCCATGTATTTGTATCAATATGTTTTACTTCTATCAATTCCTTCATCTCTGCTCTTTGACCTCTTATCATTTTCCACATTTCCCTTTGCATCCCGTAAAAGTCGTGCTCCATCTCTTTTGAAAATGCTTCCCAATGTTCTGTTTTCTTCCTTCTTACTATTGAGTTTAATTCATTTCGTACTCTTTTATATTCTTCATATGTTTGTCTCGTTGTTTTGGACTTGTATTCTAGGTAGATTTTCTTTTTTTCTTGGCATTTTATTTTTATTTCTTCACAGAACCATGGAGTTCTCCTTTTCTTTTGTATATGTTTACTTATCTTACGTTCTCCAAGTGCTTCCGTTGCTGCCATTTTGATATTATCTCTGATCTTCCTCCAACTTTCTTCTATGTCTTCATCCGGTGTAATGTAGTTTTTATTCAGTACTTTTTGCAATCTTCTCTGGTATAGATCTCGTATTGACAAGTCTCGTAGCTGTTCTACCTTTATTCTTGTCTCACATTCAATAGGGTCTTCTTTCCTGTTTCTTTGTAGCTCTATTCTGATTTTTCCAAGTACTAGGTTGTGATCGCTTCCAATATTAGCTGCACTTAAACATCGTATGTCTAGTACTTGAGAGTGGTGGATGTTTCTGTTTGTCAATATATAATCAATAACGGATCTGTGTCCTCTTGTATTTTGGAATGTATATTTTTGTTGATCTTTGTGTCTGAAGAACGTATTGTTTTTTCGAAATTCGTTCTGAGAGCAAAAGTTAATAAGTAGTTCCCCATTTTCATTTTTGTTGTCTTCATTGAATCGTTGCTTTATTCCTGGTATAATTATATAATTATATTCCTAATATAATCTAAATATGGTATTAAAAATGATTTAGATGGTTATTTTTTTAACAGGGAAAAGACATGACAAAAACAGCTAAGTGATAGTTTTTCATACATACCCATTGCTTCTCAAAAAAGTATTGGAAACAAAACTCTTCTTTTTCACCCCACAAATCCAAAACAAAATAATAATTCCTTCCAACGTAAACTGCTCTTCTATAAACGAATATTTTAACCAAAAATAGTATTTTTTAAACAATGGCCACGGAAGAATTTATTTGTTGATCCAACGAGATTGGAAATTCAAGTGACAACCCGCTCCGCTGGGCGATATGATATGCCCCTCCTTCGGAAGCCGTACAGCCACACGCTAAGACCAGAATTCCCCAAACATATTACCAACCTTATATTATATTTGGTCCCAAATTTAGGTAACCCGTTCTAAACACGAACGCATAACTGGTTGCATACTTATTAGGTGGCTTATAGGAATAAATATAATATTATCGTAACGATGGCACTCATCGTTACAAAATCATACTCGCCTTTGCCGATGACGTAGACGCAGTAGCGCAATCAACATTAGAAATTAAGGATATTTTCTCGAGCTTTGAAGAAGCTGCATTAAAACATCGGTCTAAAAATAAATGAAAGCAAAAGAAAATACATGGTCGTCTCAAAACAAGAACGACCGCGAATAAGGCAAAATATTACTATAAACGATCATAACTTCGAAGTAGTTAAAGAATTTAAATATCTAGGAGCAACAATCACAAATGACAACAAATTAGAGCGAGAAGTTGAAACGCGAATAATGGCAGGAAACAGATCTTTCTTTGCAATGAAAGATCTAATGAAGTCAAAACTTCTTTCACGAGGTGCAAAAATCCAGATATAAAGACCATATACGACCAGCAGTCGCGTATGGAAGCGAAACATGGACACTAACAAAAAGAGAAGTAAATAAATTGCTGATGTGGGAACGTAAAATCCTTCGAATGATATATGGCCCTTGCAGAGACAGCGTGACAAACGAATGGAGGAGCAGATACAATAACGAGCTAGAGTCTCTATTCGTAAAAGAAAATCTAGTCAGATATATAAAGGCTAATAGACTCAGATGGGCGGGCATGTGATACGCAGTAACGACAATCGCCTTATAAACAATGTGTTCTGGGAAAGGCCAGATGGAAGAAGGTCTGTAGGGCGGCCTGCAAAAAGGTGGAAAGATGCAGTCAAAGAAGATCTAAAAAAATGGAAGTGCGACAATGGGAATTAGTGGCACAGGACCGACAAACATGGAAGGCAATAGTAAACGCGGTAAATACTCACGAGGAGTTGTAGCGCCATTGATGATGATTGATGAATTTTCCTAGCTAGCGTGTTTATTGGGTTGAATTTGTCTGTGGTTTAAGTCTCATGTCAGCTAACATATTTTTATGTTTCAACCAGTCTTTTCTTTAAATGTGGGCCTTGTTAGGGAGGAAATTTCCCCATTTTCCCTCTCCGTAGATCCGCCACTGGTACAGCTGATTGTAATGTAATTAAATGGCTTTTAGAAAGCGGTTATACAGATCATATTATTAATGATGACAGCCGATGACACGTTACACCCGGTATACAATGACGTTTACCTGTCCAGCAACACTATTACTACATCGATATTCTTAAAGAATAAGGCAATAACATGCTAAAAAAATTACTTAAATCGCAAACAGGTTTAGAAAATTCGAGAGATCAAAAATGTCCCATTTTTAAAGTGGTGCGTTAATTTTGCTGCTCAGTGTATTTGACAATTGTTCTTTGTTTTCTATTACTATATGCAAATATTATGTCGTAGTTATATTATATCACCTTCCATTCTCTGGTACTCTCTCTCTACTTCTCTCACTCAACTGTATCATTTAGTTTCTTTGTTTGTGTAAATAAGGACTCAGAATTACCTTTTAAATTTTAGGTTAGGTTATTTATTTGGTTGTAATTTTGCAATGTTTTCTGTTTTTATTACAGTTATTAAGGTATGTTACAGTTATTAGTATGGTATTTTAAAGATAATAACGCTTGAGATCAATGGTGTGTATCCAGAGTGCCACTTGACCGAAAGCGTTATTATCCGTAATATCCGTAGTACGTAAAAAATAATTTTGCGATTGAGGCATATGTTCGAAATGTCCAAAAACACCAATCTCCCCCAAGTTGTCGTAGTGAAAGCTGCTTAAGCTGTGGATACGCTTGTGCCAAAAAAAGTAGGCGGATTTACGAGAAAGAATATTTCCATTTTCTAAACACAGTTCTCAGTAAAGAATTAATAGTTCAAAAATAAATAACCATTTTCAATTTCGTTGCAAAACGAAAATACAGCCGAACCATATTCTAGTCCAATCAGAGAGTGCTGCAAGCACCTCTACCGGTTTCGAAACTTATTAGTCTCTCATCAGGAGGCACATATGCTGCTCTCCCTGATCCAACCAAAACAAACCCCAGGGTGCAGTCCCGGATTGCAACGAACGAAATGGCATAGATGCCCTAGCGGCAACTGCTAGCAAAAAGACTAAGTTTTCACTCTAATGGCATACAAAACAACATAATGCTATTCTACATCCCACCAGAATAAAACAATGGGAACCTTCTCTGGTTACACCTCCGAGGCTACTACAATTTGCAAGCCATACGGATGCTGAGACTAAGGAAGATGAGGGAATTCTACAATTTGCAATTCACGTCCCATCTGCTCAGCGCGGTAAAGTTCCAACGAGAATGGTTCCCTTCATACTCCACACAGAGTAAATGTAAATCAAAAATGAATAACAATTTTCAATTTCGTTGTAAAACGAAAATACAGCCGAACCATATTCTAGTCCTTAGTCTCAGCATCCGTCTGGCTTGCAAATTGTAGAAGCCTCGGAGGTGTAACCAGAGAAGGTTCCCATTGTTTTCATTCTGGTGGGATGTACAATAGCATTATGTTGTTTTATATGCCATTAGAGTGAAAACTTAGTCTTTTTAATTAATAGTTCATCCGAATCATATTCCACTACGGTAGGGCATAAAAATGTGGTACGTTCAGTTTCAGCACGTTTTACTTTCAAAAATAATTTTTATTGTAATAAATCTATTTTTTTAACAAATCTCCTACGTGTATGTAACCCGTGTAGCGGTCAGTGTGTGTTGCCTACCCTGTAGGTTGCACTGCGTCGTGTGTGTGCTTAGTGATATTATATGCCATGCGTCATACTGGAGGCGGCCATAACTGGATTGACATTATTGACTTAAGAAGTTACAACGTCGCGTGCATTTTTTTAAATAATAATATTTGTTATTTTAAATGTTAAATGGGTTGCATATGTGAGTTCATTTTGAATGAAGTAAAAAACAGACGTACTCGCAATAATTGTTTAACTTCCGACGACCGGTTTCGCTTTATATAATATGCAGAGCATCCTCAACGGTTACAAGTAAATGCTACAAATAAAAACCAGAGTTAGAATATTGTCTGGTTGTAAAAAGATGCTAAAAAGATCCAGAAGATCAAGTCGATATTTAACAATGTATACAAATTAAAACCACAGACCAATACATGTGTATGCACACATACCGGCAATAACAAACGCTCTTAAAAACACATGCAAATGTATGCGATCTGTGATTATGCAATGTAAACGTGTTGTACTTACATTCCGCTACAAGGAGTTATTTCTATAGCCTTCAATAATACTAACATCAACACTAACACTAGTGTTAATTTAATTTATTGATGGACAGAACTCAATGTACGTAACCCCATTTCTTTTACTTATTTTAACAGTTTATTAAAATTTCTTAAAATATGGCACAGTATATAAAAATAAAATGTGGAAGGACATTGGCGTTAAATTAACTAAAATAAGTAAGCATTGGCTGTTTAGTTTTAATTAAGGTTGTAAGTGAATAAAATTGTTAGATTGTTGTAAGTGAATAAAATTGTTAGATTGTTGTAAGAAACAATAATTATGCTAGATTTGATAACTACTTATGAATTTGCCATAAGACACTCCCAACATCAGAGTTAAAAAAAGTCTTTGAATGTTTCTCGGACGAGAAACGCACTTTCACGAGCATTCCCTCCTTGTCTTGGCAATGAAAACTGACCTCGTCCATCTTGAGGTTCAGAGAATTCGCTTGAAACCCCAGGTTGTAACGCAGCGTCTTCTCGCAAAAAATTATGCAGGACTCATGTGGCCAAAATGATGTTTTATACATTTCTGGGTTTGCAATTTAATTATCTCATTAATATGCGAAACAGAGCACCAATTATTACGTACGGTGACATAATATCTGTTCTCAAGAGCTTTTTCCAGAGTTGGCCTGGCAAATATTCCTCCGTCACTGTTATTACCGTAGGAACCTATATCTACTGCAATTAACTTGTAATGTGCGTCCACTAGTCTAAGGGCCGGTTGTTCGAACGCTAATCAACAATGATCATTATCAAATATTTAATTACTGTCACCAAAACTGTCAGCATCAACTTTGTTTGGGTTGCTGAAAACATAATTAATTACAATTATGAGATTTATTATTAATTATGTTAATAATTATTGTTATATTAATTGATTATAGACTCCACAGACTTTTTAAAAACCCAAACAAAGTTGACATTGACAGTAATTAATTATTTGATAATGATCATTGTTGATTACCGTTCGAACAACCGGCCCCTAGTAGTACAACCGGAAATGTTTACCATCCAACTCTCCCAAACAATTGGGAAAATTCCAATCCTCGTTCGTTATAAGTTCGGTAGTAGATTTTTTGTGATACCTTTACATACTTCTCCCACTATTTCTCTATTTCTTGTGTTGTGGAGTGGCCAAGACGGTAACTAAATGCATTGGTTCTGAAGGAATCTCCTGTTAACAAAAACCTAAGACAAAATTTTATTAAAAATATTTTTTGGGCCATACAGTTTCTTAAAAAGCTTGTGTCTCCAGTAGGATTATTCAAACCTGCGAAGTTTGCATATCCAGTGCAACGCTGTAAATATCCGTGCTATCGGAGACATGAGTTTATTTTCAATATATATATATATATATATATATATATATATATATCGGTTTTAAAACGTTCTCCTACGTCTTCCGATGCCTAGTCGCCATTCACTTCGGTCCATCCAAAGGTCTTCATCCAATTCTCTTTCTCTCATTTCTCGATTTATGCCTTCTCTCCAACTCAGGCGGGGTCTTCCTCTTTTTCGTCTACCATGAGGGGTCCACGTTAGGATTTGTTTCGGGAGTCGTTCTTCGGACATTCTTTGTACGTGTCCATACCATCTAAGCTGTTTGGTACTAATGTCATCTACTATTGTGTGTTTCACATTCATTATTTCCCTAATTCTGTTGTTGGTTACCCTTTCTAATCTTGATTTTCCTGCTGAGCGCCTCCAGAAATCCATTTCTGTTGCTTCAAGTTTTCTCTTGTATCTTTCTTTTATTTGCCATACTTCACTGCTGTAAGTGATTATACTCTTAACAATTGTATTGTATATTCTATGTTTGTTGTTGTTTGATATTGACTGGTCCCAGAGGATGCTATTGAGAAGGGTAATTGCTTTTCTTCCCTGGTTGTTTCTTTCTTCTATCGTCCGGTCTACGCTTCCTTCTTGTGTGATGGTCATACCAAGGTATTTATATGCGTCGCAATGTTTAATAATTTCGCCATTCCCCAGTGTAAGGTCCTGCTGTGTCCCACCGATACACATATATTCGGTCTTCTTTATGTTTATTTCCAAACCACCTTTTTTGTACTCCTCTATTAATTTCCTTGTCATATATTCTATATCAATCGATTTCAATCACTTGGCCATAAGTTTCGTTAGTGTTACGTTAAGATATACGTATATGTATGTAGGTACTTGCACTGGAGAAGCAAAGGCTGTGTGTTTGAATCACCCTCGATGAATAACAACAATAACGAACAAAATAAGTGTACTAACATTTTTCATTTATTTTAGCGGAGGAATATAAACAAAGATGGGAATCGTTGCGCTCTGAATATCGGAAAATTTGTAAGTCACGTGAAACAAAAACGGGTCAAGCCGCCACTAAAAGAAAGAAATGGAGGTATGAAGAGGAACTCGCGTTTTTGTTGCCACATATGAAAGACAAGGAACGCTTAACTTTATTTACCGATATTGTAGAGAACACATCTGATATGGAACACCTCAATGAGGAAGCTTTATCAATACATGATGAAAATGAAGGAGGAAATGGGAAGCAGATCAGAATACCTCACAAAATGTTTTGACTACGCCAGTTTCAGTACCAATTACGTCATCAGTAAAATAAAAATCAGAGGTGTGCTCTCTTGAAAATCTAGAAAACATGCAACTACACCAAGATCTAAAGCCTAAAATCAAGAACAACGTATTAAGCACTTGGCAAACACACTGGAACATGCAAAATACAAAACAACGCACAATCCAACGAACTGTTACCTCCATCACCATGCCCCAAATGAGCAGAAAAGACAGTACTATTATCAGAAGGCTCAGAATAGGTCACACTCCTCTTACACATGGATATCTGATGTCCTCTGAAAATCGTCCTCGTTGTGAACATTGTGATGAGCCATTACTAGTCCAGCACATATTACTGGAATGTGTCCAGTATAGAGTTCAAGAGTCCACTACAACTTTCAAAACAATTTAAGTGACCTACTCGGTTCTACAAACATGTACAGTGCCATAATTTGTTTCCTAAAAGATTGTCACCCTTACTATTTAGTGTAATTGCAATATTAAGTTGTAACTTGTACAAAAACAAACTGTAATTATTGTATGTAAATAATATTGTAAAATTTTGTACTAGTGTCGATGGCCATTAGTTGCCGATACACTTTAATTTAAATAAAAAAAAATAAAAAAAACAAACAACTTTAGAAAATTTTCATTCCCACCAGCGTGTGAATAAAGATGTTGATAAAGATACCTTTAAATCCCTATCAAAATAGTCTCAACAGTTAGCTAAACAATATGTACGCCTTGAAGTTCGAGGAAAAAAAATGCAGAGTTATGTTAACAATTCTTTGCCATTTCCCTCCTACTGAGTGGCAAAGCCGATGCAACATGAAAATTTATAAAGAACTGTAAACAATTTTAGACATTTACTTTTAAAATTTTCTATGTAATTTTCTATGTAAAAGGGTAATTTTTCTATGTTTTTTAATTTAAAACACGTGCATGATGAATTTTGCAGATGAAGTAGAACTTTTTTAAATAGAGAAATATAACGTAAAATCAGAAAAAGATTTCGAAAATAATAATTTTAAAGGATCAACATATTAAATAACATCCGAAAAAAGGAAACTTTTTGTTTAACACCAATGTTGCTTTTAAACGGCACTCTCATCTCATCTGGCAGACCTCAAGAGAAGTTTATAAAAATGTAACAGACTACAAACCCTGGCCCTATTGTAAAGAATGTTATTCCATTGTGTCTCTTCGTAAAGATTTCATAAAGTGTAATCCTAATTTTAAAAAAGGAGAAAAAACCTTATTTCCCCTTGAAAAACAAAGTCAAGGACCTATCCACAAAAACGCTTCACTAATACTAAGAAATGATATATTCCCAGAGAAAGAGATCTGCAGTGAAATTAGATTTGATGAATTGGCAATTATTGTCTGCAGTAATTATTTGTGTTCTAAATATAGGAAACAGCATCTGCGTGCAATGATTAGATAAGGGTGAGATTGGTAGGTAGCTTTCTCTCAGCATTAAAAAAATTAACCAGACAGTGAAATATTTTGCTTCAGCCCTACAGCCGAAATACTACGATGATATAATAAAGCCTGTAAATGAAAGTAACATTTTTAGGAGACAATAGTATTTATAATTCTCCAGAAACAGGCTTTGTTATTGGTACTATATTAAAGAAATGTGGAAAACTTGTCATTAATAAGTATATAAAAAAGAAAAAGTTAATAACATCAAAACAACACAACATTTTTTAAATATCTTAGAGGAAGACTATGCTTGTCCTGCCAATAAAACTGTGGAAGAAAAACAAAGGGAATTAAAAAGACTTAAAGCAGTACATCTTCTTTCTATGGAAGATGTAACAGCACTTTATAGCTTTTTGGAACAAGAGAGAAAGAGGTCTCACAGTAAAATAAAAGAGCATGGATTTGACTTTGAAACTTGGAAATCTTTAGCTGAATTTACATTAATGTCTATCCAAGTGTTAAATAGACGTACAGCAGGGGAACTTAAACAAACAACTCTAGAAAATTGTCATTGCCACCAGCGTGTGAATAAAGATGTTGATAAAGATACCTTTAAATCTCACTCAAAATAGTCTAAACAATTAGCTAAACAATACGTTCGCCTTGAAGTTCGACGAAAAAAAAAATGCAGAGTAATGTGAACAATTATTTGCCATTTCCCTTCTACTGAGTGGCAAAACCGATGCAACATGAAAATTTATACAGAACTGTAAACAATTTTAGACATTTACTTTTAAAATTGTCCGAGTAGTTAGCTATTTAGTACTTTTAAAAGGGTAACTTTTCTATTTTATTTTTTAAATTAAAACACGGGCATGATGAATTTTGCAGATGAATTAGAATTTTTTAAAATAGAGAAATATAACGTAAAGTCAGAAAAAGCTTTTGAAAATAATGATTTTAAAGGATCAACATATTAAATAACATCTGAAAAAAGGAAACTTTTTGTTTAGCACCAATGTTGCTTTTTAAATGGCACTCTCATCCCATCTGGCAGACCTCAAGAGAAGTTTATAAAAATGTAACAGACTACAAACCCTGTCCCTATTGTAAGGAATTGTATTCCATTGTGTCTCTTCGTAGAGATTTCATAAAGTGTAATCCTAATTTTAAAAAAGGAGAAAAAACCATATTTCCTCTTGCAAAACAAAGTCAAGGACCTATCCACAAAGACGCTTCACTAATACTAAGAAATGATATATTCCCACCGGAGGGACGCCGGTGTTCAACATTCCTCCATGGAGAGTTTGGAGTAGTTCCAATGTCTCTTTCCAGCGTTTTGCACTTGCAGTAAGTTCAATGTGTCGCTAAGCCTTCGATAGCTAAGTGGAGAACTTTTAATGAACCGTAAGATGCTGTAATTCTGGCCTGTGGAATTGTTTATGTAAATAAAACACTTTCTATTTTGCTATGACTGTAATGAAGTTAAAAAGGGCAAGAAAATAGAATTTTACATGTGAACAATTGAGTTACATCTATCCGTGAAAGACGCCACCACACATATTTCTACACTTTATGTACCGGCTTTATGCTAATTGCCGCGTGAAGAATACTCTCCGAACAAGCGTAATGAAAAAAGGTTTTTGCGTACGTTCTTAAGAAGTGTTGATAGTTGACTGCTGTTCGCCCTTGCATCCCGTTAACAAATCTTTCCGTTGGGGGTGCTTTGGGTAAAAGAAGGCGGAGAGTAACATTCTTGGAAGATTTCTTCAGGCACTGCGTAATGGAATTATTTATGGTTGTTACAGAGGCGGCGCGGAAATTTGTTGTTGGTGAAATAGAATTTATTTTGGGTGGAGAATACAGTTCTCCAACACCTACCTTTCAGAGAAAGAGATCTGCAGTGAAATTAGATTTGATGAGTTGGTAATTATTGTCTGCAGTAATTATCTGTGTTCTAAATATAGGAAACAGCATGTGCGTGCAATGACAGATAGTGAAATATTTTGCTTCAGCCCTACAGCCGAAATACTACGATGATATAGTAAAGCCTGTAAATGAAGTAACATTATTAGGAGACAATAGTATGTACAAATCTCCGGAAACAGCCTTTGTTATTGGTACTATGTTAAAGAAATGTGGAAAACTTCTCATTAATGAGTATATAAAAAAGAAAATGAGGATAACATCAAAAGAACACAACATTTTTTAAATATCTTAGAGGAGGACTATGCTTGTCCTGTCAATAAAACTGTGGAAGAAAAATAAAGGTAATTAAAAAGACTTAAAGCAGTACATCTTCTTTCTATCGAAGATGTAACGGCACTTTATAGCTTTTTGGAACAAGAGAGAAAGAGGTCCCACAGTAAAATAAAAGAGGATGGATTTGACTTTGAAACTTGGAAATCTTTAGATGAATTTACATTAATGTCTACCCAAGTGTTAAATACCCCAAGACGTAGAGCAGGAGAACTTAAACAAACAACTCTAGAAAATTTTCATTCGCACCAGCGTGTGAATAAAGATGTTGATAAAGATACATTTAAATCCCTATCAAAATAGTCCAAACAGTTAGCTAAACAATATGTACGCCTTGAAGTTCGAGGAAAAAAATGCAGAGTTATGTGAACAATTCTTTGCCATTTCCCTCCTACTGAGTGGCAAAGCCGATGCAACATTAAAATTTATAAAGAACTGTAAACAATTTTAGACATTTACTTTTAAAATTTCCGAGTTGTTAGCTATTTAGTACTTTTAAAAGGGTAATTTTTTTATTTGTTTTTTAATTTAAAACACGTACATGATGAATTTTGCAGATGAATTAAAATTTTTAAAAATAGAGAAATATAACGTAAAATCAGAAAAAGCTGTCGAAAATAATGATTTTAAAGGATCAACATATTAAATAACATCCGAAAAAGGAAACTTTTTGTTTAACACCAATGTTGCTTTTAAATGGCACTCTCATCTCATCTGGCAGACCTCAAGAGAAGTTTATAAAAATGTAACAGACTACAAACCCTGTCCCTATTGTAAAGAATTTTATTCCATTGTGTCTCTTCGTAAAGATTTCATAAAGTGTAATCCTAATTAAAAAAAAAAGAGAAAAAACCTTATTTTCCCTTGCAAAACAAGGTCAAGGACCGATCCACAAAAACGCTTCACTAATACTAAGAAATGATATATTCCCACCTTTCAGAGAAAGAGATCTGCAGTGAAATTAGATTTGATGAATTGGCAATTATTGTCTGCAGTAATTATTTGTGTTCTAAATATAGGAAACAGCATCTGCGTGCAATGATTAGATCAAGGGTGCGATTGGTAGGTAGCTTTCTCTCAGAATTAAAGAAAATTAACCAGACAGGGAAATATTTTGCTTCAGCCCTACAGCCGAAATACTACTATGATATAATAAAGGCTGTAAATGAAGTAACATTATTAGGGGACAATAGTATTTATAAATCTCCAGAAACAGCCTTTGGTACAGCTTATTGGTACTATGTTAAAGAAATGTGGAGAACTTCTCATTAATAAGTATATAAAAAAGAAAATGAGGATAACATCAAAAGAACACAATATTTTTTAAATATCTTAGAGGAAGACTATGCTTGTCCTGTCAATAAAACTGTGGAAGAAAAACAAAGGGAATTAAAAAGACTGAAAGCAGTATATCTTCTTTCTATGGAAGATGTAACAGCACTTTATAGCTTTTTGGAACAAGAGAGAAAGAGATCTCACAGTAAAATAAAAGAGGATGGATTTGACTTTGAAACTTGGAAATCTTTAGCTGAATTTACATTAATATCTTTCCAAGTGTTAAATAGACGTAGAGCAGGAGAACTTAAACAAACAACTCTAGAAAATTTTCATTCCCACCAGCGTGTGAATAAAGATGTTGATAAAGATACCTTTAAAGCCCTATCAAAATAGTCTAAACAGTTAGCTAAACAAGATGTACGCCTTGAAGTGCGAGGAAAAAAAATGCAGAGTTATGTGAATAATTCTTTGTCATTTCCCTCCTACTGAGTGGAAAAGCCGATGCAACATGAAAATTTATACAGAACTGTAAACAATTTTAGACATTTACTTTTAAAATTTTCCGAGTTGTTAGCTATTTAGTACTTTTAAAAGGGTAATTTTTCTATTTTTTTATGTAAAACACGTACATGATGAATTTTGCAGATGAATTAGAATTTTTTAAAATTGAGAAATATAACGTAAAATCAGAAAAAGCTGTCGAAAATAATGATTTTAAAGGATCAACATATTAAATAACATCCGAAAAAAGGAAACTTTTTGTTTAACACAAGAGAAGTTTATAAAAATGTAACAGACTACAAACCCTGTCCCTATTCTAAAGAATTTTATTCCATTGTGTCTTCGTAGAGATTTCATAAAGTGTAATCCTAATTTAAAAAAAGGAAAAAAAAACCTTATTTCCCCTTGCAAAACAAGGTCAAGGACCTATCCACAATAACGCTTCACTAATACTAAGAGATGATATATTCCCAGAGAAAGAGATCTGCAGTGAAATTAGATTTGATGAATTGGCAATTATTGTCTGCAGTAATTATTTGTGTTCTAAATATAGGAAACAGCATCTGCGTGCAATGATTAGAACAAGGGTGCGATTGGTAGGTAGCTTTCTCTCAGCATTAAAGAAAATTAACCAGACAGTGAAATATTTTGCGTCAGCCCTACAGCCGAAATACTACTATGATATAATAAAGGCTGTAAATGAAGTAACATTATTAGGAAACAATAGTATTTATAAATCTCCAGAAAGAGCCTTTGTTATTGGTAATATGTTAAAGAAATGTGGAAAACTTCTCATTAATGAGCATATAAAAAGAAAATGAGGATAACATCAAAAGAACACAACATTTTTTAAATATCTTAGAGAACTATGCTTGTTCTGTCAATCAAACTGTGGAAGAAAAATAAAGAGAATTAAAAAGTCTTAAAGCAGTACATATTCTTTCTATGGAAGATGTGCCAGCACTTTATAGCTTTTTGGAACAAGAGAGAAAGAGGTCTCACAGTAAAATAAAAGAGGATTGATTTGACTTTGAAACTAGGAAATGTTTTCAGATATTATTTACCCTAAAATTAGTAAGAAACCCCACGTGCTCTATCAGCTAATTAGCATCAAGGATTATAAGGTATGATCATGCTGTATAGAGGTAAATGGAAATCTATAAATATTGTTTTTATTCCAGGCCAGACATGTGTTCAAGAAGGTTGTTCAGTATGAGTGGTGTACTGAACTGCCTAACGAGACCCACAGGCTCAGTAATAAGTCATGTAAACGCCGAACTAGCATAGACCCCTGTGGTATGTTTTATGGGGGAAAAGCCTGTGAAAAAGTAGGTGCTGGGATAATTGTATTTATTAAAAAAGATTGAATGATTGAGGTGTATAGGAAACGTGGCGTTGCTATGACGTTTTATCAGTTAAAAATAGTCTAGTAAAATAGTCAATTTAATATCATTAAACACTTTTTAGGCTACATCAGATGGTGACATGACAATGCAGAATTCAAAAGCTCTAATTCCAAATAAAATCTTATTTCCCCTTGCAAACCAAGGTCAAGGATCTATCCACAAAAACGCTTCACTAATACTAAGAAATGATATATTCGCACCTTTTAGAGAAAGAGATCTGCAGTGAAATTAGATTTGACGAATTGGCAATTATTGTCTGCAGTAATTATTTGTGTTCTAAATATAGGAAACAGCATCTGCCTGCAATGATTAGAACAAGAGTGCGATTGGTAGGTAGCTTTCTATGAGCATTAAAGAAAAATAAACAAACAGTGAAATATTTTGCTTCAGCCCTACAGCCGAAATACTACGATGATATAATAAAGACTGTAAATGAAGTAACATTATTAGGAGACAATAGTATTTATAAATCTCCAGAAACAGCCTTTGTTATTGGTACTATGTTAAAGAAATGTGGAAAACTTCTCATTAAGGAGTATATAAAAAAGAAAATGAGGATAACATCAAAAGAACTCAACATTTTTAAATATCTTAGAGAAGGACTTTGCTTGTCCCGCCAATAAAACTGTGGAAGAAAAACAAAGGGAATTAAAAAGACTTAAAGCAATACATCTTCTTTCTATGGAAGATGTAACAGCACTTTATAGCTTTTTGGAACAAGAGAGAAAGAGGTCTCACAGTAAAATAAAACTACCTATAATATATTTTCTTAGACATTTAAACTGGAAAACGGTCATAAAATTAATAAAATTGATTATGAATGTATACAACATAATAGTTCGCAAGAAACTTTAAACTCGCAGCTGCAATATGTTTTTATTATATTTTTAAAAATACTAATGTTTTTTGCTACACACATGCGGCATTTCTCACGGAAACTACGAGCAACGTTCTTTTCCTTTTCTTCTGCAAGATTGGTTGAAGAGATGTACGTAGAGACTTAGCGGGAAAATGTTTTATTGGTTGAAAGTACTGGTGGGAAATGTAGTAAGTATTCTCCTGTAGGCTGATTCGTCAGTACATTTTTATTTTATGGCTTAAAGAAGAAAGAAAAGATGAGTTAATAGCAATACATAAACATTAATTTCAGTTTTGTGTTGTACTTCAAGAGATCAAGTTGAGAATGAGCAATCCTATCGTCAATGAAGCAATTCGTGTTAAAATTCTTAGGCATCATATAAAAGTACCTGGTGATGCTCATGTTGTTAAGCTACCCATTCATGTTGTTAAGCTACCCACTCATGTATAACGAAGAGGTTAGCTACCCATCCATGTTAAACGATGTATCTATGCAAGAGGTTAGCTACCCATCCATGTTAAACGATGTATCTATGCAAGAGGTTAGCTACCCATCCATGTTAAACGATGTTCTACGCAAGAGGTTATCAATATGGGGTTTATGGAAAATGACACTACTAATAGTATATTTCACAAACCACACACAGAAGGAGCATTGCCCGCAACCTACAGCTCTAATAGTGGGTCTATCCTTGTGTACGAAAACATAACCTACTCTGAAGCTGAACCTTGCAACGACGATTCTAGAATAGTTGAAGAATACAAAAAATGTGCAAACAGTTTTTTAAAGACAAACGTAAATTTTATAAACAATAAAAGTCATCTAGTTTTAAAGCTAGAAAATAAACTGAACTTATACAAAATGAAGTATAGTAAAATCGAAAAAGAACTTATAACTTTTGCAGAAAACTTTAAATGTTTAGAATTTTAGACGTAAGTAATTATATATTATATATTGATAAGTATGTATATGTATCAAATTCAGAAATAAATTTTATTTCATTTTTTATTCTATTTTAATAAGTGTATAAACGTTTCTAAACCTATAAACAAATTTGTGCTTCCGTAATTTACAAAATATATTTTCTTTTAACTAATTCATATTATTTACTTAAATTACCCTAAATCCTTTTCATTTACTAAAAGAAAAAAATTCACTTTAGGTGCTTTGTAAAACTTCTTAACTGTTAATACTCATTAGTTTCAAAATATAATCAGCGAATTTAAAATAATATTACTTTGTTTTTTATTAAAGCTGACATAAAAACTTCCTACAGTGTAACAGCTGCGTAAAAATATGCCGAGAATCTACAACAAACAAGGTAAGTGATATATGTAGGTCACATATCTTCAGATACAGATGGGTAATAAAATTACAAAACAGAGGTCGTTAACTCTTTAAATGTGCGTATATAAACACAATTATTAGTTCCGTTTAGTTTTAAATAGTTCTGAATATAATAAACGACAAAAATTTCGAATAAAAAACATTTTTTTCTATAGTATTTTTACTACAAAAACGTTATTACGTAGGTCAAAATTTTGACGTAAGAGAACTGTCAAAACATTAGAATCTGACTTTTCATTATTGCCATGTTTATTATAAACATGGCAATAATGAAAAGTCACATTCTAATGTTTTGACAGTTCTCTTGCGTCAAAAATTTTGACCTACGTAATAACGTTTTTGTAGTAAAAATACTATATTAACCTTAACCCATTAACGCCCAGTGATACCAAATGGTATCACAATAGTGCCTTTCAAAAATGGCGTCTAGCGGTTACATCTAGGAAGGGATAAACGTTATTACCGGCGGGAGTGCGGCAGGTGGATCATCTAGTTGTAGTCAAGCCATTGCGACGAACAGTTTATACGTCTAACGCTTGTGGTCACGTGTTTTATTGGTTCGCATTCGTAAACTGTGGTAAAAATGGACATACGCTTCGAGTAAGTAAGAATATACATTTTTAGGGATCATATTTTCTATATTCACTTTAGTATTCGCTTAGTAAAAGTGTAAATATGTATTAATTGTATAAATCAGATATCTGAATAAATTTGGGGATATACAGGTCTATCAGATTGATGTTTGATACCATATGGTATCACTGGGCGTTTCCACTGCAATGTTTTTCATTCCTTTCAGGAAAGGCTTTTCGCTATCTCAAGCTCTGGATATGGTTTGGGGAGACAGTAATTTATCAGAACAGGTAGATGAGATTTCTATTGAGCCTCCCGAGCCTAGTGTGGATACGGACGAAGATTCTGCAGACGAAGATGAGGGAGGCATGACACACAATCTTCCAGGACGTCAACTACGCGCACCAGCAGAAGTAAAACTCATAAATAATACTCGGATCGTAAGTGAGCCGGATCCTGTAGACGCCGATACTTTCCCAGATACATCAAGTCATGGTCAACCAAGCAAAGCTCAGCCTCCAACAGATTATCAGGATGAATGGATCAACAATCATCTTGGCTGCAAAAAAATGACTATTCATGGATTGAAGGGGATCTGGAACCTGCATCTTGTAAATTCCCTGATCCAGAGTACAATCAGTTTCAAGGAATGTCGTGTGTAGACATGTTTGAATTGTTCGTTGATGCAGACATCATAGAATACATAACAAAGGAAACTCAGAAATATGCTCTCTTCTGTAATCAACCTGAGCCCAATATTACTGCATCCGAGATAAAATGTTTTCTAGGAATATTGATACTAAGTGGTTATAACATGTTGCCATCTAAACGAATGTACTGGGACGTGAAAGATGATGCAAAAAATGTACTCGTTTCTAATGCTATGCGACGAAGCCGTTTTTTACAAATACAACGATTTATTCACTTTGCCGACAACACACAAATCGATGCATCAGATAAAGTATGGAAACTACGCCCGCTTATGGATAAAATGCAAAACAAGTTTTCAAAGCATTTTGTACCATCACAGCATCTCGATTTTGACGAATCAATGATCAGATATTATGGTCGTCATGGATGCAAGCAATTCATCCGTGGTAAGTCAATAAGATTCGGATACAAAATGTGGTGTCTGAATTCTGCTGATGGATATTTGATTGACTTTGATCTGTATCAAGGAAAAAATCCACGAGGAAATGAGAAATACGAAATCCTTTTTGGGAAATGTGCCTCGCCTCTGGTGTCTATGCTAGGAGAAATGAGTAATCAGCTTCCATATATAGTACATGTCGATAACTTATTTACAGGAATGAACCTATTCAGTTACCTTAGATATACTGGTGTTGGTGCAATAGGAACCATACGTGAAAATCGAGTTCCAAAATCTTGTCCGTTGAGTGACAAAAAAAAATTTTCTAAGATGAAACGAAGTACCTTTGAACATGTCTTGGAAAGAAACACAGGCATACTTCTCGTGCGTTGGCTAGACAACTCAGTTGTTACGATAGCTTCTACAAGTGCGGGGGTATATCCAGTTGCACCAGTAAAAAGATACTCTCAGGTCGAAAAGAAACATATTATGGTAGATCGTCCAAATTGTGTGTCTGAATACAATCGTAATATGGGGGGAACTGATCTCATGGATGAGAATATTTCAAACTATAGAATAAATATACGAAGCAAGAAATGGTATTGGTCTATTTTTACTTGGATTATAGATACAGCAGTAAATAATGCCTGGTTGTTGTATAGAAAAATAAATCCTAAAACTTCGAACTTAGAGTTTAGGAGAGAAATAGTCCAAGTATATTTGTCAAAATATGGAGTAGCCCCAAAGAGTCCAGGTCCAGCCAGATCTTCCTATCCTAGATTGATGTTGCCTGAATTACGTTTTGATGGTTTGCATCACTATGTTGCTCCATGTAATAGACGTCGTTGTGCAGGGTCCAATTGCAAATCCTTTGGCAGAACAATGTGTTCAAAATGCAATGTAGGACTATGTGTCACCTGTTTTGCTAATTATCATACCAAGTAATACTAATTGTATGTCAAATTTAACAATAAAATACATCATTTAATAATTGATTTCACTTATTTCTATGCGTATTCTCACCGTATCTATTTATTATGAATTTGCATCTTATTAATAAATTAATGTAGTCCAACCGCCCAGTAATACCATATGGTAGCACTCATTATCTCCCACCTTATCAGATATATCTGGTAAAACTAACCATATGTGATCTGATTATACAGTAGGAAAAATGAAAGAATACCCATGAACGGACATATAAAACACGCTGTATTTTCCTGTCACCGTGTCACACAAAAAATTGGCCAGCACAAGTACATGTAATAATTATTATTACATGTACTTGCGCTGGGCAGTTTTCTTTGTGACACAATGACAGGAAAATACAGCGTGTTTTATATGTTCGTTCATGGGTATTCTTTCATTTTTCCTACTGTACATAAAATAATACTAAAACAGCTAAACTTCTGGAAAAAAAAATTCTGGGCGGTAATGGGTTAAGATATCTATATACTCAGCATGTTGTTTAGACAATATGCGCTTAATAATATGATTTATTTACAAAGCTCAAAAAGTATATGACATCAGACGAAAGTCCATTTTGCCATAGAATGATAAAAATTTTCATCATATTTCATATTTTGCTTTTAATACAAAATTAACTATTAAGTCATAAATATTCTTATGAAAGAAGCTAGCAGAGTTAAAATATTCGCGGACAGGGAAATTTAAATCACTTAGGGAAGAATTGAGTTCTTTCCTTTTAATACCATTCATGCTGTTTTAATATAGCAAAAAATAAATTTTAAGATATTTTTGAATTCTCCTCACAACAATAAAAACAAATTATTCGTAAAGTTTAAAAACAACTTAACTTTTATCTACTAGATCAGTAAATAGTTTTATAAATTTTTGCTTCTACCCAGGATTTGCCTCTCTTCTGTAGAACTTTTCCAATAGCTTGGTCCCACGGTTTCTCTTGGTCTTCCTCTCTTCCTCTTAATATGTATTTACTCTCGTTTCCCAAATCATTTTCACCGGTCTTCTATCGTTTAGTCTTTGTAAATGTCCATAATTAGACCCTCTTTGGTTATAAAATTTTCTGACTTGAGGTTTCTAGTTATAACACAATTCGTCGTATTTTTATATAGACATTCGATATTCTTCCTTAGTTTGGTTATTATTCCTCTTTGTTCCAGGAGCGACCATACTTTTTGCCGAGGAACAAGATCAAACGCTTTTTGTAAGTCTATAAACGCAAAATATACAAAAGTTATGTGAAACTATGCCAAGTTAAGAAAACAAATAAAAAAAATCGTGACAGCGAAAAAAGAAGTTGCCAAGAAAAATCTTGAGGTAAAAATGTCAACCATATCTTCAAAAAAGAACTATTAAACATGGCCTCTACTTCAAATGCTCCTGACGTATTAATTGATATTGACGCGGAAGAGTGATATTGTTGCTCGTGCGAAAATAATACAGTAGAAAACATGATTCAATGTCAGAAGTGTCGTTTTTGGTTTCATAATTCATGCGCCGGCATTATTTTCGTTACAGAAAATACCACATTAATTTTCAGTACATGTCAATGATGAAGATGTTACTTATAAACTTATTGGCATTATCCATGTTGTTCGTCCCTACCATGAGACTGGTATGTATATTAGGCCGGGTCGAAAAAGGGCAAAAAAATTTTTTTTGGGAAATTTCAAACGGGCTAGTAAAAAAAAGTTGTGTATGGTAGTCCTAATACTGTGTACCAAACATAGGCCGAATTAAAATATTTTTGACCGGGCCCCCGGGGGCCTAAAAAAATTATTTTTTTTTGCTTTATTTTTGGGGCGGGCTAGTGTTCAAAATATTAATATCGATGATACTATCTCGTAAAGAAATTTTCATCATGATTTAAAAAAATTTAATCAGCCCCCAGGACTAAAAATATAAAAGAGGGGTAAACAATTCATATTTATTTACTATTTTTGCGCTGTAAACTTTGCAGTTTTTTGCTTGAATTAATATTCGGCACGAAAGGTTGTTACATTGAACTATTATGGACATATTTAACATTATTTTGTATATTATTATTTATTTAACCCAGAACTCATCACGATGATGTAGCTGCATGGCGAGTTCCACCCGCCCACTATGAGATGTATGTAATCTTCTGTATCGAAATTGACTTAGGGATTTGGGATACTATGAAAAAGCAATTTTTTACCAGCCTTCCTATATTTTAAAATTTTTCTGACAGCAACCTCTCTAACACGTTAACGTGAATCTGTTAACATACAAATTTGAATGACTTCCGTATCCGCAAATTAAGCATTGTCTTGAATAAGTTTATTGATAATTGATGAGACATTACTCGGAAAATCTCTCGAGGCCTGTATTAATTTCCATAGATGCCTGGCACCATATTTTAATCTTGGCTGAGTTTTTATCTCAAACCTCATACGAGAATATACTTGTCTTGTAATACAAACTCAGCTAAAATATTTAAGCTTGCACAAGTATCAGTTGCAGCTCCATAAACTCCAAGAATGCGGTCTGCTGTCGTGAACCAACGTGTTTGTGCCATCTTCTCTGGACTTCTCTCTGCCAAACTTTGAGAACATATTCCATCTCAAATTATTATTATTATAATAATTGGAGAAAACTATATAATTATATAGTTTGAATAAATACTGTTGATCTGGACTTAGATCATTTTCGTTTACAAGAGGCAGGATAGCTTCTATCGGTTTAAATTTAATATCAGGCATTTTTTACAATTGGGAAGAGGGGATCCAATCAGCTCAGAATATGAATAGGGACCTTTTGTGTGGGCATCTAGTTTTTGCAGCAAATATCGCAAGGCAAGTTCAGTAGCGTGCAACGGGCATACATTCCGCTGTAATGGTTTATGCACTCTTTTTCTATAATTCCAATGATTTCACCTTCCAGCCGTATTGACATTTGTAAAATCACATGCCGTAAGAGTTAAACTGCTTAGATCTATGTTATGGCTTTGTAAGTAATAATAGATATTCCTTCGACAATATCTATGACACGAGACTGGCTAAGAGCTAAGTACCCAAAATATAAATTACCGGGTCCTTCGATTAAAGCTATATGGTCTTCAGTTTTCATAATTCGTCTCGCGTTTCCGAAGACCATGGTTTGATATTTTCTTTCATCACAGTCTAGCCCTTTAATTGACTTGTTTAAATTTTTATTCTCGCGCTGGAGTTGTCGTCTGTTTTCCTTAACTCCTCTCCGAATTTTATTTTTGTCGATGACCAGCGTTGTATTATCTTTGAAAATTTAGTTTAGATCTTCTAAAACGGCATTTAAAAGCTGAAGTATTTTTTCCTGTCGACTTTATTATTTATCTTTCGCTTAACAATAGAATATGACAACAGAAGCTTTTTTAATAGCCCCTAGCATTTTTTTAACAAAATAAAAATTCTTTAAGGGCCGGGGGTCCGGTTAATTACTTTTTAAACCGGCCCAAATTTGATATAGGATTAAATAAATAGTATTTCCAACTTTTAGTCACTAGCCATGTACAAAAATTTGAAAAAAAATTTTGACCCAAAAAAACATTTTAAGGGCCAGGGGGCCCGGTTAATTATTTTTTAAACCGGCCCAAATTTGGTATAGGATTATATAAATACTAGTCACAACTTTTGGCAACTAGCCGTATAGAAAAAGTAGAAAAAAAAATTTTCGGCCCGGCCTAATGTATATGTTGGTGACAAAAACAGTCATTTCCACAAAGCACCAACCAGATGGCTTCATTCTGTCACGTGACCTCACTGCTTCAGGGGAAACAGAAGACAGCAGTGAACTGAGCTATTCTGGTGTGTTGTGACTGGCGTTGTTTTATTGAACCTGCATAAATAACATGGAAGGAACTAATGTTAAAGAAAGGAAGAAAGAAACTACCAAATCCTTCAAATTGGAAAAGAGCCAAACAGAAGATAATAGACAAACTTAAATAACATTTATTCAAAGTTACTATTACTTAGAGCTAGGCCTAGTTATTAGAGTGAAAATGGACCAATTTCTAGTAGGCCTAACCTATCCACACTTCACATTATTTTTATTTTTCTTTAACTTATGTTAGAATAAAATAAGTGCCCCTGACATAAAACACTTGAGTCTGCGTCGACACCCCTCACAATTTAAATTTACATAATTTGCTTTACGCATGTGTTGCCTCCTTTCGCGGTTTGCGATTCAAATCTGACAGCTGTCATGCAATGTAAATAAATAAATGTGACATTTTGTAAACTTAACTACAAAATTTACATTTGATTAAATATTATATCAGAATCTTGATTACAATTATTGCATTTAATTGTGTGTTGATCTAAAATAGTGAAGCGTACCAATTATGGCCATTACTTGTTCTGTATGCAATAAGAACTTTTCGCGTAAAGATGTGCTAAAATTACATGTCAAAAAGAAACATCCAAAGGACTTTGACAATGTTTATAAACAGCAGTTTACTAATATTACCTGTACTTTGTGTAATAAAGGTTTTGCAACACAGTACACACTAAAAGAACCGTTAGAACCCTTCATCCAGAAAATTTTAAGCAATTATATCCCGATATAAAGTATGCTTTTCAATGTGTTCATTGTGGTAAAAATTTTAATTATCAACACCATCTGAGATCTCATTTAAAGCTACACAAACATAATGAAACTGAATATTGATAATAATACAAAATCTCCATTGACAATTAAAAAAGAAGAGAACATTTGTGCTATGTGTAAAACATATAAATCAAGGTTTACCAGTGATATGTTAAATCACCTCACTAGTTGTCACAATATAGAAATAGAGACACAAGATTACACTTTTTCATCAGTGGCAGAATTTGAAGAATGGAGAAATGAAGTCGAGGAAGAATGTAAAACTCGGTTTCGCAAAAGAAAAACAAAGTCCAGCAAGCATCATGTTGTCATAAAATATATATGTAGTCGATCTGGGATGTATAAACCATGTGGTCAGAAAAAGAGACACTTAAAGCTTCAAGGCAGCAAGAAAATTAGATAATGCATTTTGCCCATCATCCATAAATTTATCAATAAAGACAAGTGGTAAATATTTTTGTTTTGTTTTCGAGGTATATAATTTTAATCAATTTTTTTTAGGGGGTTGTATTGCCACGTTTGTTAAAACCCATGTAGGACACAGATCTGATTTTGGACACACGTCATTGTCAAAGAACGAAAAAGAAGAAATTGCAAAAAAGATTGCCGAAAAAATACCATTTGCGAATATTTTGGATGAAATTAGGGATTCTGTGGTCAAATCGAATTTGAAAAGAGTTCACTTGACTACTAAAAAGGATTTATTTAATATCGAGCATGCTTATCAACTTGCACATCCACCAACATGGCACAAAAATGATGCTATAAGTATAGAAGCTGGGGTAAATTCAATGAAAGAGCAGGGAGAATGTGTCCTTTTTTTATAAGCCTCGAGATGTTTATTACGAAGATTATCCCCAGTTTAAAAATGAAGACTTTGTGTTAATGATAATGACACCATCACAGATTGAAATTTTCAAAAAATTTGGGAGTAACATTATATGCTTAGATGGCACACATGGAACCAATAGCTATGATTTTGAACTTCATACAATTATGGTGGTTGATGAAATTCGAGAAGGCTTTCCATGTGGGTTTCTAATTTAGAATCGTTCAGATCATGAAGTTTTGGTGTCATTTTTTTCTGAAATTCGCAAGCAAGTTGGGATGTAAAGCAAGCTTTTATGTCAGATATGGCAGAAACATATTTCAATGCATGGCTACAAACAATGGGAGCACCAGAGAAGCGGTAAGTGGTTATATTGAAAAATGTCATTTTTGTCAAATGTGCTTTTTTAATGATTGTTTCAGGTTATATTGCACATGGCACGTAGATAACGCTTGGAGAAAGAACATTAATTCCAAAATAATATCAAAAGAAGTTCATGTATGTATTAATTTAAACTGTGATTTATTATGTTTTATTTTATAATTCAACATTGCAGCATTCATTTCCATGATCAAAGCCAAAATTCTGAGATGTCTGAGTTTTTGTTATATTTTAAACAATATTCCAAAAATCCACAAGTTTGGGCATATTGGTACAGGAAACATATCGGAATAAACACCAACATGCGATTGGAGAGACTTCATTAAAATATGAGTATCTTAATGGAAAGAAAGTAAAGAGACTAGATAAGTCGATACTGGCAATTATGAGATTGGTCCGTGATAAATTGTTTCAAAAAATTATTTTTGAGCATAAAGGTAAGCTCTGTTCAACCATTTCAAATATCAGAGTAAGACACAATGAATCTATCAAAATAGATAACAACTTAATAATCAGAACAGACGATACTTTCACTGTTCCTTCAATGAGTTCGACAGAACTCTATTATATACATAGGGGTGTTGAAAGTTGTATGTGCACACTGAAATGTGAAGATTGTGGGATTTGTATTCATGAATTTTATTGCACTTGTATGGATTCAAGTATCAAATTTAATATGTGTAAACACATACATGCAGTTGCACAATTATTAAAAAGAGCAGACATGTCACAGGAAACTAATCTTATCCCTGAAAGTAAGGAACTTCATTTTTAAGTTTTTTGAAATTTAAGATTTACAAAATATGAGAATTATTCAGTTTATAATTGTACGGTTTGGCATTACAAAATGGGCTTGTCAGTAATAACAGTTGTTGTTTGTAAGATTTTCTACTGATTTAGGGTGGGGGACTTTGGTAGTTGTTTGCAGTTTGAATAATTCTAAAATTTGGTTTACAAAACTGTCATTTTCTATATAATAATATAGGTTCTATAACACGTCATGGATAAAAGGCTTTTTATAATGCATGCTAAACAATTTGTTGTAATTTTAAATAATTCCGATGGGTGTTATAGGTAAGTAGGTACCTAACTAAATTACTTTTTGCTTTTAGAGGATAATCATTTGATTATTGAAGACAATGCAGCTCCTGAAGTGGTCACTATTCTCCATGAAGTAAGCAAAAAAAAGAAGCATCAGAAGAGACCAATCTAAAGCAAAGACAAGATGTCTTAATAGAAAAACTCACCACTCTTATTAGAAGCACAGAATCCATTGAAGAATTAGAATCACTTGAGACAATCGCCTTATCAATGACTCCCACTGTGGCAACTGTCAGAGAGAGTTTAACAAATAATAAAACTTTAGTTGTGAAAAATGTCTCTAAGGGAAACATAGTACCACAGAGAAGACTATTTTCCACACAAAAGAAAAGAAATAAAAAATAAAAACAGTGTTGTAATACCACAACAGAAAGAAAGTAATGAAATTGCTATGAATTTGTTAATTTAATGGTATTCAATTATTTTGATTATTTATCAATTTTTAAACTACTGTTCTGCTAGCTTGAAATCAAGTGGGTAGAACATGCGATAACTTTTTTAAAAAAAGAGCAATAAATTTTATCTTGGAACATTAAGGTGATACAGTAGCGATCAACAGGTAGCCAAAACGCGTTCCAAGATTGCGGCTGTAATTTTGAATATTTTTTCGAGATATTTGGCACACGTATTCGTGATATAATAAAGAATGGCAGTACAGAGCCCAATTTGAAAAATATATTAATATGTGGAAATTACTCTGTAATTAAATACAACATAAAAAAACGAGCCTGTACCGCCATTAAGAAGAACAAAAAAGTACACTTTCTTCAAATAAAATTTTTTATCCGATGCCTAGATTTTGTGTCATTTTGGAACTACTAATGAAATAAAAAATTTTAGTAGTTCCAAAATGTCACAAAATCTAGACATCGGATAAAAAAGTTTATTTGAAGAAAGTGTATTTTTTGTTCTTCTTAATGGCGGTACAGGCTCGTTTATTAATATTGTATTTAATTACATTGTAACTTCCACATATTAATACATTTTTCAAATTGGGTTCTGTACCGCCATTCTTTATATTATGAATAAGTGTGCCAAATATCTCGAAAAAATATTCAAAATTAGAGCCGCAATCTTGGAACGCGTTTTCGCTACCTGTTGATCGCTACTGTTTCCTCTTAAAGGATCCCCCAAACCGACGCGAATTTTCCGTAGCGGAACATTCGCAGCCGGAGCGGTAGCGGACAAGGGTTCCCCATATTGACGCGAAAGCCGACGCGACTATTCGCCATAAAAATGTGAACAAATTATATTTTTAAATCGGCCAACAGGTTTAGGAAATACAAGACATCAAAAATGACCAAATTTTTAAGTGCGCGTAATCTCTATGCACACAAATTTATAATATTATAATATAGGTATAATGAAAACTTACCATTTTCTCCTAATTCTGACGCCATACTATTCCAGACTTTATCCTTTTTTCTTATATTTTTATAATCTTCGTCCGTTAAATCATATATTATAGGATATTGTTTAACAATTTCAATGAGTTTTTCTGTAACAACCATTTTAAAACACGCGAAACTACAACGGTAGCGGAAAAAACCGTGCATGTAGCGTTTCATGAAAGGAACGCTGTTAGTAGATATTCTGTACCATTCCTGGAGCAAAGTAGGGTGGGAGAAACCGGTTTTTCAAGGTCACGTACCTGTTAAACCGGTTCCGGTCAAGGTCGGACAAGTTTAAGGTCACATAAAGGTGACCTGCAATGTAAATATAATAAAATCCCGGTTAGACCGATTCCAGTCAAGGTCAGACATGTTCAGGATTACGGAAAGTTACCTGAAGGTCACAGTAAAATCACTTGAACGTCACGATAAGGTTACCTGAAGGTTGAGTTCAAGGTAATCATAAAGTTACTTTCAAGATTACAAAAATTACCTGAAAGTCACAGTAAGAACACTTGAACGTCTTGTATAAGACAACCCCATATAGCCTATATTAGAATATTTTGAGTTGGTTTGGTTACATGGAATGAAGCAAAGAGGTTAATGAAGTAACTACAATCGAAAGATACTGGGTATAAGATACACAAAAAATCTAATCATTAAATGGCGCATCTTGATGTCCTAGAAAGTATAAAGAAGAAGAAGAAGAAGAAGAAGAAGATTTTAGCATAATACTGTAAAACAGAAGAAGAAGAGATCCTAATTTTGTCTAAGCCAACTCCATATAAATATATTAGAATCTTGTGAGTTGGTTTGATCACCCTATATAAATTTATATTCGCGTAACCACATCCTTTAAACTAGATGATCTGCAAGAGAATGCAATTTTACCTCATGCGAACGAGGGCGAAGACGGTCAACATTTTTTACAGTTCATCATTCCTTAGCAGAGAATAGCCGAGAATCCTTACGTTCAAGGTTGTCAAGAATGTAATTTTTACCTCATGCGAATGAAGGCGAAAAGGAAAGTTATAATACAGGTTACGCATTTTTACACGTTCAAGGTTGCCATGTGTATCTTCACATCATTGCGAGGTTATAGAGGGTTAATGATTTAAGTAAATGACCGCATATGCCCGTTCATCTCTTTGTTGTTGAGGCAGGTTCTGTACATTTTTTAAAGTATCTTCTATATAAATTCAGCATTTAGTAATTTCTAGCATCAGTTCTTCTACATTAGTACCAAGATGCCAAAACGCAACGTGGTTAACAAAAACATATCAAAAAAACAAAAAGTCGAAAAAGTTTCAGTGCTTGAGCAACTGTTAAATAAATCCCAATCTGTAAGTATTGATTTTATTGTTTTATTTTTATTGTTTTACTAATATCTAGGAACTCTATTAAATTATTTTAGTATCTTGTTGGTATGGATTTCAGCCACAATTGTTGGTAAAAAACTTAAGTTTTTAAGAGAAACTTTCCGTTTTAGTTTTTACCTTTCTTAATTACTTACTGATTGGATTTTCACCAACAATTGTAACTTAATTTCATATAAATATTGTACCAAAAATTAAACATATCACATGAAAACATTTCCAGAACATTGTAGAATTTGTTTTTATTTTATTGCAGTATTTGTAGTATTTAATTTTTTTGTTTTCTAACCATTTTATTTAAATCTGCTTCACATTTTTTTTTATATGTTATATGAGGCTAGAGTGACCTGATATTTACATTACTTGACAATCAAAGAAAATGATTAGAATAACTCAAACAATCGGATATTATTTTGATAATTTTGTTTGATTGTCAAGTAAAATACATATTAGGACTCTCATGATCTCATATATCTTACTATTTTAAAATATAAATTCTTATACTGTAATTTTGTTTCAGGTTGACTTAACATTGGATAACCACGATTTAATAGACTTGTTTAATACGCCATTTGACGTGGAAACAGCATCCTCCACGTCCCAGCATCAAGCAAGGTCTATGCCTGATATTGAAATGCTCCATCGTCAACCGCAGCTACCCCAACACCAACCGCAGCTTCCCCAACAACAAACCAAGCAACCGCAGCAACCGCAACTGCAACCGCATCTCCAACCACAGCAACCGCAACTCCAACCGCAGCAACCGCAACTTCAACCGCAATTCCAACCGCAACTCCAACCGCAACTCCAACCGCAGCAACCGCAAGTCCAACCGCATCTACCCCAACAAGTGCAGCTATCCCACCAACTCCAGCAACCTCAAGAACCTCGGTTTGCTTCAATAGTGGAAACTATGAAGCAAACCGACAAACATATTCAAACACTTTACCAGGATACTATTTCCAATTTTCAATCTTGGGAAATTAATTTTAACAAATTGAAAACTTTGGAGATAGAAAGAAATACAAGAGAAGGCAAAATAAAAGACCTGGAGCAGGAATTAGAAATTTTAAAAAAGGAACAAAAAAAATGTGAAAAAATGTTTGAAGAATGCTATACAAATTTAAAAGACATTAATTTTTATTTTAATTAACTTTATATTATTTTTATTTCGTTTTATTAATTAGGAAGTAATACTCTGCATTCCACGTATTGTTCAACATTGTATAATATCTGGAATGTAAAAATTTATTCAGTAAACAGTACAGAAATAATACGTGACTGCATTCCAAATATTACATAAAATCGCATAATATCTGGAATGTAAAGTTGAAAATAATCTAATTTACAAAATCAATCTTCTAAGTAAAGGCTAGATACCTTAAAAAATTTAAAACATCATTAATTATTCGCTTTCATCTTTTACGGAATTCATTAACCAAATTCCGCTTCGTTTCATTCACCTAAAAAAGAATGCGGTTTTGCCGAAGACAAGTGATTCTCTCCGCAAAAGATTTATATCGCGAAACAGTTAACAAACGCGATCAAGTATACGAAACTATTATTCTAAATATAGGGTGATTCAAATAATTAAAAATGATAAAATTTGTATCAATAATAATAAATAGATCAGAGGTACTAAATAATTAAAAATATGTCAATAATAATAAATAAATTAAAGGGTTTATGATTCAACCTTAAAAGTCCACTGCTGAACATAGACCTCCTCGTATTTCCAAACCCGTTTATTCTGCACCGCTTTCTACACTATGGAGTTGGTTTAAGTTTTGTTTATCTCTTCTATGTCGAATTATTATGTTGACTAAATATAGGCTGATTCAAATTTAGGAGATGATTTATATCAATTATAAAAATAGATAAGAGGATTCCTAATCCAACCTCAAAAGTCCACTGCTGAACGTAAGCTTCTTCCTACTCACATATTCCGATTGTAGTTACTTCATTAACCTTTTATGCTCCATTCCATGTAACCAAACTATCTCAAAATAATCTAATATAGGCTATATAAAGTTGTCTTATACAAAATTAGGATCTCTTCTTCTGTTTCAAATTATTGTGATAAAATCTTCTTCTTCTTTATAGTTTCTAGGACATCAAGATGCACCATTTAATGATTAGATTTTTTGTGTATCTTATACCCAGTATTTTTAAATTGTAGTTACTTTATTAACCTCTTATGCGCCATTCCATGTGACCAAACCATCTCAAAATATTCTAATATAAGCTATATAGAGTTGTCTTATACAAAATTTAGGTTCTATTTTTATCTCTTCTTCTATTTCAAATTATTGTGATGAAATCTTCTCTTTATAGTTTCTAGGACGTCGAGATGCACTATTTTCGTTTAATGATTAAATTTTTTATGTATCTTATACCCAGTATTTTTCAATTGTAGTTACTTTATTAATTTATTATGCTCCATTCCATGTGACCAAACCATCTCAAAATATTCTAATATAAGCTATATAGAGTTGTCTTATACAAAATTTAGGTTCTATTTTTATCTCTTCTTCTATTTCAAATTATTGTGATGAAATCTTCTCTTTATAGTTTCTAGGACGTCGAGATGCACTATTTTCGTTTAATGATTAAATTTTTTGTGTATCTTATACCCAGTATTTTTCAATTGTAGTTACTTTATTAATTTCTTATGCTCCATTCCATGTGACCAAACCATCTCAAAATATTCTAATATAAGCTATATAGTTGTCTTATACAAAATTTAGGTTCTATTTTTATCTCTTCTTCTATTTCAAATTATTGTGATGAAATCTTCTTCTCTTTATAGTTTCTAGGACGTCGAGATGCACTATTTTCGTTTAATGATTAAATTTTTTGTGTATCTTATACCCAGTATTTTTCAATTGTAGTTACTTTATTAATTTCTTATGCTCCATTCCATGTGACCAAACCATCTCAAAATATTCTAATATAAGCTATATAGAGTTGTCTTATACAAAATTTAGGTTCTATTTTTATCTCTTCTTCTATTTCAAATTATTGTGATGAAATCTTCTTCTCTTTATAGTTTCTAGGACGTCGAGATGCACTATTTTCGTTTAATGATTAAATTTTTTGTGTATCTTATACCCAGTATTTTTCAATTGTAGTTACTTTATTAATTTCTTATGCTCCATTTCATGTGACCAAACCATCTCAAAATATTCTAATATAAGCTATATAGAGTTGTCTTATACAAAATAAGATCTCTTCTTCTGTTTCAGAGGTTACTTCAATATCGAACAGTCACAGACAATACAAGGTTGGGGTTAAAGTTAAAGTTAAGGTCAAGGTCGAGGTCAAGGTCAAGGTCAAGGTCAAGCCTATGTGATTTGTCAAAGTGGAGGTGGTTAAAACCTTGAAAATGCTTGTAGAATTACTATAAAAGGCTGCAAGCCGAAGAACGTTTCAAAGTAAGTTGAGAGTCTTCTCTAATAGTACACGTTAGTTATTCGAATTTGGTGTTATTATTTGGTGAGTTAAGTGTTTTAGTGGTAGTTGCAGTTGAGTAATTTGTGATACATTTTCAGAAAATGGATTTAGAAGCACTTAATGAGTTTCTTCTTTTAGAAGGACAACGAAAACCCATCATTAAGTTGAAAGAACTTCAGTTAAACCTTCCTTACAAAATTTCATCGGCCAATGTGACTGCTTCGAGATTCGGCGAGTGTGTTGTTTTGGAGTTAGAAGATAAGGTGGTGTATTTACCACCTAGATCAACGGGGGTGCTCAAAAATCATACTTTGGAACTAGGGAATGGAAGGTACTCCCTAGTTTTCATTGGAGAAAAGGACACCAACAAAGGAAATCCAGCAACTTTATTTAAATTTGTAAAATCTTGAGGTGAGTGTTTAAAATGTCAGAAAAACTTGCTAATGATATAAACAAACTAGTTAAAAAGTTTTATGAAAAAAATTATGATTTTACTGTTGAGGAAATTGAATCTTGGCTTAAACATGTTGATATTGCCATTAGTTTATGTTTTAAGGCTTTAGAAACAAAAAATTTTGAAATAGGAAATGTACGCATGTGGCAAACAAAATTAAGGCATTTAACAGTTGTTTCGAATAAGCTTAAAGAATTAAAAGATAATAAATATACAATTAAATGGGAAGATTTGGCGACAGTTTATCATGGAAGGGTTCAAAGTGGTGTCATAATAATTATAAAACATAAAGATGTTTTACAGTTTTTAAATGATGATGTGTTTATTTAAAACTAAAATTTTAATAATTTTATCTAGATTTAACGTAATTAAGGTTAACAGTACCTTTTGTGGTAAATTTATAAAAAAATTAGGAAATGAGGAAACGGTAGATTTTAAATATTTTCACACACCATATCCAACAATTGACAAATCTACTGATTTAAATAAATGGTTTTATGAGCATATAGTTGATTTTATTTTAAACAAATTATCAGAGTTTCAAGAACGTGATTCAGGTTGGGCATTAAGTAAAGTCATATCTTTAGAGATAAACATTAACAAGTATGAAATTGGAAATGGTTCAAGCTATATTCAATTACCTCAACAAATTGCTAATAAAAAAGCTTGTGTAAACGTTAAAAATTTTGATGAAGCTTGTTTTTACTGGAGCATAGTAAGTGCATTACATCCAGCAAATCATTCGGTCTGTCGCATTAGTTCATATCCACATTATAGTCAGGTTTTAAATTTGGAAGGAGTTGAAATTCCAATTAAATTTAACAAAATAGCAGTATTTGAAAAATTAAATAATATTTCAGTAAATGTTTATGGGCTAGAACTAATTGGAAAGAAATTTAATGTAATTCCGTTACGTCTGTCTAAGGGTAAATTGGAGCGACACGTTAATTTGCTAATGATTCAAAATTTATATTTTCCAAAGTTAAACGATTATGATGCACCTGATCCACTTGACAATGAACAAATAAATATAACTTATCATTATTGTTGGATTAAAAATTTATCTAAATTGTTAAGTAGTCAACTAAATAAGGATGGTCATAAAAAAATTATATGTGATAGGTGTTTAAATTATTTTACTAATCAAGAACGGCTTGACAAACATTTAAATTTATGTGAAAAAATGAATGACTATAAAATTTCTATTCCCGAAAACAAAATAATTAAATTTAAAAATTTTATTTATAAACAACGAACACCATTTATTATATATGCTGATTTTTAATCAATGCTTGAACCTCTTGAAATGAGTGTAAAAAGTAAAAAATATCAAAAACATATCGCATTTAGTTGTGGATATTTTGTGAAATGTGAATATGATAATAATTTATCATTTTTTAAAAGTTATCGTGGAGTTGATTGCATGGATTGGTTTGCAAATGAAATGTCAAACGTTGCTCAAATAATTCAATCAAAAATAAAAAATATAGTTCCTCTGAAACTAAAACCTAATACAATATATGCACAAAAATGTCATATTTGTGAAAATGATTTTAAATCTACAGATGTAGTTGTATGAAACCATAATCATTTCACAGGTGGTTTTAGAGGTTTTGCACACGAAATTTGTAATTTGAATTTTAAAAAACTATTTGTAGTACCAGTATGCTTTCATAACTTGTCCGGATACGATTCTCACTTTATAATAAGAGATCTTGCAAAAAGAGGAAAAATTACATTACTACCTATAAACAAAGAAAAATATATCTCGTTCACTCAACATTTATCATTTAATATTAAATTTCGATTTATTGATTCACTTAGATTTCTAGGTGCATCTCTTGATGAATTAGTATCTACAGTAGATATTACAGATCTAAAAAATATGAATTTAAACACCTACCTGACTCTCTATTTCAGTTACTTACACGAAAAGGTGTATTTTGTTATGATTACATCGATAAATGGGAAAAACTCGATGAAACTCAATTACCATCCTTAGAACATTTTTATAATAAATTAAATGACGAACTTTTAAATAATGACAGATATGAACATGCACTTAATGTTTGGAATGGATTCAATATACAAAATTTGGGAGAATATTCAGATTTATATTTAAAAACGGATATACTTTTATTGGCAGACGTTTTTGAAAATTTTAGAGCTATAGGTCACAGAACTAGTGGTTTAGATCCAGCATGGTACTATACCATCCCCGGGTATTCCTTTGACTGTATGCTCTTGTACACAAAATGTGAATTGGAGCTACTAAGTGATGTAGATATGATATTATTTATCGAAAAAGGAATTCGTGGTGGTATTAGTCAATGTTGTTCAAGATATTCAGAGGCTAACAATAAATATATGACAAATTATGACCCTAACAAACCGGATAAATATCTGTTTTATGTTGATGTTAATAATTTATATGGTTGGGCAATGTCGCAACCGCTTCCAATTAGTAATTTCAAGTGGGTTGATACAAATATTGATGTAACTGGTATATCTGATGATTCATTATTTGGATACATATGTGAAGTGGATATAGAATATCCACAATATCTACATGATTTGCATAAGGATTTTCCATTCTGTTCAGAACATCAAATACCTCCCGGTTCAAAGTTACCAAAATTAATGACTACACTATCAGATAAAAAAAATTATATTATTCACTATCGCGCTTTAAAACAAGCTATAGCTTACGGACTGGTTGTTACAAAAATTCATAGTTTTAGAATTTAAACAATCTGATTGGCTTAAGCCTTACATAGATCTTAATACAGAGCTTCGAACTAAAGCTAAAACTAAGTTTGAACATAATCATTTTAAACTTAAAGTTAATAGTATTTACGGTAAAACTATGGAAAATATTCGCAAACATAGAATTGTGAAATTAACGCGACAATGGGAAGGTCGATATGGTGCAAAAAATTTAATAGCCAGTCCAAAATTTCACAGCAGAACAATATTCGATACTGATTTAATGGCAATTGAAATGAAAAAAACTGAAATATTGTTTAATAAACCTCTTTACATTGGAATGTCTATTTTAGATATTTCAAAAACATGTATGTATGAATTTTATTATAATTATGTTACCAAAGCTAGGGATGAACTGTAAAATTATGTACACTGATACTGACAGTTTTATATTTGAAATTAAATGTAATGACTTGTATAAAGAAATTGTTTGTACTGACATTCACAGATTTGATACAAGTGGCTATGCTCCAAATAATCGATATAATTCTTTGTAATAAAAAAATTCCAGGTCTAATGAAAGATGAGACTAGTGGTAAAATTATAACTCATTTTGTTGGTTTAAGATCTAAAATGTATAGTTATAAATGTGAAGATCATACTATTGTAAAAAAGTCAAAAGGAGTTAAATATTGTGTTATTAACAATAAAATTACTTTTAATGATTATGTAAAATGTCTTCAACAAAATTCGGAAAAATGTATTTCCCAATGTTTAATTCGTTCAGATGCTCATAATGTTTTTAGTATAGAGCAAACAAAAATTGGTTTAAGTCCTTTTGATGATAAAAGATTTTTAATTAGTAATTCTTTTGATACCCTTCCTTGGGGTCACTATAGTTTCTGACATTTTAAACATCAATAATTATGTAAATAAAAATAAATATTGATTTAACTATTCTTATTGTTGTTATTTTATCCCCACCTCTATAATCCTACATAAAAAAACTAAAATGTAACACGTTGTTGTTTTATCCCCACCTATGTAATCCTACATAAAAGAAACTAAACTGTAACACGAACGCAGTAATCATGTGCAGTTCAAGTGTTTACTTGGGCGAGAGAAGATTTTACTTGAATAGTGCAAATCCTAGTGTATTTGTTGCTGTAAGTAAACTTGGATCATCTTTAGAAGCATGCATCAGAATATGTGGAATTACAAATGGTTCCATCATTTTTAACTATGAAGAGTGGAAACAATTTTTATCAAGTAAAGAATTAATTAACGTTTATTTTAACCATTCACAAAAACCAGAAAAAATATTTGAAAATATTTGGTTGCAGTTTGAAAATATTGACAACATGAGGTTACTAAACATATCAAGGGATAGAAATACCGTTTGGATAGGAACAATTTCTATTTCAGAACTGTGGAAGGTATCACCGTTATTAAATTGCATTTTGGATGCGTATAAAAATATAAACTTTATCAACTCTTTTAAAATTTTGCAGTTGGGAGTTAAAAATTGTAGTAATATTATAGATGCTGGTTTAAACGTACTTAAATATATAAAAGATATAAATCCACTAGTATACACTTTAGCAGTCGAAATTATTTATAGATACCCTGAGCTACTTAAATGAAGAGAGTTACATTTAATAAGAATAATGAAATGTATATACTACGCACTTGGAATTTTGCTTATCAAGAGGCTAGAAAAGGAAATTGGGAACAAGATGCAGTTGATAGGTATCGGTTTAATTGTCGGATTAAGGAAGTGGAAAAATGTATTTCACCAATTTTAAGTAATAGTCATAGAAATAAAATTTATAAAAATTATTATTGTAAATAAAACACTATATCAATAAATCAGTTTTTTATTTAAAAATATAAATTATACAACATTAGTTTTATTAATCAAGATTGTTGATTCAATCCAAGCCATTTTACAAGAATCTTATTCCCTTTTCGTTTCACCACTTTTTCAATCAAATATACGTCTGGATATTTAACTTTCTGTAATTCTTCTCGATAAAATGATCCTTGAATTTCTTCATGTTGTTCATCTTCTAAAACATATGTTACCGGATTAGTTAAATTAATTTTAACAATTTTAAAAATTTCAGTCGTCCAGTTAGGTGTATATCCTTTGTTGAATGCATGACGATGCTTGCTCATACGCACATAATCTCCATTTTGAAATTTTGGTTTTCTAGAATCTACAATCTTTATGTGATTAAATGCATTAATATTTTTCGCATCTTTATCGTTTACCTTACTAGGTACAGCATTAGTAGTAGAGTGTTTCATATTATTATATTTTGATACGATTTCTGGTAAGATATCCAACCATTTGTAAGAACCTTGCAAGCTAAATTGTTTCCAAAGCAACGATTTTAAAGTGCGAATTACTCGTTCAGCAATACTTGCTTTAAGGTTAGAAAAAGTGCTATAATGATTAATTCCAAATTTTTTCATTAAAGATTGAAAATCTTTATTATAAAATTCAGTTCCTTTATCAGTCTGCAGGTTTTTAGGTATTATTTTCATTTGGGATAACACATTTTTCATTGCGAATGCAATTTCTTTTCCTGTTTTAGTTTTAACGGGTACAACCCAGACGTATTTACTAAATGCGTTAATTACTACTAAAATGTAATTGTATCCTCTGTTTTCTTTGGTAAATGCATTCATTATTGCCAAATCTGCTTGTAAAAGATCATGTAGTCCTTTAACTATAACATGTCTGCGAGGATAATTAATTCTAGCTGGAGCATGTAGTTCTCGAATAACTTGAGCTTTAGACATTTTTTTCTACAGGACACTGCAGTAATAACTCAATGCATATACTATTTGTTTTTCCTAGTTTAAATAGTATCACATCATCTTTTTGTTTGGTTACGCCAACGAGTTCATTAAATTTATATGTTTTGGAATTTATTTCAACATCTCCATCTGCCGCATAATAAGTAATACTTTCAATTTTAGCTGTTAGAGGGCTCTTAAATTTAGTATCACCATTGTCCAGTACATAATATTTTTTATTAGTTTTCTTTTTTCCCCTCAAACGAATTAGATATTTTACGTGAAAATCAAAGGAGTCACAGATATAAAATGTAGAGTTTAATTGTGGTAATGATGTTGAGACCATTTCATCTGAAGAACTTTCTGATGATACAAGATAATGCTGATTAAATTTGTTTAAAGGCATTTTAATGATTAAAGTTAATTGACGCAACCTGTTTATATACTAAGGAGGACGTTTCACAATCGTGAACAAGGATACTTTGCTGATGAATAGTCACCAAAAATTGTGTCTTTTATTTACATTTGACAATGGACAACAAAGTGTCAATTCAACATAAATTTCATTAAATGACTTAAACTGTACAAGCGGAAATGCTAATACATCATTTTCCTTCAAAACATTGTTGTCAACCAACTTTTCTATGATGGTTGATGTACTATTATTTTCATTTATTATATTCATTTTAAGCGGCTCTGGGAAACATTTAACATTTTTTACTTTTCCAGTTACAGGCACAGTATATTGAACGCTTTTGTCATCCAATACAAAATAATTCTTATTAATAGTACTATCTTTTGTTCCACGAATAGTAATTATACATATACTACAATAATCTGCAGGTTGACAAATATAGAATTGTGATGGAGATTCTGAAACAATCTCATCGGAAACAGACTTTTTTGGAGTCAGATAATGTTGATTGAACTTGCTAAGAGGCATTATCATACTGATACAATAAACAAAGCACTTTTATATTTATGCAATAATTTTTCCTTCTCTCAATTCTTCTATGATAGATATAATCTCGTTGTCGTTTCCTGTGTTGCCTGCTTGTTCGGATGCCACAAGTATTTTTAATCTTTCAACTAATTCGTTGTACTTATCAAAATATTTATAATTATACGGTTTGTCAGTATAAGTCATTAGCGTCATGTTTCCACCTTGTTTGGATTTCATTCCGCGTGTTAGTACTCCTGTTAATAATGATGATGGCACGGAGCCAGATCTAGGACGTGTAGGGCTATTAAGAACGGGTCTGACAATGTATAACCATTTTTCTAGTATATTGTTTGGAAATCTACGAACTGGTAAATCCCCTTTATTATCTCTACGGTAAGCATTAGTCTTCCTAATAATATCAACATAATTATTAACATCTTCTGTTTTATATGTAGTGGGATTTTTAAAAAATAGTAATTCATAGAGACCCGGTGTTCCGGGGTACTTCACTCCTTTTATTTTTATATCGGCTCATTCAAAAACAACTTGTGAATCACCGATATAAAATTTTTCTTCTCGAGGATTATGAAAGATTCCCAAGACGTGATCATATTTGTCTTCTAAATCACGCACCATACCTTCAATATAATCTCTTGGAAGCGGTGATGCAAAGTGTTCCAAATACTCACGAAAAACATTAGGATTGTTAACTGCCTGATAATATTCTAAAACAGTATCATCTATAAATTGATCTTGAAGCGTTCTGTCAGGTAAATCACCTTCTATATTTCTGGATTCATATGTTGTTTCATTTGTGATAAACTGAGTTGGCTCCAGACGGGTGCTATCTAGTTGAGATCTTTCTTCTGGTGACAAAAATGTTAATCGTCTAAAAGTTGATGGATCTCTTTTAATGGGAGTTAAATTAGAAGTGGGAATGGGACTGACTAAGATTTCTTTTTTAATAGAAGGCTGATTAAACGCAGTAACCAATTCTTTGATAGGCTTTGTAAGAGGAGCATAGCTTTTTTCCAATTCAATTTGATAATTAGTAATACCACTTTTTAACCGTTTATATTTTTCTTTTAAGGCTTTTCTACCTTTAATTAGTTGTTTAGTTATTTGAGGATTCATTTTAACGAAATAAAATATAAGCAAACTATAAGCTTATATACTAATATATGCATCAAAGCCTTTCCTATACCGACCCGATGATAATGAACAATCTTTGTCAATGGTTAAAAAACCACATTTATCTTTCCAACAGTGAGAACACATATTTTTAAAATCTTGAAAGGACATGTCAATATTCACATGATCATCATATATTTGTTTTAAATTTGTCATATCTTGCTTAAAAACTATTAAAAAATTTGCATTATCTCTAATGAGCTGTTTTGGAATTGCTGAATAGGTTTGACATAAATAAAAAGAATCTGTAGATTTATGACGACCAAAGCAGTAATAACTTTTTGATTGCATGAACCTACATCGTCAAATATAACAGAATTATTTTTTATATCTTCCGAAGCAATGATGTCTTCTACATTGTCATATTCCTCATACCCTATTTCTTTGATTGGACTAATTAAATTTCGCAAATATGCATATTTTGGTTGATGTAAACTTTTAGAATATACATAGACATTTTCAAATCTTAATCCATTAGGATGATCAATTAAAGATAACATAGCATTGGTTTTCCCTGAGCCACTAGCCCCAACAATAAGCCCTCTCTTAGAATCCCCACCAAACAAACAACCATGCTTCCCTGCTTTAAATTCATCATTATCATGACTTTCAATAGGTAAACGATTCTTTTGTTGAACGATCTTCATAACGTTCAGCTAATAACTGATAGTATAAATAGATTGCAATATATATATATATATATATATATATATATATATATATATATATATATATATATATATATATATATATATATATATATATATATATGAGCAATATTTCTACTTTTCGGTGAATTTTGTGGGGAGGGTCCTCAGATTTTCTTCAAATTTTAGTATGTTATTGGACCTATTTAAAAAACGTTATCCTGAGAGTTACAGACCCCTAGGGGCCTTAGAGCCCTAGATAGGGCCCGTCAAAGACCCCAAAAAGGTCGTTTTTGCCGTATATTTGACAGGCTGTATATCGGCTCCCATTTAACCGATTTTGACTTACCAAACGTCATTGTCTTTGTAATTTTAAGTAGTTTTTTCAGTGACAATTTCAAGGCTTTAGTCAATAACACTGATTTTTGGGACCATTTTAAGTAACGCTAAAAATTTCAAAAAATTACTATTTTCAAAAATTTGTCAAAAATCTAATTTTAATCCTATTTTCATTTTCTGGACGAAAGTTTAAAGGTATTAAAAAGGGCTTTAAAATGATATTTTGTGAGTTAAAATCCGTTCAGTAGAAGTGGAGATAAAACAGATTGAAAATAGACATTTTTGTAAAAACGGGGTTTTTACGCATTTTCAAAGTGCTGGCACCTTTTGGGGTATACATTAAATTGTACAAAAATTTTTTTACAGGCAGTTTTTTATATATATAATAACGTTCCATTGGAGATTTTCTTGGCCCGAGCCTCTATCTACCCTATATAACCCTCTAAAAATGAGTATTTTGTTACTCAAATGAGGCAACTTAACAAACAACTTACGGCTTATTTCTATCAATCAGATAGCCTGAAGACTTTATCTATTACAGATTATAAAAGTAGAGATTAAAACCTTTTATTTAAGGTGTCATACAAACTTCTAGGTAGCCTAGAAGTGCAGTTATGATATTTCAAAATCTTAACTAAAATCAAAGTATCAATTCTGTGAACGCTACTTTTATAGACTAAGAGCCGCTATAGATGAAATTTGATAATTATTTTAAGCACAATAAAAGCCTAAAACTTAAATAGTAGAACCTAAAAGAAAAGCTATGAACACTCTGCCGTCACTTTTTAGAGGCACACCCTCGACAGTGGCGCATCAAATATTCTACTTATGGAGGGGATAAATAAATTAAAAGGTACCCTCCCTCACCCCCAGAATTATTTTTTTTTTATTTTTTAAAGTTATACGTGATTCAAAAATAAGACTCAGTGTAATTTCAACCCGCCTCCCCTGTTTTCCTACCCCCACCATCAAAAAGTTCATTTCTCGTTTTTTACTTTTTTTAGGTGGGATGTAATCAATTTTAAAATTTCAAAAAATTCACACGCATACTTGTGGCTTTTACAAAACATGCCTATTTTTTATAGACACGTAGGTTGAGTGACGTAACCTAAAAAAAATTATTTTTTTATTTTTATAAACTTTTAAACGAAAAACTTTTTTTTGGGGATGGCTGTTGAACTATTTTGTTTTAATCTTGTGTATTTTATCAAATGCTATATTTCTAATTTATTTCAGAAGTTTCCGTAAGGTTCTCCATCATCAAAAATCCAAAAAATTGTTTTTCGAGGGGGTTTTTGGGGGTTTCAACGTATTTCTCCAATTTTTAAATATTCTACAGGACACAGTTACTTCAATTTACATATAACCTATAAAAAACATTAATTTAATCTATTTTGAAGTCTATAAAATAGGGAAAATCACCAAAAATCCCCTAAAAAACAGTTTTTTGGATTTTTTGGTGGTGGGGGAAGGGGGATGGGGGTGGTGTGTTAAAATTACACTGAGTTTTATTTCTTAATAACGTAGAACTTTAAAAAATTAATAAAATTGAATTCTGGGTGTAAGGAAGGGTACATTTTAATTTATTTATCCCGTTCATAAGTGGAAAGTTTGATGCGCCACTGTCGAGGTATGTGCTTCTAAAAAGTGACGGTATAGTGTTCATACGTTTTCTTTTAGGTTTTATTGTTTAAGTTATGGCTTCTTATCGTGCCTAAAATAGTTAACAAATTTCACCCATAGCAGCTCTTAGTCTATAAAAGTAGCGTTCACAGAATTGATACTTTAATTTTAGTTAGGACTTTGAAATATCATAACTGTACTTCTAGGCTACCTAGAAGTTTGTGTGAGCCCTCAAATAAAAGGTTGTGATCTATACTTTTCTAATCCGTAATAGTTAAAGTCTTCAGGCTCTCTGATTGATAGAAATAGGCCGTAAGTTGTTTAAGTCACCTCATTTGAGTAACAAAATACTCATTTTTAGAGGGTCATATAAGGTAGATAGAGGCCCGGGCCAAGAAAATCTCCAATACGAAGTTATTATTTATATAAAAAGCTACTTCTAAAAAAATTTTTGTGCAATTTAATATATACCCCAAAACGTGTCAGCACTTTGAAAATCCGTAAAAACGCGATTTTTACAAAAATGTCCATTTTCAATCTGTTGTATATCCGCTTCTACCGAACGGATTTTAACTCTTGAAATACTGTTTTAAAGACCTTTTTATTACCTTGAAACCGCCGACCAGAAAAAGAAAATCGGATTAAAAAGTAGATTTTTAACAAATTTTTGAAAATAGCAATTTTTTGGTATTTTTAGCGTTACTTAAAATGGTCCCAAAAATCAAGGTTATTAATTAGAGACTTGAAATTGTCACTGATAAAACTACTTAAAATTATCAAGAAAATAACGTTTGGTGAGTTAAAATCGGTTAACTGGGAGTCGATATACAGCCTGTCAAATATAGGCTAAAAACGACCTTTTTTGGGTCTTTGACGGGCCCTATCTAGGGCTCTAAGGCCCCTAGGGGGCTGTAACTCTCAGGATGACGTTTTCTCAATAGGTCCAATAACATACTAAAATTTGAAGAAAATCCGAGGACCCTCCCCACAAAATTCACCGAAAAGTAGAAATATTGCTCATATATATATATATATATATATATATATATATATATATATATAGATATATATATATATATATATATATATATATATATATATATATATATATATATATATATATATATATATATATGGATTCCGACTTTAGGAAGCCAAAAACGCTATATCGCACCGGTCATACGAAGCCCGACACCTCCTTACGAAGCCCGGATTCGGGCTTCGTAATTCTTTAATGTTATTTCCCCAAAAAACGTACTTTACACCATCTCTCGATATTTTAACCAAGCTCAGAACATGTGAATACGCTTGGGCTTCATATATATTCGGACAAATTTTAGAAATGTACCATAGGTAGCTCTGAAATCATGATTAACAATACGAAGCCCGGGCTGCTTATGCCTGGAATTATTATCAAAACATACACTCGTAGTTCATGGTATCTACCACCAGTTTGCGCTGCGAAAAGAAGTATATACTCTGTAGAAGTTCAGCAGCGTTAGGAAGCCCACATTGAGCTACCGATTATAAGAAGCCCTGAAGTTTGGCAACGTTTTTGCATATTCCTCAAAGTACTATTAGCTTGTAAACATTTTTATTATTACCTGGCAATGCACATTTTTTGTATTTTTGGGTCGTTCATCGTCATTAATCTTGTGTACTAAGACTCCCGAGAACAGATTATGGTAATTCTTAGCATTACCTGTACACAGTAAGATACCGACAGAAAAAAGATTTAAAAATTGAATCGCAAAAGAATTATTTATTTTAATTGATACAATTAATACAAATTAATACTTTGTATTACTAATTTACTATTTTAGTTTGTAATAAGCCACAAAATTTGCTACCAAATAGGAAATTAATATGACAAATTAAATTATTGTTTTTTTTTTTATTTAAAAAAGGTTAATGTCTCGACAACTAATGGCCATTGGCATGGTAGGTACGGTAATTTTTAACAGTTAGGTACCTAGTGTAATGTGTAGTGTGTGTGTGTGTTGAGTAAGTGTCTTGTTACTTTGCAAAGTTGACGTCATTGTCTTTGCAAAGAGACGCTAACTGTATCCGAACGTCTGCGGTTCCTCCGGTGAGTACCGATCCCACAAGGACAGAAACTATTTTCATTTATTAATTTATAATAAATGAAACATTTCTGACCCTGGTGAGATTCGAACTCACAACCATTCGGATTTTTCGATCCAAAGGTAGGCGCTCTTACCACTCAGTCAAGGACGGAGTTAAAGTTATTATTATTAAATATTACTTTATAAAATTAAAAATAGTCATTCTTATGAATTATGCGTATTATTCTGATTCTGATACGATGAACACTTGTTTGATGGGTCTGAGCCACACAATTGAGGGTTAGGCCACTGTTTCATTCGTATTTTTAGTATTTGTCAAGGCAACAATACATTATGTAGTGCCATATTGCCAAATATAGAGCTAGATTGTGTAGACCACTGTTGAACCATATATCCAATTTTTCTGCTTTTATTGATGTATTAATCTAAAAATGCTCAATTTGTGGACTGTGCCACTGTTGCTCTGAGCGCCTCATTTAATACAAATACAAAATATTTAATACAATAATGCATATAGATTTTCCCTTCGGAAAAAATCAAACAATATAGATGTTTTTTAATTTCATTAAGGGAATGGGCACGTAGTTTCTGCTGAAATGCTACTCAAATGGAATTCATTTTTTTTTCGAATTCTGAGAAAACTAATAATTATTTTTGAAAATTTTAAACTCAGAATAAGAGATTACGTTATTAGCGAGGGCCGAAAGTCCCTGAGAACTTCTATAATGTTTATTTTAATAAGTTACAGGGCTAAAAACTAAAAGAAAATTTAGTGTAACTTTTAATTTCAAAATATCTCATTCAAAATAAACTTTTTATTTATTGTAAGAGACTTTCGGCCCTCGGTAATAATTTAGTCTTTCATTTTGCGTTTAAATTTTTCAAAAATATTTATTGTTTTTTTTTTCAGGATTTGAAAAAAAATGAACACAATGTCCGTGGTAATATTTTCCAAATCTTTGTCAGTAGTAAATAGAATATTGCCAGCATATTGTCAGTCAGACAGTGACAATTTTAAATATTTGACCTGGCATTGGGAATATTTTCAGTTGTTGATTAAATAATATTGATAATGTGTTTAATAAATAATTGATTTAAGACGTGAACTTAATAAAAAGTTATTTATTGTTTATTATTTATGGAAGATCCAAAGCAGAGAATACACCAGGATATATTCAGTGATCCAAGTATTGTGTTGTTACAGATGTTCAAAATTGTAAGCGTTTCATAGTAACAATATATTATTAAAAAATCACTTTATCACTTTTCCTCTTTTCTCGATTGATTATTAGCTTTTGTTGTACAGTAGATAAATTATTACTGAATACATAGGTAGTGAAAAAATTATCAGTAGTAATTGCACAAGAGCTCTGAAATTATCGAATTTTTCCCGAGTGACACTTTGACAGTATTAATTTCACGACCCGAAGGGGAGTGAAATTACGTCAAGTGGCACGAGGGAAACAATTCGATAATAATTTCAGAGATCGAGCTGCAATTTGCTGCGATTATTTCATGAATAAAACTGTTTAAAACCAAAATTTTATTGTAATTTATTTATGTAAGTACAAATTAGTACAATTAAACACACAGTTGTTATAAATATTTGACGATTGAAAGTCATCACTTTTATAAGTTTTAAAACAGTAATTGTCATTAATGTCACTGAATGTATTTTTTCACAGCAACGAAGGGCATCTGACGTAATATACTTGACGATGGGATATTATCAAAAATGATCAATTTAATTTGTATTTCTGTAGCTTTCTATTGGTCGGAAATATGAAATAATCATATTAATTAACTGAATTAACAATTAAGGCAATTAATTATACTAGTAAAAGTTATCCAAGAACATTCAAAAGCCATCTTTACAGTTAATGATGAAGTTGTCAAGTAAAGTTTACATATCCATACCAGTGACAATTTTACTACACGTAATTTGCCGTGTAAAGACAGAAAGAGTGGGGATAGCCTTAAAATATTTGCGAATTATGTACCGATGGCCCTAAGAAATGTTTAATAAACAACATATTAAAAAGTTCTACTCTAGAAGTGGGCACTTAATTTTTTATTAAACAAATGAACTGCGAAATTAGATGTTTCTTTAAATAACCCCGAAAATATAAATTTTAGAAAAAAACTGACTTGACTTGAAAAATTCAGACTATTGAAAAAAACCTAAATATAAGATTAAAATTTTTATAAAATTAAATCTGTAGCTTCTATAATTTTTTATTTATAACGCTAAAGTCACCCTTCTCACAAACATTGGCGCACTGTAAACTAGCGAAGTGCACGGCTGAGTTATTTCAGTGTATTTCTCTAATTAATGGATCAAATAAAATTTTACAAATTGGACAAGAAAGAAGGAAATTAAGAGAAGGAACAAGAAAGAATAGCTTAATTGGAAAGAAGAACAATTAAGCTATCTTATGGTTATAATAAAAAGAAATAAAATGTATGGGCATAAGTACGGTGTGGGCTGAATTTTGTTTAAACATTATTTAAAAATGTGTAACTAATAAATTTTTTCTTATAAAGCTCTCAAATTTGCACAACTTACCTTTCAAACATCTTACTAAACAATGTTTCATTCAAAAAAATGCCAAAAATTTAATTCAAATGATATGACGCAAAAATGCAATTTTTGAAAACTTTTACGTAAGTTTTAAGGAAAAACGTAGTTTACAGAATTACCAGCACTTTAAAACGGTATTACTCAAGTTTGAAAAGATTTTTTACAATTTTATAGGTGATTTTTTAAAGCATTTGATGTATTTTTTAAAATTTACTCAATAATTATATTTTAGAAATGAAACTATGAATGAAACTATTCCTTTTTGACAAAAATTAAGAAAGATAACAAAAATGTTCCTAATACAAAAACCGAAAATTACCAACTAAAAAATTGTTTATAAAAAGTGATCAAAAATGTTTTCTCTAAAACTTACCTAAAATAAATTTAATAATAAGCTTGAACAATAATAAATTTTCAACAAAAAAATATTTTTAGCTCTTAAACATTATGTCTGCGTAACTTCGAACCTATTAATAACTTTTTTATTACCAGTTTTACGAAAAAAGTTATTCTTTATAAAATACTCTGCATCGTATATGATCTCAGATGCAACCATCAAATATCAAATTTTATTAATTTTACATACGAGGTTTTACATACGATTTTACATTTTGACATACGAGGTATGTAAAAAAATATGAATTTCACTCAAGAGTAAAGTACCTTTAGATTTCACAATATCGAAAATTGTTATTAAAAAAAGTTGGTTGGAATTACAAAATATGTTTCACTGTTTAATTACATTCTTCTAAATGAGATATTGTGAACTATAAAGGTATGGTATGTTTAACAGTAAATGGTCGAGTTCAATTAGTTACCACTATAAACATCCTGGAATAACCGATAATAGTATAAAAGGTCCGGTTTCAGGTAAAATTTAAATATGTTTTCTGGTACAATTTCTTTGCTTTATTATGGGATTACCGTCTAGTCAGTGTTAATTGTCAAAAGACCAACTCTGTCTACCTCGGTTGCTTATCGCTCCGGGTGGGTCTTAACAATGGGCCAGGTCAGATAAATTTAATAATATTTACGACCGCACTAATTGAACTCAACCATTTACTGTTGAACAAACCATACTGAACTGTTAAGCAAAAGTCATATTTGTTTGATATCTGATGGTTGTTTTTTGGACTTTAGACCAGAATAGAGTATTTTATGAAGAATAACTTTTTTTCGTAAAATTAATAGTAAAATAGTTGAAATAATTGAAATAAAATAATGATGATGGGTATCCGTAATTTGAGAAAACATTGAATTTTTTTTTCAATTATAATGATGTAATTATAATAAAACATAGTTTTTAATTCCCAACAACTTTTTATAATACCCATATTTTGATATTCTGGAATATAAAGGTACTTTACTCTTTAACAAAATTCGTATTTTTGACATACCTCGTATAAAATTGATAAAACTTGATATCTGATGATTGGGTTTTAGATTTTAGACTATGCAGAGCAATTTATGAAGAATAAACTTTTTTTCGTAAAATTTGTAATAAAAATGTTTCAAATATGGTTCCTTGCTACGCAGACATAGTGTAGAAGAGCTTCTTTATAAGCATTTTCAAATTGTAATGCCATATTCGGATTCAGCATAATCAAAAACAAAATAGAAACAAAATTCAACGATATTTTTAAAATTATTTTAAATTATATAATTTAACATGATTGTTTGGAATTAAGAACTATATTCTGATATGCAATTTCATCCTTCTAATGGAAAAAAAAAATTTTGAAAATTTTTCTAATCAACATTATTTTTAGTTGTTTATTTCAATTATGATACATATAGATATTTGTATAACAAGGGAGGAAAGTGCTTCTTTTCCTCCCGAGAATGAAGTTTACTGCCCGACGCGTAGCGGAGGGCAGTAATCATTCAAGGGAGGAAAAGGCACTTTACTCCCATGTTATACATATGGTTTTTCCACCTTCCTCAAATAACAAGTCATTTTTTCATTTTTACTTAATTTATTTGTGTAACTAACCAACAAAATTTATTAGAACTAAAACTAATAAGTACGTACAATATAACTGTCAACTGTCAAATATAAGTCAAAATAAAAATGTAAACATTGTTAAATCAAAATAACAATTTACAGTTTTTTACCATTCTGTGAAATACAGAGTGTTTTATAAATAAACGTTAAAATGTATACAAACTTACGTAATAGAAAATAGATATTGTACAGGGCGTCAATAAGTTACATTTTTATGAATGAAATACCATGATGTCACTTTTACTTTTCTTCCCTAGGGAGGAAAAGTACAACTTTGCTCCCTACAATCAGGTCCGGAAAAGTATACTTTCGGTAGAGGTAGGTGGAAAACTCTTTTATTATTCATTTTACGAAAAACAGTTATTCTTTATAAAATGTTCTACAGGGTCTAAAACCTAAAATACAACCGTCTAATATCAAATTTTGTCAATTTTATACGAGGTATATAAAAAAAATATGAATTTTCCCAAGAGTACTTAAATAATATACTTACCCTTATTTTTCACAATATTGAAAATTGTGCTTATGTAAAGTTGTTTAGAACTAAAAACCATAATTAACCCGCCAGTGGTCGCTATATGAGATTTTCTCTCACGGTTTCAGAAAATTGCACAGAATTTTTTTTCTGGGAAATTATAAGATCTGTAGTTCCTTCTAGTCTCCTAACTATCCTCCCTCGACAATCTAATAGAATCGTCCGCTTAGATAGTGACTCAGTTGACCTAATATCACCCAATTGTTGAGTCAGCGCGCTTTAAGTGAGACATTCTCTCATCAAGCGACCACCCGCGTTACGAACTGTACATAAAAATTAATTTTATTTTGGCACTTAAAACCTAAAATAATGTAAAAAAAATTGTAATTGTCATCAATCAATTTTTCCAGAGCATTCTTGTTATATTTGTGTGCTGTGCCGTAAATTATCAAGATACGGAGATTGATTAATATTGGTTTAATTCCGATTATTTCTTTTTATTTTATTATATTATTATCTATATTATGTTACATTTTTTTTCTTATTATTAGTTAATAAAAAAAGTTTAAAAACTGTTTTAAAAACTTTATTTTGTAAAAAAAGGTAAAATTTGGATATGTGAGAGAAAATCTCACGCGCGACCACTCGCGTAACAATCTACCTAGCGACCAATGCCGGGTCTCTAGGTTGGGAATCTATCTTTGGTTGGGAAATAAGCCACAATTAAATTGAAAAAATAATTTTATTCGCGTTTGGACGCCCAAATCGGATGTCGTTGTCAAAATATAAAATATTACTAATATAAACTCGGTAATATTTGTATTTTGACAATGACATCCGATTTGGGCGTCGAAACGTTAATAAAATTATTTTTTCAATTTAATTGTGGCTTATTTCCCAATCAAAATAATTATAAAAATGCCACAAGAAAATAGCTTCAGAACAACACTAAAAACCATCTTCCAATATTCCATCCTTCTCATTGAAATATTCTGAAGTATAAAGGTACTTTATTCTTGATCGAAATTTTTCTTTTTTGACATACCTCGTATAAAATTAATCAAAATTGATATAAGATGGTTGTATTTAAGGTCTTTGGCCATGCAGAACTTTTTACAAAGGATAACTTTTTTTTCGTATAATTAATAATAGACCAGTAAGGATCTGTTTTTAGATGGATGTGAGAGGTGGCATTCAGATTTTTGCGGATAAAGTTAGGTGATAACTTCGTTATTAATAATTGATTAATGCTCCGTCTCAAATATGCCCGGAACATTAATAAAAAAAAATAAAATATTTAAAAATTTCAAAAAATTTCGTTTTTTTTTTCTAATTTTTTTGCTTATAACTTTAAAACGATTCATTCTGGAACAAAGTCGTATAGGAATAAAACAAAGGTAATTAAATTTTCTATCAGATGCGATTGGTTAAAAGTCTCTTAATTAATCACCCTTGCTGCAAAATAGCAATAAATATAAAATAAGGGGGCAAAACAAGCCTGTTATTATTCAATTATTTTCCATCACTTAGGTTACACTTGGAACCTTCCTAATTCGCTTAGAAAATGTTTGTAATGTGCTAAAACCGTACACCAAATTTCATTAAAATTGACTTACTAGATTTTGAATAATAATTTTGCAATCTAAACTTTTTTTAAAAAATTAAAATTTTTTAAAATCTTGCACAACAAAAACTAGTGTATACAAAGATTTGTCAATTTTTTTACATATAAAGAAGCACTCCACCTATCTAATGCACTTTACAGAATTAAAATCGGATTGTTAAAGCAGCCTCAGCAATGTTTTAAAGTTATAAACAATTTTTTGGCTTATAAACAAATTAGTCCTGTGGCCAGGAGGGGGTGCTGCGGGCTCCTTTATTTAGATGCACTTACCCAAGATTTTTATGTATTTTTTGACCCGTGGAACACGATTTTTTTGGGTAACAGTTGATCCGGATATCAATTAAATTGTTATAAACAAACAACTTGAGGAATTACATAACATCGATTTTTCGCAAAATAAAACACTTTTTTATATTTCTTGGGTAAGTCTAAGCAAAAAATGTTCTTACAAGTTTTTTCGTAGGATGCATAGTTTTCGAGATAAACGCAGTGGAACTTTCAAAAAATCGAAAAAGTGCAATTTTTGAACGCGAATAACTTTTGATTAAAAAATAAAATAGCAATTCTGCTGACAGAATTTGAAAGTATAAATCAAATTATACCGATTTTAATTATTTGCATTGCTAAAAATTAATTTTTTATTATTAAACAAAGCTATTTGTTTATAAGCCAAAAAATTATTTATAAGTTTAAAACATTGCTGAGGCCCCTTAAATAATCCGATTTTAATTCTGTAAAGTGTATTAGATAGGTGTGTAGTTACGTAGGATGTAAAAGACGTGAGTAGCGATAAATACGTTTATTGATATAGACGAACACAAGGATATATTTCAATCCCGGGAGAACCGCCGAACACTGTAACTGATAAATGATACGCGATTAGCTGAAGACTGAATGAGAACTCTCTTTCTAGGCCCAAGAGCCTAGTTTTATATAAGCTTAAATTGGGTCATAGGTGACGCTAGTCCCCCGTGATTTGTATATCTAATTAAGGTAAATAATTCTACTTTTGTCAGCAGTTTCGTGACATTTCCAAATTATATTGTTGATAATTGACCAATTTGTATCTAAACTAATTAATCTACGTGCGTGAATATAAAATAAATAAATTCGTGCGGTCTACTGGGTGATAAAATAATTCTGTTCAATATCGAATATGAATTCTGAATATTTATTATTGGACAATAGGTAAAGCACCTCTTTATATGTAAAAAAATTAGACAACTTCTAAATGGTCTACTTTTTGTTCAGAAAGATTTTAAAAAATTTGAACTTTTTTAAAAACATTTAAATTGCAAATTTATTATGCAAAATCTATTAGGTCGATTTTAATGAAATTTGGTACACAGTTTAAGTATGTTACAAAGAATTTCCTAAGCGAATTACTATGGTTCTAAGTACCACCGAAGTGGTTAAAAACATTGAATAACAACAGGCATATTTTGCCCCCTTATTTTGTATTTATTGCTATATTGCAGAAAAGGTAATAAGTTAAGACATTTTTGACCAGTCAGATATCATACAAAATTCAATTATCTTTATTTTATTTCTCTACGACTTTGTTCCAAAACGAATCGTTTTAAAGTTATAAGCAAAGAAACAGAAAAAAATCGACGTTTTTCGAATTTTTAAATATTTTATTTTTTTTATTAATGTTCCGGCCATATTTGAGAAGGAGCATAAGTAAATTATTATTAACGAAGTTATCACCTTACTTTATCTGCAAAAATTCGAATGCCACCTTTCACATCCAAAAATAGACGTTTTTTCACAGATCCTTACTGGTCTATAATAAAATAGTTATCATAATTGAAATAACTGAAAATAATGTTGTATATCCATAATTAAAAAAAATTCAACTTTTTTTTAATTAGAAAGATGAAGTGGAATATTAGAATATAGTTCTTAATTCCAAACAACTTTTCATTACAACAATTTTTAATATTTTGAATAATAAAGCTACTTTACTCTTGAGTAAAATTCATATTTTTTTACATAATATCTCGTATACGGCTTAAAAAAAATGAACTGATGGTTCTATTTTTAATTTAGACCATGCACAACTTTTCACGTTGACGAACAGAACGTCTATAGTCGTCTAATTTCCATTGATGTAATGTGACACAACGTCTATATACGTTGAATTTTTCCCTATTCTACTTTGCAAAATACATATAGTGTCACAACACTTGCTTATTCATTTGACGCAGTGTCCGACAACGCGTTAATTGGACACACTGTACAAAACAATTATTGTTATTGTTTAAACAAATAATAATCAATTAGCGGCAAAATCTGTGAGTAGAACTTTTTTACTTTAACATGTATATAAACTAACAAAAAAAGTTTTAGAAAAAGATAATCTTGTTTGAATTGCTCCGAAACAATGCATCTTTTCGTTCTATCTTGACTCTTCTAAAATGCTTCGTATAGATTGCTGAATAGAATTGGGCTTCTTATAACAGGCAATATGACGACTTATATACACATATAAGGATCTCGTAGAACAGTCGTATTATTTAAACGTAAATTAAAACATGGCAACATCGTCGGGCTTCGTATAATGCGTAATCCATATACACTGTGAACGCGTTTATACGAGTGGGCTTCGTAAGACTGTAGGAATAAGACAGTGCTACAATCCCCTTACCCCGTAAACCGCGGGCTTCCATTCATCGGCAGGTTGTAGCGGGCTTCCTATCATTTGTGAGCCATATATATATATATATATATATATATATATATATATATATATATATATATATATATATATATATATATATATATATATATATATATATATATATATATATATATATATATATATATATATAAATATCATAATGGTAAAGCCTGCGAAAGTGAAAACACGTCTAGGAAAAGGGTTAGTCAACAGTCTCATCAACAAACTTCCATTCGAAGCACATATACCTGGATACCGATTTTGCGGGCCTGGGACTCGCTTAGAGCAACGATTAGAGAGAGGGGACGAAGGAATTAATGCATTAGACGCTGCGTGTAAAGCACACGATATTGCATATTCGCAACATAAACATTTAAGTGCAAGACACGAAGCAGATAAAATCTTGGAAAATAAAGCGTGGGAACGGGTAAAATCTAAAAACGCTAAACTAGGTGAAAAGATTGCAGCTTGGTTTGTAACGACAACAATGAAAGGTAAACGTAAATTGGGTATGGGGTTTTCTAAAAAATCAAAAAAAGGTGGCGCGTTGAAGAAAAAGAAACGCATTATTCGAGCTCCCAAGAAAGGTGGTTTTTTACCTTTGTTGTTACCATTGCTCGGAGCGTTAGGAGCTGTCGGGGGAGGTGCAGCTGGCATTGCCAAAGCAGTTAACGATGCCAAAGCTGACCGTGAAAAACTTGCTGAACAACAAAGACATAATCTGGCAATGGAACAAGCAGCAAAAAAGGGGCCGGGGTTTTATCTAAGACCGTACAAAGGTTACGGAATAAAACGTCGCGGCAAAGGTTTCCATTTAAAGCCGTATTTAAAAACTCCCGTTAAAACTACCTAGGCGAGCAATGACTGATATAGATCTTGTTAAATATGCTGGTTTGTTAAATATTCCTCATTTTCGTGGAGTTTTTATGCGTGATTCTTTACCTAATGTAATACGAAAACATGAATCAGGTATAGTAAACCACGATACTAAAAGCGGAAATGGTACACATTGGACTGCATATGCTAAACAAAATACGTTAATTACTTATTTTGATAGTTATGGAAATTTACCACCTCCTACTGAGTTAGTACGATATTTTAAAAGTAATGGAAACGCTATTATAGTATATAACTATGATGTCATTCAAAATTTTAATTCTTTTAATTGTGGTCAAAACTGTTTAAGATTTTTATTTAATTACTATAATTAATCATTGAGCATCATTTATACTTGAACCATCATGTCAGTCACATTTACCCTTAGTGGAGAATCATCAATTCTCAGTGATGATTACAATCCTGCCATTTATCTTGATGAGAATTTCGATTATGAAATTGGTGTTGCAAATTTGGATACTTTTAACAGTATTCCAAATGTTGATGTTCATAATAATGTTTTTGTGTGGGGTAAAAACAGCGAGTTTACCTTCAAAATTCCTGTAGGTGCGTACGAAGTTGGTGATATAATTAAAATGATTAAAAATGAAATGATTCAAACAGCTAGCGCAATTCGTATAAGGCCAAATATAAATACAAACAGGATAAGTATTAAAAGTAGTGATTTGATTAATTTTGATGTTGATAATTCTATAGGAAGCTTACTAGGTTTCGAAAGAGTTAAACTTAAACCAAATACACTTCATACATCCACGAATACAGTAAATATTTTTAAAGTTAATAAAATCTGTATTGACTGTAATATTGCTGTTGGATCTTTTCTAAACGGAAAGGCTGTACATATTATTCATCAATTTTTTCCTCAAGTTCCTAATGGGTATAAAATAGTTGAGCAACCTTTGACCATCTTGTATTATCCTGTAAGCAATAGGACGATAAACAACATAACTGTACGAGTTTTAGATCAACAAGGAAATTTAGTTAATTTTAATAAAGAAACAATTACTGTTCGACTACATCTTAGAAAAATTGAGTAAAAATGGTTTGGCAGTTTCATCAAAGTAATTATCCAAAATATTCCTATAAAAGACGTCACCGCAGTAAAAAAATTAGTAAAAGAATAACATCTAAGCTGTTAACATCAGAGAATCGTAAATTTTTGAAATTACTTGGTTATCAAGTTTTAGTATAATGGAAATCTTGCACGTCTTGGGTCAACCCTTTAGTGATACAACTATTGAGGCTTATCAGTATCACACTTATCAACCATATACATCAAATTTAAACTATAATGATGAAATCAGAATAAATATTCAAGATCTAGATGCTTATACTTTACCATGTAACAGTTACATATACATAGAAGGAAAAATGTTAACTGATGACAATAAAGTTCCTACAAAATTTCAATTTATTAATAACGGTATTTCATATTTATTTAGAGAATTGAGGTATGAGTTAAATGGTGTTACAATTGATTCCGTACGAAATATTGGTTTAATTTCAACTTTGAAAAACTACTTGTCGCTTAATGAAAATCAGAGTAAACTCTTACAAAATGCTGGTTGGTTTCCAAAAGAAGATAAGTTGAAGATTGATACGCATGGTAATTTTAATGTATGCATACAATTAAAAATTTGGTCTGGCTTCTTTGAAGATTTTCAAAAAATTATCATTAATATGAGACAGGAATTAGTCTTGATACGAGAAAAAGATGATATTGATGCTATTATTGCTACAGATGAAACAGAAAAACCAAAAATTGAAATTAATAAACTTTATTGGAATGTACCTCATATTTTACCTAATATTAGCGAACAATTGCGGCTAAACAAAATAGTTCGTAGTAATACGGAACTACCTATAAAATTTAGAAGTTGGGAATTAATTGAATATACCACTTTAAATAATTCGACACGTCATACTTGGCCAGTAAAAACAACTACAAAATTAGAAAGTCCTCGGCATATTGTAGTAGCTTTCCATGATGGTCGAAAAGGAAAAATGCTGAAAGATATGAGTAAATTTGATCACTGCAATTTAACAAATATTCGTATGTTCCTTAATTCTGAACGATATCCTTATCAAGATCTCAACCGTTTGACTTGCAAGTAACACTTTGACCGTTTGACGGTAACCGTTTTGCAACATTGTATGAGATGTTTGCTAATTTCCAAGAATCTTATTATCACCTTCAAACTAATCAACCAATATTTAATCCAGAGGAATTTAAAAATAATGCCCCTATAGTTCATACTGACTGTTCAAGACAAAAAGAAATTATTCAAAGTGGTTCTGTTGTTCTGAGAATAGAGTTTGAAACCAGTAAATCTGTGGGAAATGTTTCCGCATATTGTCTAATATTACATGAAAAAGAATTCTCTTACAATCCTTTAACCAAAATTGTAAGACAACAATAAAAGGGTTGCATCTTATTCAGGATGTCAGTTGTTACCATGAAGCTAGTAATAGACGTTCAAGGATTTAAAATAGAAAATAATAAATTTATAGTTAAAGAACTAGCTGCTTTCAATGGAACACAAATTTGCCATTACGTGTTTAAGTCTCCGTTTCCGATTAGAATGTTATCTCCCGATTTACAGAGACAGGCAACTTGGTTAACAAGAAATCATCACTGTATTGATTGGAATTTTGGTTCGACACCCCTTTATCATTTTGCAAATATTATAAAAGATATTACAAGAAACGCCGATGCAGTTTACGTCGAAAGGTTTGGAAAAGAAAAATTATTTAAAAAAATACATTGCTGTTCCTTTATACGAATTGGATGAACAACCAGCATTATAAGTTAAGGAACCTGCTTGTTTTTATCATAATAGTGAAAAATGTATTTGTGTTTTATCTAATGTATTTTGGTTGTATGATACTTTTTTAATGCAAAAATAAAAATATATTATATTATTTTTTGTTTTATTTCTTAATTATAAATAAAACAGTCAATTAGTATTACAATAATTTATTAAAACAACAATTACATAGTGTATGGTTTACTTAAGTGCAGTTTACTAAAAGACTTAAACATTATTTGTTTATCTTCAAATTGTTTTATTTTTTCCTTTAATTCCTCGATTTTTTTCATAAATTCCTCCAATTTTAATGATATGTTGTTTTGAAATGAAAACTACAAAATAAAATATATTATTTATTAATTAAATCTACATGTATTTACAGTATCTACCCCTTCATCTTCAGTAGGTAGAACATCTTTTAGGTCATTTAAAAAATCAGTCAGCCCTAGATTTTTAATTTTTTTTAAAAAGCAACACATGCATATCACGTCAGAGAGATAGTCTTCACATATTCTTGCTCCCTTGTGGTATTTGGTAGCTTCTTCGTTACACTCTTCTACCGTGTACCTTCTTGTTCTTATAACAGCTCGCTCGGCTTCGTATTCAAAATTATCCGCATTGTCAATAAAAACCCATTTCAAGTTTCTAATTGCTTCAACGACATCGAGTACTTTTCTACCACACGCATCCATGACTAAAATTTATAAAGTTAGCAACAATATTGACTAAAAATATTTATTACCTTTTTGACTTCTCACTACGAATTTACTAAATGACTGGATACGAAGAACAAAATTTACTAAAGATCCCTACAACTATCCGCAATATATGTAGTCTACGTTTGAATTACTGCGCATGTCTCAGAGGTGACCTTGATTTACAATATAAAAGTAGATACGTTTGATGTTTACAGACATTAACCTTCAATAGCAATGGAGTGTTGTTACAAAGTCTTCATAATGGGTCAACACCCGCAAAAACCGTTGTACAAGTTTACAGCAGAAGAATTAGAAAACTTTACCCTGCAATACTTTAGAAAATATGTCCATCCGTGGGAATTACTTCAATCTTGGTCTAAATTACCCAAGAAAGCAGTTCAAGATTTTGAGGTGCAGACTCGTCTTCCATGTTATGTACATTTTAATCGTCCCGAGTGGAGAACAGAGCTCGAAAGTTCAGCACCGGCGCAATCCAGTTGTCATTTATGCAAGTCTGCACTTGAAAATTTAAAACATATGTCTAACAGTGTAATGAATAGTTAATAAAGTATTATTTTTGATAAAAGTTTTATTACAATAATAACCTTGACTGTGACCTTCAAATGATCTTGAATTGACTGTGACCTTGACCTTGGCCGTGACCTTGACCGTGACATATTGACTGTGACCTTGACCGTGACATTGACCTTGACCGGAACCGGTTTCTCCCACTCTACTTTGCTCCAGGAATGGTACAGAATATCTACTGCTGTTCTGTTGCGACCGTTGCGGATTCCGCGCAAAATGGTCTGAACACGTTCATAATCCGCCGTGCCTATTAGTCCTGTCGCCAGGGGGGTACAACGGCCTCCTGTATTCAGATGGACTTACCCAAGTTTTTTTTATATATTTTGACCTGTAGAACACGAATATTTTGGGTAACAGTTGATCCGGATGTCGATAAGATTGTTATAAACCAAGAAGTTGAGGAATCACATAACAGCGATTTCTCGCAAAACAAAACATTTTTTTGTATTTTTTGGGCCATTCTAACCAAAAAATGTTCCTACAAATTTTTTCGTAGGATGCATAGTTTTCGAGATAAACGCGGTTGAACTTTCAAAAAAACGAAAAATTGGAATTTTTGAACCCGAAAAACTTTTGATTAAAAAATAAAATAGCAATTCTGCTTACCGCATTTGAAAGTTCAAGTCAAATTATATCGGTTTTAATTATTTGTATTGCTAAAAATGTATTATTTTATTGTTAAAACAAAGCTATAAACACCTAGTGCTTGAGTGATGTTTCAATGATTTCTCATTTAAAATCGAACGAGTACGTAGAGGAGGTAAAAGTACAAGCGGGGCTATTTCCAAGTAGCATGCATTAAAACGCATGTATTAGGCACGGGAAACACTATGTGTTTAGAGCTTTTTTTAACAATCAAAAAATAAATTTTTAGCAATGCAAATATTCAAAACAGATATAATTTGACTTAAACTTTTAAAGGCGGTAAGCAGAATTGCTATTTTATTTTTTATTCAAACGTTATTCGGGTTCAAAAATTGCAATTTTTCGATTTTTTGAAAGTTCAACCGCGTTTATCTCGAAAACTATGCATCCTACGAAAAAACTTGTAGAAACATTTTTTGGTTAGAATGACCCAAAAAATACAAAAAAATGTTTTGTTTTGCGAGAAATCGCTGTTATGTAATTCCTCAACTTCTTCGTTTATAACAATCTTATCGACATCCGGATCAACTGTTACCCAAAAAATTCGTGTTCTACGGGTCAAAATACATAAAAAAAACTTGGGGAAGTCCATCTGAATTAAGAAGGCCGTTGTACCCCCCCTGGCGACAGGACTATATCGATTCGCCGCGATTCCGCGTAGGTTGCGGTTGCGAAAGTTTCGCGTTGGTTTGGGGGATCCTTAAATTAGTATTTATTGCAGAGAATACTCTGGTATTAAATTATAAATGATATATCAATTTTTGAACTACTGTTCTGCAGCTTGAAATCAAGTTGGCAGAACTTGCGAGAACTTAAAAAAATGGCAATAAATTTTTTCTTGGAACATTAAATTTGCATTTTACTTACACTTAATTATGGTATAATGATAACTGTGTTCCGCTCACTGTGTTCTGCTAACTTGATGGATATTAGCTAAACAATATGTACGCCTTGAAGTTCAAGGAAAAAATGCAGGAGTCCCGGTGTTACTACATTCTGATTTATTACAGAGTATTTATATGCTACTGTATTATCGTAAAGAAGCTAACACTTCAGATGATAACAAATATGTATTTGGATTACCAGGTGGGCCCCATAAATATTTTAGAGCTTGCCCTTTAATAAGGAAGTTTTCAAACATATGTGGAGCTAAAAACCCAACATCTTAACGAGGAACTGAACTCAGGAAGCATAATATAGCAACTCGTACTATTTTACTGAATTTACAAGAAAGGAGGTGTCTGATTTAGCCAATTTTATGCGGACCACCTCATAATTTCCAAAACACAATTATAAAATAGATTTACTTTCTTCTTATGTTGCCTATCCGTTACGGATGTTGGACACTAACATGGCTATTCTGACTTTGTTGACTGCTGCCCTGAAAAGTCCGGTAGTGGTTAAGTTAAACCATTTTCGCAGGTTATGCAGCCAGGATATTCTTCTTCGTCCTGGACCTCTTTTCCCATGCACTTTACCTTGAAGTATGGTCCGAAGTAGGTCATATCGTTGTTCATTGCGCATTATATGGCCAGATATTCCAGTTTGCGACGTTTTATGGTTACGACTAGTTCGCGCTCTTTACCCATTCTATGTAGAACTTCTTCGTTGGTAACTCTGTCTATCCAGGAAATCCGCAACATGCGTCTATAGCACCACATCTCAAATGCTTCGAGTCTATTCAGTGATGCTTCAGTTAAGGTCCATGACTATACGCCATATAAAAGAACGGAGAATACGTAGCATTTTAGTAAACGAACTTTTATTTCCAATTTTATATCGTGGCTGTTAAAGATTTTTTTCATTTTGACGAAAACTGATCTTGCCTTCTCGATCCTTATCTTAATTTCCGTCGATTGGTCCCAGTGTTCATTTAAGTTTGCACCCAAATAACAAAAGTTGGTGATTTGTGTTATAGGTTGTTGGTTAACTAGTACTTGACCAGGTGGTATCCTATTTTTGCTTATAACCATGTATTTGGTTTTTTTGATGTTAAAATCAAGCCCAAACCTGCTACTTACTTCTGCCACCCTGGAGACAAGTGTCTGCAGACCTTCAAGACTGTCTGCAATAATGACAGTATCATCAGCGTATCTTATGTTGTTCAATCTTTCTCCGTTTATAAGTATTCCCTCATCTATGTCCGTTAGCGCTAGGTTCATAATGTGTTAAACAATAATGGGGACAATATACATCCCTGTCGCACACCTCTTTTTATCTTTATGTCGTCTGTTAACTGATCCCCTACTCTAACAGCTGCAGTTTGTTCGTAATAGATATTGTTTATTATACGGCGATCTCTGCTGTCTAGACCAATTGAATTTAATATTTTCATCAGTTCGTCATGTTTTATTCTATCGAACGCTTTCTGGTAATCAACAAAACACACATATATATCACAATTCACGTCGCTACATCTTTGAAAGAGAACTTGTATTGCAAAAAGTGCCTCTCGAGTACCCAATGCATCCCTGAAGCCGAATTGTGTGTTTGTCATGTGTTCTTCACACTTTTTATATATCCTTTTATGTATAATTTTTAAAAAAGTTTTCAGATAGATTTACTTAGTTTGCAGTTTTTATTTACTTAAAAATAGTGCCAAATAAATTTTAGTGTACCCATTAACTAAATTAAAAAACTAAATTAGTAATTTTAAGATAGATTAATAATTTTTAAAACGCTGTGTGATTATCGGTCACTAGATTTACTTGGTGGAATGTGTACATCACGAACATTAAAATGTAATGGCGAGTTTAATGTATCTATTTATTTATAAGGAAATTGAGCAAATATATCGATGGCTTAATATGGAAGCATTGTAAAGTCGTGTTCTCACTATGAAATAATTTGATCAAACTGGTTTGAGCAAACTGAAAGTGACAATTAGTGACGGTACATCCTGAGTTTGTTCAAATCCTCTTAGACCGGGCAGTATCGTCGCCTCCGCTAGCGAAATTATTCCGATGCGATTTTTTTGCACAAACTTACTCAAAATGAGGTCCTTATAACATATCCACAGGGTGCCAGGTGGTGTCGTGGTCGAAAAATTGTTAACATTTTTTTTAAACAAATTCACGAAAATAATGTTTTCATTTCGAACAACTTTTTTTAGATAATTTGGGTCATTCTGAGCAAAAAAGGGCTCTTGTCATTTTTCTCTAAAATTGATTGTTGTCGAGTTATATGAGATTAAAAATTTGAAAAATGCGAAAATGGCCATTTTCATGGCTTAATAACTCGATTAAAAATTATTATTACAAAATTCAAAAGTAACCAAATCAAGTTTCAAACCCCTTCTTTAAGGTCCTGAAGAGATTTTTGTTATTATTTTATGACAAAGCTCTTATTTTCAATTATTAACAATTAGCGCTATAGTCCAGGATGTATCGTCCGCCCCCGTTAGTGAAATTATTCCGATTCGATTTTGTTTGCACAAACTTACTCTTGTATCATATCCACAGTGAGCCGGGCGGTACCGTGGTCGAAAAATTGTTTAAACAATTTTTTTTAAACAAATTCACGAAAATAATTTTTTTCCTTCGAACAATTTTTTTTTAGATAATTTGGGACATTCTGAGCAAAAAAGGTCTCTTATGATTTTCCTCTTAAATTGATTGTTGTCGAGTTATAAGCGATTTAAAATTAGAAAAGGCGAAAATGGCCATATAACTCGACAGCAATCAATTTTAGAGAAAAATTACAAGAGACCTTTTTTACCTCAGAATAATCCAAATTATCTAAAAAAAATCGTTGGCAATAAAAAAATTATTTTTGTGAATTTATTTAAAAAAATTGTTTAAACAACTTTTCGACCACGACACCGCCCGGCACCCTATGGATGTGTTATAAGGACCTCTTTTTAAGTAAGTTTGTGCAAAAAAATCTAATCGAAATAGTTTCGCTAACGGGGGCGACGATATAGTTCGACTATAGCGCTAATTGTTAATAATTAAAAATAGCTGCTTTGTAATAAAATAATGACAAAAATCTCTTCAGGACCTTGAAGAAGGCGTTTGAAACTTGAAGGACCTCTTTTTGAGTAAGTTTGTGCAAAAAAATAGAATCGGAATAATTTCGCTAGCGGGGGCGACGATACTGCCCGGTCTATCTAATTCAAGGACAGTTCAAACTGCAATTTTAATTGGTCGAAAAATATGTAATGACAAATTGACAAATGACAATCAGTAGTTGACATAACGTGATGGAATTGTAGAATTTGGAATTCATTCATTTTTCTTTTTGCTGTGCCTGTCTTCGGTATCGGTGACGTGCACGTTTTGAATTTTGTTTGAACTACTTTTGAATTTTATATTTCAAAATATGTCCTGGAATCAAGAACAGGTGATAGCCCTGATTGATTTTTACAGGGAGAGGACCTGACTGTACAATATTAAACACGAAAATTATTATAAAAAAACTTCACGCCGGCAAGCCTTATCAGAAATTCCTACCTTAATGGCTGATATTCGGCCAAACACTACAGGTAAACTGATAATTTATTAGTGTAAATGTAATTCTTAATGATTAACTATGTTGCAGTTGAGGAGGTCTCAAAAAAATGAATTCGTTGAGAACGCAATTTAATAAAGAATTGACAAAAGCTCGCAAAATACCCAGCGGTTCAGGCACCGAGTCTCTATCAATAAAGCTGTGGTGTTTTGGGCAGCTTTTGTTCTTCCAAAATCAGTTCACAGCCAGGGAAAGTGAAAATAATTTAACGAAAGGAACAAGGGGAAATGAAACTATAGTAATAACAACTGGAAATGTAAGTAAAGTTGTAGATAAATAACCACGTGTATTAAAGTTTATTATAATTATTATATTGAATTTATCCCTTTTTGTAAAAAAAAAATATCAAAAGATTTTCCATATCTTAACTAACTCATGAAAAAATATATCCGAGAATTCTATATTGTTTAACAAAAAAATACAATATAACCTCTTAACATTAACAGTGTAATTGAAGTTTGAAAACTGTTTTTCTCATTTGTTGTATATTGGGCTTAGGCCACTTTGAATCTCATAGTGTCATATACAGTGACGAGCGCGCTAATAACCGGCTAAATAACGCAAAAGATGGAACACATATTAAGTTGTGAGATAAAAAGAATGAAACTAGTGGAGGTAGGAAATTTAGCGATAAAAATCTATAAATATACATTATATTTACTGTTTCCCATCTTTAGATGTAACAGAGGAGTATGTCAACTAAAACTGCCACAGTGGCAGTTGCCAAACTCATCCAATACATCTAAAAGTGGGAAACAATAAAGAGAATATAACTTTATAGGTTTTTATCTCTAAATTTCCAACCTAGTTTCCTATGTCTGGTAATTATATTGTTGTCAATTTGACAAATGTCATTGCGGCGTAATCAATTTTGGACAGATATAATGAATCCAGACAAAAATCAAGATTTGGATGCCAGTCAGGTGAAGAAATAAAAAAACTGGTATCGGAACATGTCCCATTGAACACGCAGAGGTCCAGAAGCTCTATTTGGACCCAATTTTCGGAGTTCCTACGGGTGAGAAACTTTACGCTTGAAAGATGTACTACCATAACGGAACAGTAGGTAAGGGGACACGTGGACGGGCCGGACAAACCAACCCAGACGCAGACAATGTCAGTAAGCATTGGATCTGCATTACCGGCCGCGCGTAGTCAAAGCACGAACTTAGTCAAGATCTGAACCATGTATTTATGTAATGTGTATTAGTAAATTAAGATAATTGTTATCGAGTAGCATCGTAATGTATTGATGAGTATCGTAATGTACGTAAAAACATTGCGTAATGTATAATGGGTTAACTTAATAGCCAACCATAAAATATTATTATACACGGTGTTTCAAAAAAAAGGTAACCCCGTCTCTAGGGTAGGTAAAAAACTGAAAAATAATTGGGGTTTGCTTAGTAAAAAATTTTTGTAACGCCATCCGTTTTCAAGATACAGGGCGTTGAAGAAAAAAAAATTTACGCATTTTTTACGATTATCATATATAGATTTTGCCAAAACTACTGGCAACATTGTAATGAAATTTTATACGAATATGTTTTGGAAGCTGATACATCCCATGAATTTGTTTTTATATCTGATTCTCATAGAGGGCGCTAGTTACACGGATCGTACTAAGTATTAGTCAATATAACTTTTTTAAGAGTATAATTATTAATCAAAACTTCAAGTAAACTTAAACATCATTCAATTTACACGAAAAAGATACTCTTGGTAAAACTCGATACTGTGTAACTGTGTACCGTTTTCGGAATATTTTGATTTGAAAATTATGACGTAATAATTGATGCTGGTAGTAATGATAAAGTTCTAATAGGTATACCTCTATTTTCTCCAAGTTTGTCATGGAAATCTGACATTTATTGATTGTTATGACGATAAATCAACAATAATTAGAGTTTTGAAACCTTGTTATTTGTAAAATCAAATCAAAATCTACTCAAATGTTGAATACACTGACATGTTATTAACCTTAGGCGAATGTTTAGGATGTTCTAGTGCAGCTGTGACACGTTATGCAGAAAAGTTTCCTAGAAGAAACTTACCAAGTAAAAAAAACATTTAGAGCCATTGAACGACGTTGTCGAGAAACTGGGACTGTGAGACCAAATAAAATAAATTCTGGTAGACCAAGAACAACAAGAACAATTAATAAAGAAAATAATATTTTAAATTTACTTGATCAAGATCCAACAGTTAGCGTAAGGAATATAACAAGACAAACAAATACTTCTTCAAGTACTTGGCGGATAATGATAGAACAGCAACTACATTCTTATAATTACAGACAAGTCCAACAGCTCTTGCCAGATGATCTACCGGTTAGAGTGGATTTTTGTGAAATATTGCAACAAAGGACAGCCCAGCCCACAATCCAAATTTTTTAAAATGCAGTCTTTTTACGGACGAGGCCACCTTTACGCGACAAGGTATGTTTAACTCCCATAATGCACACTACTGGTGTGATGAGAATCCACGAGTCAAAAGGGTATCACATTACCAACACTCATTTAAAGTTAATGTTTGGGCAGCAACTTTAGGTAACAAATTAATGGGTTATCATATTCTACCTGGAAATTTAAATAGTGATATGTATCTTGATTTTTTAAACAATTCCTTATTCGAGATATTAGAAGATTTAACGCTAAACGAGCGAAGATCTTTATTTTTTAGGCACGATGGAGCTCCACCACACTTTGATAGAAGGTGTCGTAATTTGTTGAGTAATCATTTTCCGAATCGATGGATTGGTTGAGGTGCAGAAGCTCCGATTCATTGGCCTCCTCGGTCATGCGATTTTAACCCTTTGGACTACACAGTTTGGTCGTATATTAAAGAAAAAGTCTATGCTATAGAAATTCACGTTAAGAATTGGAAGAAAGAATTCAACGTCAATTTAATGACATAATAGCTGATCCCCTACCGTTTAGAAGGTTAATGGAATCTTTAGAAAAAAGAATAGACTTGTGTATTCGCCAAAACGGAGGACACTTTGAACAATTACTGTAATTGAATTTTATTTTATGTTCTTAATCATTAATTTAATTTTCTTCTTGTGAGTTTTGTTTAATTACTAACTACTTTATACCAGCATCAATTATTACTTCATAATTTTCAAATCAAAATATTCCGAAACCGGTACACAGTATCGAGTTTTACCAAGAGTACCCTTTTCGTGTAAAATTGAATGATGTTTAAGTTTACTTGAAATTTTAATTAATAATTATACTCTTAAAAAGTTATATTGACTAATACTTAGTACGATCCGTGTAACTAGCGCCCTCTATGAGAATCAGATATAAAAACAATTTCATGGGATGTATCAGCTTCCAAAACATATTCGTATAAAATTTCATTACAATGTTGCCAGTAGTTTCGGCAAAATCGTAAAAAATGCGTAAAATTTTTTTTCTTCAACGCCCTGTTTCTTGAAAACGGATGGCGTTACAAAAGTTTTTTACTAAGCAAACCCCAATTATTTTTCAGTTTTTTACCTACCCTAGACACGGGGTTACCTTTTTTTGAAACACCCTGTATATATTATAAAAGGTAGCTGTGTTAAAATCTACCAAATATTGGATGTTAACGACAAAACACCGATAGGAAAAAACCGCAAACAGTATCCTGTTTTTTGTTAAAACGATTTAGTTTCAAGTCGCGTGTTATAAGGTAAAGAATCTATATTATAAGTTATATCCTAACAGTTAAAAAATGGTTTTTAATAGACAGTTACATAATTTCGGTATAAGTATAAATTTATAAGGTTGACGATAGATTGTAGTCGTGGCGAAGAAGAATGTAAAAAAGTGGAAGAACTGAAGAAGAAAAAAACAAAGGACACCTAAAGTCATGAAGCATCTTTATCACGAGGTGAGATTTTTTATTTTATGCTTGTTTGTTCATTAAAACGCTAATAGATAACCATATATTGCTCTTTCAACAAATAGGAAGAATGGTTAAAAAGACAATACACACCTATTATGAGTATGTACAGGGCGTTGGCTTGTGATAAAGTAATTTTTTTTTGTTTTTTATGTAGTCCAAGTATAGCAAATACTGCAATTAATAAGTACAAAATAAGTAAAAATGTTTATTTTTAGGTAACGAGAATGGAAAAAACAAGATGGCGTAGGAAGCGTGGTACAGGAACCGGATGACAAGGGACGTGACATTTATGTGACACATGACAGAAGCTGGAAACAAATAACTACTGTGAATGAAATGCCCCATTGAAAGATGGTGAAACGAATCCTAAACAAGGAGGTAAGATTTTACATTTTATGCTTGTTTGTTTATTAAAACGCTAATAAATAACCATATATTGCTCTTTCAACAAATAGGAAGCATTAGTGATGGGATTATCGATTCTTTTATACTAGCGACTAGTCGACTACTTTTAAATATCGAATGGTCTAGTCGTAAAAACTAGTCGATTAGTCGGGGGCCGAAGTAGGCGTGACTTTCCTCTGTCAGCTGTCACCTGTCAGGTTCAATTTTTGACTTGTGACACTCGTTTTGTTGTGTGTTGTGTTTTGTTTTTGTATATGTTGTTTGTTCGTGTCTTGTTCAGGACGACAGACAACGCCCAAACCAAAGAAAAAGCGACACAACTAGTCGTAGTCGCGTGTTTCTTCGTACTGGACTTTATAATTGAAATTTGTGTTTAATTTACATTTACTTGTATTTCAAATGGCTTCTTCCAAACGTTCGATAGTTTGGGAATATTTTGACAGAGTGGACACGGAAAGTGTTTTATGCAACGTATGCAAACAAAAAACTCAAGTGTGTAAACAATACAAGCAACATGCGTTTGCACTTAAAGAGTATGCATCTCATTTTGCTTGTTCGCTCCGAAGAAGAAGGACGGCAAGACAACCCTGATACAGAGGTTTTGCCGGCTTCATCAACTGCTGGGACTGGGAAGAGTTCATCTGATGACTCATCATCATCATCTACCACCACTGCTGGTACGTCATCTAATTCATCATCATCTGACACCGCTGCTGGTACGTCATCTAACTCATCATCATCATCTGCCACCGCGGCTGGTACGTCATCTCATACTTCCCAGCCTAATAAACGACCCCACCCATATTTCTCAGCAAACAAAAACGTTGTAAACAATTAAAATTATCAACAAAAAATGTTGAGTTTACTGAAAAAGAGAAACGTGCGGTCGATAGGGCTCTCGTTAAGATGGTAGGCAAAGACCTTCAGCCGCTGTCAATTGTCGAAAATGAAAGTTTCAGAGACTATACCGAACAACTTCAACCACTCTATAAACTACCCTCACGAAAGACCCTGACCAACATACTTGTTCCTGAAGTATGCAGGGAAATTTCTGAGAATATTAGAAGTATGCTAAACCAGACTGATAGCGTTGGGATATCAACAGACATCTGGTCGTCTGATTCCAAAACATGATTCATTAGTGTAACGTGTCATTTCATTAGTGATAATAGCGAGTTACAAAATGTTGTGTTGGACACAAAAGAGATTCCTGGCAGCCACACAGCAGAACTTATAGCAGCATATGTCCAGGAAGTGATTGACGACTGGAACATTTCTAATAAGGTAACAGCCATTATAACCGACAATAGTCCTAATATAAAGAAAGCTGCAATATACCTTTGCAGCAAATAACCTTCCTATTATAAAAGAATGTATTTCTAAACTATTTCAACCAGGTTTATATTTAAATTGTCTTGTTACTGATATGGGATCGAATTTTCTAAAATTAAGTAAATTACTTGGGATTTCTCCACGTAACCCAGAATTTGATGTCAATGGGCAAACAATTGTTTATATATTTGACCCATGTCGTTTAATTAAAGCCACTAGAAATAACTTAATGTTTTTTATTTTGATAACAAAAAACATCTTGGTCGTTTATAGAAACTTTTTTTCATGAAGATAAAAGAGTCCTCTATGAGATACATCAAAATTATGCATTAAATTATAATTCCTCATACTCAAAACCTTTACTTATAAATTTTTGTAAATAAATCTCCATAAACATGAAAGTTATGGCGAAAAATTAAATTTTAAATTTCAACTTATTATATATATATATATATATATATATATATATATATATATATATATATAAAATAGATGAAATAGAGAATGTGGAAAAATCCCCTTACGAACAATTCACACATCCACCATTTCGGGCTGGGAAAAATTTTTCGAATAGAATCAAAGATCCAAACACCAGTTCTTAGAAATGTGTTTCGCCCTCTTCAACCTCTCTGGGCTCGTCGGTAAAGACAAGAGGTTGAATATCTTTAGACACATTCTAATCAAAAAACAACATTCGAGACCTAGACATAGAAGGTGCGTAAGTCTACGGCAAATCCGACAATGACAGTCTCAAGTTTTAATTCCCTAATTACTTAAAGTAAGTAAAATATATGTTTAAAAACATAAGATGTAGATCTTTGAAACACACTCAGTGAACCAAAGATCCAAGGTTATTGGTTTAACGACCACTCGTACGAAATCAAATAGATGAAATAGAGAATGTGGAAAAATCCCCTTACGAACAATTCACACATCCACCATTTCGGGCTGGGAAAAATTTTTCGAATAGAATCAAAGATCCAAACACCAGTTCTTAGAAATGTGTTTCGCCCTCTTCAACCTTGGATCTTTGGTTCACTGAGTGTGTTTCAAAGATCTACATCTTATGTTTTTAAACATATATTTTACTTACTTTAAGTAATTAGGGAATTAAAACTTGAGACTGTCATTGTCGGATTTGCCGTAGACTTACGCACCTTCTATGTCTAGGTCTCGAATGTTGTTTTTTGATTAGAATGTGTCTAAAGATATTCAACCTCTTGTCTTTACCGACGAGCCCAGAGAGGTTGAAGAGGGCGAAACACATTTCTAAGAACTGGTGTTTGGATCTTTGATTCTATTCGAAAAATTTTTCCCAGCCCGAAATGGTGGATGTGTGAATTATTCGTAAGGGGATTTTTCCACATTCTCTATTTCATCTATTTGATTTCGTACGAGTGGTCGTTAAACCAATAACCTTGGATCTTTGGTTCACTGAGTGTGTTTCAAAGATCTACATCTTATGTTTTTATATATATATATATATATATATGAATATATATATATATATATATATATATATATATATATATATATATATATATAGTTAGGTAATATTGACTGACACTATGTAAAATCTTGTTAATTTTGAGGTTGCAGTCATAAATTTCAGGGGGCAGGATAAGTAAAACTCTTAGTTATTATCAAGCTTTCGCAAAATTTATTTGCTTCTTCAAGATATGCTAAAAAAGTTTTAGTAAATACAACGAAATTAAGATGATAAAAAATATTGTACATAAAAAGCATAAAAAACTTACAACGTGAGGTTAATCCATTAAATTTTTGGCATACATAACAAAAAAATATATAAAATTCTTATATCTAATTCCTAATCTTCTACAATGCCTTAATTTTAGTTAATTTAAAAAGAGAAAAATAATTTGACAATTTAATTTGAAATTTAGTATGTCAGAAAGACATTTGTATCTGTTTATTATATTTTATTTTAAGTTGCTAATAACTAGTTTTTAATTATTTCTTATCTGCGTACTTATTATAGAATTTATGGATATAAGTAATTTGTAAAATATTAGTTTTAGCAATAAAGTGGCGCCAAATTTGAAATTATACTTATCCTGCCCCCTGAAATTTATGACTGCAACCTCAAAATTAACAAGATTTTACATAGTGTCAGTCAATATTACCTAACTGCTTTATAATTAAAGATGGGGTTCTATGAAAACATCAAACACAGGTACGGACCTACAACTGAAAGGTTACTAAAAACTTGGGCAAAATATAACAGCAAATTGGCATCTTCACATAATAGAAAAATTTTCTTAATCAAATGTAGAAAACATCATTTATACCCTAACCACATCATAAATGGTATTGCTAATACCAACAACCTTCTACACCACCGAGGAGGAAGAACAGGACAACAAGTACAATGTTTTAATTTAAATCTAAAGAGAAAAATTATTAATTTAGAAATTAAAGCTACATTTTCAGACATAAACTTTTTAGAGAAAAATATGTCAGACACTAAAGATCAATTACAAAACATACTGCCACGGCATATTACAACTGAATTTTTTCGTAAACAAAAAATAGCTTATAACAAAATATTTCACAACATAAAACAAACTAACAGACATAAATTTGAAAATCTGAAAATTAAAGCTTATAACTCTATCACTTTTAAAGAAAGATGGTTTGAAAATTTAACTAACATTGAATTTCCTTACAATGTAAGAAAAATACTCGCATTAGGTCCAAAATTCTGTTTATTACCGACTATGAAAGATTTCAAAATTTCAAATATACTTGCTGATATTGAAAGTACAATAACTAGATTTTCTGAAAATGAAAAAAACCTAGTCAGGGCACAATGCACTAACATCATAACTAACTATTTACACAAAAATAAAGATAGTAATCATTTTTTAAATAATTTATATCATGAATGTAAAAAATTCATTAAAGAACATCCTGAGATATATATTGTGAGAAGTGATAAAGGAAATGTAACTGTTGCAATGTACAAAGACGACTACTACACAAAAAGTTATGAACTTTTAAATGATACTAAATATTATAAAAAAATACAAAATAATCCGACAAGTACCTTACAACAAAAAGCTAACAAAATAGTTTCTGAATTAAAAAATAAAAAAATGATCACCAAAGAAGAAGCCTCAGCTCTCACCATATATAACTCAGTCACACCACGGTTCTATGCACAACCAAAAATTCATAAACCTACTTTAACGATGCGACCAATTATATCATCAATTAATTCACCTAATAGTAAATTATCAAAATTTTTGAATGATATTCTTACAAGGTCATATAACTTAGATAATAGTTTCTCTATACAAGATTCCTTTGAACTCAGTAATTTTATTAATAACTACAAACTACCAAACAATTATATTATAGTTAGTTTTGACGTTATATCTTTATTTACTAACCTGCCACTACATGTTATTAATGACAGCATAAACAGACACTGGGGCGAAATCGAAATAAATTGCAAAATTAATAAAAAGACCTTTTTAAGCATTTTAGAATTCATTTTTGATTCTAATGTATTAATTTTTGATAATACATTCTATAAACAAATTTTTGGCACACCCATGGGTTCTAGCATATCATGCATATTATGTAATTATGTACTGGATGATTTGGTCAGAGATTCTTTAAGTAAGTTGCCTTTTCAAGTTCCATTTATTAAACGCTTTGTAGATGACTTAATACTTACTTTACCTGCAGATAAAATAACAGAAACTTTAAACATTTTTAACAGCTATAATGAACATTTAAAATTTACACATGAAGAAGAAGTGGAAAACAGCATCCCATTCCTTGACATGAGAATTAAACGAAATGCAGAAAATGTATTAAGCACTGAATGGTACAGAAAACCTATAGTAAGTAATAGATTTATCAACTATCATTCACAGCATCCACCGCATATGAAAATAAATTTAATAGTAGCTCTAAAAAACAGAATAAATAAATTATCCCATACTAGTAACATCAATAAAGGATTATTGGAACTTAAAGACATTTTATTAAAGAATTCGTATCCAATCAAACTAATAAACAATATTTTATTTAACAACCCTAATAATAGAAACATAAACATTAATCACATAACACAACCAAATAGCCAAAATTTGCAAACCCAATTTACTTTTACGTCACTACCTTATATACCAATATTAACACCTAAACTAACTAAAGTATTTTCAAACTATTCTCAAATTAAAATTACAATTAAAAATATAAAAACATTGGCATCATTGTATACAAAAACTAAAACTCCTATTAGCATTATGGAAAGCTCAAATGTAGTTTACAATATACCATGCGGAAGTTGTCATAAATCTTACATCGGACACACATCCAGAAATCTAATAGGCAGACTAACGTCACATAAAAGCGACCTCAGACTTAACAAAAATACATGTGCATTAATAGATCATGCAATCAGTAAAAATCATTCATTCAATTTTAATGAAACAACGATCCTAAAACATGAAAACAACTTAATTAAAAGAGAATTTCTCGAAATGGTATGCATCAACAAATATCAATGTGTCAATAAAAAAACTGACATAAATAAACTAAGCACCATCTATAATTACATTCTATCTTACGAAAACTAATATTTTAATTTAAAAATACTAAATTGCCTGACTAAATTCAAAATTAAATTTTCAAATTTGGCGCCACTTTATTGCTAAAACTAATATTTTACAAATTACTTATATCCATAAATTCTATAATAAGTACGCAGATAAGAAATAATTAAAAACTAGTTATTAGCAACTTAAAATAAAATATAATAAACAGATACAAATGTCTTTCTGACATACTAAATTTCAAATTAAATTGTCAAATTATTTTTCTCTTTTTAAATTAACTAAAATTAAGGCATTGTAGAAGATTAGGAATTAGATATAAGAATTTTATATATTTTTTTGTTATGTATGCCAAAAATTTAATGGATTAACCTCACGTTGTAAGTTTTTTATGCTTTTTATGTACAATATTTTTTATCATCTTAATTTCGTTGTATTTACTAAAACTTTTTTAGCATATCTTGAAGAAGCAAATAAATTTTGCGAAAGCTTGATAATAACTAAGAGTTTTACTTATCCTGCCCCCTGAAATTTATGACTGCAACCTCAAAATTAACAAGATTTTATATATATATATATATATATATATATATATATATATATATATATATATATATATATATATATATATATATATAATCGGTTCATAACGTTCTACGACGTCTTCCGATTCCCAATCGCCATTGCTCTCGATCGTAGCACATGTCTTCGTTCAAGCCTCTTTCTCCGATTTCCCTATGGATTCCTTCTATCCAGCTTTTCCTAGGTCTTCCTCTCTTCCGCCGTCCTTTTGGTGCCCATCGTAGCACTTGCTTGGGTAATCTGTCTTCTTAATTTCAACAGAATTTCAACTTAACTACCCTATATCTTTCTTAATTTCAACATTATATTAAAGTAAGTTGGGTTAAATCGTAATATTTTAGAGTGTAGAATCTGTTTCTTTTTGTACAATTACTTAAGAACCACCCTGTACAGGATACGTATTTGGAATTTGTTATTAATCTCTTTCTGTAACAATTGAATATTCTTTTATTGTTTTATCCAAGATATTGTTTCCAGATTGCGATTACAAAACAGAAAAAATATTGTAGCAGTTACATCCTGCATTAAGAATTCTTCCCTTAAGATAAAATTAAAATAAAATTAATTATAATTAATTTAATACAATTCTATTCACGCTACGCCAATGGCCAAAGTAAAACTTCGCTTTTGACACAAGACATATTGGTCACATCGATAAACCGAAACCGGTCGATCTATGAGCAATGGATAAACGGTAGAAAGAAAAGTCAGTCGTGTCAGGGATTCAGACAGAAAAGTGCGTGGGAACAAAGCTCCGTTTGGTGGCTAGTTGAGATAAATAATTTAATGTACAATATTTTAATGGATTAACACATTAAGGAACATCGTTACTGAAATAGCCAAAGTTTAAAATAACATCAAAAAGTAACAACAATAAAAGTAACAAAATAAGTTAATTTAAATATTAAACCACGCCAAAATGACGACTGCTTGGATATCGCATCCCCGCACTTTTATCTCAGGTATATACTAGAATTACACAATTATCTATTTTGATCAGATCCATTCTCTCATAACGGTATACACTTTTACATTTCATTATTTTATTTTCGGTAGGAAACAGCATAAATTCATATATAATGTATATTATAATAATGATATTCATTTTCCTTCAACAGTCAAGGCCATAGTTTTTATTTCAAACTCATTCGATTTGTAGTTCTTATAAAATTCATTAGAGTTTTTCTGTCATCTTTTTGTATGATGCTTTGAAGGTTCAACTTTTCAGACCCTTCTCCATAACGCGCAGACGCGACAAATTGACACGAAATTTGACATGACATAACCAAGATATCTGGTTTATTTTGATTCTTTTGATTAAATTCGTAATGTTAAATATGTAATGTCTTGTTTGTTGGCTCAGTGAGGTTGGATGGGTACTGTATAATAACGGTTCCTGTAGAGATTGCTGGATCGTTTTTAAAGAAATGTTATTTTGATTTTGTAGACTAGCCACCTTGATAGAGAATTTACTTTGCTATAAAAACATAATAGAACAAGCCTAATATCTTGTGGGATCATCTTTACCTTGTGGATTATCCCTATATTTGTTGACACCCTTTGAGGACATCAGACACAATTACCTGCCATCTCCACCCATACAGCATAACTTCACACACACACACACAGCCTTCAATTTGGATATTGTTTTTGGAGAGCCAAGAGGACATATGTACCTTATTGGACCTATATTGTGATAGCTGTGTATATGAGATAAGTTTTCCCATTTATTGTTATTTAATATTTTTTTTTCTCTTATACTCATAATTTTTTATTCATATTTCATCACTACAATTTTGCTTAGAGTTACCTGCAGTTGTGAGCTTCGTTATATGCATATAATTAAGTAAAGTAACTATCTAAATTTTTGTAACAGGGGGTATTTTTTTTTGTTTTAAATAGTTTTCAAATACAGTTAGGTTAGGTAATGGTAAATAATAAATTAAATTAATTCAGTATAAAACGTGATAAGGGAAGGGGTATTAACATTCAATTTGCAGTCTTTAATATGATAAAGGAAAACGTTTACAAAGGGTTTTTTTAAATGGTGGTTAATAAAAGAGTCCCTGATCCGACTCATTTGTGTTTTTGTAGGTATATCGCCCAGTACTGGTATACAGATGTTATTTATATATTTATTTGTTATTTGGTGGGAATCTCTTCCTGTACTGTGGTTCGATTGATATATTATATGTGTAGATATTTATCTATTTATGTGCTATTTATATATTTTTTAAAGATTTATATTTACCCACTGCTTATTTATTATAATAGTTGAAATTGTTGAAATATTTATTATAAATATATTTGTTATTAGTAAAGTTGATTTTCTTTTTTCTCAGTTCTACCACCAGTATATAATATAGCAGGACAAGATTAGTATTTAGTATTTTGTATTTCAGGTGGTTGTGACCAGTGTCATTTAGTTCCTGTCGTTCGTTACTTCAAAAAATCTCGAGCTGTTCAAATTCTGGACCCAAAATTAGGTTTTTTTTCTTTTTCTCTACAGTTAAGTAGAGTGAGCTTTCAAATACTGTGCCCCAGAAGTTGAGCTGTCCGAGTTGGCGCCCATTTTCTTCTCTCTTTATCGTACCTGTTATCTCGGTCCATCTCCAGTGGTCTTACCTAGTTGTATTAGTTAGTATAATAAAGTTTTTTTATTAACAGGTCTCATTTTCTTTCTAGTTACTATCTTTTCATTATCCAATCTTTCCTTTTATATCTCTAAAGCCAATATTCGGTGTATTGAAGCTAGCCCGAATACTTACTTGAGATTTAGTGTTTCTCAGCCCTTTTGATTTTTCCTTCTGAGCTAAGCCACTCTTCATTTTGTCTTAAATCTCTTTTCTCCCATTTTTCCATAGTTCGTCAGTTCTTTCGCTTCAAAAATCTCTATACCCAGAGTACAGAGGTTTCAATATCCCAAAATGGTTTTTAATATGTATATCGTCGTCAACCAAGCAACACTACATAACTCAATTTTTTTTTAAATGGTGGTTTTGTTTCATTTGATCGACATCTCACGGGGAATATCTTAATGAATTTAGATTTGAAAAAATCTCAACAGATTTTGCTGTAATCGCAATGAAGCAACACCACTTATAACATTTCTATCCCACAACACCACGTAGCTCATTCAGTTCCCATACCGAAACCATTATGTGCTGTTTTACTGGATTCGTCGTCAACAAAAGTAAGATTTTCTCTTATTTAATTTACTATTTATAAAGCTATTACTACTTATTGCATGTCTGAAATGGGTCTACCCCAAAATCCCGACAGCCACAATCCCGACGGCCGAAATCCCGACATGCCAGAATCCCGACACGCCAAAATCCCGACACGCCAAAATATTTTGTATTAAAAGTATTAAACAAACGTCGGAATTTTTACTTTTGCGAGGATTGTTGCATGTCGGGATTTTGGCCTGTCGAGATTCTGGCGTGTCGGTGTTTTGGCCGTCGGGATTTTGGCTGTCGGGATTTTGGGCGGCACCGGTCTGGGGTATTATATCAATTCTTAATGTTCATGTACTTTTGTATATTTTGTGTGCATAACTAAAATAAACACCCATAAAAAGTAAAGTTTGTGATACGTGGTGTTGCAACGTTCACAATATATGAGATACGTTGTGTTGCATAGCCTCGTCACTATCAAATTTACAATGGTTCGGTTTTTTACTTTTATTTATTTTTTTTATATTAATGTGATATCTAATTTTTACAAGGAAACGTTTTGTATTCCATGTACACAATATATTAAAAAAATGGAGAACAATGATGGCAGTAAAAATAATAACCGTCAGTCTGTTGAAGGACTGTCGAATTCTTCTTTTGCAGTTACCTGAATTGTGTATTATTGAGGAGAACATTGAAAATAGTGGCAATGTTCAGCGTGATAATGATATTGTAAGGAACAGCTGTGATGATAATATTAATGGCTTGTTTACTGATAAAACTTTTGAAAACCTGGATGTCCACCTTATAGATTATAATGAATTTGTTGTGCAGAATTACGAAAATTGCGAACTTTATTTTATAAGTGATGAGGTTGGAAATAAGCTTTGTGTTGAAAGTCCTAGATTGAATCCCACTAAAACTGATGAGACTGTTGAAAACAATGTCACAACTCCAGAAAGTGACACTTTTTTAAAAAAATAACCATATTATGGTTATATAATTAAAAAAGCTCTCAATATTCATCTTTGTCATTTATTTAATAAATAGTCAACAGAAATTGAAGAACTAAATAGTAGTTTATTATTGACACATTTTAAGGGGCTATCTTAGTGTAAAAGTACGAAATTCATAATATACTTTTTTGGGAATTGCTAAAATAAAAAGTGCTGTACCAATTGTTTTGAAAATTTGCATGACCGTCTATTATAAAAAGAGTACATGTAAAACAATTTTCATAAAAAAATATTAAAAATTGAACTATTCATGAGCCATCTACTGGCACCATAAAAATAAAAACATGGCCCCACTGATTGGTACTAATGGAACAGATCATGATGGTAATCCTGAAACAGAAAATTTCAAAGTTAATATTGAAAAATAATTTATCTTCTATAGGGCTTTTCATCGATTGTCATTTGTTTCGAGCTGCTGTCATATGTTGTATAATCTGTGTATAATATTAATATTCACGGATTATACGACATATGACAGAAGCTCGAAACAAATGACTGTGAATGAAAAGCCATATATTCTATACCCTGGGGTCGCGAAAGATCTTTATGGGGTCGTCAAAAAATTAAAAAAGTCAACAAGGTCCTGTATTTATCGAATTTTATTAAGGTTTATGCGTAAAATATAATCTCTCTTTACTTACACAATGTCCTTAAAACGGAGAGAATCGAAAATAATTACGACTGTACGTCCTGTCTATTCCCGCCCGTCACAACCTCACCGCTCCCGCGGCCCCGCCACGATCACTCTTTCTTCGTTCAGCCCAGCCTCTTCAGCCAGAAGCCAGTCTGTCTGTTCAGTCAGTTATATCCGCATGTGCGTACGCATCGCCGCTTTGTCGATTGCAAATACAAACCTCTATATTTATACACACAGTTTCAAAAGATATGCATCACCACTCCTATTCACGATGTTTGCGCTTTTATAAATCCGTATCTTTATCACATATTTAATGGGTCTTTTTTGGTTTTTTATTTTATTTTAAGAACAGGTTTAACAGAAAATTTCAAAGTTAATATTGAAAAATAATTTATCTTCTATAGGGCTTTTCATCGATTGTCATTTGTTTCGAGCTGCTGTCATATGTTGTATAATCTGTGTATAATATTAATATTCACGGATTATACGACATATGACAGAAGCTCGAAACAAATGACTGTGAATGAAAAGCCATATATTCTATACCCTGGGGTCGCGAAAGATCTTTATGGGGTCGTCAAAAAATTAAAAAAGTCAACAAAGTCCTGTATTTATCGAATTTTATTAAGGTTTATGCGTAAAATATAACCTCTCTTTACTTACACAATGTCCTTAAAACGGAGAGAATCGAAAATAATTACGACTGTACGTCCTGTCTATTCCCGCCCGTCACAACCTCACCGCTCCCGCGGCCCCGCCACGATCACTCTTTCTTCGTTCAGTCCAGCCTCTTCAGCCAGAAGCCAGTCTGTCTGTTCAGTCAGTTCTATCCGCATGTGCGTACGCATCGCCGCTTTGTCGATTGCAAATACAAACCTCTATATTTATACACACAGTTTCAAAAGTTATGCATCACCACTCCTATTCACGATGTTTGCGCTTTTATAAATCCGTATCTTTATCACATATTTAATGGGCCTTTTTTGGTTTTTTATTTTATTTGAATACCCATTTAATTGACCTGGTTTTGCCAAGGTGTAAACATTTGAAAAATTTATTCTGGTGAAATTTTTGAAAACGTTATTAAAAATGAATCGTACGTACTTTAATTTCCGAGTTGGACCGTATAAGAATTATCGATTTAGTTGAAGAAGGCCATTCACAGCGGTTCGTGGAGGAAAGAGTGGGTGTTTCACAGAGTGATGTCTCACGGATATGGAATAGGTTCCTGGAGACAAACTCGATACGGAATAGAGCTCGGTCTGGTAGACCCCGAGTTACCAATGATCGACAGAATGGATATATCAGAATGGATATATCAGAATTTCCATCCGTAGAAAATGTTTTATGTCTGTACCAGCCCTCCAAAGAGAATTCAGGCATGCTACAGGAGTCAGAGTATCGTTGGCTACAATAAGAAGAATTTTAGACTCAGGTTTGAGGAGTCGTCGACCAATAAGAGTTCCTCAGCTACAACCTAGAAATGTTTTGTGGCCTCCAGTGGGCTTAAGAAGACATACAGCTCCCCCAACAGTTTTGGAATGTTGTGCTTTTTTCAGACGAGACCAGAATCTGTTTAAATAGTGATAACCGGCGAATTTATATGTGGCGAAAGACAACAAGAGCTGCACAACTAGCCACACACGAATTCGCCGGTTATCACTTTTTAAATAGATTCTGGTCTCGTCTGAAAAAAGCAAAAAATTCCAAAACTGTTGTCCAAAACATGTCTAAGTTATAGCTGAGGAACTCTTATTGGTCGACGACTCCTCAAACCTGAGTCTAAAATTCTTCTTCTTATTGTAGCTAACGATACTCTGACTCCTGTAGCATGCCTGAATTCTCTTTTGAGGGCTGGTACAGACATAAAACATTTTCTACGGATGGAAATTCTGATATACCCATTCTGTCGATAATTGGTAACTCGGGGTCTACCAGACCGAGCTCTATTCCGTATCGAGTTTGTCTCCAGGAACCTATTCCATATCCGTGAGACATCACTCTGTGAAACAGAGTGATGAACATCTTTCCTTCACGAACCGCTGTGAATGGCCTTCTTCAACTAAATCGATAATTCTTATACGGTCCAACTCAGAAATTAAAGTACGATTCATTTTTAATCACGTTTTCAAAATTTTCACCAGAATAAATTTTTCAAATGTTTACACCTTGTCAAAACCAGGTCAATTAAATGGGTATTCAAATAAAATAAAAAGCCAAAAACCGTATTCGCGAACTCAGTCGACTATAGGTGGCAGTGCAGTTGCATGAAAATGGCCGATGTAATTGGGATAACGTATTTTGATATAATTAACATTTTTACTATTGTAATTAATTAATATAAATAAATCATTCATGAAATGAACACACCGGAAAAGCATTCAATCGACGCTAATAGGTAGGTTAACGGGTACTTTGTTTAAAATTTCATCCCAATTCCTCTAGTTCCAAATAAGCGGCTGCACCCTCGCTTGAGTTCGCGAATATTTTTTATAAAAAAGGCCCATTAAATATGTGATAAAGATACGAATTTATAAAAGCGTAAACATCGTGACAGGGTGTAAAGTTGTGTTATAGAGGTAGCACCTTTTATCGGAACGACCACATCGAGCGTCATAGACGGGAGATGGTTCTTGATAACTGGTCCTCATAAGACAACTAACTCTCACTTATGGCTCCACGTGCCACACCCCGGGCAACTGCATTGGTCTGCAGGCTAAACTAAGTGAGGGTAGCCAGATATGGCGAAAACTCCACCGAGCGATTGCCGGTATAAGCAATCCCACACTTGCTGACCAACGGCTTCGGGCGGATGAGTTGGTGAGTGGAAGGGCACTCTTTTGTCCTGGTGCTAAGAAATTGGCACCAAAGGCGAATGAATCAAGTAAATGATCAACGGCATAAGGATACAGAAGGCAAGGAGAAACCACTGTAGTAAAGATCCAATTGGGTATCTCTAGTACAATCATCATGGCAATGAGTACTAAAAAAAAAAGAAACTGATCATGGGAATCGGAGCCCAAGATCCGGCAGGGGAGGAACAGACAAGGACTCCCAGGTCGTTAACCGGCGAAACCCTTGTCAAACACCGAAACAAGACAAATTAAAATTAACGAAGGCAAAGATAGGTACGTGGAATGTCAAAAGCATGTATCAGCCGGGTAAAATGCATAACATCCTCCAAGAAATGAGAAGACTGAATATAAATATACTAGGAATAAGCGAAACATGGTGGCCTAACTCAGGATGCCTTTCGACCAAAACCGGTACCTTATATTATTCAGGAAACACTGACAACCAACATAGACGTGGAGTAGCAATTATTGTCGATACAGAAGTCAACAAGTCAATAGAGGGTTTTGTCCCAATCTCAGAAAGAGTGATGCTACTACAAATAAGGACATCACACACTAAACTAAATTTGATTCAAGTATATGCACCAACGACGGATGCAACAGAAGATGAAGTAGAAACATTCTACCAACAAATTGAAGATGCACTGAAAATGACAGAGAGCAGGGAAATCACGGTAGTCATGGGCGATTTTAATGCAAAAGTCGGCAAGGGAAGTGCTGGAACAATAATGGGAGATCAAGGACTAGGGGAACGTAACGATAGAGGTGATCGTCTAATACAATTCTGTCAAGAACAAAATCTAATAATCACAGACACGTTCTTTAAATTACCTTTGAGACGGTTATATACATGGCGCTCACCAGCAGATAAACCGGAAAAAGTGGTAAGAAACCAAATCGATTATATACTGATTAAAGAGAGATATCGTAACACCATCAAATCCGTTAAAACATATCCAGGAGTAGATGTCACATCAGACCATAACCCACTAATCGCTAATGTCACGCTTAAGCTTAAACGTATTAGAAAACCCCAAAGAACTCCAAATATAGATGTTAGCAAACTGAAAGAAGTTGATATAAAAAACAAACTTCAACAGAAAATATACGAAAACTTGGATAAATTAGATACTAACAACTACGAGGTAAACCAGCAATGGGAAACACTAAAAAACTGCCTACTTGTTCCATGCAAAGAGATATTAAAAGACCCGATAAGAAAGAGAGACAACTGGATGACCGACGAGATACTCGGCATGATGGACCAACGAACAAGCCAAGAACAAAGACAATCACAATTACAAAATAATTAACAATGAAATCAGAAAAAAGATAAGAGAGACAAAACAAACTTACTATGAGGAAAAATGTAAAGAGATAGAAGATCTTCAGAACAAATATGATCTATTCAACCTGCATAAAAAGGTTAGGCTGCAAAAAAGAAACCACAACACAACTCTTTTAGACAAAAATGGAAACACACGACTGACGAAAAGCTAAAACGATGGAAAGAATATATGGAAGAGCTTTTCGACGACGAAAGAGGAAACCTACAAGACATATCTTTCGAAAACAGGGAAACAAGTGTAGAAATTACAAAGGAAGAAATATTGTATGCACTAAAAAACACCAGTAACGGAAAAAGCCCGGGGCCAGATCAACTGCCTATTGATATTCTTAAAATAATAGAAAATGAGTACATAGATGTCCTCTTAAAGCTATTTAATGAAATTTATCAGTCGGGTAACATACCCAATGAATGGTTGACGTCAACATTTATTTGTCTCCCAAAAAAGAAAAATGCTAGAGAATGCACCGACCACCGTACCATAAGCCTGATGTCTCACACACTTAAAATGTTTTTAAAGATCATTCATAAACGCATTTACCAAACACTTGATATGGATATTGAAGAAACGCAATTTGGATTCCGTAGAGGCGTAGGTACCCGTGAAGCTCTCTTTGCATTCAACGTACTAATCCAGAGATGCTTGGACGTGAACCAGGATATGTACGTCTGTTTCATAGATTACAACAAGGCTTTCGATAAAGTCCGCCACAAACAGCTAATGGACGTCCTCAAAGCAAAACAAATACAATACAATGACCTTCGAATTATAACAAATCTATATTATAAACAGCAAGCACACATACGCATTAACGAACACACATCAGAAGAGTTCGAAATTAAAAGAGGAGTGCGACAGGGGTGTGTATTGTCATCACTACTATTCAATGCATACTCTGAAGAAATTATGAAAAGAGCTCTTGAGGGAGAAACAGCAGGACTAAAGGTAAATGGAACGCCAATTAACAACATTAGATATGCGGACGATACTATCATAATAGCAGACAACCTTAAAGACCTCCAAAAGCTAATGAACAAGATAGTTGAGTATGGAGAAGAATGTGGATTATCAATAAACATCAAGAAAACTAAATTTATGAGGATATCAAAAACCCAAAATAATGATGAAAGCCTGACAATTAAAGGTAAAACTTTAGAACAAGTAGAAAACTATAACTATCTTGGCACAATAATTAATCACACAAACGATTACTCCAAAGAAATCAAAGTTCGAATAGAGAAAGCAAGAACAAACTTCAATAAAATGAGAAAGGGCAAGAGAACTGAAATTAGACTTGAGAGTTAGGCTGGCAAGGTGTTACATTTTTTCGACTCTGCTTTACGGGATAGAAGCATGGACTCTTAACGCATCGACTACTAAAAAGTTGGAAGCATTTGAACTGTGGGTAGAATCCTGAAGATATCATGGACCGAGCATATAACAAACAACGAAGTCATGAGAAGAGTCAACAAAAGACTGGAAATATTGGAAACCATCAAGACACGAAAGCTGCAGTACCTGGGGCATGTTATGCGTAATGAGAGATACAACATACTTCAGTTGATTATACAGGGGAAAATCCAGGGCAAGAGAAGTGTAGGAAGGAGACGAATTTCGTGGTTGCGTAACTTGAGGGAATGGTACGGATGCACATCAACCGAACTGTTTAGAGCAGCAGCATCTAAGATTAGAATAGCCATGATGATTGCCAACCTCCGTCTCAGAGATGGCACGTGAAGAAGAAGAAACATCGTGAATAAGAGGGGTGATGCATAACTTTTGAAACTATGTGTAGTTACTAAATTGATTTCAAAACACGAAAGAATACTTCCCTAGAACGTTTTTTTAGAAGATTAGTATTTTCGTGGATAACCACGCACACGGTAAGTAACTGTGCACTCATACTTAGAAAATAAAGTGAGGCTTCATCGCGATGCGGCCATGTTGGAGACGTGGGTTGAATATCAAAACCATAATTTAATACGTATTTATTATCGCAGTTAACAATAGATAAGTGGATAATAAAACGCACATCTAAAGATGCAGGTGGCGGATAACGCATCACAAAACAAAAGAATTAAACACAGTTCTTGACAACAGTATCGCCTCAGATTCTACAATGACAACTACTGTTACGAGTAATATGAGTCGTGAAATCAATGCCGCCACTTCAAGTACTAGTAGTGTTATTACTATCGATGACATCAGAGCAACATCTAGTTCCACTACTATAACTATTAGTCATAACAGCGATGATTGTAGAGTCATTTCACGTTCAACAGCCACATCTACCGTACACATCGATACAGAGAGTGACGCTTTAACTTCAACTAAACAAGCAACAGCTACATCGGAGACAACTGGGAAGCGTCAACGCATTTTTAAAGAATCGTACATCCAGTTTGGTTTTAAATGTACAGTGTTTAATTTTGAACAACGTCCACAGTGCGTTGTTTGTTCGGAGGTTTTGGCAAACGAGAGCATGAAGCCGGCCAAATTTAAAACGCACCTAGAAACTAAGCATCCACAGTTAAAGAATAAAGATGAATCTTATTTTAAACGGCATGCCACCAAACTAATGTCACGGCAGGTTAATTTCCAAAAATACACAACAGTTAACCAAAAAGCGTTACAAGCATCTTTCGAGGTTGCCTTTTTGATTGCCAAAACTAAAAAACCTCACAACATTGGCAAGACGCTCATTTTGCCAGCTGCAATGAAAATGGTTTCGATCATGCAAGGAGAAAAGTATGGCAAGGTACTGAAAACAATTCCACTATCAAGTGACAGTGTTCATCGTCGTATCAATGTACCTGCTGATGATATCAAAATACAACTTATAGATCGCGTATATTATAGCCGCAATATACTATAGGTTTGCTAAATTATTGAATACCATATCTATATAATTTATAAAGATTTCAAATTTTTTTATATACATTTTCACTAAAACATCTATTTAAATTATTTCAAATATATGTACCCAAATATATCTTGGTTATATTTGGTTTGTCGGTTTATTAGGTCGTTGGTTTAGCAGGTTGTTGGTTTATTAAGTCGTTGGTTTAGTAGGTCGTTGGTTTATTACGTCCGTCGTTGGTATAGACGGTCGCTGGTTTGTCGTTATTGGGTTGAGTTTGTCGTTGTTGGGTTTGGATTAGTGTTATTAAATTTCTTTCTCACCATGTGTGACTTTCAGCCAGAACATTTGTTAGTCAAGGAATTGGATTATGAGTTGAGGATAAGGGAAATAGAGGTTGAAGAATCCGATAAATGTGATAGAAAACACAGTCTATTGAGTGGTGCTCTTAAACAAGAACAAGGAAATAGGAGTTTCCGTCAAATTTCAGCTGCAGCTATTCCTTTTCCGGAACAACAAAAGGGAATAAACGAGACGATAGAGGGTCTTACTCAAAAGATATCTAATTTTGGAGAGACTGTCCATGATAGCATGTATTCTAGGTACATTTCACGTCTTGCGCATATCTCTGGTCGTGTCCACTTATTATGTGGCTCAGATGAGGAGCAACAACTTTACAAGCGCTCTATGTACATTAGGATTCTCAATTTAGAAGGTGAACTCGATTCTCGCGTAAATCCTATAGCCACCTCGACTCCTGTTTCTTTGATTCAAGCAGCTAATTCCTTGTTACATCCCAAGCCTGTTCAGGTACATAAGTGGTGAGTTTCGTTTTCTGGTGAAGGTCACTATGAGTTACTATAAGTTATTTCATTCTTGGATATGGTAGAATATCTTCGTGTTTCAAGAGGTGTGAGTGAGGAGGATCTTTTTTCGGAGGATCTTCCGCCGAATTATTTACAGGTCATGCTTTTACTTGGTTTATGAACAACCGTAGTAGGTTTACCACTTGGGACTGATTTGGCTCAGAAATTAAAATCTGATTTTCTGCCTTATTCTCTACAAAACTGATCTCTTAGACGAGATCAACAACCACAAGCAGAAACTTAGAGAATCAGTGACTATGTTCATCAACACTATGTTAGGCATGTGTAGTCGATTAGACACTCCTTTAACTGATAATTCAAAAAGAAAAATAATTTTAAAATGTTTACCTTCTTACCATGCCCAATTAGCACTGGTTGATATAGCCTATAGGAGACCTTACAGAAAAATGTAAACGATTAGAGGAAACTATATCTTGGTCTCTTAATCCTCCTACAACCTCTCGATTTAATTCTGGTCTTGGATATAATTCTCATTCCTCGAGAAATCGTTCTTGGCAACCCAAACCCTATGCACCGAATGTGTCTGTGGTTAATGATTCGTTGACTTGCTGGAATTCTCATGAGTCTGTCCATGCATTTCGTGAGTGTTCCAGACCCCAAACCCGTATTTTCTGCCACGGTTGTGGTAGAGAAAATACACTTAAACGAAATTGTTTTAGTGTTCGGGAAACGAGCATGCAGAGGCTCGTACCCTGAGCGTTCCTCAAACAGTAGCCCCATCAGCGAATATGACCGCAGCTGTAGACGAAGCTTCAGGTCCAATACCCGCCAGCAGTTCGAACACACCCTCTCAGGAAGGAAGAAACACTTCCAACCGGAGACCAGCACGCAAACCAAACTCAGGGAAAAAGTAATTGGTAGCTACCCTGCAGTTGACTCGGACGGTTTGCTTGATAGTAAATTATCCTCTCCAGTCTTAAACTGGAATTTTAGTAATAAGCATGATCAGGACAAGGAAACTGTTCCAAACTCTATACCAGGTTGTAAGTTTGTTAATAATAATAATATGTATATGTTAGTAAAACGAAATTTTGAAAATGAGTCAGATATTTTGGATTTTGATATAAATTCTTTATTAGTCAGGAAACATAATGATAACCGACCTTATCTTGAAATTGAAATATTAGGACAATATTGTTTAGCTCTATTAGATAGTAGCTCGAACATTTCTTTAATAGGTTCTTATTCGTTGAAATTGTTAGAAATTACTGATATTAATACATTAAAAGGGTAAACCCTGTAGTTGGCTGTATACCTTTGTTAAGACAACGTAGAATGAAGTAAACACTTCTGTTGTATATAGGTATATTATAAATTTATTAAAAAAAAATTTTAAAATTCATCCACAAGGGAGTGGTTGTACAAAACGTTTTCGGTCAAACTGACCATCCTCAGTGTAAACCTGGAAATAAGTGAACCACTTAGATTGAAATGCAAAAGGGTGAAATTTTGACAGTTAAAAAAGAAAATGTGGTTACTTACGTCCAGTGTACAAGTAATTGAAACTAGCCACTTGAATAGGTGTAAAACCTCAAAATAACATTATTGCTACATTATGAGCTGTATAGTAATCGACAATAAGTCGATGTCTTAAGATTAAAAATGTATCACATGTGGATGTATGTCATCCTTGCTCGGAATTAGCACAAGGTTGTGATCAGGTGAGAGGTTAACAACCAACTGATTAGACAGATTGGTGCCTGAAAATTCATGACAAGATGTCAAAGAAGATAGGTGGATTTCTCAAATGTCAACCGAAAAATTTTTGACAATGTGCATTAATATTTAACTTAATTATTCAATTGTGAATATGCAACTATTAAATTTGTTTGATATGAATTCTAAATTGTAAATAAAGGTTAATAAGCTATAATGATATATTCATTAGTGCACCGTAAACAAAAGCAAAATTCTACTCATATGCTGTGACGTCATAGACTGTTTGTCTACTGTATAGGACTGATAATAATTATATTAATTTGAGCAAAGTTATAATGAATGAATATTATTGAAAATTATATAGAAAATTTTTTAAAATTTTTTTATCAAAATATGATATTTTAATAGAGTAGCAGCTGTAGAATTGGAAGTAATGCCAATAGTGAATGGTCGGTTGCATATGTTTCAGGGAACCAACGAATATAATGAGAAAATACCAATCTATAGATCTGTAATGTGAATTATTGGAGGTATTAAAGGAAATGATATTAAAAAAGGGGAAGTGGAATTGAAAAAATGTATGTACATATCTTAATCAAGAAATCTTCTCTAAAAATATTTTGTTATGACTGAATGTAAAAAGTTTGTCCCATATAGAACTATTGAAAATCTAAATTTAGAAAAATTATTAAAAAAGGTGATAAGGTAAGTTGCCTATGTTCAGTGGACAAATAAATGAAATATAATTACTGTTTTGAAATTAAATTGTGTGAATTGTTAAATGGATAAAGACTGATATTAAATTAGGAAAACTGCGCTGAAAGAAATGTACATGTTTTGATCAAAGAAGAAAATTAATTTTGATTGTAAGCTCTAAATGTAAAAAGAATATGTCACATATTAAACTATTGAAATTCTAGATTGAATATTGTATTGACCAAAGTTGATATTAAGTAAATTTATTAAATGTTGATAGCTGAGATTTATTTTTTAATTTTAATCTAAATGAAAAATAGAGTGAATCAATTAAACTGTTGGAAATTCAACAAAATTTTTTTGGTTATTGTCTATATTAGAATGTCATATCCAAAAAGATCAAGGGTTCCATGGTGTGATTTTGATATAATGAGAAAATGATTTTGTTAAGTGAAAATAATTAAAGAATGAGATGGAAGAGATAGAGTCTTGACAGGAGCACAGAGTGAAAGAAACTGGAAGTACTAAAAGAATATTTGATTAGGTATAATGTTTGGGTTTTTTGTTTATTTTGGGTTTGTCGTGGTATGTATAGGAAAGAAGGCCAATGTGAAGGTGAATAAAAATATAGAATTATGGAAATAATTGTCTATGAATGGGGGTGAAATCACGGTTAAGAGAAAGTTGACGGTTAACACAGTTTGGACTTGTCCTTGCGTCCCTGACAATCTCTAAATCCTCATATAGGTCTAAACGAAGGGTATTCTTATCTTGGATGTTATGAATCAAAGTCACACCATCTGGGATGTTAAGGTGGTGTTTGTTGACTTTGAGATGGTGAGAGAAAGCTGATGTATTGTCACGTTTAGTGTGCTCTGCTGCTCTAGTAGACAGTGATCTATAGGTTCTTCCTACATAAGAGGCATCACAATCGGAACAAGATAATCTGTAAACACCACTACGATTCATAAAGTTGATTGGATCTTTAGTGTTAGATAATGTTTTGTTGAGAGTGTTATTGACTTTAAATGATATGTGGACATTGTCCGAAGAACAGAGAATGTGTTTGATCTTCTCAGATATGACAGTATTATGAAAAGGTAGGGACCTATAGATTGGTGTGATGACTGGGTTTGAATTGTAAGCTAGTTGCTGAAGACGATTGGATTCTCTTTTCCGGATGAGCTTGTCGATTATATTAGGGTTGTAATCATTGTTGACTGCTATTTGTTTGATTATATTAAGTTCCTTGTTAAATTCAGCTGTAGATAGAGGTAGTGTATGTAGTCTATGGATGAAACTCCTAAAAGCAGAATATTTATGAGACAGTGGGTGGTTGGATGAAGAATGGATCCATTCTTCATCCAACCACCCACTGTCTCATAAATATTCTGCTTTTAGGAGTTTCATCCATAGACTACATACACTACCTCTATCTACAGCTGAATTTAACAAGGAACTTAATATAATCAAACAAATAGCAGTCAACAATGATTACAACCCTAATATAATCGACAAGCTCATCCGGAAAAGAGAATCCAATCGTCTTCAGCAACTAGCTTACAATTCAAACCCAGTCATCACACCAATCTATAGGTCCCTACCTTTTCATAATACTGTCATATCTGAGAAGATCAAACACATTCTCTGTTCTTCGGACAATGTCCACATATCATTTAAAGTCAATAACACTCTCAACAAAACATTATCTAACACTAAAGATCCAATCAACTTTATGAATCGTAGTGGTGTTTACAGATTATCTTGTTCCGATTGTGATGCCTCTTATGTAGGAAGAACCTATAGATCACTGTCTACTAGAGCAGCAGAGCACACTAAACGTGACAATACATCAGCTTTCTCTCACCATCTCAAAGTCAACAAACACCACCTTAACATCCCAGATGGTGTGACTTTGATTCATAACATCCAAGATAAGAATACCCTTCGTTTAGACCTATATGAGGATTTAGAGATTGTCAGGGACGCAAGGACAAGTCCAAACTGTGTTAACCGTCAACTTTCTCTTAACCGTGATTTCACCCCCATTCATAGACAATTATTTCCATAATTCTATATTTTTATTCACCTTCACATTGGCCTTCTTTCCTATACATACCACGACAAACCCAAAATAAACAAAAAACCCAAACATTATACCTAATCAAATATTCTTTTAGTACTTCCAGTTTCTTTCACTCTGTGCTCCTGTCAAGACTCTATCTCTTCCATCTCATTCTTTAATTATTTTCACTTAACAAAATCATTTTCTCATTATATCAAAATCACACCATGGAACCCTTGATCTTTTTGGATATGACATTCTAATATAGACAATAACCAAAAATTTTGTTGAATTTCCAACAGTTTAATTGATTCACTCTATTTTTCATTTAGATTAAAATTAAAAAATAAATCTCAGCTATCAACATTTAATAAATTTACTTAATATCAACTTTGGTCAATACAATATTCAATCTAGAATTTCAATAGTTTAATATGTGACATATTCTTTTTACATTTAGAGCTTACAATCAAAATTAATTTTCTTCTTTGATCAAAACATGTACATTTCTTTCAGCGCAGTTTTCCTAATTTAATATCAGTCTTTATCCATTTAACAATTCACACAATTTAATTTCAAAACAGTAATTATATTTCATTTATTTGTCCACTGAACATAGGCAACTTACCTTATCACCTTTTTTAATAATTTTTCTAAATTTAGATTTTCAATAGTTCTATATGGGACAAACTTTTTACATTCAGTCATAACAAAATATTTTTAGAGAAGATTTCTTGATTAAGATATGTACATACATTTTTTCAATTCCACTTCCCCTTTTTTAATATCATTTCCTTTAATACCTCCAATAATTCACATTACAGATCTATAGATTGGTATTTTCTCATTATATTCGTTGGTTCCCTGAAACATATGCAACCGACCATTCACTATTGGCATTACTTCCAATTCTACAGCTGCTACTCTATTAAAATATCATATTTTGATAAAAAAATTTTAAAAAATTTTCTATATAATTTTCAATAATATTCATTCATTATAACTTTGCTCAAATTAATATAATTATTATCAGTCCTATACAGTAGACAAACAGTCTATGACGTCACAGCATATGAGTAGAATTTTGCTTTTGTTTACGGTGCACTAATGAATATATCATTATAGCTTATTAACCTTTATTTACAATTTAGAATTCATATCAAACAAATTTAATAGTTGCATATTCACAATTGAATAATTAAGTTAAATATTAATGCACATTGTCAAAAATTTTTCGGTTGACATTTGAGAAATCCACCTATCTTCTTTGACATCTTGTCATGAATTTTCAGGCACCAATCTGTCTAATCAGTTGGTTGTTAACCTCTCACCTGATCACAACCTTGTGCTAATTCCGAGCAAGGATGACATACATCCACATGTGATACATTTTTAATCTTAAGACATCGACTTATTGTCGATTACTATACAGCTCATAATGTAGCAATAATGTTATTTTGAGGTTTTACACCTATTCAAGTGGCTAGTTTCAATTACTTGTACACTGGACGTAAGTAACCACATTTTCTTTTTTAACTGTCAAAATTTCACCCTTTTGCATTTCAATCTAAGTGGTTCACTTATTTCCAGGTTTACACTGAGGATGGTCAGTTTGACCGAAAACGTTTTGTACAACCACTCCCTTGTGGATGAATTTTAAAATTTTTTAATAAATTTATAATATACCTATATACAACAGAAGTGTTTACTTCATTCTACGTTGTCTTAACAAAGGTATACAGCCAACTACAGGGTTTACCCTTTTAATGTTTTATTTAATGACGATATGGTCAACTTGGCTCTTAAGTACTTGCGGCTAGCTACAAAGAGGAACAACACTAAATTGGATATATGGTTCATATCTCAATGCCTTAATCACAAAGTTATTCCAAATTTTTGCAGAGTAAAAACATCAAAAAATGTACCTCCAAACATCAGGAGCTCACTACAAGTTAAATTAATGAAGAAGGAGATATGTAACCACTATGGAAAATTAAACTACCTCAACTGTCAACTTAAGGTAATGTATGATTCTTTGCTCGAAATAATAGGTTTTATCAATATTAATAACTTTATGTCAGATGTTCAGGATAAGGTGGAGATTTCTAATTCAATTAAATTTAATAGAGTTAATAACAAATTAATTAAACTTATTCAAGCCAAAACTTTGCTCGATCAAGCTTCAGATGTCAGAGATGTCAGAAAGTTTTCAGATTTCAAATTCCATCCCCGTATAAAGAACCTCACCAACATTAATTTTTCCAAAGACGAAATACAATTGCTCAACTACGGTCTTAAACACTCAGTCCCCAAAGATTTTTCAATCAAAGACATAGAGAACCTTTCTATCGAGACAGACATAGTTATCGAAAATCTCTCCGTAACCCTTTCAGACAGAACATCTATCAGAAACTCTTGTTACCGCTTTCTCAACAAATTCAAAACTAAAATTGATTCTTCCAATAACTCTTCTTTCTCACATAGTCTTTCTTCCAAAAAAGCCAACTCTTTTCTTAAGTCATTAAAATCAATTAAACAAAAAATTACAAACCATCAATTAATTTTCAGTAAAGCAGACAAAGGTAACTGTCTTGTCATCCTTGAACGTGACTTATATAACAACAAAGTCACATCTTTCTTAGAGAGCAACCATTTTACTTCTATAACAGTAGATCCTACAAAAAGATTTATCACTAAACTTAAAGACAACATCAAACAATTTTCTGATTTTTTCACTGAATTTGATGCTCCATACAGCAAAATTCCTAGCAACCCTTTAGTTCCAAGGTTGTATGGTTTGCCAAAAATACACAAAGTTGACATGCCTATACGCCCCGTTGTTAGCTTCATTAATACTCCAGTTTCTATCTTATCTAAATTTCTATTAAAAACAATAAAAAACTTAATTAACTTCACTCCTCAATTTTCAGTTTCTAACACTTACCAATTGGTTGAAAAACTTCAACTCATCAATCTGAATCCAAACATTACTATGCTTTCTTTTGATGTTAGCAACCTATTTACTTCAGTACCCAAAAATGAAACAATTAGTCTGGTAAAAACTCTCCTAATCAATAAGGTTATTCAACCCCATATCATTTCTTCGATAATAGATATTCTACAAATTTGTCTATCACAAGATTTCTTTATTTTTAACAATAATTTCTATAAACAACCAGATGGTTTAGCAATGGGTAGTTGCTTATCCCCCTTTCTAGCTGATGTTTTTATGGATCATTTAGAATCCAATTATATCATGAAAAATCCTGAAGTTCTACATTGGTTCCGTTACGTAGATGATTGTCTCGTTTTTGTGGATGGTCAGCAAGACTCAGCTAATCACCTTTTATTCAAAATCAATCAAATCCATCCCAATATCAAATTTACTATGGAACTAGAATCATCTAATGCCATTAATTTTTTAGACCTTTCCATTACCAGACTCAACAACCAGTTCAACTTTGGTATTTACCGCAAGCTTACTCAAACTGATCATGTTATCCATTCTTCATCCAACCACCCACTGTCTCATAAATATTCTGCTTTTAGGAGTTTCATCCATAGACTACATACACTACCTCTATCTACAGCTGAATTTAACAAGGAACTTAATATAATCAAACAAATAGCAGTCAACAATGATTACAACCCTAATATAATCGACAAGCTCATCCGGAAAAGAGAATCCAATCGTCTTCAGCAACTAGCTTACAATTCAAACCCAGTCATCACACCAATCTATAGGTCCCTACCTTTTCATAATACTGTCATATCTGAGAAGATCAAACACATTCTCTGTTCTTCGGACAATGTCCACATATCATTTAAAGTCAATAACACTCTCAACAAAACATTATCTAACACTAAAGATCCAATCAACTTTATGAATCGTAGTGGTGTTTACAGATTATCTTGTTCCGATTGTGATGCCTCTTATGTAGGAAGAACCTATAGATCACTGTCTACTAGAGCAGCAGAGCACACTAAACGTGACAATACATCAGCTTTCTCTCACCATCTCAAAGTCAACAAACACCACCTTAACATCCCAGATGGTGTGACTTTGATTCATAACATCCAAGATAAGAATACCCTTCGTTTAGACCTATATGAGGATTTAGAGATTGTCAGGGACGCAAGGACAAGTCCAAACTGTGTTAACCGTCAACTTTCTCTTAACCGTGATTTCACCCCCATTCATAGACAATTATTTCCATAATTCTATATTTTTATTCACCTTCACATTGGCCTTCTTTCCTATACATACCACGACAAACCCAAAATAAACAAAAAACCCAAACATTATACCTAATCAAATATTCTTTTAGTACTTCCAGTTTCTTTCACTCTGTGCTCCTGTCAAGACTCTATCTCTTCCATCTCATTCTTTAATTATTTTCACTTAACAAAATCATTTTCTCATTATATCAAAATCACACCATGGAACCCTTGATCTTTTTGGATATGACATTCTAATATAGACAATAACCAAAAATTTTGTTGAATTTCCAACAGTTTAATTGATTCACTCTATTTTTCATTTAGATTAAAATTAAAAAATAAATCTCAGCTATCAACATTTAATAAATTTACTTAATATCAACTTTGGTCAATACAATATTCAATCTAGAATTTCAATAGTTTAATATGTGACATATTCTTTTTACATTTAGAGCTTACAATCAAAATTAATTTTCTTCTTTGATCAAAACATGTACATTTCTTTCAGCGCAGTTTTCCTAATTTAATATCAGTCTTTATCCATTTAACAATTCACACAATTTAATTTCAAAACAGTAATTATATTTCATTTATTTGTCCACTGAACATAGGCAACTTACCTTATCACCTTTTTTAATAATTTTTCTAAATTTAGATTTTCAATAGTTCTATATGGGACAAACTTTTTACATTCAGTCATAACAAAATATTTTTAGAGAAGATTTCTTGATTAAGATATGTACATACATTTTTTCAATTCCACTTCCCTTTTTTAATATCATTTCCTTTAATACCTCCAATAATTCACATTACAGATCTATAGATTGGTATTTTCTCATTATATTCGTTGGTTCCCTGAAACATATGCAACCGACCATTCACTATTGGCATTACTTCCAATTCTACAGCTGCTACTCTATTAAAATATCATATTTTGATAAAAAAATTTTAAAAAATTTTCTATATAATTTTCAATAATATTCATTCATTATAACTTTGCTCAAATTAATATAATTATTATCAGTCCTATACAGTAGACAAACAGTCTATGACGTCACAGCATATGAGTAGAATTTTGCTTTTGTTTACGGTGCACTAATGAATATATCATTATAGCTTATTAACCTTTATTTACAATTTAGAATTCATATCAAACAAATTTAATAGTTGCATATTCACAATTGAATAATTAAGTTAAATATTAATGCACATTGTCAAAAATTTTTCGGTTGACATTTGAGAAATCCACCTATCTTCTTTGACATCTTGTCATGAATTTTCAGGCACCAATCTGTCTAATCAGTTGGTTGTTAACCTCTCACCTGATCACAACCTTGTGCTAATTCCGAGCAAGGATGACATACATCCACATGTGATACATTTTTAATCTTAAGACATCGACTTATTGTCGATTACTATACAGCTCATAATGTAGCAATAATGTTATTTTGAGGTTTTACACCTATTCAAGTGGCTAGTTTCAATTACTTGTACACTGGACGTAAGTAACCACATTTTCTTTTTTAACTGTCAAAATTTCACCCTTTTGCATTTCAATCTAAGTGGTTCACTTATTTCCAGGTTTACACTGAGGATGGTCAGTTTGACCGAAAACGTTTTGTACAACCACTCCCTTGTGGATGAATTTTAAAATTTTTTAATAAATTTATAATATACCTATATACAACAGAAGTGTTTACTTCATTCTACGTTGTCTTAACAAAGGTATACAGCCAACTACAGGGTTTACCCTTTTAATGTTTTATTTAATGACGATATGGTCAACTTGGCTCTTAAGTACTTGCGGCTAGCTACAAAGAGGAACAACACTAAATTGGATATATGGTTCATATCTCAATGCCTTAATCACAAAGTTATTCCAAATTTTTGCAGAGTAAAAACATCAAAAAATGTACCTCCAAACATCAGGAGCTCACTACAAGTTAAATTAATGAAGAAGGAGATATGTAACCACTATGGAAAATTAAACTACCTCAACTGTCAACTTAAGGTAATGTATGATTCTTTGCTCGAAATAATAGGTTTTATCAATATTAATAACTTTATGTCAGATGTTCAGGATAAGGTGGAGATTTCTAATTCAATTAAATTTAATAGAGTTAATAACAAATTAATTAAACTTATTCAAGCCAAAACTTTGCTCGATCAAGCTTCAGATGTCAGAGATGTCAGAAAGTTTTCAGATTTCAAATTCCATCCCCGTATAAAGAACCTCACCAACATTAATTTTTCCAAAGACGAAATACAATTGCTCAACTACGGTCTTAAACACTCAGTCCCCAAAGATTTTTCAATCAAAGACATAGAGAACCTTTCTATCGAGACAGACATAGTTATCGAAAATCTCTCCGTAACCCTTTCAGACAGAACATCTATCAGAAACTCTTGTTACCGCTTTCTCAACAAATTCAAAACTAAAATTGATTCTTCCAATAACTCTTCTTTCTCACATAGTCTTTCTTCCAAAAAAGCCAACTCTTTTCTTAAGTCATTAAAATCAATTAAACAAAAAATTACAAACCATCAATTAATTTTCAGTAAAGCAGACAAAGGTAACTGTCTTGTCATCCTTGAACGTGACTTATATAACAACAAAGTCACATCTTTCTTAGAGAGCAACCATTTTACTTCTATAACAGTAGATCCTACAAAAAGATTTATCACTAAACTTAAAGACAACATCAAACAATTTTCTGATTTTTTCACTGAATTTGATGCTCCATACAGCAAAATTCCTAGCAACCCTTTAGTTCCAAGGTTGTATGGTTTGCCAAAAATACACAAAGTTGACATGCCTATACGCCCCGTTGTTAGCTTCATTAATACTCCAGTTTCTATCTTATCTAAATTTCTATTAAAAACAATAAAAAACTTAATTAACTTCACTCCTCAATTTTCAGTTTCTAACACTTACCAATTGGTTGAAAAACTTCAACTCATCAATCTGAATCCAAACATTACTATGCTTTCTTTTGATGTTAGCAACCTATTTACTTCAGTACCCAAAAATGAAACAATTAGTCTGGTAAAAACTCTCCTAATCAATAAGGTTATTCAACCCCATATCATTTCTTCGATAATAGATATTCTACAAATTTGTCTATCACAAGATTTCTTTATTTTTAACAATAATTTCTATAAACAACCAGATGGTTTAGCAATGGGTAGTTGCTTATCCCCCTTTCTAGCTGATGTTTTTATGGATCATTTAGAATCCAATTATATCATGAAAAATCCTGAAGTTCTACATTGGTTCCGTTACGTAGATGATTGTCTCGTTTTTGTGGATGGTCAGCAAGACTCAGCTAATCACCTTTTATTCAAAATCAATCAAATCCATCCCAATATCAAATTTACTATGGAACTAGAATCATCTAATGCCATTAATTTTTTAGACCTTTCCATTACCAGACTCAACAACCAGTTCAACTTTGGTATTTACCGCAAGCCTACTCAAACTGATCATGTTATCCATTCTTCATCCAACCACCCACTGTCTCATAAATATTCTGCTTTTAGGAGTTTCATCCATAGACTACATACACTACCTCTATCTACAGCTGAATTTAACAAGGAACTTAATATAATCAAACAAATAGCAGTCAACAATGATTACAACCCTAATATAATCGACAAGCTCATCCGGAAAAGAGAATCCAATCGTCTTCAGCAACTAGCTTACAATTCAAACCCAGTCATCACACCAATCTATAGGTCCCTACCTTTTCATAATACTGTCATATCTGAGAAGATCAAACACATTCTCTGTTCTTCGGACAATGTCCACATATCATTTAAAGTCAATAACACTCTCAACAAAACATTATCTAACACTAAAGATCCAATCAACTTTATGAATCGTAGTGGTGTTTACAGATTATCTTGTTCCGATTGTGATGCCTCTTATGTAGGAAGAACCTATAGATCACTGTCTACTAGAGCAGCAGAGCACACTAAACGTGACAATACATCAGCTTTCTCTCACCATCTCAAAGTCAACAAACACCACCTTAACATCCCAGATGGTGTGACTTTGATTCATAACATCCAAGATAAGAATACCCTTCGTTTAGACCTATATGAGGATTTAGAGATTGTCAGGGACGCAAGGACAAGTCCAAACTGTGTTAACCGTCAACTTTCTCTTAACCGTGATTTCACCCCCATTCATAGACAATTATTTCCATAATTCTATATTTTTATTCACCTTCACATTGGCCTTCTTTCCTATACATACCACGACAAACCCAAAATAAACAAAAAACCCAAACATTATACCTAATCAAATATTCTTTTAGTACTTCCAGTTTCTTTCACTCTGTGCTCCTGTCAAGACTCTATCTCTTCCATCTCATTCTTTAATTATTTTCACTTAACAAAATCATTTTCTCATTATATCAAAATCACACCATGGAACCCTTGATCTTTTTGGATATGACATTCTAATATAGACAATAACCAAAAATTTTGTTGAATTTCCAACAGTTTAATTGATTCACTCTATTTTTCATTTAGATTAAAATTAAAAAATAAATCTCAGCTATCAACATTTAATAAATTTACTTAATATCAACTTTGGTCAATACAATATTCAATCTAGAATTTCAATAGTTTAATATGTGACATATTCTTTTTACATTTAGAGCTTACAATCAAAATTAATTTTCTTCTTTGATCAAAACATGTACATTTCTTTCAGCGCAGTTTTCCTAATTTAATATCAGTCTTTATCCATTTAACAATTCACACAATTTAATTTCAAAACAGTAATTATATTTCATTTATTTGTCCACTGAACATAGGCAACTTACCTTATCACCTTTTTTAATAATTTTTCTAAATTTAGATTTTCAATAGTTCTATATGGGACAAACTTTTTACATTCAGTCATAACAAAATATTTTTAGAGAAGATTTCTTGATTAAGATATGTACATACATTTTTTCAATTCCACTTCCCCTTTTTTAATATCATTTCCTTTAATACCTCCAATAATTCACATTACAGATCTATAGATTGGTATTTTCTCATTATATTCGTTGGTTCCCTGAAACATATGCAACCGACCATTCACTATTGGCATTACTTCCAATTCTACAGCTGCTACTCTATTAAAATATCATATTTTGATAAAAAAATTTTAAAAAATTTTCTATATAATTTTCAATAATATTCATTCATTATAACTTTGCTCAAATTAATATAATTATTATCAGTCCTATACAGTAGACAAACAGTCTATGACGTCACAGCATATGAGTAGAATTTTGCTTTTGTTTACGGTGCACTAATGAATATATCATTATAGCTTATTAACCTTTATTTACAATTTAGAATTCATATCAAACAAATTTAATAGTTGCATATTCACAATTGAATAATTAAGTTAAATATTAATGCACATTGTCAAAAATTTTTCGGTTGACATTTGAGAAATCCACCTATCTTCTTTGACATCTTGTCATGAATTTTCAGGCACCAATCTGTCTAATCAGTTGGTTGTTAACCTCTCACCTGATCACAACCTTGTGCTAATTCCGAGCAAGGATGACATACATCCACATGTGATACATTTTTAATCTTAAGACATCGACTTATTGTCGATTACTATACAGCTCATAATGTAGCAATAATGTTATTTTGAGGTTTTACACCTATTCAAGTGGCTAGTTTCAATTACTTGTACACTGGACGTAAGTAACCACATTTTCTTTTTTAACTGTCAAAATTTCACCCTTTTGCATTTCAATCTAAGTGGTTCACTTATTTCCAGGTTTACACTGAGGATGGTCAGTTTGACCGAAAACGTTTTGTACAACCACTCCCTTGTGGATGAATTTTAAAATTTTTTAATAAATTTATAATATACCTATATACAACAGAAGTGTTTACTTCATTCTACGTTGACTGATATTAATGTTATGCCTATTTCTTCTCTGCAAGTGTCTACTGCGGATGGTGCTGTCCAGTCAATTACAGGTAAATTTGACACAGAAATTTAAGTTGCTAATATTCGCAGAATGATTACATTTTATATTATACCTTCAGTTAAAAATTCTATAATTCTTGGCATGAATTTCTTAAATGCATTTAATAGCACCCTAAATTGCACATATTTTTCGTTCTTTATATCTTCCTTTAATGTATCAACTGTAAGTGCCATTCGTGAGTGCTCTAGTTTGTCTAGTTTAGAACAAAAACAGTTAGATAATAATCAGCCCTGTGATGTAACAAACCCGTTATAAATAACGTCTACACGTTATGTTAACATAACGTTTGATCATAACAGCCTGTATAACGTGTTGCCGTATACTAGATGTGATGTATCTTGTTTTTAACGTCCCTGTTATGGATCATGTTATTCTCAAAACGTTATATTTAGAAATAAGTTTTGACTTGCGCGACAAGAACAACACTATACAGAAATAAATAAGTTAGAGGAAGTCAGACGTGCAGCGAAATACGCATCTTGTTCAGCGCACATCTGGTACCAAGATGCTATTTAAAATTTCCCGGTCCATGAGGTATTTCTTTCTGTTTATTTCATTTTGGCTTGTCGTCTTGTTTAATTATTTAATATTTTTTATTAGTATTTTATTTAGTATATTATTTTTTATTATTTTTTATTTAGTATTTTTATTATTAGATTATTAAGTATTAGTACAGATTATTAAGTATTTTTCTAAAATGGCTCAACCAAGGTTGAAAAAAACAACCAAGCAACAATATGAAAATCTTATAAATTTTGTTGAGGAGAACAGGATATTATTAACGGGGAAAACGAAGCCCACTGAAATTAATAAAGTCAGTGCATTGTGGCAGCAATTTGCTAATCAAGAAAATGCTCGTGGTAATGGACCACCGAAAAGTGCAGACCAGTGGAAGAAGGTAAGTAAATAAAATTATTTTTAACTACATTTTGCAATAACAACTTAAAGCATTACCGGGTGTTAAATTATAGGTTTTTTAAATTTTTTACAACTTTGTTTTGAAACTTTTTCATAAAGTTTAATTTTTGTCGTTCAATTCTTTTAATTAAGTGGAATTAATAGAAATCATCATCATTCTCTTTGCCTTTTCCCCTATGCTGGGTCGGATTCTCTAATGGTTTTCCTAAAAGTTTATTAAAATGAATACCTATTACATCCATATCAGCATTACCTCACCCACCACATCTTTTTTGACCTTACACTTCTATTTCTATCAGGGAGTAAACACCTCACCTTTGCTTTTTGTATAAGGTAGTCTTCATCTCTACAAACACCAAACAGCTGTTACTGTTAAGTGGTCCAGCACCAATGAGAATAAATATGGACCTAATACAGAACTTGACAAGTCGAACTTTCACACACAATTTTTCTCTCTCTCTCCTACTTCATTCTAATATTAGTAGTTACCCCCTCATACATGTAACTATCTTCATGTATAGGAGCCAGTACTCCTTTCTGTTATTATTAATGTCCACCATAATAGGCGTCTTAGAACACTGTCATATGCCTTCTCAAGATCAATAAATACTATGTGTAAGTATTTCTCTTGTCACTCTAAATTTTTCATTAGCTGTCAAATAATAAACATTGCATCTGTTGTGAACCTGCCTTGCATAAATCCAAATTGATTTTCTGATATTTGGGTCTCTTGATTTTCTGGTATTTGGAATCAATAGGAAGATCATATATAATTATTCAATAAACTACCTTTACAACTATATATAAATAATTACTTTTGTACCCGTAAATATTCCTAGAGTGCAAAACAAATACAAAAAGAAAAAGTAGAGAAATACACCTCAGTCTTCTGAAAACTGGTGGAGGCCCTTCGACAGTTAAACAATTAACTGATGTGGAAGATCGTCTCCTAAATGTAATATCAAAAATACATTTAGGGGATAAGGAAGTATTAGATACTTTTCAACTACCGTCTACCAGTGGTAAGAGAAATGATCGATTAATTTACAAAACATTTTAATAATATGTTTTTTTGCAGCAGTAAATGAATCTGATACCATGGAGACAGATATTGAAGGTAAAGACAGACAGATATTGAAGGTGTTGAGACATGATTGTTGAAGGTAAAGTTTCTAATTATTAAAAAAAAAGTTGTGAAAACATGCTTCATTTTTAGATATTGTTTTTGAAGAGCATGACTATGTTTCAAATATGGACAAATCTCAACATGGTATGTTAAAATATTTATGGTTGTGTATAAATAAAACAAACATTTATTGTAATTTCTTTATTAGATCAAAACCAAGGTGAGGAAGATGAGGAGGAAAGGAGAAATGAAGAAGGTATATATTTATTTTAATAAAAAAAGTACATGCGAGTGACAAATGTACTTATATTTCGTTAACAGATTTTGTCACATGAATAAAAAATAATTCGAATATAGTAATTATATTTTGAAATTAAATAAATACCATAAGTACTATAACTGTAGTGAATAATATTTGTATAACACAATCAATTATGAGCTTGACACATGATCAATCTAAAGCAAAAATCTAAATCAAACAGCAAAACGATTTAATTTTTTAACGAAATATGAATGTTCTTAAAAAATACAGCTCGTGTTGACAAGTACACATCTTCTTCACATTACAAAAAAATTAACTTTTATTTATTGGCATTTTTAGATACTTCAGTTCAGATAACAGATGAGACACAATTTGTTATGACAGTAAAAACATAAAAACCTTTTAATTTTACATTTCAAATTTACCATATAAATATTGAACAAGTTAATTTAAATGTTCTGTGTATTTGCAATTAATTTATTAATAATGGACTAATGATGACATACATCATACTGGAGTTCTGACACACAAATAATTTGCCTTCTAAACTAAAAATTATAAACAATATAAAAAACATTCAAGACCCAGTTAAAATAATATTTCTTAAAGATAAATTACTAGATTTATGAAAATTAATTGTATGAATAATATATTGTATTTTTTATGCACTTCTGTATAAACATTTTTGTTTCTTGAAGTTAATAGACAAACAAACAAAAATAGTAATAATTTAAATATTTTCTAAGACTGACATAAAATATACTTTTTGTATATACATATAAATACATGTGTAAAGTATCAAAATAGATTCTTAATACTATTCTAATTTTTTTTTAATAGATCATACTATTATATTTCTTTTTAGGAGGATTGACTGAAGTTAAATCAAAAATAATTCAAGCAAAAGGTAAATCTAGCACTTTTTTTGCTTAAACATACATTAATAATTGTTCTGAAGCTATTTCCTTGTGGCATTTTTATAATTAACTATTTTGATGGGAAATAAGCCACAATTAAATTGAAAAAAAAATAATTTTATTAACGTTTCGACGCCCAAATAGGATGTCGTTGTCAAAATACCCTTATCAGATAAGGTCGAAACGTTAATACAATTATTTTTTTCAATTTAATTGTGGCTTATTTCCCATCAAAATAGTTAATTGCATTAATAATTATTCTTTTCTTAATAGAAAATTTCACTACTCCAACAAAAGCCCTTAGTACACCAAAAACTGTGGAGCCAAGTACAAGTAGCCGGTATACGAGTAGGGCAAACATGCTGCAGTCTGCATGCTCAGCATTTGCTGATGCCCAAAAATCGTTAAAAGAGTTGGAAAAAGGGAAGGGCGAAAACATTGGGAAATTGGCAGATTCCATAGACAAGCTTACTTCTGCCTATACAAAAGTTGAAAAAGCCAAATTAAGGTTTGAATATGTAAAATATTTTGGAAATTTAGATAATGTTGAAGATTTGTTTGAATAAAGTTTTATTGTGAATTATTGTTTTATTGTTTAAAGTGAAGATGATTTACAATGTATGCTGCACCAATTTAACATAACCACCAGGAAATTTAACATGTTAATTTCCCCAAAAAACACAAAGTGCATGGTTATAACAGCAGATCCAATAAGATGTAAATTGGAGTTGGAAGGTCAGATAATAGAACAAGTGATGGACTTTAAATACCTAGGCATCACAATATCTAGCTACAGAAGGCTCCAAACAGAAGTGGAAGATCAAGTAAATAGAGCAAACAGAGCCGCAGGTTGCCTGAATGACACAATATGGAGAAATAAAAATATCGGAAAAGAAATGAAAGGCAGAATTTATAAAACAGTCATCAGACCAATAATGACATTGCTTGAAACAGTGGAGATGAAAACCCTTCGAAAAATCGATGGTAGATAGGACTCTATGGGGGAGAGCTAGAAGTACATATATATGACGGAGATGCAAGGTGAATAACATTAATAACTGAGTAAGAAACAGAAGAATAGAATGGAATGACCACAAACAGGGTAGTCAGGACAGCGAGAGACGGTTCCCCAATAGGAAGACGATCAGTGAGAAGACCACGAAAATGATGGAACGACAACTTACTAGAGGCACATTGAAAAAACAGACAGACTCATGTCTATACAAAAAGAAGAAGAAGAAAGTTTTATTTACCTAAAATGTCTTTCAATAAGTTGCCTCTGAATTCTCCCATCGTTGAGATAGTTTTGAGGTCCTGTAATAAAACAAAAAAAAAAGGTTTTCTTTTAAACAACCACCTTATTATTTAATATATGTACCTTGAACAGGGCCATTTGGATTATCTTCATGTTCCACTTCTATGTCTTCTGGCAAATTTAGGTCTCTACCTGTTGAAGGCACCTAAAGCGCTGTTTGAGTACTCCAAAACACCGTTCAACTGTATTTCTTGCCAAAATGTGTTGGCGTGTGTATCTCCCCTCAGGAGAATCTTCGGGAAAATTTTCCATGGGGGTAAGAAGCCATGGTTGCAATGGGTACCCTGCATCTCCTACAATAGAAAAGCTTTACTTGTTTATTTATCATTATATTATTCTACAGCTTTTTGTTTGTTGCATTCTGTATTTTCAGAAGAATATTGAGAATAAGCCACATACTGACTTAAATTTTATTAACTGGTTTCGATCTTTATATACAGAGACTGTTTGTTGAAGTATTAACAGATGTCTCACCCTTCAAAATAATTTGAAATACAAAATTTTTTTGTAATAACTTTAAATTCTTTGGATATAGAGATCAAAGTGTCAGTAAATAAATATGTAAATTTAATATATTTGTGGCTTATTTTCAACATTCTCCTAAAAATTATTATATTACTTACCAATTAACCAAGTTGACTGTAACTCATTATTTAGAAACATATTCTCTAAATGTTGTCTTAGTAGAGCTCATACCCCATATTGCTGAGTCATGTGTTGCTCCCGGAAAGCGAGCATTGCAATTTAAGATTTTTAGGTCTGCATCACAGATCTAAATTAAAATAAACAATTAACGATATATATTATAGTAAATACAATGCTGTCCATTACCATTTGAACATTTATACTATAATAACATTTCCTATTATAGTACGCCAGACCTGGTCTTATGGGATCATTGGTATTTGGCGCAACTATAGCAATATGTGTACAATCTATTGCACCAATCACTCCAGGAAAATTAAATTTTTCATAGAATCTAAAAAGTTAAATATATGTATATTTTGTAAATTTTGTTAATTACATGTTTTACTTTTTTTTGATTGCTTGGCATTCTGCAGAGGTAACAGGGAATTTTACGTATATTGGCAACATATGTTCTACTATAGCATCAGTAACTTCAGTTAGAACTTTACTAAATGTCCGTTCCATGGTAAAAAATACACTTTGTGCCACACTGCCCTGGTATGATCCTGTTGCAAAAAATGCAAGAGCACTTAGCACCTAAAAGATATAACATAAATGAAATATTTATATAGCCTCAATTCTTAATAAAAACAACACACCTTGGTTTCATGTGCCAAACCATTTGCTCTTTGCACTTGTCTTAAATGGGGCCGGAGACTTTCGACCAAATGCCAAGCTAATTCCCTTGATAAACGAAATATCCTTTGAAATTCGGCTTCCATCAATTCAAAGGGATTTACCAAATCTCTCAAAATTCGTCTTTGAATGTTTTCTTCATTTCTACAAATAAAAGGTTTTTGTTTACAAATAGGTAACAACATAACCTCAAAAAATAATACACTATTCATAAAAATAACTTTAACAAACCTTCTAACAGCCTCATCTAATTCTTCTAATAATCCAGCGTTTACAATTTGACCAAAATTCTGTACTAAATTGTCCATTTTTTAGTTTTAATTATTTTTATAGGGCACGTTATTTTATACCAAGAGGTTAAATAGGTGGCGTTAAGTTGAACCTGTTATGTTACCAGATAACGTTTACACGTTATGAGATAACGCTTTTGAGAAACGTTATCTGTCATACATCACACCAATTTGTAGAATTTAACGTAAATGCAGGATAACGTGCATGTTATTTATAACGTGTTTGATACATGACAGGGCAGATTATCTCTAAATTTTCATCTATTTCTTCCAAAGATAAATTAGGTCGTACACATTTAATATCTTATACTATCGAAGTGAACACTACAACTCCTTTCAGACAATATCAATATCCCATACCTCAGGCATGGCAAGCAGATTTAAGTAAAGAAATTGGGCGTCAATTCTCGAGAACGATCGTTCCCTGTGCGTATACGCTCACGAACGAATGTAATCGAACGTATATATTCCGCATTGTTGATTCTCGAGGATATTTTTAACTACTCGTTCCACCGAACGCAGTCGCTCATTTTGACAGATCTATAGATTTGGCATCGTGGTAAATCCTATTGAAAAGTTTGTGTTCCATGTGTCAGTGATTATTTTTCTTAAAGTCAAGTGTCACTTCAACGTCCACATTTTATTGTGGTGATTACTTCTTATTATTATTTCTAGTTTCTAGTAGAGTTTATTGTTACTATAACATCATGGCAGATAGTAATAAGAGAAAACAGCCAATGTCGATGGAGCAGAAAAATCTCTTGATAGAGTACATGCGAGCCCATCCACAACTAAAACAAAAGTTTTCTTCAACTTACACCAGAAAGGATTCCATCACAATGTGGACCGAGATAACTTATATTTTAAACGCTACTCCAGGAACGCAGAAAGATTGGAAAGACTGGAGAAAGGTTTGACATTAATATTTACTAAAGATATAATATTAGGGATCTAACTACAAAACTCACTTTCTATTTTTGTGAATTTTGGCAAATTGCAAAAACTGTTTCTAGCCCATTTTGTTAATTACTTTTTCACATTTCCTTTGCTTTTAATCTCTGAGTAATCTGCTAAAATATAAAACAAATCAAATCACTATAAATTTATATTTTTTAATAAGTGGATGTGAGTTTTGAGTTAAAACAAAGTGAAAAATGTGAGTTTACACCATCAGTTTCTAGGTTTCTACCTTAGATTTCTGGATTGAAATATTCCACATATATTATAAACGTAAAAAGGAAAAGGAGATGCCAATAATCGACACTTCAATAAAAATTGATAAAAGTTGTATAGTCGATTTGCTAATCTGAGACACAACTGTCTACACTACAATCATAATAAAGATACACTAGAAATAAACAAGCACGAGGAGTATTCCCAAATCATGATTTAGGAGTGCTCCTCCCAAATTTAACATGTCTTAGTTTGTTTATTTCTATATAGTGCATCTTGATTGTAATTGTAGTGTAGACTAGACATTTGTGTCTCAGATTAGCAAATCGACTATATGTATTGATATTTTAATGTCTGACTGGTATGTTATTTGACAAATAATAGCATGATTTCAAAGTCAGTTAAATATATGATATATTTTCCTAGGGCGTTATTTTTCATTTTCAAAATAACACCCTAGAGTATTAAATTTAAATGCTTACTTACTTACTTAGTCCTAAGCCTTTCTACCTTTAGGTGTAAGGCTTGGGACTGTAAGAAGGGGAGATTGAACAGCTACTACTCAAGAACAGGAGGAGGTCCTGCATTGCCTGATCTGAGTCAAAGTGAGGAGATAGTAGTGGAAATCATAGGCAACACAGCTATTGAAGGAATGGGGAACGTAAGAGAATCAGAGGTTGCAGAAATTGACATAAATTATGAAACACCTGAGGACCACGATCTAGAGTTGGATGTAACAATTAGTATTCAAGGTGATGAATTAACTCAACATGTCTCTCTTAGTGATACACCTACTACATCAAGCGCATCTCTAAGAGAGAAAGGTCATGTAGAGGCAAGTACAAATTCTGCTTCTGCAGCATCTTCAAAACCAAGGAATGTGGCCACTCAACGGTTGGACACAGCAATCAATCAAAGTAGTGAAGCACTTCAACTCTTGTCAAAAAAGTTAGAATTAAAAACAGAGTACTACAAAAACAAACTGGAACTGATGAGAAGAGATGTGACAGCAAAGGAGAACATAGTGTCGGAACTAAAAAAAGTTATGTCTATCAAGGCCGAGAAATCGTTTAAAATTCGGCCATTATTGAACATTGTTAATTCGAACTTTTAAAAATTAGTATTTTTCATGAGAAGTTGTCCATAGATGGAATGATAGTACGTACTATATATTAGATCACTCGCTAAAACAATTTATCCTTTCAAAACCAATTCGTTTTGGTTATAAATTATGGGCTATCTGTGGAAATGACGGTTAATGCTACAAATCTGCCTTAGACTGCGGAAAAGAAGCAGCAGAACAAGTTTTTGAACCGCTTGGAACTCGTATGGTCAACAATATGCTCTCCATTGTCACCAATCCAAGCTCCCAACAAATGTTTTTTGACAATTTCTTCACGTCCATAAAATTATTGTCAGATTTAAGAAAAACAGGTTATCGTGCAACAGGCACTTTACGCAATGACAGAACCTTAGATGCGCCACTAAAGTCTACCAAGGCCATTGAAAAATGTGTCCGAGGTTGCCATGATTCATTTTTTTATCTCGACAACAAAATACTCTTGCTAAGATGGAATGATAATAAATGTGTCACAATGGTCACCAATTTTGATACATTTGAACAACTGACTTCAGTATCAAGGTATCAAGTCTCAACAGTATCAAGGTGGAATAAAAACGAAAAATCAAAAACACCTGTGTCGCAGCAAGCCGCAATCATCAGATATAATAAGTTTATGGGTGGTGTAGATCAGCACGACCGGCTTCTTGAAAAGCACCATATACCAATACGAGGGGAAAAGTGGTACTGGTGTCTCATAACGCGAATTATAGACATGGCAGTTGTCAACGCTTGCCAACTTTATAAAAAAGTGGAAGAAATGCCACTTTCTATAAAAGAATTTCGTAGATCCGTTGCAGTTCCCTGCCTGAAGTTAGGGCATGGATCTAGAATTGCCAAAGGAAGACCTTCTTCAAGGGCTTCGACAACAAGAACGCCGATTGTAGCTGATGTCAGATTTGATACCAAAAGCCATTTCCTCTCTCAAGGGGGATCAGCAGAGACGATGTCAATTTTCCAATTGTAAAGGTAGGCCCCTAACTTACTGCTCTAAATGTATGGTTACTGGTATGCCAGAACAGGAATGCATTGCTCTCAAGTGCCCTTTTAAACTTATCACGAGAAAGTAAAACAACAATTGAGCAAAAGTATCTTGAAAAGTGACACACGCAAATGGAATGCGATGCCATGCAAGTATTGAAAGGAAGCTCAAGAAGAGAATTATAAATTTCTAAATTATAAATTTATAAACTGTCTCCAAATCAACCGCTAATCTGACTATCTATTCTTCCACAAACGATTCAAGGTTAGACATTTCTTGTTCTATTCTACCTAAAATTACAAACTGTCTGCCACAATTGCCAATTATGGCCAACAAACTAAAAATTCCACAAGAAGTGGAACTAGCTGACTCTCAATGCCATATCACACCATATTCCATATTCAGACACTGATATTTTACTCGGTGCTGACTACTATGGAGATATTATACTAGGTCAAATTATTCGTTTAGGTACTGGTCTACCAATTCTGCAGAACACTACATTCGGTCTTATCATCTCTGGCCGCATTCCTGAAAATTGTATAAAAAGCAAGCATGGTACCTCTCATTATGTAAATAATTTGGTTACATGTACGACACTGTCTTCTACTCCAGAATCTCCTGAATCTCAAACCACTGATGAAAATCTCTCTCAGACTGTTCAAAAATTCTGGGAATCCGAAGAAGTCAACCCTCCTATTTCTGAATCTGTTGAAAATCATCCATCTGAATTACTTTTCTGAAAACTGTTAAGATTCTGCCTTCAGTTCTAACATAATTCTAAAAAATGCCTAGCAGTCTTTCTGGATTTGGCTAAAGCCTTTGACACGGTATCTCATGCCAAACTGTTAGGTAAATTGAATAATTATGGTATTCGGGGTATTGCATTAGATCTTTTTAAAAATTATTTAACAAACAGAACGCAGCAAACTAAAATCGGTGACAAAATAAGCACTAATATTAATGTTCAGATGGGGATACCACAAGGAACGGTGTTAGGACCTATTTCATTTCTCGTATACATAAATAGTATTGCAACAATCCAGAATTTTGAGGGACAGTTGGTATGTTACGCAGATGATACTGCACTCATAATTACAGGAAATACTTGGGAAGAAGTGCATTTTGCGACAGAGGTTTGTCTTAAAAATATTAGAATTTGGCTAAATCATAATCTTTTAACTTTAAATGTCGAGAAAACAAAATATGTAACATTTTCCCCAACAGTTACGGACCAACCATCTTTAAAGATTAGACTGCATAATCCCAGATGTAAAGATAATATATGTGATTGCCCCATACTAGAACAAACCCCTGTAATAAAATATTTGGGTGTTATGATTGATCATCACACAAGGTGGTCACATCATATTACCTATGTCTCTAAACGTATAAGAGCTTTAATACATAAATTTTATAAAGTAAGGTTCATCCTATCTAAGTCCAATCTTATTATGATGTATAATTCATTAGTTGAATCAGTTCTAAGATATTGTATAACTATTTGGGGTGGTGCATTCTCTACTAATTTAAAAAATTTGCAAACTACACAAAATATTTTACTTAGAATAATATTTAAAAAACCTAGATTACACTCAACATCTCTACTCTACCAAGAAACAAAATTATTCAAAATACGTCAAATTTATATACACCAATGTCTCCTAAGGACCCAATTTTCAAAAGTAAAAAACAATAAAAAAACTTCAATTACTAGAGCAGCTACTAATCTACATCTAAATACTAATTTATTTAAAAAAACTGACGCAGAGATCATTTTCCTATTATGGTCCTAAACTATTTAATATGTTACCTACGCATTTAAAAGAAATTAATATAAGACATAAATTTAGTAAAGAAGTAAAGAGTTTAATTATCAGTAACCCGGAAATGTTTAAAATATTTGAAAATGTTTGAATCTGATTTGCACAACCAATTCGTATTTTCTCCTTTTTTACTCTTTCATCTAATCATCTAATAATCATCTAATAAAAAAAAAACTAAATCACATAAACAGTTAAAATCTAAAAAGAAATGTATCGATTTGCTATTGTTATTGAATGTTTTGATTTATATTTTACTTTAATTTATACATATTATAGACAGTGTATTTAATAAATTATATGTACATTGTATATTATATTGACTGACATCAGTGGGAGGTATCCGACAAACAGATGCCTTGTGTCTAGGTCTGCCTCCGGATGAATCAGTCAGTATAAGTATATTAATTAGGTCTGTTATATATATATATATATATATATATATATTGTATAATAACTAAGTGGTTGAATAAATTATTTGATTTGATTTGAGTTCGATATCAAGTTAATCTAAACTTGAAACACTCTGTTGATGACCTACACATGGGAAATTCCTTTATCACAGCTAAAAAACCATTCCTTTATTTGGAGAAAAAATTGCATTCAGACCCTGTCCTGTTGCAAAGCTATTCTAAAATTATTCAAGATTACCATTCTCAAGGTTTAGTCTCAGACGTTCCTCTTCAAATAAGAAATTTTGATGGAAAATTCCATTATTTTCTGCCTCACTTTCCTACAATAAAAGCAGGCTCCACCACTCCCGTGAGAATTGTCTTTGATCACAACAACCAGAACTTTTTGATATCTTAATCACTTTTCGCCACTACAAGTATATACTAGCAGCTGACATAAAGCATATGTTTCTGCAAATCTCCATAAACGAAGAAGAAACTTTCCTTCTCAACTTTCTATGGAGGGATAAACAGGATGACAAACTTCAGTGTTTTCATTTCAACCGGTTACCCTTTGGTTTATCCTCGTCCCCTTTCTTAGCCACTCGTGTATTTAAACACTTTGCTGATACTCATGCAACTTCACACCCATCTGCGGCAAAAAACTTGCTTAACTCTACCTATATGGACGATGTACTATCTGGTGGTAACAATTTAGAAGAAATTGAGACTCTTCACTTTCAGTTAAGTTCCCTGTTGCTCCCATAAACTAAGCTCGAACCATCCAGAATTTCTTAAAAAACATAACTTGATTCCAACTTCAGAAATTAAGTTAAACCTAGCTGGTTCCTCAGACAAGATATTAGGTATTATTTGGTCACCTGATCAGGATACTTTTTCATTCAAGCCTCCTTTATGCGAGGTAACATCGCCAATTACTAAGAGAAAAATTCTTAGCTATGTCTCTCGTTTATTCGACCCTTTAGGGCTTCTTTCACTAACTCTTGTATATCAAAACTTCTGTTGCAAAGGATTTGGTCATTGTCACTAGATTGGGACACCCCCATTACTAATGATAAAATTCTTTCTGATTGGCAATATCTTCTAACGAAATTCCAATCCATAAATCTAACAAAATTTCCTAGATGCTTAGTCCTAGACAAAAAGGTTATCGATACTCAACTTATGACCTTCTGTGATGCTTCTCAGGACATCTACGCTGCCTGCGTGTATCTCCGAGTCACTTATGATAACTCTACCGTCTCGGTGAGACTTGTCACATCCAAGACAAAAATCGCTCCACTAAAAAACAAATTAACTATCCCAAGATTAGAGCTCTCTGCCATTCTATTAGGAATCCAGTTAACTCACCGCTCACAAGGTATCTTACAGAAAGATTTAAAAATTTCTGAAACTCATCTCTTCTCTGACAGTACAATAGCCCTGACAGTCTCGAGTCATAAAGATACGTTCCCTCAGTGAATCTTATCAATTTCACCACATTGAGTCAAAACAAAATCCAGCGGATCTGCCCTCCAGAGCAAAATCTATTTGTTCTAATGCTGAACTTACTGATATGTGGCTTCATGGTCCGAAATTTCTAATCAAACCGGAAATCGATTACTCACTCTTTTATATTAAAAAATGGAATGGGGAATTACCTGAATTAAGAAAAAATCAAGTTTCCTTAAATGTCACTGTTACTGCTCAGTCAAACGACACCTTTTATGATTTATTTAATCGTTGTTCATCTTTTACAAAAATTCAAAGATCCCTACCCTATGTTCTTAGATTTATTTCCAATCTTAAAACGAAATCAGATCACACTGCTATAGATACTGATGTACTTTCCGTGGAGGAAATTGAATGTTCTACTTGCCTTGTTCTCAAGTATATTCAATCCATTTCTTTCACTAAGGAGATTCATGAATTGTCCAAACGACGGTCTGTCTCCAATAAAGCCATCAGAGCCCTGAATTCCTTTATCGATGAAAATGATAAACTGTTACGAGAAGGTGTGAGGTTCCGTTTCGCTTCCATAATCTATTCACAGAAGCACCCAATTCTGCTTCTTCTAAGAATCGTATTATTGCTCTGATGATTGAACAGCAACACAAAACGCTGTGCCACGCAGGCGAACAAACCACTATCTCATCTACGATTGAAATACTGGCCCCTTGATGGTCTTCGACAAACCAAGAAAGTCATTCATAATTGCATCAATTATTTTAGATTCATGACTCCTAATTATTTCCAACAAATGGCAGATATTCACCCAGATCGTGTCTTATCTAGCCGACCTTTCGAAAGAGTCTCCATTGACTATGGTGGATTTTTTCTTGTCAAAGCCTCGATCTTAAAAAATACTAAACTCTATAAAGTTTATATCGCTTTTTTCATTTGTATGACCACCAAATGTGTTCATTTAGAACTGGTCACTGGACTCTCTGCTGATGCATTTCTTCTTACCCTCAAGAGGTTTATCGCCAGAAGGTCAACTCCCAGCATCATTTGGTCAGACAACGCGACCAACTTCTATGGTGGCCGTAATCAATTAAAACAACTTCATGAATTTTTTTAAATCAAAATAATACTCGTCAAATCAAAAGACTTCTGTACCCAGAATTTTATTAAATTTAAGTTTGGTGTTCCTCGTAATCCCTCTCAATTCGGACTACATGAAGTTGGCATCAAGAGTGCTAAGTACCATTTATATAGCTTGATTGGGAATTCCCACTTCACCTTTGAGATATTCTGTACAATACTCTGTCAAATTGAAGCTATCGTCAATTCTAGACCTATTACCAAACTCTCTAATGACGTCAATGCTCAACAGCTTTTCCAGGTCATTTCTTAGTAGGACAGCTTGATTGCTCCTCCTGAGCCTACACTTTCTGACATACCTCAAAACCGTCTCACTATTTATCAACAAGTGAGCCGGATCCAACAGAATTTTTGGCAACGGTGGAAGGTGGATTACTTGAATCTTCTCCAACACCGACCAAAATGGACGGTACCTACCAATCCTGTACAAGTGGGTGATATCGTCTTATTAAAAGACGATAATACACCTCCTCTACTTTGGCCATTGGCAAAAGTGACAGATGTACTACCTGGTAGGGATAATCTTATTCGTACAGTCAGGGTTCATTCCGCCAACGGCGACTACTTGCGACCTATTAGAAAGATTGCAGTATTACCCTGCAACTACTAGTTCAGTAATTTTTATGTAATTTTTTGTCTTTCTAGGTTAGTCGTTTAACTCATTATTTTTCAAACCTTTATACGTTAGATACTAATTATAATAAATATGTTACATAGGTTAAAAAAATCACTAGTTGTTACGAGGGTATCTCTGAACTTTTCAATTTTTATATTATTAACACTACTACATAACCAGAGGCGTACTCGCTCATTCCGCCCCCGGCAATATGTTAAAATACTCATTTTAACCAGCGTCCAAAATAATAATTTCAGACGCTCCCTCGTAATACAACCCCTAGATACAGACTCTAGCGGCGTGGATAAGAACTATTTTTTTGGGCGAAGCATGGCTCCTTTCCGATAAGACTTTGCCTCGACCACTTCCGTCTTCGAACTTCAAGGAGTCACATCTACGACTTCTTCTCAATTCAATACCGCATTTACCGCTATCAATATCGAATTTACCTAAAATTCTACCGGTTTTACTAAACCAACTAAGCTTTCGAGTTAAAAGTGAGCGTATGTGTTTAAATAGTTCCCGTAAGCAGTTGCACAAGCATATCTTGCATTATAGATATGCTTGTGAAGCTGCTTGAAGGAGAATATATGCGGTATATGGGAACTATTTAAACACATACACGCACTTTTAACTCAAATGCTTAGTTGGTTTAGTAGTAGTTGGTTTACTACCAGAGGCGTACGACAGGGGATAGTTGACCCTTCCCAAATTCTACGCCACTGACAAAATTTCTATTTTAGTGTAATTTTTTGATTTTCCAATACTTTTTATGTAAATAATATACTTTACATTCGTAACGATAAAATGATTAGTTTTCGAGTTATTTGAAATTAAAAATGAAGCGACACAATATTTAATCAAAATAACTGTGTAGTTTCATCTTTAACTTCAAAGATCTCGAAAATTAATGACTTTATCGTTACGAATGAAGAGTATATTATTTTCATAGAAAGTATCTAGGAATCCAAAAATTGAACTAAAATAGCAATTTCTTAAGGGTCAACCATTCACTTTCCCCCATCGTACGCCTCTGGTAATAGCCAGAAACGTTTGTTTAACATAATTTAGTAGTTTGTATAGTGCCTATACTTTCTGCCACGTATAAAAAGGATACGTCAAATAGTTTTAAAATGCTGAGCAAAAATATTTTTTAAATTTTTAGATAAAACATCCTGTAACTCAGTAAGGAACCACATTTTATTTAAGTGTGTTAGGTTAAATCTTCGTATTTTGTGCTAAGGTGTCTCAGTTACCATATGGACAATTATTAATGAAACACCCTGTACAAAACAGTAAATGAAAAATACGCTTAGGTAACTAGCAGAGCAGTTTACAATTTCTATTGTAAACATCTACGATCTACGTAGATCGTTTATGACCTACGATCAACTTGCTAAAGAGTATTCTACACTACGCGTCGTTAAAAAGAGGCCATCTAGAATTTTATAAGAATTTTTCAATAATTTTAAGTTATACTCATTCTATTGTAACTAAACTCCCACAAGGCAGAAACACTTTTGAGCACTGACAAACGGCATCGACAGATCAATTAAGGGTAATAAGTTTGCAGAATTGATATCAATTCTACGACTTCGGATAATGCACCTGTTATTTGTTTGTACCTTAATTTTCTTGGAACATGGCTGCTCTGTTTTTCAAAAATCTTTCATTAGTGTACAGTGGTTCAAAGAGTGGACTTGTGCAAATTTAAATTTAAAACTATGACCGAGAGATTTGCTAGATCTGTTCAAATTGTTGTTCTTTGATTGATAATGGAACGAGTCAAAGAGAGGTGCCTAGGCAGCTTGGTGTCTGTCGTTTTATGGCCCAAAAAACATAAAACTGCAGACAATTTTTGGTAATTTTTGGGACATGAACAGTTTTGATACACAAAATGCATATTTACAAGGTTGTATGAGATATAAAAATGTGATTAGGAAGAAAACTAAAGCACTAGTGTCAAAAAGATCTCAAACTATTGAATATAAGTTAAAATCACAAGGAAAAGATGTTAAGGTATGCAAAATTGCTTTCCTAAGTATCCATGGCTTACAGAAAAATCGAGGTCGAGTTGAAAATTTAGTAAAACAATTAAAAACTGGATCAAATACTCCAAAATCAGATCTAAGAGGTCGACATTCAAATCATCCTAAAAATATTCCAATTCTGATATAGATGTTCTGAAATCTTTTATTGAAAGCTTACCTAAGTACAAAAGCCATTACACCCGCGCTCACAGCTCTATAGTCCAGAGAAATAAGGTTTTTGTCGGGACACTTGAGCAGCCAGGTGGCAAATGGGTTTTTTGGGTAATATATACCTAATACATTATAAATACAAAAATGCCCGTCACAGTTCGGACGAGAATTTTAGTTATTAACAAATAATGGTCAAAAATGGCAGTTTTTCGTTTAAATCGCTACAGGTAAAAATATGGTAAATAAATATCTTATTTATAGTATTCCTATTTTAGTAGATGAGCCAAGGTTTAAAATGGCAGTTTTTGAATTTTGCTCGATCATTTGTTGCTTCGGAAATTGCAAAATAAAACTAAAATTTCGAAAATAAAAAATCTGCTACAACTTTTGCGAAAATGACTAAGATTTTCATATTGCACGAAAAGTTGAGTCAAACAGTCCATATAATGCGCAAACAATTTTAAGATGATTCGTTAATTAGTTTAAATTTTATTCAATTTGTTTATCCCAAAGAGCTTTTTTTTTTCGCAATATTATTGTTCAGAAAATAATAATGATATAGCAATTCTGTCGAAACTACGTGAAAGAAGAATAGTCATATTTTCGAAGTATTGAAAAAAATCATTAAACAGCCGTTTTTATCGCTCCGAAAACATTTTACTAAATTAGAGTCATTTTTAGCTAATAAACAATTTGAATAACTTTGTTAATATTGACTGTCGAGTAAATCTACTTAGGGATTTCAAAAGCTGGTATTTTTACACAAATTAAAAAAAAACTTTTCGCCTAGGTTAAATATGGAGAATTTGGAAATATCCCCATACCTACAAAATATAGTGAAGGAATACTTCACAAGTAGAAATATTAACATAGCGAGGGGAGATGTTATGCAGACATCGGCGGGGGTGCCACTTTGCTCGGTCTTACGACCGTTACTCTGGAATATCCTCTACAATGACATATTAGAAGAAGATCTAGGAGAGTGGACACAGGCTATAGCTTACGCGGCTGACCTGGTCGTTCTAGTGGAACATAATGAAAACAGGCTCATAGTGAACACGGCGAATGCTGCACTGGAAAGGGTGAAAACGTGGCTGAATGATCGAGACACTCGCTACGCACAAAACGGAAGCCTTGATATTAAAAGGAACTATAGACAGAGAGCACATCTCCTTCACCCTCGAAGGAGGAAGAATAACGCCAGCCGAAAAGGTTAGATACTTGGGAGTGATGCTGCACAATAAGCAGATATTTGGCGAGCATGTCAAATATGCTGCACATAAGGCAGAACAGAGAGCAACAGCACTGGCAATAATCATGCCTAATATAGGAGGCCCAGGTACGGGGAAAAGAAGGATCCTAATGGAAGTGGTACACTCCACAATCCTATATGCGGCACCCGTGTGGCATCAAGTAATAAACAAGAAAAAGTACAAAAACATCTTAGAGAAAGCCCAAAGAAAAGTCCTATTAAGGGTTGTGTGCGCCTACAGAACGACCACGACGGTAGCCCTACAAACTATAGCTGGGGTACCACCAATACACCTGCAGGGGAAAGAGAGAACCAAAACATACGGCAAGACATACGCGGAGAAGACGGAAGAAAGGAGAGAAACCATTACAAAGTGGCAAGAAGAGTGGGAAAGCGAGCGGAGGGCTGCATGGACACGGACTCTGATCTCTGACGTGGAGGAGTGGGTGAAGTGCAAATATAAAAGTACGAACTACTTCTTCACGCAATTCCTTACAGGACACGGGTCGTTTAGAGCATACCTTGAGAGGATAAGCAAGGCAATAGTTGATAGTTGCATAGATTGCGGAGTAAGCGACACAGCAGAACATTGCGTGCTTGAATGCAGAAAGTTTAATGACGAAAGAGCGGAGCTATATGCAAAGGTAGGCATCTTAGGGGCAAACAATTTTATGGCCATAGTGACAAGAGGAGAAAGGGAATTTAAAGAAGTGATAGAGGCTGTGACAAAAATCATTAAAAGAAAAGAGATTATAGAAAGAGAGAGACAACAGGGGTAAACAAAAGCAAATAAGCAACAAAGAGAAAAAGAAAAGAGCAGAGAAAGCGAGGCTGCGCGCGCGAGAGAACGGTCTGGAAAGACGTGCCACGCGCGTAAGCTGAGAGTGGGTTTAGTTGGTAGGCATTGCAACACGGATGCATCCGGAGGCAAGGCCCCCAGAGGGGGAACTGCGTTCGGATGTACTCCGTTTACTCTGAATCCAACACACGCCAGGTTCGATTCGCCTGGTACGGTCTTTAGAAGATTCCCACTCTCACACACACAAAAGTTAAGTATGGTCAAAGTTAGCCATTTTTATTATTTAATTCACATTTACTTCTATATACATAAAATTCTCCTGAAACAGTTAGTTACCATACTACTACGAAACGGCTTGGCCGATTTTTATGAAATTTTACACCTATATCCTATAGGACTGAGGATAGGTTTTAATCTATTTTTCAGACCCTTAAGTTATAAGGGAGGTTGCCCCCTGACATTTTTTTTTATTTTTTTTTACAAAATTGTCTACCTTAATTTTATATGATGTATAATTAAAAAATACATACAACCCTTAATTTTCACTCTTCTATCACCAACCCTTATTTTTTGATAGCCATCTATACAGAGAGAGTCTGTAAAGTGGAATAAATTCAATATCTCAAATACTAATTGTTTTTTTGGAAAATGCTCAGACCCGTCGATTAGTATTTCAAATTGTCCTTTTTGACATTCAATAATAATGTATACAGGGTGTCCCAATTTAGAGATATGACGTCATCGTCGATTTTCTTAAATGGCAACACTGTCATTTTGATAGCTAATTTGATAGGGTTTGTAAAGTTATACATAACTGCAAAATATCAAATTTTTATTCTCTACCATTTACAAGATAATAGAAAATAACAAAGTTATATCTGTAATTTGGAATATATTCAATAATTAAAATACTAACTGTTTTTTTGAAAAATGCTCAGACCCGTCGATTAGTATATCAAATTGTCCTTTTTGACATATAATAATAATGTATACAGGGTGTCCCAATTTAGAGATATGACGTCATCGTTGATTTTCTTAAATGGCAACACTGTCATTTTGATAGCTATTTTGATAGGGTGTGTAAAGTTATACGCAACTGCAAAATTTCAAATTTGTATTCTCTACCATTTAGATGATAATAAAAAATAACAAAGTTATGAAAAAGAAGTAATCAACTAATAATTGAATTTAATTATTTCAATAAATTAAGCAAAAACTCATAATGTTGCCCTCAATTATTGTCAAATTGTCAATGGGCAACGTTATGAGCATTTGCTTAATTGAAATAAATAAATTCAATTATTATTTGATTACTTCTTGTTCTTCATAACTTTGTTATTTTTTATTATCTTGTAAATGGTAGGGAATAAAATTTTGAAATTTTTCAGATGTGTATAACTTTACACACGCTATCAAAATAGCTATCAAAATGATAGTGTTGCCATTTAAGAAAATCAACGATGACGTCATATCTCTAAATTGGGACACCCTGTATACATTATTATTATATGTCAAAAATGACAATTTGATATACTAATCGACAGGTCTGAGCATTTTTCAAAAAAACAGTTAGTATTTTAATTATTGAATATATTCCAAATTACAGATATAACTTTGTTATTTTCTATTATCTTGTAAATGGTAGAGAATAAAAATTTGATATTTTGCAGTTATGTATAACTTTACAAACCCTATCAAATTAGCTATCAAAATGACAGTGTTGCCATTTAAGAAAATCGACGATGACGTCATATCTCTAAATTGGGACACCCTGTATACATTTTTATTGAATGTCAAAAAGGACAATTTGAAATACTAATCGACTGGTCTGAGCATTTTCCAAAAAAACAATTAGTATTTGAGATATTGAATTTATTCCACTTTACAGACTCTCTCTGTATAATATTTACATCTATAAAATTCTCCTATCAGAATGTTAGTTGCCATACTCCTCCGAGACCGCTTGACCGAGTTTTATGAAATTATATCTGTATATTCGCTAGGTCTTAGAATCGGTCGTAATATACTTTTTATATCCCTGAGTGATAAATGGGGGTTCCCCCTAACATTTTGTAATGTTAGGTAGGAATATGTGTACATATCGTAGTCTATAAGACTACGAGTACATACAAATTAAAGAAATTATGATTAAAATCCACTAACAAGTTACGGAGATATAAATCGCAGTATATGTTTAAAGAATTAGTTTCATTTTCTGAGTCCACGGATTTTAATATTTCCCCTAAACCGACCACAAATCGATCTCGTTAGGACGTCATTTTTAAAGCTTTATTAACCACTCTGTTGAAGTTCAAAATTAACTCAAACTTTTACGCATAAACTATATAGGGTGAGGCAGATAACTGGCCTATTAGAAATATCTCGAGAACTAAAGGTAACAGAATCATGAAAATTTGAATTACGGGGTTTTGAAGAGTCATCTGTTTAATGAAAATATTTTCATCTATTTGCTACTTCCGGTTATACCGGAAGTTGCTTATAACTTCGTTTTTTTAAATGGGACACCCTGTATATTTTTAGATTTTTGGATTCTCTTCGATGTCTTCTTTCTTAAAATATAAGGTTTTGTAATATTATACAGGGTATTTTAAAAGATAATTACGTTTTTTTTATTAATTTCGTAGCAACATTCACACCCTGTAGAATTGTAGTAGTTTGACATCTAAAACTCTACTTACGTTCAAATAATTTTTAATATACTCTACTATTGTTAACCTTCCGCCGGTAACGTGAATTCTTGTAACATAGTTGGTAACGTCGGTCTACGACACCGACTTTTTTAATAATGAATATCTTAGGTTGTGATTTTCTGTTAATATTTTGATGTGACTAAATGTTTAACATACCTATATTTAAATAACAATATAGTAAGAAATGATCAATATTTATTTATGTTCGGGAAAAAAATGCACATTAAAAAAATTGGCTTCTTTTAGATACTAACATAATTGACAAACAATTTACAAAAACATGTCAAGTTTTTGAATACAAAATATCAACAAACATATCGACAAGGGTTGAAATGTCACAAAAAAAATAAAATTATTCAACAAATGTCCAACACAAACTGAAATTATTGTCCGTTTGTTTCCTCATTTTTTTATACACTCCACTGCACCGCACTGTAAGGTTCTGGTTCGGAATTAGCAACAATTTCGCCAAAAAGTTGTTGCAACCTGACTTGTTTTCTTTCGTAATCAATATTCACATACAACTCCTAAAATTAATATCTATTATTTAAACTGACTATGGGCCAAAGACGACAAAAACTTACCGTTAAGTATAACACAAATGGTAACCTCGGTCTCTCACACCGTCAGGTCAAATAACATATGAACTGTCCACACTTGGCCACAGATATTTCAAGACTAAATAGCGTGATGAGAATTTGAAAGCTACCTGGCCGCGCGGACAAAAAAATATGCGGATTTGAATTTTACCGCGAAAAGTCCATTACGTCGGTGTCAGGGACCGTACGTTACCACTCGAAGGTTAAGAATCATTAGTATAGCTAAATTTTTAATTTTAGTATACAGGATTGGTCGAAACTCGGAATGAGTATTTTCTGAGTTTTCTTAAATGGAACACCCTGTATTTTTGTATTGTAGTGAAATGATATTTTATAGTACTTTTTTATTTCTTTAGCATTCCCTATACCTAACTGCCTTAATTTGTGAGTTATTGGTGATTCAAGCTAAACATTAATGGCAACAAAAAATACGTAAAATTTTATTAGGTTGGCCGTGGAAATACTCAATCCCAAATAATTTTTCAGAAATAAATAGATATTAATCCAGACTGGTCCTTAAAATTACCAATAATGGTTTAGCTATCGAAATACCTACTTAGTTAAGATTGTTGGTGCGATTAACAATTAAGCACAAATTAAAGCAGTTAGGTATAGGGAATGCTTAAGAAATAAAAAAGTACCATCAAATATCATTTCAGTACAATACTAAAATACAGGGTGTTCCATTTAAGAAAACTCAGAAAATACTCATTCCGAGTTTCGACCAACCCTGTATACTAAAATTAAAAATTTAGCTATACTAATGATTCTTAACAATAGTAGAGTATATTAAAAATCATTTGAACGTAAGTAGAGTTTTAGATGTCAAACTACTACAATTCTACAGGGTGTTAATTTTGCTACGAAATTAATAAAAAACATAATTATCTTTTAAAATACCCTGTATAATATTACAAAACCTCATATTTTAAGAAAGAAGACATCGAAGAGAGTCCAAAAATGTAAAAATATATATGGTGTCCCATTAAAAAAAACGAAGTTATAAGCAACTTCCGGTTATACCGGAAGAGATGAAAATATTTTCATTTAATAGATCATCCTTCAAAACCCCTTTATTCCAATTTTCATGATTCTGTTGCCTTTAGTTCTCGAGATATTTCTAATAGGCCCTTTATTTGCCTCACCCTGTATACCTTCAACTTCAAAATGGCGCTAGTTAGGTTGCTTAATTGTTATAAACAAAGTAGCCATCAATAAAATAAAAAAAGTGACTAACTTTGACAATAATCAACCTATGCGAAGTTTTTTTTGAAAATTCGTGTAAAAAATCAACTTTTCAAATCCCATTGTAGTTTTAGCCTACAGTCAATATTAACAAAGTTATTCAAATTGTTTATAAACCAAAAATGACTCTACTTTAGTAAAATATTTTCGGAGTGATATAAATGACTTTTAAGATTTTTTTAAATACGTTGAAAATCTGACTATTCTTCTTTCATATTGTTTCCACGGAATTGCTATATCATTATTATTTTCTGAACAATAACATTGCGAAAAAAAGCTCTTTGGGATAAACAAATTTAATATAATTTAAACTGATTGATGAATCGTGTTAAATTTTGTGGATTATATGGACTGTTTGACTGAACTTTTCGTGCAATATGAAATTCTTAAGGTCATTTTCGCGAAAGTTATAGCAAATTTGTAGTACCCAAAAAACCCATTTGCGACCTGGCTGCTCAAGTGTCCCGAACATGGTATATTTTTGCCTTATTTCCCTGGCGTACTAGACAATATATAAGTATGAAATATTATATTCAGGCTTGTTATGAGAAATATGTAGGAGAATGTATTTTGAAAAAGAAAACTCCAGTTTCTGCAGATAAATTCAGAAGAATATTTACTGAAAAATATAATATAAGTTTCAAAACTCCAAAAATGGATACATGTCAAGCGTACGATAAGTTTTCCGTAGCTTTAGAAAATGCTAAGATACACAATGATGAAACTGAGGTTGTAAAAATTAAAATTGAAACTGAACAAAGAATTACATAATTACATCACAGAAAAGCTGAAGCAGGTCAACAGGCAGACAAAGGCGCAGTAGAGGAAGCAAACTCAAACATAGATGTGCATGCAATAAGTTTTGATCTACAACAAACCCTTTCCCACACCAACGCTTACCACTTTTCCCATATTCTATAAGAGAAAATTGTAGTGTCAAGGTCACTTTTTTATGTGTGATGAATCCACTGCTAAAAGAGGTTCGGGCGAAATAGTACTTGTACTGGTACTGTCTCAAAATATTCTTTGAGAAAAATAATATTCGTGGCAGAAAACTAATAGCTATTGTGGACAATTGCTGCGGACAAAATAAAAACTGGACCATCATTGGTCTTTGGCTTTATCTTTTACAAAATAAATATTTAAAGAAATAGTTTATATATTTCCTCAGGTAGGCCATACAATGTTGCCAAGCGACAGACTTTTCAGTTGTAGAAAATTATGTCAAGAAAAACTGAGTTGGTCTATTCGCCCAATCGCTGGGAAGATATTTTGAAGAAGTGCCAGAAAAAGAAACCTTTAAAATGATTTTATTAACGTTTCGACGCCCAAGTCGGGTGTCGTTGTCAAAATACAAAATAATACTAAATAAACAAAAATGTTGTTGCTTAGTAAAAAATTCTTCTAATAATTTATTTAATCTGACTCATTTATATCGGCAATTCAGACACGTATTATACATTTTAAAGTAGACGACTTTAAAATGATATTGCCAATATTGATGAGTTGCGTTCCTGGGACGACTTTACTAAAAGATAGTTCATTCGATTACATGAAATCAATCCCAACTCAAGAATATCCGCCACAAAAAATCATAGCATGTGATCTGTCTTTAAAAAGACAACCAAATGCAACGGTGGCACTGAAATTCTCGCGTTATAGATTCCATAGTAAATCACGAGGGAAAAGTATATAATATATATATAAATATATATTCCATACTATCTTTTAGTAAAGTCGTCCCAGGAACGCAACTCATCAATATTGGCAATATCATTTTAAAGTCGTCTACTTTAAAATGTATAATACGTGTCTGAATTACCGATATAAATGAGTCAGATTAAATAAATTATTAGAAGAATTTTTTACTAAGCAACAACATTTTTGTTTATTTAGTATTATTTTGTATTTTGACAACGACACCCGACTTGGGCGTCGAAACGTTAATAAAATCATTTTTAGGTAAAATTGTGGCTTATTTCCCATTTGAATATACTTGATTATAAAAATGCCACAAGAAAATAGCTTCAGAACAACATTAAGAAACCTTTTGTAGTAACTAGGGTCTAGCAAGAGGATACTCGTATAATATATTATTGTTCAGTACTGAAAGGCCATTTTAATCAACGTGTAGGTATTTTACAAAGTAGTGTGAAATTATGACTATCTTCAGAGTTTCCAAAAATATACAATATTCAGGATCATACAGCTTCTTCTTCTTTAAGTGCCGTCTCCTAATCGGAGGTTGGATATCATCATCACTATATTTACTCTATCTACCGCCGCTCTAAAGAGTTCTATAGAACTGCATTTAGACCAGTCCCTTAAATTCCTCAACCATCACACTCTCCTTCTTCCTATACTTATTCCGCCTCGTATTTTTCCCTGCATGATTAGTCTTAGCATTTCATATCGCGGTCCCCTCATTACGTGTATTAGATATTGTAACTTTCTTATTTTTATTGTGTTTATTATTTCGCATTCTTTACACATTTCTCGCAATACTTCCGTGTTCGTTTTCTTCTCTGTCCATGCTATCCTAAGCATCCTTTTTAGCACCACATTTCAAATGACTGTAGTTTATTTATGTGTTCTTGCTTTAATGTCCAGCTTTCAAGTCCATATTGCAGTATCGAGAACACGTGGCATCTCAAAGCTCTTACTCTCAGTTCTAAGCTAAGGTCTTTGTTGCAAAGAACTGTTTTCATTTTTACAAACGCATTTCTTGTTATTTCCAACCTGGTCCTTATTTCTGTTGTTCGATCATTTTTCTCTAAATTCCAGGTTCCTAGGTATTTGTATTTATCAACCCTTTCTATCGGTACATTTCCCAAATGTATGCTTGTTTTCTTGGTTATTATTATCATGTATTTGGTCTTTTTATATTCATTTTTAGTCCATATTCTTCACAGAAACTGTTTGTTTTGTTTAGTAGTACAGTGGAACCTCGATAATTCGGATTAATCGGGACCGCGGCCGATCCGGGTTATCGAAAATCCGGGTTAGCCGGAGAGCATGGTAAAAATGAATAAAATACGGTATACTTATAGATAAAGTCCCTTATAAGCAAAATAATATGAAATATATATGCACAGTTACCTATAGTTGTATAGAGTTTAGTATAGACAATATAGAGATAGAGTATTATTCATTTCTAGATAAAAAAGCTTAGTCAGTTTGGTTGTGTCAATTTCGTCTGGTCTGCCATCGGAATGATGTTATGTAATTTAAGAACAGTGACTCTTTCATTGTTTAAAAGACCATTGTTTAAAAAACAATTTTTTAAAAGACAGTTGAAAATAAATAAAGGAATAACAGGTGCCTGTTGTTTGCGATAATGAACGTCGCTCTGCCGCCGCCGTGTGCATGATTCATTTTTACTATCATATAGTTCAAATTACGCAGATACCCATTATCTCTCAAATATTATAATATTATGATTAAAGGGAAGGAAGTTTTATCAATAAAATTCGATATTTTTAAGACATTCCAGAAGCGGCTGCAGATAAAATGTTTTAACATAATACATACATTTTTATTCTTGAAATGTTTGTCCGATGAAAATCGGTCCGGGTTAGCCGGACTTCCGGGTTATCGGGGGCCGACTTATCGAGGTTCCACTGTAGTTGGAGTTGTTCAGCAGAGCTTACCATAATCGCGGTGTCATCTGGATATCTTATGTTGTTAATAGATCTTCCGTTAATTATTATTCCTTCACTTTGAGATAGTAATGCTTCTTCAAGAGTCTTCAATGAGTCTTCTTCTTTTAGTGCCTATTCGTTTCGAATATTGGCGATCATTCTGGCTATAATTATTTTATTAACTGATGCTTTAAATAGATTAGTTGTTGTTGTGGAGAACCATTTCTACAGGTTCTTTAACCATGATATTCTTCTTCTCCCAATTCCTCGCTTTCCGAATACTTTACCTTGAAGGATTACCTTCAGTAATCTGTATTTGGTGCCGTTTCTCATTATGTGTCCGAAAGAGTAATGGAGATAAAATACATCCCTGTCTAACTTCTCTTCTGATTTCAATTTCTAGACTGGATTCGTTATCTATTACAATTTGTGCTCTTTGATTCCAGTAAAGGTTTGTTATCATTTGTAAGTCCCTTTTGTCTATGTTTTTTGTCTTTAGAATTTGGACTAATTTTTCATGTCGCACATCCACATTCATGTCCATGCATCTTTGAGCTAACACAGTAAAAGCAAATAACGCCTCTCTGGTTCCTAGTCCGTTTCTGAACCCAAACTGACTATCATCTATTCCTTCTTCTAGTTTTTTATCCATACGACCATGTATTATTTTCAAGAATAATTTGAGAATGTGACTTAATGAATGATATTGTTCTGTATTCACTGCAATTTTTAGCGTTTGTATTTTTAGGGATAGCACAAAAGGTTGAGAGTAACCATTGTTTTGGTATGTTTCCTGTTTTGTACACTGTGTTAAAAAAGTCTACCATAATGTCTAAGGTTTCATCATTTATGCATTTTAAGCTTTCTACTGGGATTTGTTTATATACAGCGGGTTATTTAATTCCATGTTCTTGAATTAAAGAGGAAGACCAACAGCTGCAGAAGAAAAATTTTCTACACTTACTCAAAAATATAATCATTCCCTTAGTATTCATCCAGAAAAACAGAAAGATGGATGTAAAATCGTTCTTGGAATGGATTCTAGCTGTTTACCACGAAAGGTATATAAATTTAAAATAAACTGCTAGTACCTACCAAATTATGTAAGTCAACACCACTTAACATGTTGCGTTAAACTTTTTCAAATATTTTAAGTTGTAGTACATATTTTCCTCGATAAACGTTGTAAAAAAATATTTGGTATTTCATATTTTGCGTACTGATTAACAACATAATCAGCTAATTTTAGCATGATTCATAGTCTTATATTTTTTAATAAAAAATATAAGAATATTTTTTTCAAATTTAACTCTTTAAAACTCAACACTTCTTTATGGTACCTTACCATGATTTACCTGTTTTTTTTTTGAAAATGTATTCCGTACAATGGGTTTATCATTGAAGAAGCCTTTTTTGGATACATGTGATTCATACAATAATTACTTACTTAATCCAGAACTCATCTACCTTTCGGTATTTTAATACAGATCCATTAGTGGGAGTTGAAAAGGTGGTAATTGTTTCGTTTTTACGCATAACAGTCTTTATAATCGTTTTCTGTTTTAGCTTCCTATCTGGTGCAGTCATGGTAGTTTTCGCGAGCATAACTTTGCCTAAAATTAACGGAACGTTCGAGGCAGGCCTAACCGTGGGAACAGACCCTGGATGAGCGGAGAATTTGAAGCTTCAAATCTACACACGCGGAACCCTAGCAGCAGCAATCAAGAACGCGGCGGTTTGGGCGTACCAGCAGTTCTCTGGCAAGCCTAACGAGGTGGTCCGCTTGTACGTCGCGGAGGCAGCAGTAGCCGTGATGTGCGGAATGTGCCGAAGAGTTGGCATGACAGAAGACGGGGACGGGAGGGACGTCGCGACAGCAGTTACGTATGAGTTCACAGAGGCGTCAGCTGAGCGGATAAATGGGTTCCTCACTAGGGAAGCCATGAGACAAGCGCTGTCCATAATAGTTGCGACAAAATCCAAGATGTAGGTCATGAACCACCACACCATGAGACACATAAAGACTAATATTGTGTTTTATAATCGGCTGCTGTGGACATTTAATCTAAAAGTGTATGACTGCTACAGTAAAAAAGCTATATGCTATATGTGGCACGGAGTAGAGGGAGGCCGTGGAGCAAATCAAATAGCTACCTGCCTTTATTATCTTTTAGTGTAATTGCCATCTCATGCCACAGATGATTTTTTATTCAGACACATGTGGTGGCCGAAACAAAAATAGCCACGTAGCTGCAAATGCTTCTTTGTATCACCAGAATTCGACCTGACTTACAAATTAATCAAAAATGTCTAATTCCGGGACACCCACACACACATGGAATGCGGTTTATTTCATGCCCAAATTGAACGGAAAAAGAAGAGAACAAATATGTTCATTCACTTGCCCAGCGATTGGTATAATTTTTTTTGGTTGGCTCACCATGTTCTTGTACCACTCTGATGCTCTTGTTACAGAACGAAAACGTTTTGTTTATATGTTTGTAGCCCTTTAGGGCTTTTTAAACTAATATACCTTTTACCAGGAGGAAATTTTTTTATTAAATTTCACTTGTAATTAATGGTATACAGCCAACTACAGGAAGTTCTTCCTTGTGGATTTTTATATTGACGGTATGGTCAACTTGGCTCCCCAGTACATGCGATAAGCCAGCAAAAGATGCATCCTTAAATTATATATATGGTTCATGTCCAAATGTATTGACAACAAGGTTTTTCCTAAATTTTGTAAAGTGAAAACTCCAGGAAATGTTCCAATCAATATTTTCCAAACACCTTTCAGCTGAAAATTCTAAAGAAAGAAATTTGTAACCATTATAGTAAGATCAAGTACATAAACTGTAAGCTCAAGGTAATATATGACTCATTATTAGATACTATGTTTTGATAATTTAAGTAGCTTTTTGAATGATGTTCAGGACAGATTGGACAAGGTAACTTCTATTAAATTCAACAAACTCAAATCAAAAGTCAATAATCTTATCAGGAACAAAGTCATTTTACACAATAATAACAGTAACATCACTTTTTCTAACTTTGTTTTCCACCCCAGACTAAAAAACCTATCTTCAGTTGTCTTTAACAAGAAAGAACTTGATCTTTTAAATCTAGGACTCAAATACTCCATCCCTAAGAAGTTTTCTGAAAAGGACCTTTAGAGTCTCTCCATTGAGCTAAAACCTTTCTGTCCCACTGAATCAAAAGACTTCTATCAGAAATTCATGTTTTAATACCATTAATAAATTCAAAAATAAATACACTTCATCTTCCTCTTTACTTAATCATTCCAATTCCCAATTCTCACTAAATGTATCTAATAATATATCTTCTATTAATCTCCCATCTTCTTCCCAAAATACATCATCTACATTTTCTTTCCCTAATTTTTCAGATAAGAAACGTTCAGATCATCTTAACACTCTTAAATCAATAAAAAACAAAATAAAATCCAAAGGAAACTGCTTGGTCATTGTGGACCACACACTCTATAATGACAAAGTCATTACCTTCCTCTCTAGCAAAAACTTTACACTGATGTCTGAAGATCCCACTAAAAAGTTCATCAATAAACTTAAAGACAACTTGAAGCCTTTTGCAGAATTTTTTTCAGAACAGTTTGCTCCTTATTATAAAATACCAAGTAACCCGTTGACACCCAGACTGTATGGTTTGCCTAAGATACATAAAGAGGGCATTCCTATTCGTCCAGTTGTGAGCTTCATAAACACCCCAGTCTCTATTCTTTCCAAATTTATATTGAACCTCATTAACACGTTGACGGACTTCACCCCTCGTTTTTCAGTCAAAAACACTAGTCATCTAGTCAACAAACTCCAACAAATAAATCTTCGTCCTAATATCACTATGCTTTCATTTGATGTTAGCAATCTTTTCACTTCTGTCCCTAAACAAGAAACTATTAATCTGGTACACTCTCTTCTTAGAGCCAGTTCAATCACAATGTCTGCTACAGATTATATCATCCAATTATTACAATTTTGTCTAGCTCAAGACTTCTTTGTTTTCAATAACAAATTTTATAGACAACCTGATGGCTTAGCCATGGGTAGTTGTCTATCACCTCTCTTAGTTGATATTTTCATGGATCATCTAGAATCCACACAGATCATGAAAAATCCGGAGATTCTACACTGGTTTCGTTATGGGGATGACTGTGTGTTATTCATAGCCGGGAATTCTAATTCAGCTGATTCACTTCTTTCTAAAATCAACCAAATCCTCCCTAATATTAAGTTCACTATGGAACTAGAATCATCCCAATCTATTAATTTTCTTGACCTCACTATCACCAGATTAAATGACCATTTCGATTTCAGTATCTATAGGAAACCAACGCAGACGGTCATACCGCTCTCATCTACTCACCCTTTTTCACACAAATATTCAGCATTTCACAGTTTCATACATCGTTTGGAAACTACCCCTCTATCACAATCCAATTACAATAAAGAATTGAAAGTTCTTAAACAAATAGCTTTCAATAATGGTTACGAACCTAACATCATAGACAAGCTTATCCATAAGAGACAACTAAGAGTCTTGAGAGAGGCTGCGTTCCCTAGGGGTTTGACCACCAAACCCATTTACACTTCTTTACCATATCATCATGAACGTTTGTCTGGAGATATTAGAGATTATTAAAAGATCAGTTGATAACATTCAAAGTAACAGGTAATTTAGGACAGTGTCTCTCCAACTCCAAAGACCCTATTAACTACATGAATCGTAGTGGTGTCTATAAATTACAATGTTCTGATTGTGATGCTACATATATAGGGAGAACTTGTAGGTCACTCGCCTCCCGTCCCCTTGAACGTACTAAAAGAGAAAATACATCAACCTTCTCTCAACGTCTTATACAAAATAACCATACTCTTAATATCCCGGACAACGTATTACATAACATCCCCGAGAACTTTTTGAGATTGGACCTATACTATGACCTTGAAATGGTCAAAGAGAAACAGAGAAGTCCGAATTGTGTTAATCGCCATGTGTCTTTCAATCGTGACTTTCAACCCTTACATCGTCAACTCTTTTCATAAATTACATTATAAATCTGTTTCTCATATTATCTTTGCTTCCCCTAATTATTCTCATCTACATTAATATTGTTCTCATTTCTTTATTTATTTCTTTCTTATCTACATTTACACTTTCAGACACTCCACTCAATTTTCAATAATCATCTAATCCTTTCTTCAAAAAATTTTCTCCCAAATAATTCATTTCAACGATATTTACATCTATTTATCACAACTTTTGCACAACTATATCTAGTCAATATCTCTCCCATTCTCTTCACATCATCTTTGTCAACCTAGTTTTCGTTTAATGTCCAATCATAACCATTTCATTTTCTCAACTCATTCATCCAACAATACATACAATAATTCAATCAAATTTCTCACATCAAGTTATACTATCAGCCCACCTTCTACTCACATAGAACATACTCTACTTACAAAAGTGATTACTCCTGAAGGAGATACCCCTGTCATGAATTTTATGGTTTCACTTCCTTTATAATGGGAATAGAAACGTATTCTGCAGCACAAGCACTTTGGTTTATACACTTTTATTTCTGTGCAATCCAGAACCATTTCTGTATCTTCAAAATTATTAAAAGAAATGGGCACATTCTTTTGTAATACTGCACTTGAAGGCATATAATATATAGCACATTGAACCACTTCTGCCAGGATACATATCATTTGTGTAATATAAGTTTTACACAAACCTTGAGTAATACCAAACAATGGTGATAACTGCGTAACTTAAATCCAACTTCAATTTTACAAATGTTAGTATTATTCGCTGTCTTACACTTAGTCTATGACTTCTAATGTCGAACTAATAATGACGAATACTAAATTAACTGATGACACTATACCATCCAGTAATTGGAATATCTGCAATCCTGTAAAACATAGCATGGTATCTGACGTTATTATATCTGATAATGTAACCACTTTTGAAGTGTTGACTTGAACTTGAAAGTCTTTAAAAGACTTTACTGTTCCTCGCTTAATTGCAATAGTGCATCAACACATAAAATTTCTTCCTCTGATGGTTCATTTGTTTTATTGGGAACATCAACATCTGAAATACTTGTTTGGTTGTTCAGGATCACATTCTGGGTTCACTTTTTGTTTTGTGCGGTTTTTAGAACGTTCAGCTCGGGTAGAGTTAGTGGGGAGTTCTTTTGACAATATGTTGACTTTTGGCAACTTACAAGTGGGTATAGCACATCGTTTCAATCTTCTCAGTTTAGACAAGTTTTCTCCTAAAATATAAATATTTACCTGTTAATAATAGCTACTTTATATAATAGATAAACATACCCTTAAAGTAATCTTCATTTTTAAAGTGTAAACTGCACACTTTCATATACGGACTAGGCTCTTTTCCCATTTTTAGAAGGTATTCCATAAGTTGTCGATCGGATAGCTCAGAGCGACTAGCGGCTGACCCGCACTTCACTTCGCCGTGAGGTACGAGAGTTCAAGCCCAAGCCAGGCCATCGGAAAAACAAAAAGGCTAACGTGTCAGTATAAATTTCTAAATATGAATCTGGCGCTTAGACTGGAATATGCGGGCATCTGATCGACCTATGAGGGAGCAGTACGGCAAGGGATAAGGGCTTGCGGCTCGGTGATACTCCCCCATAGATCCCTACCTAAGGGCGTTGACGCCTAAGAACGGTGTATATACATTCCATAAGTTTCGTTTGTTAACTAAAGTGGCATTGAATAAAACTCTGTCTTGTTTATCCTTTTTAGGGAAAGAAAGAAACGATAAATTACTATCACGCTTTATCCAAGAATCACGTTGGGGCACACAACAATAATAATTAGATTTTTTGCCATAACTGAATAAAAACAAACACGATTTTAAGCCAACGGAAATGTAAGGTTATGTATTAATGTCTATTTGAAAGGTTCGAGTTAAATACGCAATGGCGCTGCAATTTTAAACGAAATTGCCTATATTTGTGATTGTATGGTATTGGTATTGTACTTTTGCTCGTTTGTTTCGAATTTAGTTTGCTTGACAATTTAAAATTAATTTTTATATAATAGTTTATAATCATTAATTAGTTTATTCTTATTTTAGTTGCGAGTTTAAATATAATAGTTCAGTATTAATTAGTTGCTAGTGTAAATACAATAGTAGTTTTTAAACGTTAGGTTATAACATAGTATTAAAAGTATAATTATTGATTATGGAGAGAACCAGCAAAAGGGTAAACTTCTCCGCCCAAGAAAAGGAAGAGTTAATCTTTTTAGTGTCGAAGTATAGGGAAGTTATAGAAAATAAAAAAAACAATGGCGTATCTCCAAAAGACAAAGACCATACATGGGAACAAATTCATTTTGAATTTAATTCGAAAGGTTTAAACACCTTTCGAACAAAGGACTAATTAAAGAAATATTGGGCCAATATTAAACAACTAGAAAGGCAGGCGGCAGCGAGCCTAAAAATAAATAGGTTGGGAACGTGAGGAGGGCCATTCCAGCCGCAGAATGAGCCAGACGAAAATGTGCTAGAAATAATAAACACAAAAACTGTCGGTGGTTTGTTTGGGCAACGAATTTGATGATGAAATTCTATTGGAGCAAATTTTCCTGTAATATTAGGTACGTAATCTTCAGTATTCAACAAAATTCATATTACTTAAAATTTTCTTGTTTTCAGAGACAGAAAATCAAAAAGAGGAGTATACACGGATTAGTTCTGGATATGTTTCATCAATAATAAAACCAAAATCAGATATTTTAAATTGCAAGGAGGTAACAGTGATTTGCAACGGTAAGTACCATCCTAAACATAATAGAACTTCAAATATTGCAATGTCAGGCCACTTAAGCCACTCCCATTTTGTAACTGTAACATTCATAAACAAAAGGCGAATTTATAGTATCCAATGAAATAAGGATTTATTAAACTAAAAATATGCATAATATATACATTTGCCGTGCCATACAAAAAAGATTGTAAAAATAGAGAGTAGCCTCTGTTATGAAAATAAATGAAATTACTAGTAGTGTTGGAGAACTATTGATAGTGGCCATACTCGATATGTATCAATAGTACGACGTCTAACTATCAATAGTTGTCGATAGTTAAAAAAATCATTTATTTTTATTTATTTATTTAACCAAATATGAATTGCATGAATTTACAATAAATAATTCAATGTATTCTTTAATAAATACGTTATATAAGCTCACACGTTCATTACGAAATAATTTTAACACTTTATAAACATACTCCATCCCACTATCTATTTTAAATTTACATTCAAGATGCAGTAGAAATAAACAAACCAAGACATGTTAAATCTACTAGGAGCATTCCCGAATCATAATTTTGATCGCTCATATAATTTTATAAAGTAATTTACAGAAATAAATATGTTTTTAAGAATATCATGTTTTATTTTTTTTTTGTTTTCAAAAGGACAAAAGTATTTTAATGTAATGGAAAACAGATATGTATAGCCATAAAATAATAAATAAAAACTTATCTTGTACCAAAACGTATGAGTCTCTTTCTGATACATTTATATAATACATAAATGTAAATGTTTTCGGCTGTAAATTCAAAAAGTATGTTTTGAGTGTGAATGGAAAATAAATAGTCGTAAAATAACAAATGAAAACTTATTCTATGCCAAAAAATATATTTTCTCTGACCAAAAATATAGTATACACTTATGCAATATAATAATGCATAAGTGATACTATATTCTTGGTCAGAGAATACAATGTGTCAATTTAAAAAGTTTCCACCCCCTATAATTTGGTCCCTGTAGAGAATCTAAAAATATGCAAAAACACGTCAAATTTATTTGTGAGGGGGACATTTTGCAGACCAGTTTTCAACTAAATTACATGAACTCTGTAGCGGGGGCGGACACAACCCCCAAAATCTTTAATGGAAAGAGGGGTTGAGTGATACCTCATTTTGAAGGTCATTAAATTACCTTTTCAAAAATACCATATGCCTTATATTTCTTTTCAGTACTTTTGGAAAAATCTTGGACTCAATACTCTAAATAATTTTGAAGTTCTGAACTCGATACTTAATATCTTCACGGTTTTACTTGATTTTTCCAAAAATACTTAAAAAAAATACTCTAAATACTTTTTACTAAAAAAATTCAATTTTGAGTTCAAAACTCCAAAATAATTTTTGGAGTTCTGAACTCGATATTTAATTATTAAAATTAATTATAAAAAAATTTAAATTATTGAAAAGAAATATAATGTATGTGGTATTTTTAAAAAGGTAATCGAATGACCTTTAAAATGAGGTATTAGTCAACCCCCCTTTTCATTAAAGATTTTGGGGGTTGTGTCCGCCCCCGCTAGAGGGTTAGTATAATTTAGTTGAAAACTGGTCTATAAAATGTCCCCCTCACAAATAAATTTGACGTGTTTTTGTATATTTTCAGATTTTCTATAGGGAACAAATTATAGGGGTGGCAACTTTTTAAATTGACACCCTATATATTTTTTGGCATAGAATAAGGTTTTATTTGTTATTTCCCGACTATATTTTTCATTCAAATTCAAAACATACTTTTTGAATTTACTGCCGAAAATTCAGATCCTGATTTTTGAATTTGGCGCCCATACTGGCCCCACTCAGTTGGCTATATACCCTCTCACTCACCAGGGTGCGCTAAAATTCTTTTTGGTTAACATTAATAGCCAACGTTCGCAATGGCCAAGGCAGTTGAATAAGAATAAATTTTTTGAATTTCCCGGCAGCTGGCCCCAACCGACAGATGGCGCAGAAACTCTCTCCCCAGATGTTAACACGGTACTTGCGCTACTAGGTGGTGTGTGCTGTGGGTGATATTTATGTCAGAGAAAACCAGATCAAAAAAAGTCCCAGCATTACTGTAGTCACCATAAGTTTTGCCACCGAATGTCACAAGCTTGTTTCAGCCGTTAGACCAGGGGGTAATAGATATATTCAAGAGACATTATAGAGGAGCATTCTTAAGACATCTGTTATTACAGGGGACCAATGAATCCAAAAGCGCCCCGAAATTCTCAAACATGTTGTTTATTAGTGTGCTGAGTAATGGGCCAAGATAAAATCTTCAACATTGGAAAAATATTGGAACAAACTCTGATGGGATTTTGGTTGACGATCCTGAAGAAGAAATTGTTGAAGAAATTGAACCTTTGATAAAAAATTTGCATGGATGCGACGAAATTAACCAAGAAGAAATACGTCAGTGATTAGCAGCTGATGACTCAGAAAGTGAATTCATTTACCAAGACATCGTTGATATGGTTCTTCATCGAGAAAACCTGAACGTATCAGACGACGAACCAGCAGACGACAGGCAGCACAACGCCGACGAGATTTTCAATGCTTTAGAGGTAAGAATTTTCTACTTCTTTAAGTACCGTGCCCAATTTTAGGCGTGGGTAGCTTCCATGACAATTTGCCGATATTGTTCTCGATCTTTCGCAGCATGTAATAATTCATCTGCTAATAAACCAGTCCATTGACGAAGGTTTCGGAGCCATAAATATTTCTTCCTATCAATTCCTCTTTTTTCCGTTGAGTATTAGCTGCAGTTCCCTGTATCTGCTACCTCTCATTATATGCTCCAGATATTCAAGTTTTCTCTTTTTTATCATCTTTATTAGGTCACCTTCGGCCTTGACGTACTCTGTTTATTATTTAAAATTGTCTACAGTATGCCAAGTTAGTTAGGGCCACGACTACGTTCTTAATTTTTGTTGTCATTGTATAACATTTTGTCCATTCAGATTTCTTTACGTTTCGTCGAACAATCGAATGTGGCAAAGTCTAATGATGTTCTGCAAACGATGGAGAGATATAGCTGCAAAACATCGTTGTCAAAGGAAAACACAAAAGAAAATAGAAGATTACTATAAAAAAACAATTTGAACACGTTCATTTCCTTTAATTTTTGATTGCTTTGTTTTGTATTTACATATTAGAAAACATTAAAATCACCTCATAGTTTTTTAATACCAACTTTGACCAAGAGTACTATATAATTTTATACAAGAACAATACAAAAAAACAATGTTATTTTTAACCAACACGGCTTCCCCTCAATTATTTCGGTTAACGGAGGTTTTACTGTAATTACAATAGCGACTCACATTAGAGTCACTTAGCATAAATAAAGAAAATATAAGCAATATGCTCATTACTCGGATCCGGGTCATTTTTTTCTTTTCCCTTACAAAATTAAAAAATTGTTTAAAATTACCCTGCATTTACTATATATACTTTATTTATGAATCAGTATTTACACAAATACTAGTCAGCACAGCGGTTGATTTCATGAAAATGCGTCAGCAGTGATAGTGCTAACCGACCATTGTACGATATTACACTCAGTTCGGGTGATACCGTACTTGCGTTGTTTGTGCAAACGGTCCAGTAGTTTTTTACGTGTTTGGAATATCGTTATAATTTTCTTCGTTATAAAACTATATTACAATGCCAATCCACTGTGCCAAAGCCATTTTTCAGAAAAAAATGCCAACCTTTTTGATGAAAAACGTTTCTATATCAATCTAATTTCAAATGATCGTTTATTGAAGTTAGGTGTACGGTAATGCCCGCCGCTCCCCTAAACCACTGGCGGCTAAAGGAGGGCTTGGGGGAGGGCTAAGCCCTCCCAAAAATTTTTGTTTTTGTTAGAAAAAGTAACCTAGGCTTAATGTTTCCAAATCTAGTTAACGATATTAATACTTTAGATAGAGAGTTTAGAGAATTAAAATATTCAAACTTTGATTTCTCCTTAAGGCCATGGGTACATAATTCGCAAATATTTTACGGCTACCCCTACTTTTTCTGTCTTTACACGGCAAATTACGTGTAGTAAAATTCACACTGGTATGGATATGTAAACATTACTAGAATATCATTCTACTTGACAATGTCTTGATTAACTTAAACTTAAAGAGATGGCTTTGGAATGTTCTTGGATAACTGTTATTTGTATAATTGCGAATTATTAATTTAGTTAATAAATGTGATAATTTTTTCACTAACTATGATTCAGTGATTGTAATAATTTATTTGTACAACAAAAACTAATACTCAATCGAGAAAATAGGAAAAGTGTTAAAGTGATTTTTTGATAATATATTGTTACTTTGGAACGCTTACAATTTTGAACATCTTTAACAACAAAATACTTGGATCACAAAAATAGTATCCTGATGTATTCTCTGCTTAGATCTTCCACAGATAATACACAATAAATAACTTTTTATTAAGTTCACGTCTTAAATCAATTATTTATCAAATACACTATACATATATCAATAGTATTTAATCAACAACTCAAAATATTCCCGATGCCATGTCAAATATTTAAAATTGTCACTGATTGTCAGTGTCTGACTAACAATATGCTGACAATATTCTATTCGGCTGAGTGCGTTGTAAGACAAAGATAGATTTGGAAAATATTACCACGGACATTGTGTTCATTTTTTTCAAATCCTGAAAAGACCAACAAATATTTTTGAAAAATTTAAACGCAGAATGAAAGACTAAATTATAAAGTCCCTTAGAATAAATAAAAAGTTTATTCTGAATCAGATATTTGAAGTTAAAAACCACACTAAATTTTCTCTTAGTTTTCACACCTTTAACTTATTAAAATAAACATTATACACGTTCTCAGGGACTTTCGGCCCTCGCTAATAACGTAATCTTTCATTCTGCGTTTAAATTTTTCAAAAATACTTATTAATTTTCTCAGGATTCGAAAAAAATGAATCCCCATTTGAATAGCATTGCGGCCGAAAATATGTACCCATCCTCTTAAATGAAAATGAATTTTGGAAGAAAGTGTAACTCCACTAAACAGGTGACAATAGTCTTGTGTTTCCAGAGCTTACAAATTTCATATCTTATTTAAATTAACACACAGCAATGCCAGTGTGGAAAGATTATTTTATGAAATTAACTTGAACAAAACAAAACTACGAAATAAATTAGGCTCAAACACAATTTAGTGGTATTTAACAAAACAAAAAGGCCAATTTCGCTAAATGGTAACAACTCTTTTAACTTTTCTATAACTACAGATATCATGCAACAAGCATAATAACAATGTGTATAAATACATTTTTCCGTTTTAAGAACTTCTTAATTTTTCTTATGTAAACAACTTATTAGTTATTATTTTTTTATATGTATAATTTCAATTACACAGGCCAACAAAAAAGAAGATTTAAAAAACTTTTCTTATAAATTTATGTGAATACTATGTAATTTTTGGCGCTAAAAATGAATCTGAAATTAGATTTTACGTATCACCCACGGTTTTCCCACAATATGGCGCTGGCTTATTTTACAATATAATAATTTGAAAAACACAATACCGGAATACATTAAAATGATACATTATTAGAATAATACCTTTTATCTAATTTTTATCTTCTCATAGTATAGGTCAATACAAGCATTTCAGGAGTCAATGCTTTTGTATTTTCTTTCTCTTTTTTTTTTCTGTAAAACTTCTTAAGTAGCTTTTTCTCATATGCGAGGCACTCTGTTGTTCCCGATGAAGTGACCAACAGTAATCACCCATCATGTTGGTGTTCCAACATCCCTGGTATGGTTGCTCCATCACCTTGATATCCAGGTGGAAGCGTTCGCCTCGTTCTTCACTGACTGCATCCAGATTTTCAGGGAAATGATCAAGATGGTTATGCAAAAGGTGGATTTTAAGGTTCATTTGACATCCCAAATCTTAAATCTTATCTAAAATCTTGAGAAACTTATCTAATAAATTAGCTACTATAAGCTCGTAGTTAGGGTCTTTCACATTACCTAAAAACTTGGTTACAACTTTTTTGAATCCAATCCAAGCTTTTTTTTCCTTAGTAGTAATCTTGGTTTCAAAGGTAATTATGCAATTTTAAATGTTAAATTGTGAAAGAATGGTGGGTGATACAGCATTTTTAATATGATTTTCGTACTCAGCACACCAAAATACATAAGATAGAGGTAGTTTTATCAAAAAAGTTTTTTCATCGTTGGCCTGTGTTATTAAAACGTTGTATTAAGCTTTATTCTAATTGTTGTATTATCTGGTGATTTTTTGCAAAATCTGGCAACTTTTGAGGCTAGTGTCTGATGATTTTTAGTTTTATGACCTGGCAACATTGCTTGACCTTGTCAGTTCCCGGCGCCCCGGCCTCCGTCCTCCAGTCTCATTGGGTGCGTTCACCAGATGCAAACGTTGGCAATCAGTTTGCGCTCTATGCTTCTGAACGACTTGCTAACGTCAAACATGTTTGGAAAGCGGTCGCCATTTTTGCAGGCATAAAATATTTACGTTGAACTTTGTAAGCTTGTTTGCAAGATTGCATGTCTGTTTGCTTTTACAAAAAATATGGCGGGAAATATGGATATTATTTATATTGTAGAATATCTTTACGATGGATTTGTATATAAAATTCACACTACTGAATATATTCATTAAAAATTTGATGGTAAGTTAAATTATTAATCAACAGCTTATGTGTGTTATAACCTAAAAAAATTATTATTGCAGATACGGAGTTCTTTCTAGAGTACATCAAAGAATATTCCAATTCAATCGAAATTAAGCCACAGGAAGAGAAACCCGAAACAATTGTTCCCCTTCCTGAAAATACTAAAGTGTTCTCGTGGAATTCGGAGAACACAAAATTTTTAATAACAGAATACGGTAAAAACATTTGTGAATTTCGGAATTCGAAAATAAAAAAGAAAACTGTGTGGGGTAAAATAAAAGAAGTTTTCCATAAAATGGATTATGCAGTGTGTGAGGACGACCTGGACAGGAAAATGCGTAATCTGAAACACCACTACAAAAATATTAAGGACAACAATAAAAAATCAAAAACTGGTAGAGGCCGCATCGTTTGGGAATACTTCGACTTATTCGAAGAAGTATTTGCGGAGGATAATACCATAAACCATGGCAGAATCATATCTTCCCTTAATTTACCGAGTACATCAGGTGCCAAACCTAAGACATTTGGACCTAATACAGGGGGTGCGGTTGCACCCCATGTATTAGGTTCTAGCGTATCAAATATGATACATATGGTTGCAGTTACACCGCATGTATTAGGTTCTAGCGTATCAAATATGATACATACGGTTGCACCTGAGATACTGTTAGGAAGTCCTAGCACTTCAAATGGGACAAAACCAAAAGAAGTGGCATAGTCTACTAACAAAAAAACAAGTAAATCGAAGGAAGGGAGAGGCCTGCATAAATTCAGAAAAGAATATGTGGTGTTGGAAAAAAGAAGAGTTACTGCATTAGAACAGTTAGTGAAGGAAGTTGCAGAGAGCAACCGAATTTAAAGGGAGAGGGACATTTTACAGAAAGAGAAAAAAGCAGAGTGATATTGCATTCCTTTAAATACAGTACGTCAATCTTTCAGCTGGACATAGATAATAAACATTAAGGTAAGTATGGCAACTGCACTCTATCGATGACACTGGTGTCGCCAAGCCCCCCCCCCCAGATGTTTTTAATTTTAGTATCTATCTTACTTTAATTTTTAAAATTATTATTTCAAAATTAAACGGACATATTTTTTCCATTCCCTCAGGCCAAAAACATCCAGTAAATACATTGTCACGTTTTGACGTTTATTTGTGTTAGCCGAAATGAGTACTCATTAATCAATAAACATTAAAACACATATCAATGTAGTAGCTGAATATTTTGGCTTGAGAGAATGGAAAAACTCTGACTGACTAAAACTTTAACTCCTATGTACTCTTCCTGAGGTACTCTTCCTGAGCCTACTTGTATGAATTTGACACACAAGAGTAGAACTTATTCAAGCAAGAAAAAGTGGCCAGGCTGTGACAACTTATGAGAATAAATGGGCCCAGGAGTTAGAGTGTTAATTTTGAAATTAGTTTTCAAATAAAAAATGTTTTATAATAACGTCAAGCTCAACAGGCCTCCAAAACTTTTTAAATAAATAATAATAAATAACGTAAAATAGATACTAGAAGTAAAAATGTCTGGGGCTTTGATGAAAGCAGTGTTGCCAAGAGAGCACAGTTGTCATACTTACCTTAATGTATATTACCTATGAGTATCTATGTTCAGGTGAATGATTTACATATTCTATAAAAATACATAATAGAATATAAGTAAAATAGTGTATAATAGTAAGTACAGTAGAGCGTCGATAATCCGAACTAATTGCTACAGGGGTAGTTCGGATTATCGAACATATGTTCAAAATACAAAGCTCATAAACATAGTACATATGTACATAATATGTATACATACGTTTTAGTTACAAGGAATAGAACACCTGCATAATAAACAAATATATTGTATGTACAGTCGGAAAAATGAAAGATTACCCAAGAACGATCACATGAATCTTATGTTTGTCCGAGTCTACCTAGTAACCAGTCTATAATAATAAAACTGAAATGTTTTTCCAAAGGTTCAGGTAGTAGAACCGTAATAAAATTAATTTCTTTTGTATTTCAAATTCTGAAATTCTTTTCTATTTCATAATAATATTATTACAATTTGCATATTTCCGAGGTAGTAACCATTCTGTGGAATTTTATAATAATTCTATTGTATTTAATAAAAATAAAGCTTACTGGGGTTGATGTTGGAAATTTTCATCGATGTTAGGGAATACCTAAATATCGATGGCAAAACATCGACCATCGAGCCAAAGAATACACCAACCACTATGGTGGGTGGTGTATTCTTTGATCAAGTTTTCAACATCGATGTTTATCAATCATCGATGAATATCGCGCATCCCTAGTCTCAATCTCAGGTTTGCTTCTCGCATTGCAGTCTTCGATCAGTCGTCATTCTGAGTGTTTTTATTATTTTTATCGTGTTTCATGTTAATATTTTCAAAGTTTTGTTAATTATATAACTCTAGTGCTGTTTATATTTTACATTCATATCAATATGGATAAGAAGAAAAGAAAAATTGAATCAGAAAACAGGCAGTTTCAACCCGAATGAACAGATTTATATTGTTTCACATTGCCAAACCGAGTTGGAGCAGTATTTGTTTGTTTGATTTGCCATCAGACCGTGGCAATAATTAAAAGTTCGAATATTAAACGGGATTACCAAACAAAACATAAAATATTTGACGAAAAATACAACTCTAATTCGTAAAAGTAAGCTTGACAGTTCACTTTCAAATACGCTACATCTACGGAAATTATTAAGCGATCAATGACCGAACAAGAAAAATGTGTTGAGGCTTCTTTACGTATTTCCTGGACGCTTGCCAAACAAATGAAGCCATTTAGTGACGCAGCTATCGTTAAAGAGTGGTTTCTGGAAGCAGGAAATTCATTATTTAAAAATAAAAAGGATGTCGTCGATACTATTCAGCGTATTCCAATATCTACTACTTCAAATACAAGGAATACACAGGTATTGGCAGATAAGACATTCAAAACGTTAAAACAGATCTTGGCTGTCACTAAATATTTTGCTTTGGCACTGGATGAGTCATGCGACATTACAGATACAGCACAGCTTGTCATTTTCGTGCGCTTCCTTGATAGTACCAGTGAAGAGTTTGTTGAAGACCTTTTGACTATTTTGCCAATGTCAGGAACTACTACAGGAGAGGATTTACACAAGGCTGTGGTGGACTATTTTGGCAAGAATAGCCTGGATTTAAAAAAAGTTATTTCGATCACTACGGACAGTGCTGCAGCGATGGTTGGGTGTAGAAAAGGTTTGGTTCAGCGACTAAGTAGCGATCCCATGTGCAATGAAAATCTAATATCTTATCATTGCATTATTCATCAAAGGATGTTGTGTTGCAGTTTAAATCCAAATTTTCACAGTAAAATGCAAACCGTCATGAAGATAGTGAACTTTGTACGTGCAAAATCATCTTTGAGGCATCGTCAATTCAAATCATTTCTAGAAGACACTAATGCTCAGTTTGACGATTTGCTTCTTCATAACAACGTGAGATGGCTGAGCAAAGTTTTAGTGCTTGAAAGATTCTTTGAAATACTTGAAAATATAAAAGAATTTCTGTCCACTATTGATAATGAAGCTGCAAATGGCCATTTGGGCTTCCTCTTTGACACAGAAAACGTTGCAACTATCGCATTTTTGGCGGATATCTTCAGACATCTGAACTTCTTAAATTTAAAACTACAATACAAGGAAAAACTTGTATGTAAACTTTTGTCGATATTAGAAGTTTTTCTAAAAATATTGAACTTTTTTCTGAGGATATTAAGGCAGAACTTTTGCATTTTCCTCTCCTTAAATCCGTTTGTGATAGTAATAAAGACATTGATGTTATTGTCCAAGTAAAAAATACTGTGGAATAGCTTTAAGCCGGTGAAATATGATATTCTTCAAATATAGATATTAGGTCAAACGTTTAAGAAGCGGCCCTTTGAAGCATCTGTGTTTTTACGGTCAGACCTCCCGCATATCTATTCACAAGTTTCGTGCAAAATCTTAGTTTTAGTTCGGTAGCTAGCAGTGTGTTAGTACTGGAGTGTACGTGTGTTAAGTGATACGAGTGTTTTGTTGCTGTAATTATTTTGAATATTGGTTTAGTATTTCGTTTGGAGAGTGTCAAGTGTTAATTATTGTAATTTAATTAATGTGAATAGTGATGTGGCGCCCGTGGGATAATGTAAATATCGCGTACGATAACGCTGATAATGTAAAAATTGCCAGTGCTAGTGTGAATGTAATTACTAAAAAAAAGAGCTCGTAAAGAAGATTCGAATGCATTTAAATGCAGAAACAGAGCAAGTATGTTTGAATGTATACAAAAATCTACGTACGAAATTCGGCTTCGATGAAACACTATTGGCACAAGCCACCTCTGATTTAACAGAAATTCCACTTTCTAATGTATATAAAATAGTTAAAAATGAACCCTATCATCGCAAGAAACGATGTGACTACAAATTTTCAAGACCTTTAAATCCTTCACTCGTAAAACTATTCAAAACCACAATATACGACTGCTACAAAAGCAATGAAATACCTACAATAGAAATAATAAGAAAGAAATTGGAAACAACCGGTCGAAATATGAACTGCTGTGAGAAAACTCTTCAAAATTGGATAAAAAAATGGGCTTTAAGTTAAAAAAAATAAATAAACGTCAAGCAATTATGGAAAGCTAAAGAATAGTCAACAGACGTAATATGTACCTAGAAGAAATTACTAAATATAGGCAAGAAAATAGGAGAATTTATTATTTAGATGAAACTTGGTATGATACCCACGATACAGTTAAGAAAGGATGGACAGATGGTTCAAGCATGTGCATACCAGAAATGCCTGCAAATAAAGGCTCGCGGCTAATTATTGTACATTGCGGAGGAAGTGAGGGATGGGTTCCGAATGCTTTAAAATTATGTGGGAAGAAAATGGAAGATTGTAACGTTGACTACCACAAGAATATGGAAGCTGACATTTTTGAAGATTGCTTTGAAAACTCGCTGATCCCAAACTTGGAGAAAAACAGCGTAACTGTGCTTGACAACGGTTCCTATCATTCCCGACAGCTCACTAAAATACCAAATACATCTTCAAAGCTGACCTGCAAAATTTTTTAATGGAAAATTATTTGTATTTCGAAGATTTTTACACAAAAAAACAACTTATTGAAGTTCTACACACGAAGCAATTTAAAAAATTATACGCTCTAGAGAGTATTGCCGAAAAGCATGGACACACTATATTGAGACTTCCCCCCTACTTTTGTGTTTTCAATCCTATTGAGTTAATTTGGGGACAATTAAAACCAAGTATAAGGCGTTCAAATACATTTCCTAAATTTGACAAAAAGGTAATTGAGATAATTAAAAAAGAAGTAGCCAATATTACCAAAGTAGACTGGCAGAAAAGAATTGCCAAAGTGATCAAAGTAGAAGAATATTATAAGAAGATTGGGCACTTTCACATTAATGGTGGAAATAAATTTATTATTGAATTGGGCGATGATAGTGACGAAGAAAATACGGAAGAAGGAGAAAATGAGTTAAGTGTATCAGTATTTTAATTGTTGTGTTGTGCAATTCATTTTCCAAGCATAAGTGTACTAATGAAAAGACTCGGTTAAAAAAATATTTTTAGATTTTGTATTTTTAACAAAAAAAAAAAAGAGCGGGGACATGCTTGCATTTTGTGCTGAATTTTAAAAGTTTTGAACTGTATACCTAAAGTAATTTTAGATCTAACTGTGTTTTTATAAAGTTCTTTTAGTATCAGTAATTCTAACAATAACAAGATTAATTATAAAAGCTATTCTACATCAGTTATTAATGCAAGCATGCGGTAAGAGGGAGGTCCCTGTGAGGTTAAATGTTATTAAAAAATTGATAAAATTAATTTTAACACAATATTATGTCCTGCTTTAACGGTATTTACCTAAGTATAAATAAATATTTTTAACTACATATTTAATTACCAGAAAACACCAGCTGCCGGCCTAATATTAAAGAAGAACAACCCAAAGCTACAATAATCTTACCCATTACACTATATAGATTGCTTGAACTATACACAGTTCTCACGTTTTATTAATGAACTTGATTTGGAATTTAAAAAACGAGTTGCAGATTTCCACAAAATTTAAAATGTTGTGCAACTGTTAAGCAACAGTTTTTCACTAAAGCCTAATGGTGTATGGAACAGCGAAGCAGCAGACGTTTTTAATAGTAACAAAGCTGCCCTTCAGCTGGAAATGATCGAGTATCAAGAAGATTCCGTTTTAAAGGAGGTTTATACTCAAGTTCCAGAAATGCTTGCCTGGGACAAATTTTGGATTAAATATGTTTCTGACAAAAAATATCCCGAACTAAAATCTTTGGCAATGAAACTGTGTACCATGTTTGGCTCAACTTATGTGTGCGAAGCCGCTTTAAAAAATGAGCTTTATCAAAAATCGGTACAGATCTCGGTTGACACTACATTACAACTACTGGAGGGTTTCTGGGTGGTGTGGAATACCGAAAATTTAAGCTCAAAGTACATCCTAAAGGGGTGGGGGGTTATAACCCAATCCCCCCTGTTACGCCACTGCCTGGTTTAGTGCTGTGTGCTTCCGGACCACGGAAGTCTAGTAGGTTGTCGAAACGGACCCTCAGGGAATATAATTGGTGACCCCTGCTCTAGGGTATTATAGTATATTGTACAACAAGAGAGAAAAAAGACATATTTCTCACGAGCGCAGAAGTTTGTCGCGATCAAGAAGTTTGTATCAAGCGAGAGAGAATTATGTCATTTTTCTCTCGTGTTGTACACTGTACTTTTTCTATGGATGCGTTTTTGTCAAGAGTTCAAAATTAAATAATTTAGGTGCTTTTAGGTATATTATATGCCTAAATTAAATAAAATACATATATACACATAGGTATTTAATATTCTTAATATTTATATACTTTATTTATTTAAAATTATAATTCACAGTTGAACAGTCTTAAAAGGTAATTTAAAGTTTTGACAAGCTTGAACACATTTTGTTTGACAAAAATAATTGTGTTTGAATTGTGCATGTTACTATGGAAATGGCGATCATATGTATGTAAACCGGCGGTGAACCCGTGAGAAAAAATATTTCTCACTGCAATGGCCGACTTTTCTCACTGCCTGAGAAATTGTTCGTTTTGATTGTATGTAAGTAGTGAGAGAAGTTGCACATTGTATAGCATCCATAGAAAAAAATATTATTGCAACACAATGGAAGCCAAAATTATAGTTTGAACTTTACTATTATAGGAGCTAAATTTGTGGTTGTTAGTAAAACAGTAGTCCATATTAAATCTAGGGTGCTCGGTAAACAGAGTAGGTAAGTACCTTTAAGTCCGAAATGGTCAAAATATTATTTGTGCCAAAAAGATTATAAAGAACTATATTTTTATATCTGGGTATCAATAGAACAAGTCAATATGGTAATATAAAATAAATAAAATTATTTGGTCGTAGATAAAATAAAATTGGTAGTAGATATGCCAATTAATTATCGTTTCCCATGCAACCAAGTGACGTGAATAACGTCGAGGAAACGTCAGTTTTTGGTTGAATATATACACGTGTTTGAACATTACGTCGTATAGACGTCTTTTGTAGGTGATTTTAAATACAATCGGAAAAATGAAAGAATACCCATGAACGATCACATTAATCACTTATTTTGCATGTGCTGTCTTTTTCTATAAATAACAAACGTTTGTTATAGAAAAAGATAGCAAATACAAAATAAGTGATTGATGTGATCGTTCATCGGTATTCTTTAATTTTTTCCACAGTACGTAAGATTAATGACGTGAAAATACGTTTAAAAAACGTCTTCATTTCATGCTATTTATTACCTTTAAAAGTTTTATTTTCAACGAAAAGAAATTTATTTCAGTCGGCGAAAATATAGTAATAATCTAAGTGTATACGGTGTTTCAAAATAATAATTATTCAGTATTTTGTTGTAGTCTTATAGTTGTAGGAATGCCGATATAAATTGAAGAGTTAATTGGAAGAAGGCAAATATGTAACTTGAACCCTTCTTCGGTAAATCATTCCAATATGTACAGTTTTTTATATAGTTGCATTGTGTCTGACTTTCATTGCTCTACGACTAAAATTAAGGAAAATATCAAGTGCAAGAAGGACACAAGTTGCTAGGTTTACACGTTTTCAGTTGTAAAACAGGGTCTTTAATTTTTGAATCTTCTAAAAGTCAAGTTTAAGGAGGTTATTTTTCAACTATCTGGTGGAAAAAGAATTCATGTCAGTTTGAAACCTTCATACACAAATAAAGAAAAAAATATTAATGAAATAATTTAAACATAAAAGAACTCAAACATGTTAGTAGCCTTCTTCACTTTAAAAATGCCTAAAATCTGGTCATTGTTTTTCATGGATGAAGGATTCAATATGTTTTATGCCCATTTTTCTGCATTGTTAATATAATTTTTATTTATATAATGTCGTTTGATGAAAGACACTTACGATATTAACCCATTCCTACAACAAATTTGTTATCCTAAAAGAAATGACCTTCATTCAAAAGGAGTCTTTTTGATTTTTAAACGCAGGTAGTCACAATTTCTCTCTCACTCTGTTCGTGCATTCTGGCGTAAAACGTTGTAGATTTGTGGTTATGTTTTGATGCTAATCGTGTTGTTGATACAAAAGGTGCAGTTTTTGTATTAGAAAGTGGTTTTTTTTCATTCTTCAGCGAAAATGAGTAAAACTAGAGCAAAAAAAATTCTTGAATTAGTGACTAGAGCAGAATCCAACAGGAATAATGACACTGAATTATTTGAGCAAAAAATTACTAGTTCTGCAGCCAATGATGAATATGGTTAGTATTTTTTTGTTTGTTATTGTAAAAGGTACGGTAATAATACAATACAATGATAGTATATATGTTTAAAGTTAATCTCTCATAAAAATAATCTTTTTCATGTCATGTAAAAAGCTGCTTTTGCTTTTGCAATAATATTCTTCAAAACAAAGTTACCTATCATTGTTATAATATTCGGAATGTACAGGGTGTTACTAAGTTTTTCGTTGGCAAAGTTTTATTTTTTAAATGTAATACCTATCCATAGTAATATCCATAGTAAAATATCTTTATATTTCTCTCAAAAAAAATAGTTTTTATATTGCGACTTACATACTTCTCAATAAGTTCAAACAAAATTTGATCTACTGTATCAAGTACCGATTTATCTAGTTCTCAATCTCACATAAATACAGAAAAACATAAATTTGATGATACTTAACGTAGGGTCAAAGTCATACTTATGTAGAACCACATTTTGTAAAGCTATGAGAACAGGAACCATGTACCAAATATTTTCGTTTCCTTTTCAGATAGTACTTCTTCATCGACAAGTGAACCATTTACGGCAGGTTCGTCAGATAATTACATCCCAGACAGTAGTGATGACAGTGATGAAAGTCTAATGAATGAAGGAAATGAGCTGCAGACTTTGAGCTCTGTTCAGAACAAAGACTATCCATCAGAAGAAGTATATGCTACTGCTAGTAATATTAATCAACAATTATTATTTAATTCTGATCTGGTTCAAGAATTGGCAATACCAGGTAACATGACAAGTTTGGACCATATTAGCGATGAAAATAATATTAAATATGAATCCGAAATACCTACCAATATCAATCAACAGTCAACTCAACCAACATTAATAGAACCACTGGATACAACACGAAAACGTAAACACGACTATCCTGCTAAAGAAAAATTAACAAGAAAACGACAGTGCCATCCAGAAACGTGGAAACGAAAGATCAATTACATAAATAGAGAAAAAGGTCTTGAGTATAAAAATTACAAAGGACAGTTAGTTCCCGCAAAAAAAATGTGCGAAACTCCTATATGTTCCTGTAAAAAGAAATGTAACGAAAATTTCACAATAGAAGACAAGATACGTATTATGAATACTTACTACACACTTGATGTAAATAACAAAAATATATACTTGTTTCAAAGTATAAAACGCCAACCATGCAAGTTTGGTAAGAGAAACCCGAAAATAAAGAGAGATTACACATATACCTATTTCATCCAATCAGAATCTGGTACTGTACAAATTTGTAAGAAGGCATTTATGAACCTTCATCAAATTAGTGCCAAGAAACTAAATGTAATTCAAAAAAAATTGTGCGAAGGATTCAGTGCCCCTACTCCTGATAGGAGAGGAAAACATAGCAATAGGCCTCATAAAACTAAAAAAGAAGTACTTGAATATATACGTCAACATATAGGATCCTTTCCAGCAGAGGAATCTCATTATTCGAGAACAAAAAATCCCCACAAAAAGTTTCTACCACCGACTTTATCCCTTCGTAAGATGTATGAGTTGTATAAAAAACATGTAAAGAGGAATCTAAAGACAACTCATTTTTAATAAAAGAAACTCAATATAGAAAAATATTCTGTACAGAATTCAATTTTTCTTTTGGTCTTCCAAGGAGCGACACTTGTTCAAAATGTGATTTAGTCAATGAAGATACTGAGTTAATAACTCACAAAGAGAACGCTGCTCTCGGTTACAGCCTTATCAAGTCTGATCGGCAAAAATGTGAAGAGAATGAACAAATGTGCTTTCTTACCATGGATCTTCAACAGCTAATGCCCCTGCCAAAACTTTCAGTTTCTCTATCATTCTATCTCAGACAAATTTGGTTTTTTAATTTTGGTATACATTTTGTAACAAAGAATGGAGATGAAGTTAATCACAGCACAGTTATGCTTAACTGGACTGAAGACTTTGGTACTAAAGGGAGTAACGAGATTATGAGTTGTCTGTATTATTTTACAATTATGTGTGAAAATATGATTGCAGGTAAAGATCACCTCATAGTATGGTCTGATTCATGCGGAGGGCAGAATAAAAACAGTAACCTTATACTGCTGTATCAGTACCTTATACTAAAATCAAAGTTTAAAATAATAGATCATAAATTCCCAGAAGTGGGTCACACTTATTTGGATTCAGATCGTGACTTTGGTAGAGTGGAAAAGGTCTTAAGAAAGCACCAAAATATTTATAGTCCTGATGAATATAGGAAAATAATACAAGGAAGCATTAAAAAATCCCAAATAATAGATATGCAGCAACATTTCTACGATTTCGATCAATTGAAAACTGACATGAATTTGGTAATAAGGACTGAAAATACACTGAAACAAAAGGTAAACTACAGGGATGAAGTAAGGTGGATAAGGACTGTTGAATTCGGTAGTTATCTATACAAGTCTTCTTTTGACTGCTATACACCTTTTCTAATGGTTGACCTCAAAAGAAAAACTGGTTGGTCTCCACAAGAAAATATTTTCATTAAGAGAAGAAACCAGGAAAATAAAATTTCAGTAGAAAAGATTGCTGATTTGCGGAAGCAAATAGAGTATATTCCCGAGCAACACAAGTGGTTTTACGAAAATATTCTCCAGAAAACTAACGTCTAAAGATTGGGTTGTAAGGCCATTTTTTGTAATGTGCATTTTGTAATGATAAGCTGTTTTATTTTGATTTGTATTTTGAATAATTTTTTAACAAATTACGAAGTTTTTTACTACTTGTATCTAAAATTGAAATTTTTCTAATACAATGAAACAAGTGATTCAAGAATTTCATTTCAAATGCCCTACGAATATCCCTAGGTATATTTTTTTCAATGGAAAATAAAAAAAAAGTAATTAATCTGGCAGGCAAGAAGGGTACATGTACTCTTTAACGCCATTTAATATACAGAAAGTAACACTAACAAATGTACTTGGTGTATGGAAGAAGGGCACAAATATAATTTTTTAATAAAAAACTGTATTTGATATCATCAAAAATCCGAATAGTTATATTTCATATATAATGACTTTAATGCCTACTACTTACCACCAAAATACATTTAAGAAGTAATGTAACTCAAAAGTTATAAGCCACCTCAATTGTGAAACTTTAACTGCGATTATCTCAAAACTAAGATTTTTAACTTGTACCCTTCTTCCAATTAACTCTTCAATTATTCTGACATGGGTTGAGAGAATAAATACACTTGCAAGATTGGCATCACTAAGTAAGATACATTGACAAGTGCATTAATTTTTAACGGTTTAACTGTTTTCTTCGGAAACGTTAATTTGGCGGGTTAATTTGCGTTTGCGGGAGGAGCAATGAAGAGTGAACTAGTTGATTTTCATTTAAAATGGCCAATTCTAACTATGTCGTAGTGGAGTTTGCCGATGGCAGCTTCAGTACCGTTATTGAACAGTGGTTTACACCAGACAGAAAACAAGTGCACTGGCCTCCATATGAAAGCCAATTATTGCTCAATAGAGCATTAACTCGACACGAAAAAGTTAATCTTAGCACGTGGTTGTTGTATCCTGTAAAAAGATGTCTGTATAGGTCAAGTAAGCTTTACGTATTTTTATTTGATGTTGAACACCTCTTTTATGTATTAGTATTCTGTTTATTACATAGGATTCCTGAATTCACTTTTTTGTATTATTTCATTAAAATAATGTTTTATTTAAACTCTATTATTTTACAACTACATGGCATTTGAAACACATTTGGTGGTTAGGGGTTAGCTGTATATTCAAGAGGTAGTAAAATGTTTTTCATAAATAAGTAGCTACACAACTACCACATCTAAAATAAATTAGATAATGTATATTCATCTTCATTGCTTTGTACTTCATAATTTCTACGAGTGTTTTTCATTAAATATATTTCCTGTACTTTAGATAATCTACAAAAGGTCTTAAAAAAAGAAAAACAATCAGAGGATACATCGAACCTTGATACCTCAGGCGATGAAAAAACCACTTTACAAGAGTGTGGTATAATTATAATAATTACATATGAAGACTACTGAGGTAAACAGTGTCAGTATTGAAGAAGAAAAAACAAGCTACCACCAATAATTCCAGGAAACACCGCAAACCTGATGAGGTGGAATTAAAAATTTTGAAAGCTTTGGAATCAGAGGAAGCAAATAGCAAAATGTCTTTCTTCCAAAGCTTGTTGCCACACCTAGAAAAATATGATGAAAATGAATTGCTTCAATTTCAAATGGAGGTCTTGCAAGTAATTTCAAATATTAATGGACGAAAAAGAAGGATGGTTTCTCAGGTTCTTTCTAATCTTCCTCAACCCTGTTATACACACTCTCTATCGCAGACACGCTCTCACTCTCAGCGGTTTCCATTCCAGCCTGGTCCTTCTTTTCGTCAATCTTCTTCAAATAAAGGAGTACAATCAACACGCCAATACTATGAAGATTGCGGCAATTCATCAAGAATATCTCCAGTGACTGATCAGAGGGACAGTTCTACTCCGCTTTCTAGTGTAGATAGTATAGATTTTACTTGCCTTGTGCTAAGTGTTTCGTTGTAAAATGTAGGAAAATAAACCACTTGTCGTAATATTTGTTTTATTATATTAAAAATAATCTAAAGCCAACTTTGCTCTATGTATTCCTATATATTTTTAAATATTATTATCACAAAATATAAATATGAAATTCTAATGATCCAAAGAAATTAATGTCTATAGTCGGTTTGCTAAACTCCAGCCACAACTTGCTAGTTATTTTAGTAGGTATTTTTTTTTGTTTTTATACGTTTTAATGCTTTTATAATTTCTACCTCTTGGTTCTTCACATTGTCTCCATTTTTTCGTCGTATTCAAATAGCTATTTTATACATACTTCCCATTTATTTATTTTCTCTGTAGTTTCGATTATTATTTTGTTTTTGTCCACTATGTTTCGAACACCTCTCTTTTTGTATATGCAAGCTGTTTCTTTAATTTTCTGTATTGTGTTAAAGCTGTCATGTTGTTTATTTAATTTTTCTATCTCTGTACATGTTTCTGATAGCCACAATTCCTTCGCTGTGTAATGAGATAACCAGGTAGAAAAATTATTTGTAAAACTTTCAATATTTTTATTTAAATTCAAAACAAACGGACTATAACCAAAATATGCAAATCAATCAGGCTACCTTTAGTAGGTACCGTGAGTCACAAAAGGATTGGACTTCCCTACGTTAGTAAAAGTTGGGGTTTATGGGGAGACAATATGATAAGACAATAACCCCCGAAGGTTACGTGAAGATTTCATACAATTTGGGATTTAGTTTTTATAGATCAAGTTTTCTGAGAATATATATTTTTGACCTGTCGGTATTGTTAATACACAAGTTTTAAGATACCTAACTGTTTTTCCTTTCATGAGAAAAAAATACTTTTTGGTGGTAAATTAGTCTTAATTTATGTGTTTTTAAAAGGCATAATCTGACATCGGCCATAGGTAAGCATCTGGTCGGTATTAATTTATTGTGAGGACAAAATTTCGTATTTAACCGTGTTTATGACTTTGTCAAAGTGCCGAGGAATAGACCGTTTTATAAAATGCATATTAGTTTCGTTCGCGGTAACAATCCTGTACTTAAGGTACTAGTACACTTTACAAGACCAAAAATAAGCATTTTTTCAAGATTTTTCCTCTCAGAACCTTTATTAAAAATGAACATAAAACTTTTTACATATTAATATCTAGCTCTTAAAGAATACAAAAAATATATATTTTTTCATTTATGCACGTACACTAATATTGTAGAGGGCGCCAAATTCGAGGCCTCGAAAAATAGTAGTTCCGATGGCGGACAGTTAATCTCAGGATTGGGACCTCTGAAACACAAAAATCGTACGGCATTTAAAAAAGGAAGGTTTCTTACGTGACAATTTACCACCGTTATTGAAAAATTCCGCAAAAAAAAGATTTTATGGGAATTTGAAAAAAATTTGTGAAAAAATCGCACGTTTTTCTTCAGTTTTTCATGGTTAAAAAATATTTATTTTTTATTTTTTGGTCAAATTGTGGTAAATTATCACGTAAGAAACCTTCCTTTTTCAAATGCAGTACCATTTTTTTGTTTCGTATATTCCAATCCTGAGATTAACTGTCCGCCATCATTTTTCGAGGCCTCGACTTTTGCGCCCTCTACAATATTAGTGTACGTGCATAAATGAAAAAAATATTTTTTTTTGTACTCTCTAAGAGTTAGATATTAATATGTAAAAAGGCTTATGTTCCTTTTTAATAAAGGTTATGAGAAAAAATTCTTGAAAAAAATTATTATTTTTGATCTTCTAAAGTGTACTAGTACCTTAACTATGTCGAAAGAAGGTAAGTTCTGATACTAATTCTAAGTGAGTTTATATTCTAATTATGTTTGTTTCCTAGAACTGAATGAGTTTCTAACGTTTTCGTCAGGCCCATCAAGTGGCCACGTGGCCGATGAAAAGTTCATTTGGAGCCACCAAAACACGCTGTTATTTTTAGACCTATACAGAAAATATAGGTCACAAGTGGGCTTAATATGAGAAGCCTCAAAAGGGTGTACGAGGAAATATCAAGGGAGCTCCACATGATGTTGGGTCTAAAAATAACAGCCAACCACTGCGAGAACAAGTGGAAAGTGTTAGAGAGGGCATATAAAAAATATGTGGATAACAGCCAGCAAACAGGTAGAGGACGGCAAGAGTTTGAATACGCGGAAGTAATGGCCGACATAATCGGCCACAAGAAAAATATTGTCCCTGCTGCTCCACTGGGTGGCGAACTAGCACACCCGAGCCCAAGAAATTTTGCCACTGCATCACTACTGGGTGGCGAAGTGGCACACGCTAGAGACATAGCCGGTGATGAAACCAGTAGTGTAATTCAAGGTAGGAACACATACTAATTTTGTATATAATTTGCACAACTT